>NW_025333622.1:15685000-16310000 GCF_019186645.2 Phyllostomus hastatus | reverse complement strand
CGGCCCTTTGTCCAATTCAATCATTCAATTCCATTTAGTAAAGACCTACCAGGTGCCTCAGGCATGATCACATCACTAACATATATGCATCTATTTTTAAAAGGTTTAAAGAGGCAAACAAATTGCTCAATAGCTTGTCAATGGGTGGTCTTTTGAGGAGGTTTGTATATAAGAAAGAATTCTGTATTCTTTCTTATTCTTCTCTCAGGCCTAGGCTGTAGCTGAAGAGGGGGTGCTGGTGGGAGTGTAAAAACACTGATTGTTGCAAGTGTAACAGGGGGAGCTCAGTATTCTGCCATGGACTTTGAGTTCTGGATATCAAATGCTTTAGCTAATTCCCGAGTCAGAGAATTTTCCCACTCCCTTTGATAGAACTGTGCCTCCAGCAGGCCCCGTGGAGGGTGCTGGGTAAGTGGGGAGTCAGGCAAGGTCATGGCTGGAGAGTGAGGTGGGAAATCTCCTACCACTCATGAATGGAAGCATGTGCCCTGATCAGGAATGGGTAGTAGTGTCCCCCTCAGTTCCAGCAAAGGGCATAAAGGGAAGGTCAATCCAAGCTTTAGATGCTTCTTTATCTCATCCTCTCCCCCCCAGAACTCAGATGATGTCCAATGAACATCCTTGAATGCTACTTGTTAGTGAAAATACTGAACGCTGGCTTGTGAATGAAAAGAGTCAGGTTTATTTTTAACCTGTGTAAAGGGCTATTTCCCAAACACACATCTTAAAAGACAAAACTTGGAATAAGCATCAACTTCACAATGATGAGTATTGTTTTTTTTTTTCTCTTCTGAAAAATCCTATTTGAAAAAACACTGAGAGCTAGGAACTGAAATGAATGACTTGGCTCAAATTTGCCTTCAGGAAAAGAAGATACGTCTCAGTTTAGAATGATAACAGCCACTCAAGTGAACATCTCATGAGGGGCCTTCTATTCAGGAGGATGAACAACAGCCTTCCAGTCACCAAGTTTCTGTTCACACAGTTGTCTGGGTGGGGTGGGGGGTGGGAACCCTGACCAATGATGAAAAGCCAGGGACCTGTGACCTGCTATACAGAAGCGTTATCCAACTTTTGGCTTTTACATCAATATTTTGCCATCTTGTTCAACTTCAGAAATAACTGTAGGATAACTTTAAAAACAATAGAAAGAGCTTGATAAAACCATTGAATCTGACCAGGACTTGTCTTTCCTGTGGGCAAAGTTGGCAACCACCTGTGGGGAGAGTGATTTGCAGAGCATCTAAATCCTCTCCCCTGACGACAGGCAGCAGTCCCCACTAGATCTGCTCTTTTGGGTGAAGTTATACGAAGATTCTGTGCTGAAATGAAGAAGCAAATAAGATGAGTAAAGATGCAGTTATGTTCCCATTACTAAGGGATTAGACAGCAGGATCATAGCTGATTCTTTAAGGGACTTGCTACCCTAGAGAGATGAACTTGGATTCCTTCTTGAAAACTGGGTGCCCAAACAGTTGAAAGTTGAGAATTATAAATGCTGGATACTAAGTCTGGGGATGAGATGGACAGCCTGACTCCCCTTTGGGATACACAGATGTTGAACTGGATATAAATCAAGACAGAAAGATGGCAAAGAACCTAGGTGCCCAGAGGCACCTCTCCTCTACAGGCAGCCCCCTGTCTGGATGCTTTGAGAAGGGAAGCTTGATGTCTGCTCATCTGCAGAAAATGTGGTAATAATATACCCTCTGTAGAATGAAACGTGCCTCATTGAATGGATTTAGGAAGAATGAGGGGAAAGGCCACTAGAGACAAAGCTAGTTTTCTGACTTTCTAACTTCTTTGTTACTAGGTACTGAGGATCAAATCTGGGTCTCAGGGCTCTCTTGTCCCTTGGCTTCTACTGAGAAGATTCAAAAAGAAAATGAGATTCTAATGAAACAGTAATTAACAGCTGCCATTGCAGGGGGTGAATAACATAATTACCTATTTAGTAATATCACCAATGGCTACAATATGAATTGTCTAGACTTCATCTTGCCAACAACTGATTACATCTTGAATTAGTGTCATCTTCCCTCCAAACATCTACTCTTGGTGGCAACTCTTGCTTGCAATGGTGCTTACTAGGACAATTTCTGTGTCTTAGTGGAGATGCACAGTTCTTTTCTCTCAGTAACCAATGCCTCCCCTGACCTATTTGGAGAATAGTTGTGCAGATACAGGGCGGGGGGATTCTAATAAGCCACAACTGACACGAGATAATCTCCTGAAACTGGAAATCACAAGAATTGTACTGGGAGAGGAGCACTAGATCTAAGCTGCTGTGAAGATGGATGTTCCCTGGTATGTCTGGGTTTGCAAATCCTCCAAGGGTTTATTCACTAAAATTTAGGAACCCTCTATTAAATGCCAGGAAATGCTTAGAATACATGGCTGCACAGATCAGCTGGCAAGCCTTTCTGCAGCTGTGGGCAACAGAGAAAGGACAGGCTCATAGCACACAATCCTCTATGAAACTAGTGATTATCTCCAGTCAGGTTCTCATGCTGCTTAAAACAAATCTCCACATGGTCTGCTCCAGGCTATTCCAGTGTGTTAATACTCATGTTTTCCATAGCAAGAAATTAGACCTTATTTAGACAACATGACATAAACATGATATAACATGTGTGCCCAAAGATGGCCAAACTAACATGAATGAAAAATGACTTCAGAAGGGGCCAAGGTTTGAAAGTAAGAGCAGCTTCAGTATTGACAGAGACAAAGGAAGTCACTAAGGTTACTTACAATCAATCTGCAATGGAAACTGGAAGCAAAATCTTCTTAGGTATTCCGCCCTTTACTCTCTTTTTCCTCCTCCTCTCCTTCCCTCCCCCCATCCTTCCCATCCCTGAGGCTGAAGGGGACATGTGGAGAAGCATCCACTCATAAAATATCTGGCCTTGTTTCTTGAGGCCTTCTGTCTCAGATCTTTTTATGCAGCGTAATTGACTGAGTGACGCTAGAGCAAAGCTCCATTGAGGGAATGAGGAATGAACTTGGGGAGAGATGGAGGAAATCTGCCTAGTTCTAAAATCTTGGGTCACACAAAACAGTTTTGACTTTGTTTGGGGAGGGGCCTTTGCAGTGCCCTGTTTGACTGGCAGCAAAAATGACTGGCTTCTCTTGAGATTTCCCAGTCTTCATTCTGGAACTTAGCTGGTAGCCTCATTAGCCAAGAGCAGAGGACTCATCAACTGCTGTCAATCTTTTGTCTCCTCTTATTGGGAGAGTGTTGGTGCACCAGGGCCAGACACCCCAGGCAGTAGATGAAGGCATTTTCCATGCACCCTGAACTTCTCCAGTGGTGTGGAGTGCAACATGGAGCTGATGGATTGAATCCTGGGTTAGCAAGCCTGCTGGGACCCATTGCCCAGGCATCTGAACACTCTTACGTGGGGCTGAAGCACTTACTTTGCCATTTACTGGCAGATGCTCATTTTATTATCTTTTTTTCTGGTATAATAAGTTTTCGTTTTGTCAAGTAGTAATTAGAGATATGGCTGACAAGCAAAAGGATTCCTAATTTCCTGCCATACTGACTCTAATTTGGAATCTAAAATTCCCTGCAATTTGGATCCATCCCACCTGTGATGGTGAAAGGTGTCCCTTCAGAAGTTCATATGGTGAAGTCCTAACTCCTGTACCTCAGAGCTGTATTTGGAGCTAGTGTCTTTAAAGACGTACTTAAATTAACATGAGGTCATGAGGTTGCGCTCTATTCAGTATGACTGCTGTCCTCAGCAGAGGAAAAAAAATGGACACAGCCACTGACAGAGGGAAGACAATGTGAAGACACAGGGAGAAGACATCAGTCTATAAACTGTGGAGACAGACCCAGGGCACGCCCTTCCCTCAAGGCCCTCAGAACCAACCCTACGGACACCTTGATCTTGGACTTTTCTGTTTATCTGTTGTTAGGGCAGCTCTACCTGACAAAAGCACTTGACAGTGCTTTCATCCCCATTTCCCGTTACTGCCAGCAGAAACTCTCCACCCAAGTCAGGCTGCCCTGCTCACTGCCCCTTGAATGTGCTGTCTTTATTCCAATCTGTGGGCTTTTATATCTATGATGTCCTATACCATATCCTCTCCTGGAGTGCCCGACTACCTCCCCTGCCCTACTCCAGGGGTCAGGGAACTACAGCCCTTGGGCCAAATCCAGATTGCCCCGTGTTCCATAAATATCAAGTCCTACTGGAACACAGCATGCCACTTGCCTGTGGGTGACCTGTGGCTGCTTTCATGCTGCAACAGAGTTGACTAGTTGTAGAGGAGGCTCTATGTGGCTCACAAAGCCTAAAATATTTACTAACTGGTCCTTTAGTAAAAGAGGGTGCTCACTCCTGAACTCTTGAAAATTTTGCCCACTTATGGAGGCCCAGCCCTGGTCTGTGGAGGCTTTCAGGCCCACCCACTGCCCTGAGTGCCCTCTTCTGAGCTCTGGGAGCACTGGGACTGGTGAGAAGTAGAAGGAAAATTCCAAATTCAAGTTTTAGGGCCACCCTCTCCTGGCTGTGTCATTCTAGGGAAGTTATTTAAACCTTTCCAAGGTTGGCTTCTTCTCTGTAAAAAAAAAAAAAAAGGTAACAATGCTATTTATTTCAAGAGGTCCTGGTAAGAATTAAGGGAAATATTTATAAAATAACTTTGTAAATTGTAAGTGCTGTAAGTATTTGCTAATATTACCAACTAATTTTCTTATAGTTTGCTGAATAAGTATTAGATTTATGTCCCTAACTAAATCTTCACTTTCTCAGGGCCAGAGACTTTATATTAGAATTTGCTGGACTCCCTTTCAGATCTTTGTGGTACTTGCTATATTACTGTAACAACAACACTTTATATCTTCATGGAATTTTGAAGGAACTCTTGTGTGCTACACATCATGAGGCTTTGTCCTTCAGACACACTCTCCACCCCTCCCGCCATGCCCTGTATCCAGGAGGCTGAGTGTAAACTTCATCAGTGAGAGATCCTGTGAGGGCTTCCTTCTGCATTGGCCAATGGGAAGCACCAGCAGCATGTCTGTGAGGCCCAAGGTGCTCACATGCAGGTTGGTGCAGATTGGCTGTGTCTTGTTGCCGAGAACCACAGGTCTGTCATGTGACAGGTCACCCTCCTGTCATGACCACCTTTTCTCACTTCTGGAAACTGCTCCCTTACATCATCCCTTCAGGCCTATGGTGATAACA
Source organism: Phyllostomus hastatus (assembly GCF_019186645.2). Lineage (NCBI taxonomy): Eukaryota > Metazoa > Chordata > Mammalia > Chiroptera > Phyllostomidae > Phyllostomus > Phyllostomus hastatus. The sequence continues at coordinate 16,304,802 of NW_025333622.1, read as the reverse complement.
GCTCCCTCTGGGTGCTGCTCTCAGGGTTCTTCACTATCCCTTACTGACTTCCTTAAACCTTGCCTGCATCTTCACTAGCTTCTCCTTAAATCAGTTTTTTTTTTTTTACCCGCCAACCTGTGTGGGCAAGGTAGATAGGTAAAGGGTAGTCCCCCCAAATTGAAGATGACAGCTAGTAATGGCAGAGAATGACTGCCCTTGAGTCCAGACTACAGCAGAATAACTTTGCTTAAATACATATTTGCAGGTTGAGTTATTGGTAAGCACTAGTGATGTAAGGTATTATCCCGGGATTGCTTTAGCCCCATGGCAGAACAGAATTGCATATTCTGGTTACTGCCCTAGGAGGCTCACCTGGGGGAACTGTGCTATAGTTCATCAAAAATTTTTAAAAACATTTTATTTATGTATTTTTGGAGAGAGGAAGGGAGGGAGAAAAAGAGGAAGAAAAACATCGATGTACAATAGATACATCGATAGGTTGCCTCTCACATGCCCCCACCTGGGAACCTGGCCTGCAACCCAGGCATATGCTCTGCCTGGGAATCAAATTGGGGACCTTTTGGTTTGAACCAGTACTCAATCCACTGAGCCATACCACCCAGGGCAGTTCATCAAATTTAATTTTCTCTTGCAGAAAAAATAACTTGGGAAGTTATTCCTTACTACTTTTCTACAGTTTGATACACAGCACATGACTACATGTAGTCTCAAGTTGATGGGTGAAGGAGCTGTTTATTTATCTTTATCCAGCTCAGAGTCTTAGCATTCTCCCTAGTACTGGAAGGCTGGAAAATTCCAGGTAGTCCTTTCCTTGGCCTTGCCAATAGATAGTTTCAAACCCTTGACAAGTCACATGATGATTTGGGGGTCTTGTTTTTCTCATTTCATATATAAATAAATTGAATGAGATGATGAATTATATATCACTTATAGGGGAAAGAAAGAGAGGGAGTGGGAGAGGAGAAAAGCAAATTGCAGGGGGGAAAGAAGGAAAGAGATGGTAAGAGAAAAAGCAAAATGGTCCTCAGCCCAGGTAGCATGTCTGGGTTGAAAGGTCACAGAGAAAGGTGTCACCAGCCTCCAAATCTGTCTCAACAACTTCCTGCCCACCAAGGCCCAGCATGACTTCCTCCACAGACGCAATTAAAACCTAGTTGATTCTAAGGCATCAGAAAGTAAATATAAAAGAGGATTAAATATTAAGAAGCCAAACAAAGTGGCCTTATTAAAAAAGAACAATATAAGCATGATGTGCCATCATCATTATTATTACTGCTATAAACTTGGAGGAGGCGTAAATGCCTGTCCTTGATCTGAAGCTTTAATCCAAAGAAGAAGACCAGGGTCCGTTGTGCTCTCAGCAGGCCATAACACCCAGCAGCCCCAAGTAGAAAATTTCTCTCTTCAGTTGTAGTACCATTCAGTGGGGCGACCTTAGTTATACCGCACTGGGGGGACGTGGACTATGGCATGAGGAGGCAGGGGAAGGAAGTTCAGCTGCATCAAGTACATACGTGGCCCTTTCCCTTACCTTTCCTGCCCCCTCCTCACCTTCATTACAGGTGGCAGGGCAGCGTGGAACTTTCTCAGGCCCTTGATCTGATCACACAGGAGGGGTTGACACTCCCAAAAGAAAACAGCTCACTGCAACCACTGGGGATGTGACGGGGATCTTCTAGACATGGATGACGGGGCCCTTTCTTTGTCAAATTCCTTTGGAAATCCAATTCTTTTAGGCATGAAACAACTTTTAGGTTGGAGAGAGGACATTATTCTCATTCCCAAGGCCAGGTTTAGCAGTAGATGGTCACCCATGTGGTATGACATGAAAGGAACAGGGAGTGACTTGAGTCCCCAGTCCTTCTCCAGCCCAGTCCTGTCATGTGGACTGCTAATTCCTTCATTTTAGGGCCTAGTCCCCTCAGAGTGCAAGGAGCAGTCGTTTCTATCTTAATAACAATAACAGCTCAGTGTTTTACTCACTTGCTCCATGTCAACTCTTTTTCCGCACACTTTACATATATTAACTGATTCAAGCCTCAAGACAACCCAGTGAAGGGACATCTGTCCTCACTATATGTTCCCAATTTATAGGTCAGAAAACAAAGACTTAGAGAACTAAGTTATTTATTCAAAGTGAACAACTACTGAGATTAAGCATTTGAATGGCAGTAGATATTAAGCCAAGTCAGCCCTCTCAGCTACTAAATATAAAAGATGAATTTATAAAACCCTGTCCTAATCATGAGAGAGGACTAGAGAGTCCTGTGGATGGGCTTATACTGCTGGGTGGAGATGAGGGACAGAAAGTGCCGGTGGAGGTGCATGAAGAAGCCACTCATTTTATAACCCTGTCCAGGGCCTGCCTGCCAATGCTTCTGGAGGTGAGGAGGGGGAGGCAGGAAGCAGAGCAGTATGGTTAGGAGCATGGACTCTGGAGCCAGGTGGCCTGAGTTTGAATCCTGTCTCTGCCACTTTGGAGCTATATGACCTTAGATATGCTGCTTCACTTCTCTGTGGCTCAGTTTCCCCATTGCAAAATAGATTTCAATCATGCCTGAATTACAGGTCTAGATGCAGAAGGGCAGCCCTTCATTTTATAGGTGAGAATGTTAACATCTAGGGGGGGTCAGTGACTTGCCCACAGTCACACAACTAGTTAGTGGTAGAGGTCCAGGCCTCTTTCCACCATCCAGTGATCCCTCTTTTTTTTTTTTTTTTTACTTGTCACTTACTTGCATCATAGAGAAGCTGAAAGCCCACCCTTGGTCATCATGACTGAGCATAGACCCAGGGCTCCCTCCCTGGTCTGGAATTCAAAAGTTCCCCTGTGGTGACTTATGCCTTGTTCTTTCCTGTTGACAATAGCTATGTAGAACTTACAATCCACTCTTTTTTCTTTGGGCTCTGTCTTCCACTTCACTGCTTTCTGCTGCTCAAGATAGTTTTGACCCAGGTCACATTTCCTACAAAGAGGTCCTGCAGGGCCCAGCACAATCTCTAAGGAGGTGGGAACCCACAGAGGGGGAGCTCTCTCGAGCAAGGAGCAAGCAGTACTTTCTTTGGCAGCATCTTAGTCTTGCCTTCCCTTTCACCTTTGCAAGTCAATTGCTGCCTTAAATTTCTAGGCTGCTTCCATTAGTGGTGTTTATGTGAAGTGAGTCACTTTAGCTTCCACCCCATGATACCTCTTAGCTCCATAATTTCATGAATGAATTTATGGGCAGCTGTCAGAATACCAATCAACTTGCCCCCTTCTGTGACAAGTCATTTCCTTTAATCTCCCAACTCTGCCTTCTGGATGCTTGCAGTTATTCTTTCCCTCCTTCTTGCCTGGTTGTAAGGCCAAGGACGCAGTCCACCTGGTCTACCTTGCTGACTTAATTGTCTACATCTTTCACTGAGAGGTCCTTTAGCAGTATGGGAGGCAGTGCTCCCCACCTCAGCATGTCAGACCTTGTTGGGACAGACAGTCAAAGCTCAGAACTGCGGTCAAAGAAGGGCAGTGGCCGGACGCAGATTTCCGGGATGACAGAGGGCTGGCTGTAAGTCATGGTCTACAAAGAAACTGGAAAGGTTTAATTCAGATACAGTAGGTTGGGGGACCTCATCACCATCTTATCTTTTCACATGGGAAGAAAGAATAGTTCTGCAAGGAATAGACATCAAAGAATGAGAATTTTGCCCTAATGCAAGAAACATTTCCAAAATGTTCTGGCTGCCTTGAGAGACTAGGAGTTGCTCATTATTGGAAGTCTGAAGCATTTGCTTGGAGTCTGCAAGGAGACTTCTAGGATTTCTTTACCTTAGAAAAAACAGAATGAGATTTCCAAGCAAGGATACTCTGCTTGATGAAACACCAGGTTGTTGATCACCTGTGAGGGGGCAGGGACTGGGCCCAGAGAAAAGGGGTTCTGGATGCTCTTATTGAATTCTCTCATCTGATGGACAAGTCTCCCCTCAACTCCATCTCTTCATATCACATCCTTGCCACTCACTACTCTTGGCCTCCAGAATATTCCACGCTTGGTCAGTGTGGTTTCATCCCACTTGTGGAAGGCCTGACACACACATGGTGCTGGCCAGGTCCTGTGCACCTAGATCTGGTCTTTGCCTGGCTGGGACCTCCCTGGGCTCCTCCACATGCACAAGCCCCTTTTCCCTCCAAGGCCTACTGCCTTCATGAAGACTCTTAAACAACAGAGCATTCTTCTTCCAGAAACACATGCCATTTGTGCCATGGGAGTAGAACTCTGGTACACAGAGAGTTTTTTTCCTGCTCATTAGATAAGGGGATAGCACTGTGTAGTGTTAGCATGCTCCTGAAATGACCCAATTTCATCCTCACAACTACCTGGGGAGACAGCCAGGGAAGATGGCTTCATTCCTGATTTGTAGAGAAGGAAACTGAGGCTTCGAGTGAGCAGAGGAAGCAAGTCTCTGTCTTCTGACCCCTGTTGCTTCTCCAGCCACATGTGCTTTTGACTGTTGCTCAGGTAGGGGTGAAGGAGTCAACACTCTCCTCAGCTCACCTCACCAGTGTCACCTGCCCTTCCCTACTCTACTCTCTTGTCCTTGCATTTCCACAATAATCTCATCAAGCATGTCACCTCCTCTGGCACCAAGCTGCCAGCCAGATGGACAGTGCTATGGGGCTGGGAACAGGACTTGTGACTTCTGCTGGAGATATGGGAGGCACGCCACAAACACTGGTGAGCACCTGAGCACACACTCCTCATTCAGCTTTCTTCTACTTCTTCACCCTCAGAGATGGGAGGGACTGAGCATGTCTGGGATGTGGCCAGGGTCAGCAGAGTTTCATTCATTCCTGTTTCACCAGAGCCGGCACTGGAATGTACCCACTCATGGTTCTTTCCTTCCTCTTGTGCTTTTTAGGGGAAGGGCCAACATGTGACCACAGGTAGGCAGTGGCTGCTCATGCCTATCATAGCAGCTGGAGTGACTCTGAACCAGACATCAGGAGAAACCAACCCCAAACAAAATGTGCAAGAACAGATAGATTTTAATGGTGGACAATGCCACTTTTATTATCCTGCTGAGCAGCCTCTTCCTCCAGATTCTTCCACTACAGACTAACTCTGAATCAAAGGTATTAATCACCCTTCATACCTCCTTTCTCTTTTCCTTAATCTTAGAACTCTTCTGTAATTTTGTAGGAGAGGTGGGCTTATAGAAAAGGCTGACTGTTCTCTCTTTAGAAGACAGAAAAAGTTTCTAAAACATATAGAACAGAGACCACAGTCTTCAACAAGCAAAAAGCCTGGAGGCGCTGGAAGGAAGTGAAAACACTATTGTTCCAGAAATTGACTCTGAATGGGAGGCCAGACCGTTGGTTCACCTGGGCATCCTGGTGGGTGTAGGCTGCCTCTATCTTGTTACTGCTGCCCTCTGATGCCCAGAGTCTATGAGGGTTCCTGCTGCAGGCTCAGTGGCCCAGGGAACCCCAAAGGAAGGAAAGGGTACAGGGGTTGTGGTTTTTAAATGGAGTCATGGTCTTAGGGGGTGGAATACGGTACAGGCTTTTCCTGTCAGGAAGGGGAGTATTGGCTGCGTGTGGCTTATGTGATGAGCAGGTGTTACTGGGTCTGTACAGCAGGGGTAGGGGGATCTGGGGTAAATTCAAACAGCTCTATCACTTTTGCAGCTTGAAGTGCAGGAGTGATCCTTACCTATGGTTAGCTAAAAAGGTGGGAAGACAGGGTATTTGCCTAATTTGGGGAACACAGCAAGGAACAGTGGTCTTTTTCTAATTCCAATACACTGTGGGAAAGTGAGCCTCCTTGCAGATGGGAGGGACCAAGCACTGAGGTCATCAGCACTGGTGAGGAAAGAGGGGCTGCATCAGCAGGGTGTGGGAAGAAGAGACAAGGCAGAGAGGTGTCTCGGAAATGGTACCTGCCAGCCAGGAGTCCTGAGTGGTGCAGTGCTGCTCAGCACTGACCCAGTGTTTCCTTAGAAACATGTAACAGCTCAGCACTTCGATCCTGGGTTATTGGGGGGGACCAATGAGAAGAGGTGGGCAATGATGTCAAAAGCACACCCCTAATGGGAATGTAAGACAGAGGGAGAGCAAAGACAGAAAAATAATTAACAGGAGTCATTAGCTAAGTGAGGATAATTAGCAGTGCCACTGGGAGGTCACAGCTGAACCCATGATGCCTTGGACCAGCGTGTGGAAGTTAAAAAGCCCCAAGTGTCAGCTCAGGAGAAGGAAGACTTTTCTAAGAATTGGAGTTGCACAAAATGGAAGGGGTTTCTCGTGGCCTGGTAAGTTCCTACCACAGAGTGTTCTAGAAGGGGAAGGGGGACACTGTAGAGGGGGGGTCAAGCATAGATAGGAACCTGAGGTTAGGAGGACAGAGCGTCTGGGACACTTCACAGCGCTCAGATTCTACCATTCAATACTTTCAAGGCAAAGATAAAGTGGGTACTGGCTCTGGGTAAAGAGCAGAGGGTGTAGGCTGGGAAGGGGCTGTGGTTGCTGGAGAGAGGCTGTCCAACGTTCTTATGCAGAGGACGTTTTCTCTCCTGTAGCCACCTGCTGCCTGGCCAGGAGGGAGAGAGCCAGCGTCTGCAAAACTATGGCATTCTCTCCCCGTCCCAGCCACCCATCACTTCTGGAATGTAGAACCCAAAGAAAAAAACAGTGCCAGAGGGAGTTCCCAGGGATCAGAATACTCAAGAATTTACAGGAAACCAGAAATCATCGATCATTTTTACATTATTAGGAAATGAGGCCCAGAGAGGGAAGAATTTGTTTAAGGTCACAGAGTATTAGACCTGAAACTCTACACCAGATCTTCTGACTTCCTTTCCAGGGTCTTCTTCCTCCTTCCCACCCACATCTCACCTTCCTAGCCTGAGGTACTTTGTGCTCACCTCCTTGCTGCCTTTATAGTTAGCTAGCCCGGAGTGTGAGTCCTGGCTCGGCCTAGTATTGGCTGTCTGGCCTTGGGCAAATTGTTTGAGCCTCATCTTTCTCATCTGAAAAAATGGAGCTAATAACACCAATCTTGGAGGTTTAAGTGAAAATTAAAGATAATGCAAGTCAGAGGAGGTGTTTAATAAGTGGCAGTGGAAGCTGTCATCTATAATATTCAAGAATATTATATATAATAACAGTCTGTGTGTAGAAAGCCTGGACACTGTATATATTTATTGGGAAATAAAAAAGCAAAACACAGACGAAAGAAAAGACCTTCAGGATCACTTGCTTTTCATCTAAAAGGTCGTTTGGAGCCTAAACATTTATCAGTGTTGATACAGGATTCCCAAGGCTGATATGGCCGAAGTTAACTGTGTTCTTTCGGGGCCATCAGTGTCCCAGATGTCTTCATCACTGTGACCAGTTCTTTCATGAAATATTCATGAAGCTACCATTGTGTGCTCCCAGTAACTTACTGTGACATGGTCCCTGCTAGGCAGCTGGTGAGAAGATCATTTGTAAAAATCTTTAACTATGATTAATCAGGAAGAAATATTTAAGCTCAATGGGAAAAAAGACAGCTGTATCAGCCTCCCTTCTGTGCCACTTTGAAAAAGACCCACCAAAGCTTGTGCTCTGCCCCCATAACCTCTCTCTGCCAGGTCAGAAAGAGTTATGAGACCACAGCCGGGGCACCATGACAGCTTATCCAGCCTAACTCTGGATGCTTCACTTGGGTCCAGACAAGAGCACATGGCTCACAGGCCCCTCTATGGTGGATGGTCACTGCTGCCCATTTCTGTAGCTTTTTGGGAAAGACGTTTTGCTTCTATGAACCAGTGACACTAATAACAGAGTGATATGGGGCCTTGGTTCCACTCTGGTGTAAATAGATTTTAGTCTAAACATATTTTTTAATATGCAACAATTGGGTTAGCCTAATGACAAATGTCATCCCCTGCCATCACCAGAGCAACATGCCATTTCCATTAGGAGTAATGTTTCCTGGCCAGAGTAAGGCATGGAAAATAGTATTTGGTCATCAACAATCCCCTTCAGTTTCAATGATCTGATTAAACTTAGCAACGGAAAGAGGAATTTACAAATTAGATGCTGTTCTCTATTTATTACCAAAATGGTTGCTTTCCACTACATCCAGGAGACCCAGTTGAGATCTCATTAAGTCCCAGCTTGTGATAACATTTACTCCATAAATCTCCATTTCAGCCAGTGAATGAAATGAGCATTATGCCAAAGACCACATAATGGATGAAATCAAACCTCTGCCCCCTTAGAAGGCAGTTGACCTTTTCAAGCCTTAAATGTATTCAGCTTTCTGGTCCTACAGAAGCAGCTAGGAATTTATCCCTGGTACTCTCTTAACCATTTCCTGTCATTCTTAGCTGGCTAGCTGGCTAGCTGGCCTCACTGAAAGAGAGGTAAAACAAAATATTTCTGACATTTTTCTGGGTGTACTTGAAGAAGAAAGGGGAGAAGAGGTGAGTACGTGAAATAAAACATCAAAACAGCATGAAATATTCATGTCCTCTCCTATGAGTGAGAAAGAAATAGAAGATAAAGAATTAATTTGTGTGTCTGATTCATTATAGAGCCTCTGCATGACCAGATCTGGCCCCATCTGATTTGAGATCAGGCACAGCGACAAGGCAGGCCCCAGCCATCTGTTCTCAGTGGCAGGATTCCAAAGACTTGGAGGACAAGACCCCGATTCTCTCTCAGCCCACACGTGGTATGTGTGAGCACCTTCCGTGCTTTGTCCTGAGACAGTGTGGAAACCTGCATGTATCTCCAAGAGACGGTGAATCTCTAAGAACTGTGAGCAGGGCAGATCTGCCCTTTTCTGTCTTTAGAAAACAAACCGTTGACGGGTCCTGTAGAGGCCCCAGGAGCACTGACAGGGGGAAGGCAGGACAGGAGATGTGTGTTCTGCCCAGAGGTCAGGAAAGAGACTCTGTGACCTGGGACCCAGGATTTTAGGATGCTGTGATTCTTCTGATTGTGATGGAGCCACCCACTTGGCTACACAAGGCATCCAGGGCCTTATGGAGGGATAAGGGAAGATCATTGCAATGGACTGAACGTATTATCTCCAAATTCCCATGTTGAAACCCTAATCCTAATACAGTATCTGTAGGTGGGGCCTTTAGGAGGTCATTAAGTTATGAGGATAGAGCCCTTAGAAATGGGATTAGTGCCTTATAAGAAGGGCCCAGAGAGCTAGCTAGCACTCCTTCCACTGTGTGAGGACACAGCAAGAAGATGGCCCTCTGTTAACCAGGAAGATGGCCCTCACCAAGACCATGCTGGTTCTCGGACTCCTAGCCTCCAGCACTGTGAGAAACGAAGGCCCGTTATTTAAGCCACAATGTCTGTGGTAATTTGTTATGATAGCCCAGACTAAGGCATGAATAAAACATAAATGTACCAGCCTCCCCTGTTCAGCTTCCCCTCTTCTCCCTGCCTTCAGCACAGCCTAACACTGGCATTTCCCTTCTGTTTTTAAGAATTCCACCCATCTCCCCAGGGAAGCACCCTTCTGCTGAGCAGGTCCCTTTAGGAAACTCTGTTGTGCCTGACCAGGTTTCAGTCCTGCCTCTCTAACCACAAGGCTTAGTCACAAAGTGAGCTGAATGAGCAGTCCAGAACTTGGGGCAGGTACAAGGACTTTTAAGAGGGGGGAATCATTCCAATACACAGGAACATAAACCTCCTCTGGAACACCGTGCCTACCACCAGAGGCCTGTGTATTTCTGTCTGCCCAAGGAATCCTAAAGGGTAGAGCCATCAAAGCCCCATATCTGGGGTTGCTACTCAACTTTTTTTTCCATAAACCACATAAGACAGGAATTAAATGAGGCGTTTGGAGTTATTTAGAGTTCTACACATGGTGCCTTTCAGGGTGAGGGGACTGCTTGTTGGTGTATTTATGGCCAAGGACAGAAAACAGGGCTTTGGACAGCAAGGCACAAAGGGCATGACAGGGCTCCCTCTGCTAAGCAGACAGGACAGACCAGCTCTCGGGAGGGTCCCTCACAGGAGGACAGGAAGGTGAGTCTGGGGAGGCAGGAGCTGCTTATCCCAAAGATGGCCAGCTCTGCCAGCCCTGGGACTCGGTCCTCATGAGAGCAAATGACCAGCAAGGCCACCTTTCTGATCCGTCTCCTCCAACGACTCTCATTTCAGACCCACCATCCTCTGAAATGACTCATCTCCCTGCTTCCAGCTTCTCCTTCCCTCCAACCAACTGTCCATAATCAGGGACACAGTGACCTTGTGACAGTGACCTTGTACCTCCGCTTCAGTCTCTCTGGTGGCTCCCTCTTATCCAAAGGATCAAGTCCACATCTGAGGCCCTTTGAGACAAGGCCTCCGGCTTCCTTTCTGGCATTCTCCCTCATGATCTTTGCATTCTCCCTCGTGTTTCCTAAACTAAATCTTTTCTTTGCTTCTCTTCCCTTCTCCTTCCTGCTCCTCCCCATACTGTTATTTGCTTCTACACTTGACATATGCAGCTCCCTCAGTTTACAATGTCCCTTCTCATCCTTCTGGTCTATAAACTGCTACTGATCTGCAGGCAGCAGAGACACTGCTGTGTGTCCACCCAACTCAATTGTTTTGGCCCCTGGGCACTCAGTCGGACGATGTTCCCCAGCCCTGTGGAAGCTAGATGGGGCTAATAACTGTTCTGGCCAAGGAATGTGGATAGGAGTGATACATTCCCAGGCCTGGCCTCCAACTCCCCACCCCCCACACATCCCTCCATGCTCCCTCTCCCTTTCCTCTTCTGCTGGCCAGGTACAGGGGTCCTCAGAGACCTCTGTGGCCCAGGAAGTGATATAGCCACTGGAGGGGAAACCCCTGGTTCCTGAAGACTGTGGAGGTGAATTTCCCTTCTTACCAACACTGAGCCCACATTGAACCGTGGAGCAGAAACAACCTTTACTATAACAAGTGACCGAGACTTGACCTGGGGGCGCTGCTTATTATAATTGGCCTGCCCTGACTGCTAAGGACCTCCTCAAGAATCATTATCTGGGTGAGAAGCCCCTTCCACCTTCTTCCAAACTCTGTTTTGCCTCCTCTGTATTTCTCCAGCACTTGTTCATACCTTCAACTCATTTCTATAGCCTGTTTATTTGTGCATCTGTCTCCTTAACTAGGCTGTACGTCCCCTTAGGACACAGATTGTGCTATTTATCTTGGCATTCTGAGTGCCTACTTGGTACTTAATATGTGTTGAGTGGATGCACAAATGTCTCTCTCACTGCAGCAGGACAGTCTGGCGCATGTATGGCTCCAGAGGTCTCTCCACAACCGCCATACCCTGAGGCCAGCAATCCCAGTTTCTGTGCTCTTCCCACTGGCCCCTGTGCCATGTACCCCAGTGATAGAATCAGTCTGTGGCTAATCTCCCTCCATTACCATGATAACTTTCCACATCAGCAAACAATCACAAGGGCAGGAGATGTCACTCTCTTACTCCACTAACAGCCTCCTGACAGATAATGTATCTTGATGTAACATGGGGGTTTTATCTCCTAGTGGTTATGTGCAAGGAAGGGGTGTGGAGTGAGCCAAGGGCAACTGTCTCCCGGGTAGCTCTGTGTGGAAGCTGAGCACTGGTTATTGGAGAAAATGGATCAAAGGGAAATTTAGGATGATTCATCTCCCCTTCAATCCCTCTGCTGGGCTACTCTCAGCTCCCAGGTGTATGGATCTCTTTGCAAAGAACCAAATTAAAACCAAATTAGCACTTTATTGGGTGCCTACCCTGGGTGAGACTGAGTGGGCAGAGCAACTTGTCAAAGGGTTCTGTGGCTTCAGGTAGGTGACAGGACCTCTCCAAAACTCCACAGATAAACCTCTCTCTGTGAGGCTGCCCCTGGCCAGAGATCCCTTCCAGAGTCCTATAATGCTGAGGCTCCGGGGCTACTGGAGTCTCAGAAGCGACAGCCCTGCCCCAGCAAAGGCAGCTTATACCATGTTCCTCCTGGTGTACTTGCCAAGGCAGGAGAGTGGATGGTCAGTGAGCTGAAATTCCTCATTCCCGAGTGATCTGGTCGACCACTGCACTCCTCTAATCAAGTTCAAAAGGAGTCCTAAGCTGAAAGAAACTCTGATAGGTCACAGAATGGATATGCCTCCTCGCATGCAAGACTGTCTCTTAAACCATTCCAAATGGAGGCTTTTGATCTGTTGTTGTTTTTGGGTTTTTTTTCACTTGAGGACGGTAATTCCATGACTGCTTTCATGCTCTAAACATACTCCTTATGATCATAAAACTTACCTTTTCTCTCCCCTTTAAAAAAAATCAAACTCATGCCCCTTTATGTTAATACTTAAGGTCAGTTTTTCCTGCTTCTCTTCTCCTTTCCTCCATCCACTTTGCTTTGCATATTAAACTGAGGCTGATAAATGCAATAACAAAGCAAATGAAGAGGCCCCTCTGGCTGGGTGATCAGAGGGACCTCCTTCTGGCTCCCCTCAGCTGTAGGAGGAGGGCAGTCATGACATGACTGAGGGAGGGACTGTGGTAGAGAGGAGTGTGGTATGGAGTCAGATGAACTGAACTCAAGGTCTACCTACCTGAGGTTAGGTGAGACACACGAGATGTATACCATGGATAGATTAACTTCTCTGAGCCTCAGTCGTCCCATCTATAAGCTGGGGGATATTCATGCTCACATGAGCTGATCTTAGGGAGGAATGAGATCATCTAGATCCTACCTCCTTATATGCCCCCGCCCCACTCCTGGCTCGGCCTTCTAGCCCAAGAGAGCCAGCCCACAGAGGCTCATATGTATCTACTGTCCATCCCCAGAATCCAGAAAGCAATTCCACACATGGAATGGCGATGGAATGATGGTTCTTCTCAGAGAGTGAAAGCGAGGGTGAGCAAGGTCATGCTCCCTGCCCCACTGAACATCCGGTTTCCTCTTCCAATGGATCCATTTCTAACTCCTCCCAGGCCTACTTTTCTAGCCTACTTTTTAAACTCCTAAATAATTTCTACCCACACAATCAATGACAACACACTCTCCGAGGGCCTGCCGTGAGTGCAGCGAAGACAAGACCAAGGGTGTTATTTGGCCAACCAGGTAGGAATATAGAAACTTAATTATCTTGTTTCAAAGAGGGGTCAATTAAATTCTTCAATACTTTTTGGAGGAAGAAGTTCTACTAAATATAAATCCCTATCCTGAATGCTGAGTGGGAGAGTGAATAAAAAGTTAGCAAAGCACATTCTCTACCTCCCGAGGGCTTTCTACATGACAGCAGGGCTGGCCATCCCCACTCACACTGGTGGGGCAGGTGGAAGGGCCAGAGGGCTCTGCTGGAGCCTGTCCCAAGGGTGCGGATCCAGAGGGGCGTTAGTGAGAATGTGCTCCATGCACTGCATGGGCAGGCTGGGTGGAAGAGGGGAGGGTGTTCTCGGCAGAAGGAGGAGAGATGATCAAAGGCCCAGAAGCAGCAATCGGCAGGCTTGGTTGGACAGAAGCAGTCTGGTTTATTCCTTTTTAATGCCCAGTGATATTCTGCAGCATGGGTGCACCGTTGTTTAATCACGCACCTACAGAGGGAGGTCTACTTTGGTTGTTTGGCGCTATTACACATAAAGCTGCAATGAGCAAGTGTGCACAGACTTTAATGTGGACGTAACTTTCATTTCTCTGGGGTAAACTGCCAGGAGTGTAACTGCTAGGTAAATATATATTTAGTTTTCTTTTTTTTTTTAAGAAATGGCCAGACTATGTTCCAGAAAGCCTATACTATTTTCTGTACCACCAACAATGGATCCAATCTCTCCACATCCATGTCTAGCTTAGTGCTCTCACTACTGTCTATTTTAGCTGTTCTTACAGGTGTGCAGTGATAGCTCATGGTGGTCTTAATTAGCATTTTCCTAATGACTAGTAATGTTGAACAAACTTATGTAAAGACATGAAGTTTATAATTGGTTTCAGAGTTTCTTTTGGCTAATCACTTTACTCTCTCCAGGACTCAATTTTTTTCATCTGTAAAATGAGAGAATTTAATTATATGGCCCCTACACAAACCTCCACCTTTAAAATCCTATGTACCCCTGGATCTACCCAGGGTGAGCTTGTTTGCAAGGTGAGGAGCTTTAAATTTTTCCTCTGTGCATCACCCATTCCCATCTGTCAAGGCTTTATTTTGTAGCTATGGAGAGAGAGACAAAGCTTTTGAGCAAAGGAATGACATGTCAGCTCCAGAAAGACTGATTTGTCTGCGTTGTGCAGCATATTTGTGAGGAATACTGGAGAACAGGGCAGACAGGTTCCTACTGGTCTAGAAGAACAGATGTGATGAGGGAGCAGGCAACAGGGACTTTCTAGGATGTCAATTGATAAGACTGCAAATGATTGAATGCAGGAGTTGATAACCATGGAGGGAGCACAGAAAAGGGAGAAAGGAAGAGACGGAGGAAGAAGAGTAATTTCTTGCCTGGTAACTGGTAAGATGATGAAGCTACTGGAGAGAAGGGGGCTAAGAAGACACTGATTGGGCTGAGACCCTAGCTGGAAGGCAGAGGGTGCCCTGGGCTATGTCAGCAGTAGGGACACAAGGTTGAACTGAAGGCAGCCAGCTGTGTCTCTCACAGCAGAGCTCAGCAGACATGCAAAGAGTGGGGGCCCAAGCATGGTGAGAACATGGAGGGAGAGCTGCAGAGTGCCTCTCTGTGGAAGTGTCTACAGTATGATGGAGAGTCCTGTGTGGGGACTCAGGGGACCTGGCCTCATCCCAATAGTTGGCCCTGGTGACTTGTTCCCCATCTTGGACACTAGTTTCCTCACTGATCTCTGTGGCAATTTTCCAGTTAAAGGTTTATTCCAGCTAGAGCTTGATTAGGAGCAGCTAAAAGTTAATGGGAGGGGCAGAAGAGATACCCGGGGTCTGCATAGAGGTGTCTACTTTCACCAAGTGGTACAGGGTCAGGAAAGCCCTCTGTATAACACATGAAAACTTAAGGGTGCAAAATAAGAAAGGAGTCAGGAGAAAACAATAATTTCTTCTTATACTATCTAAGCCTGATGCTTGGTGGGGTTCTTTCACAGAAATCTAGACATGTGGTAAACTGTGACCACAAGCTAAGTCCAAGGTAACAACTGATTGCACTGATTAAAATGTAAACTAAATCTCAAATACTAATGCACTTGCCTTTGACACGTATATATAATCTAAGTCAGTGGTTCTCAGATGACCACTCTCAAGCCATGTGGGGCCCTCTCGAGGGCAACCTGCAGCTCTATCAGCCAGCAGACCTCCAGACTCCACAGGGCAGGCAGCAACCATGTGGCTGTGTTGTTCATGAAGACTGCAGAAGTAGCTCCTGAGTCTCGCAGTGAATGCCATTGATGTAAATATTCAACCCTGCTTATGTGTGTGGAAGTTCAAGGTTTTGGTTGCAGGGCCTGTCTGTCTTTTATATGCTTATCCACATACATGTCTGTCTTACCCAGCGAGCTTTAGAGGGCTGGAACTGCACTGAAATTGTCTTATGACATGAGCGAGAGAGATTCTTATATGGATAGATGTTTAATAAATGCATTTTTTTTTATCTTGAGGAAAAGAAAGAGAGGAGATTCCTGTCTTTATCTCTTTCTTTGTGGCTGACCTTCTATTGGACTCGATGTGAGCCAGAAAACGACCCTTGTGCTTTGCAACAGTGCATCTCTGCTGATGACAACGACCCCTGTGCAGCAACAACACTTTAGGAATTGGTTCCTTTAAAAGGGATGCTCCTTGCTGCCTGGTGGGAAGGGAAAGGCCTCAGCATTACCCTCTCTTTTCCAGAGAGCAGAGGGGTTTGGAGGCACAAAGGGCAGCAGGGTACAGGAATGCCCCTGTCTCGCCTCCCTTCTGTCTTTTGGGCCCTGAGTATAATGTAGTCCTTTTGCCAAGTTCCTGACACCCACCTCACTTGCCTTCTCAGCAGCACTGCCCCCTCCCTTGACTTTCCCACCTTCTCTCTGCCATACCTTTCACCGTCTCCTCTGATGCTTCTCCCTCATTGCCCCACTCTCCAAACAGCAGTGGGCGCAGATCCTTACACCTTTTCTCATTTCTATCTATGCCGCTTCCTAAATATTCTCATCCAGGCAAACAGGTTTAAACAAATACCTTCTATATGTTGTTGACTTCTCAAAATATAATTTGTCCCAGACTTCTCCCTGGCCTCAGATGAATTACCAATTGCCTACTCACCTTCTACATTTGGGTGTCAAACAGGCATTTCAAACGTGAAGATGCAAGATGGCTTGTTTTCCTGATATTCCTGCCCTGATACCTGTTCCTCTTACTGCCTTCCCTATCTCAGTAAATGAGGATTCCACTGCTATTTACTGCTGTTTGGGACAATTACCTTGCGAACATCCTGATTTCTCTCTCTTTCTCTCTCTCTCTCTCTCTCTCTCTCTCTCTCTCTCTCTCTCTCTCTCTCTCTCTCTGTCTCTCTCAGATCCCATTTCTGGTATGTGAGCAAATGATGTCATTCGGGAGCCTGACTGTACCACACCATTGTTACGAGGACAAGGTGCCACCGTCTGCTGAGGTAGGAACCTCCCCTGGCTCCCTGCTTCACCCTTGCCCACCTCCTCTCCATTCTGCATGTGACACCCAGAGAGCTCCTGGCAAATGTGGGTCAGGCCACGTCACTTCTCAGTTCACTGAGTTGCTGCTTAGCTCACTCCTAGTAAAAATCCAAGATCTTACAGTGATTTTCATGATCTACTTCCTGGTTACCTTGAACCTCATCACCTACCTCTCTCCCCCTTCTTCACTCCTCTGCAGTCACATTAGCCTCCTCTCTGTTCCTCAGATACATCACCATGCTTCTGCCTTGAGGCCTTTTCATGGGCTGCTCCCTCTGACCAGAACACTCTTTTCCCAAATAACTAGAGGATTTGTTTCCTTACTGCCTTCAAGTCTTCATTCAAATACCACCTTCTCAGTGAGGTATTTCCTGGCCACACCACCTAAATTACTGTCTCTCAACACTTCTGTCCCTCTCTTGCTATTCCATCTTTCTCCATGGTACTTACTACTCGCTGACCATACTACTTAATTTATTGTCTGTCTCCCTACCAGAAGGTAAGTTCCATGGGGCCAGGGGAGTTTGACTGCTTTGCTCATTGCTGTCTCCCTTGCACCTAAAACGGTGCCTGCCATGGAGCAGACCTTCAGTTGGCAGACAGATGGGTGGAAGCATGAACTGGAATTTATTTGTGTATGTAATTTACCAGCTGCATCATTTACTCAAATTACTTAGAAGTACTTCCTAACCATGCCCTTTCTCTCTGTCTTCCCTAGTACTGTTACTTCTATTTCCTCACTGGTTTTTGTACCTTTTCCAGGGAAAATGACTGATTGGGCTCCCGCAGGCATGTTCACTACCAGGTAATGAGGTGTCACTGCATTGCCCTGTACTGCAGACACCTGTTCCTCACCAATGTCCTACACCGGTGGCCTCTTGTAAGTGCTGACAGGCTTCTGCCCAGGGGAGAAGCAGAAGCTCCCAGGGACATTGGTGAAGAGTGATGATGCCTTTTTTTCCTTAAAGACTACTAAAAGACTAGCTGAAAAGAGTTGTCAAATACACTATAATGTAATCTTTTAGCAATTTCAAAGGCTAAGATACTATGTTAATTGAAAAACATGATTTATAGCAGCATTTCCCCCCTTGTTTTGTTTCAAAGGGCAAACTATGAACTCCTGAAGACAGGAATATAGTTTCTGAACCATAAGTTGCCTTTTCTGCAAATCTACTAGGTTGCCAATTCCCTAATAATTGAATTCATCAACTGCTTTTATTGAATTTCCACAATAGACACAGCCCTCTGGACTGGTTTCTTGGCTCCATTACTATGTCTCTCACATCCATTTCATTGCATAGGTCTATTTTACTCTATATCTTGCTTTTTTATGTACTCCTTCCCTTGCCCCACCCCTGTAGAACTCTTCTACCAGCATCTCCACTGTGGAAGGAGGCAGGCTCCTATTCCATTCTCCTAAGGCAGACTGGCTGAGGACAAGAAGCAGATACCAAAGGCTCCTCCAGCCATCAGGAAAAAGTACGAGGTGGGAGGAACAACAGTCTCCAGAGTCTGATTTCATCCATATTCGGGCTTTTGACAATCTTGGCAGAGGTTCTATCCACTGGAGTAGGCAGTTTATCACACTTTTCTCAAAGCTTGGCCAGAAATGTGGGTAGAAGGGCCTTTTCCCTGTGATCTGCTCCCCAGCAGCAAAGAATTCTCTGTGCTGGGAACTCCTTGGGATTTATTCATTTAATGGTCAGGACAGGGAAGCAGCACACTTCTCCTCAGAAGCTCTTGTTTGAGGCAAAGAACAGAATAACTATGTGTATCTATGGGCAGCAACTAACTGCTAAGCAAGTAGCTGATGCCACACATTTTTAATAATATGCTAAGAAACTTGCTCATCAGCATTAACCATGACCTTGGGTCTCCACCCTGACTTAGGATGGAGAGAGGGACCAAGATGCCAGTTTCTGTGTTTCAGAGGTAAGCATCTCTGTGGTATTTATTTACCATACCACTCCATGCCCAACTAATTAACTCCTCCACAGTTCCAGCAACACTATAACAGAATCTGCCAAGCATTTTTCCAGAAAGACCCTCAGTGGCACCATTGCTCATTGTTACAATCCATTGAAGGCCTTGTCTTCCAACTTGCAAAATGACTTAGTAGAGCATGAAAACCTCCTTAGGTTATTAAATTATGTTGTTACCAGTGTCTTGTTATTTGTGTTTTAATTTTGTATTTGCTCGTGAGCAGATATCAGAAAGGGAGCAGCTGGTGGATGGATTCTCAGTCTCTGCAACAAGGGAGCAGAGATTCTGTTCTTGTGAACATCTTTAGCTATCTCCTTCCCTACTTCCTCTACCCGACCCTTCTCTGGATTCCCAGTTAGAACTCAGATATGAATGAGTGGAAGCACACGGAAATCAGTCATGGAGCTTGAACACGAGGACATAACTCATGCCTACTCACAAGGCCGAGGAATTAGACTCACTGTATTTACATATTTGTGCTAGGACGTATATGCACACATACACTTACACACAGGGATTTAAAAATTGATGGGAAAGCCGTCATTTTCT
This sequence comes from Phyllostomus hastatus, assembly GCF_019186645.2. Taxonomy (NCBI): domain Eukaryota; kingdom Metazoa; phylum Chordata; class Mammalia; order Chiroptera; family Phyllostomidae; genus Phyllostomus; species Phyllostomus hastatus. The sequence continues at coordinate 16,285,686 of NW_025333622.1, read as the reverse complement.
CCAGGTCAGCTCTCCTGACAGTCCTGCGGCCTTCCTAGCCTCCTTAAGGAGAGAAGCACTTGACCAGTAATGGCATCCTGCTTGCCCTCCATCAGTGTCCCTGAGCCTCGGTGGGACTTGTCATCTCCCTCTGTACTCAGGGAATGCTTCTGGCTTCCCACCCTTACCTACCTGACTCCATATAGCAGCCATCTTGGTTGGCTATTTAACCTGTTTGGTTCCTGACAACCTGACATGCTCAATGTTTAGGAACTATTTTTAAGTTACAGTGCTTGAGGACAGAAATGCGCCTGTTCAACGTGTGAAATGAAAGAGAAAGATTGCACACAGAAAGGCAGGAAGTGTATGGCAGTCACAGAGATGGACACCAAATGAATCAGGGAGTAGTTAGAGCTAACCAGTGGTCCTCAAATGTACCTGGCAGCACGATCACTGGCGGGCTTGTTCAAGCCGACTGCTAGGCTGCATCTGAGTCTCTGGGGCAGCAGTTCTGAAGTACAGCCCAAGAGTTTGCATTTCTAGCTAAGTTCCCAGGTGCTGCTGGTGCTGCCTGTCCTGAGACCACACTTGGAGAACCACTGGGCTTATCTGATGAGAGTCTGAATTCCCGTGGTTCATCATCTTGCAAGTCAGTACCACCCATCACCCACATTTCTGTCCCAGCAGTAGCATAGCCAACAGTCTGCCTCATGCCCCCAGTGGAAGGGATTTGGCTCCATTTCTATAACCTAACTGTCAAATGCTTCTGGGCTTCCTCAGTCTTCCCATTTAGCACTTTGATCTGACCTCCTTAAGAGAAACCTTTGGCTCCCTTTTCTATGAAAAAGTGCAATGGTACTTGGAAGTCTGCTGCAAAAGGGGCGAGAATCCCTACTTTCTTGCATGGTGAAATTATTCTTTTGAACAAAGCTGGAGCAGGCAGCTTGCCCATCTGCCCAAAGAGATGGATGCTGAAGGAAGATGTCTGATTTAAAAATAAAGGGTCCTTTGGCCCTGGCTGGTGTGGCTCCATGGATTGAGCACAGTCTGTGAACCAAAGGGTCACTAGTTTGATTCCCAGTCAGGGCTGCAGGCCAGGTCCCCCGTGGGGGCCACATGAGAGGCAACCACACATTGATGTTTCTCTCCCTCTCTTTCTCCCTCCCTTCCCCTCTGTATAAAAATAAATAAATAAAATCTTTAAAAAATATATAAAGAGTCAACCTTAGCAAAATCTCAGCTGTCTTTAAGATCAAAGACTGTACAAGGAATATGAGGCTTTATAGATCAACAGCAATCATTTCACATCTGTGACTAACTTCTATGATTAGCAAATGATTGGTGTCAATGAGACCAATGTTGCTCCAGGAAGACAACTGTAAAGAAAGATTGGTGGTGAAAGATTTCTGCTGTCCTCGCCACCATCTCCTCCCTCTCCCAGAACCCAGTCAAGACAGAGGAGGGCTGCTCACTGTTCCGGGGCTTTTCCTCATCCATGCCTTCATCCTCGTTCTCAGGGTCTATGTCTTCTGCCTGTGTGATCCAGTCCAGATAGCCTTTCAGGTCCTCTTCCAGCTGCTGCTTCTCTCGCAGCTTCTGGAAATCTCCTCGAGCCTTAGCCTTCTCCCTCTCTTTGGAGAACTCTCTGTAGAGAGAGAGGAGTGGACAGGGCAGGGCAGTGCATGGATGGAAGGAAGAAGCGGGTGGGGCATGAAGGAGAGATGGGAACAAGGGGAAACAAAAGTGTGAATTGCTTTGCACTTGAAAGTCCACCCACGTACCCACACTTCCACAGACAGCTTTCTCTAGTCATCCCAGGTTTTGTCTTTACTCTCCCATAAATGGAGGAAGTTACAGGAGGGAGGGATGAAATCCATTTCCCTTTTTCCTGGATCATGATTACAGGCTTTGTCTTTAACAACAACTATTCTCCAGTAACCTGGAAACTCCTTCTGAACAACAACCTAAAAAACCTCCACCAACAGTACGGAACATGCATTTGATTTGCATTTCCCCCAGTATTGGGTGGCAGGAGAAAATGCTTGAGAGCCTCTGGATGACAGGAAGTGTTAGGAGCAGTGGTGTGCTGATGCCCACCAACCACAGCGGCTCCTGAGAGCCGCCTGTACACGGCTCTTCCCAATTCTGGCTTCAGTGAGGTGTCCATGGTGGCTTGAAATTGGCCATGGTGGGAATATTTACACCATGGAAAATAGCAAATGTTATAAAGTAGGGCTTCCCCCAACCCCAATGAGCCAATTGGCAATATTTACCAGTATACCACTGATTTGAGTCCCAGAGGACTGAATCCCCTCTGTCTCTATTCTCATAACTGGGTTTCCTTCTGCCACTCTTAGCTGCCTGGAAGGATTTCTAATTTAGAGAAAGTTCTTTCCCACATGGGAACAAATGAGAATTCCAAACACAAGAAAATGTCCTGGGGGTCTCCTTTATGGTTAAAAAAGAAATCTAATCAGAATGGAAAAATACGTAAAATCAAGATGATATAAAAGTTAAATGATGCATTCATTTTTAAGTAATAATGAGTAGAAACTGGAATTGAATTGGGGTTTGCTGGAAGAAGGACCTATTGAAAAATTTACAGTGGCTATTGCTTTGTTCTTTTCTATGATTCTATCCTTATTTCCTCTCTAACTTCAAATTCATTTTCTGAGCAAGGCAGGGCTGGCAGCAGAAGGTGATAATCAAGAAGGCTAATTCTTAACTTGCAAAGCCAGGAGCATTCCTGTGTTTGATAACACAGTCTATGGGAAGTGGGGCCCTCAGCAGTGTGTGTGTGGCATGCACTGGGCATCTTAATTCTTACAAGCATGATTCCTCCTTCTTTTACCTTTACCAGTAAAGGTAAGAGAAGTATTTCAGGGTGGGAGGCTGCAGAAACCATCTTGCGAGAATTTCTTGCACAAACGAAACTCTCTATAGGAAAGGAACCTTGGAAGGAAAGACACTCCAACAAACTATAGGGGACAAAGGTTCAGCTCCTGAATTCACTCAGTGATGTTGGGTAACTCACCACACCCACTGTCTAGTATTCAAATTTGCCAGTGCCACTCGAGAGAGCACTGATTTTAGCACTCACCATTTCCATGGTGAAATGGGGGTGAGGCTGGGAGTGGCCTAGGGAACTTTTTAAATTAGGAGATGTGGGGGCTCTCAAGCTAATGAGCTCTCTTCAAATGCTATCTTAATGATGCTCTGGTTTAGATGGAATTTTCTTCTTAAATTTGATTGAATCCATTTCTAATTGGATTGAACTTGCTCTTTCTTGGGCTTCCTGCCAACTGGCAGTACCTTCATTTCCTTCCCAGGGAGTTTAATGCCAGGGAAAAGGGGCCAGATTAACAGCTTGCGGTAAAGATGGAAGCCTTGCTCTGCTTTTCCCCCTCTCCTTTCGTCATTGGGGGTGGGCATGGAAAGATGCCAGTCCCTCTGCCCCCAAACTTCTATACCTGGTCTCACTGTCCCAGGACATAGGCTTGCTCTCAGGACACAGTCATTTCATATAGAGGAACACTCCCCATGCAAATCAATTCCAAAACTACACTTCTAGGCCCCCTCTCTTTCTACTCACACACATTTGTACTCTTTATTCTTTTTCCTATGGAGTGGGTTTAGGTTGTAAGGAGACTAAATAGCTGAGTGTTTACTTTAGCTCTTTTGGAATATTTTGCAGAGTGTTCAAATTCTAGTTTCAAAACAACTCCCCATCCCATCTTCCTAGTTGGGAGACTAGAACTGGGATCAAACTGAAGTAGGGATGATTGACTCAGTCTTGTTATAGCATCTGCCCTCTGGAATAAAAACTCCCCATGTGTACCCCAAGACCTCTGGGGACCCAACATAAACAACCACTGGGAAAAAAGAAAAATGAGGTGTGTTGAGGGTGTGAGGGGCAGAGGAAAGTGGCAGTGGCAGATCTGAAGGCCTGTGGCTCCCCCTTGGCTCCCAGGGAGCGTAAGGTACCATCAGACCCCATGCGGTAAGGGATTCTGTGGTGGCAGTGCCTAGCTCTCTTTATCTCCTTGCCTGGATATGAGCCATGCATCTGCTCTGGGGACTGAGCTAATGAAGACATGAGGCCCCAGCCTGATGGGCTGTGCCCAGGGGCGGGAGCTGGCCAGACAATCAGTCACAGTTGTGGGCTTTGTCATATAGCAGAAGCACATCTCTGGCCAGCAATGGCCAACATGAAAAATGAGGATGGAGTATAGAGCCAGAGGACCTGGACTCACTAATGCAAAAACCAGCGTACAAAGGAAGGTACATGTGGAAAGCCCAGTCAATACAGGTGGCTGGGGCTCTAGGCCCTCTCTAATCAATAAATACAGTTGGTCCTCACTATTCAGATTCTGCATTTGTGAACTTGTCTACTTGCTAAAATTTATTTGTAACCCCTCAGTGAATAACTAGTGTGCCTTTGAGGTTATCTGCAGACATCTGTAGAATGGTAAAAGACTGGAGTCCCATTCCTAGCTGAGGTCAGACAAGCTGATGCTGATGCTCTGTATGTTTGTTTCTGCTAAGACTGCTAACAAAGGTCTTTTTTAGGATCTATTTAGTGCCACATTTGTGTGCCTTTTTTGGTGATTTTACAGTATAAAATTGCCCCCAAGCACAGTGCTGAAGTGCTGTCTAGTGTTCCTCAGTGCAAGAAGGCTGCCATGTGCCTGACAGAGAAAATATGTGTGTTGGACAAGCTTTGTTCAGGCCTGAGTTACAGGGTTGCTGGCCATACGTTCAATGTTAACAAACCCACACCATATATCAAATAATATGCATTTAAGTAGAAACATACAAAATACAGGTTATATACCAATCACTTGATAAACATGTTGTGATCAGAGACTCGAAGAAACCTAGTCTTACATTTCTCCTAAGAGCGTGTTCAGTATTTGATACTCAGCATTTCTGGTGACTTCACAGAATAATGAGAATTGACTGTCTACGTTGCCATGTCTTCTGCTTCTACCTGCAGTGCACACATGTCCTGGTCTTTCTCCTGCTTCTTTCTGGACCTGCACGTTGTGCCATGGTCTAGTCATGTTCTCAGGCTATAAAATGCCTGTCTCCCAAGCTTTTTGGGGGAGAGAGACATGCCCATTTCCCAGTGGGCAGAACTGGATGCCTGTCCATCGAAGAAATCCCGGGCTCCTTGTCAACTAAAGGCACATGTCTGGGGCCCTCTGTTCATAATCACTTAAAAATAAAAAGTGACTGGGTTCCAGAGTCCAGGGACTTGCAACTGATTACAGCTTCCAATGCAATTTCAAGAATCTCATTGTCATTGCCATTTTAATTCTGATAAGATGGAAGCTGAGATTTCTCAAGGGGAAAACAAATATAACCTGATTCACATCTGTGTAACACCAGGCCTGTGGCTTGTGAGGATCCATAGGTAATGAACATGGAAGCACTCTGAAAAAACCCACAAGACGTATATTCTTTACACTGACTCTATCATCCGGCCTTGTCAGGAATAGTGTTCTGGATATGTGAGTATTCCAGGTAAAAGATACCTAAAGGATCCTCTGATGAACAAAATTTTGGATTTCCACCTTTAAATGAAAGTTTTATGGACTGTCATCTTCCCTACATCCATAAGTAGCAAGCTCTGAGAACAATTTAACCTTTTCTTGGTGACTGAAGGATACAGTTTGAGCATGAGTTTCTGTGCTGGGCTGTAAAATATTATTAATTGAAAGCTGTGGGTGTCATGCCCCCAGCCACAGAACACTCCAAGCCTTCAGTGCTGCTGAGCTGGGGGCTGTTCTCTCTGCATTCTTGTGATCTACAGGCTGGCAGCCCCAGGGTTCACTGCCCTGCCCACCGCAGCTGTCTGGCAGTGGCTCTGCCCCTCTCCTCCTGTGACTCTTGCTCCCCTGACTGTCTCCAGGAGCCTGACAGGGGCCAATGCTGCTGCCTGCTCTCCCCCTTCCTCATGGTACCTTCCACTCTTCATACCTCCCACTTCTGGAGTACAATTTCAGAACACAGGATTAACCATTCAAATTGGTTGAAGGACAGTATAAAACAGAGGTCAGAAATAGAGCTTATGGGTTCACACTGCAGGGTTTAATCTCAGACCCTCCATTTTTCTCCTGTTAAAAGTAAGGTAGTTTCTCTGTGTAAACCTCACTTCTCTTCTTTGTTACATGGAGATATGAATAGCATCCAGCTCATACGGTTGTTGTGAGTACGGCATGAGCTACTCCACCAGTGCTCCCAGCACAGGGCCTGGCATGGAGAGTGCTGGTTACCGTTAGCGTGTCATCGCTGCAGTGAATTTCATGGGGTTCTGAGACTCCTGAAAGCTCCTGAAAGCTCCTGAAAGGTTCACTGAACCAGGAGCCTGACTGATGAATAAGTGGAAGTTTTGCTGCATTCTTGTGATCTTGCCTAATCAAGACACTAACTCAAAACCAAAACTGCCACCACCAGGTGGTTAGCCAGCAGGAGCCTGAGTCCAGGTTTTGTCACTTAATGGACTCAGGGTGGCCCGCTCAGACTGGCTGGCCCTCTTGACAGGTTAGAGAAAGGGCTCCTTAACCCAGGAAGGGGAGCTACTCCCCCACAGACACTTCTCCATCCGGGCAGAGGGTGTGCCTGAGGCCCAGAAAGCCTTGGGAGATGTTCTGCTGGCCATTCAGAGCTTTGAGCAGCAAGCTGCTGCTGCGGGAATGGGTCAGGAGCAGGTGCTGGGAAAGTCTCCAGGAGAGCAATGTACAAATCCAAGGACCCTCAGGTGCCGAAGTCTGAGGCCTGGTGTTCCTGTTCTGAGTCAGCATATATGTGAGTATTACTACTCACATTACTACTAGGCTTTGGGCTAGTGTTTTTACACACCCCTCTCCCTGGGGCTGGGTCATGCTAGGACACAGTCTCCAAATGGCTTTTCTCTCACATCAGCAGCTGTTGTCATTTCATGTCACTGCTTTGACATCACCAGGAGGATGACTTTTCTTGAGGATCCAAGAGGGCTGTGGGCATGTACTCTGCTTGAGGAGGGGCCTCCACAACCTGGTTCCTACTCTCCAATCAGATTCTGAGGAGTGTGGTGAGGGGTGGTATTTCACTTACATTTGTTTCTAATCTCTGGGGGAAGAAAATGAAAATATAAGAAAATCTTCTAAAGGTTCAGAGCTCTGGCTTGTGTTACAGTTCAAGTTCATTCAGTATATATCCAATGGGCAATAATGGGAAAATGGGAGTCTTTTTCTGATATTTACCAGCAAAGAGACATCATGCAAGTCACTTAACACCTGTGGGCTCCCTTTCCTCATCTTTAAAAGATAAGGTTGGAGTAGTTCTAACTTTTTATGGTTCTATTCACTAATTCCAATTATGATAGGCACTAAGTAAACAGTATCATTGTAATGATAGTGCCATTACTGAGCACTTACTATAAGCTAAGTATTTTACATAAATGATCTTATTCTACCACCCAAACAACCTATCATTATCTTAATTTTTTCAGATGGGTAACTAAAGTTTAAAAAAGTGGAGCTGTTCAACATTATGCATCCATCAAGTACAGATCTGGGATATCTGAATTTCTGTCTTAAGTGAGGTGATGAGGTTGATTCTGTTCAATGCTTTCGTTGGTGATTTACATATAAACACAAGGGCATTTTCTCATGTTGGAACCCAGATAGGAAAATCCTTCCACCCTCCAGGCAGCTAATCAGGGGATTGTGTTGTCCTCATCAGTCCTACCCCTGAGGGAAGACGCTAGTTGCCTGTATATTCTTACCTTGGCAGAGGCATCCTGTCCTCAAAATCTCTAAGAAGCCACCCACCTTGGGAAAGGGTGAGAGTGGAAGCAGAATCCTCCCTTCACCCAATCCCCAAGACTAAATCAGATAATCCTGCTCTGCTTTAGGCTATCGCAGGAGGTAGGAGTAGTTATTCCCAGTTTATTACTAAGTAAAAATGAAGATCAGTCTTTCTCCTTATGCCTGACTTTCTCCCAGCATTAATGTCCCGGGAGATCTAGGAAAAGCTATTGAAAGCAGCTGGCCTGTCTTGAGCAGAGCAGAAATAGATTGCAGCCCTCCCCTCATAGCCAAGGCAGCAGAGCATGTCACCATGAGCAGGTCACCAGGAGCATTTAGGTGTTAGGCCTTGGCACGGCTGGTATGGGCTTGGGAAGATGGAAGCAGGCTGAGGAAGTCCAGGAAGGCTCCTGGTAAAGGTGGCCATCCCGAGGGCTCTTTGATGCCCTGCACATCTGCTGCTTCTACCACTTTTTAAATTTATCTGAGCAAAGGCCAAAATTAGGCAGGCTTTGTACTTGGAGCTGAGGAGATAAACTGAAAGGAAAGTATATTCCTTCTCCTCAGTTCTCATATAATCTAGGGCTTTACACAGCTAAATGTCCTTTCCATTCAGACAAGAGGGTGCCAGATACGGACTTCTCAGTCTATGAATTACAACCAGAGAGAATGCTATTTTTAGTTTGCATTTGTTTATCTATATTTTAAATCAAACTCTTATTACCCTGGTTCAGCACTGATTAAGGGCTCTCTGGAGTCTTTACTGTGAGCCTGGCACATACTGTGACTGGCTCGAAGGGTCAGGCAATGACCAATCTGCAAGACTGTTGCATGTGTTGAAAGCACACAGTCTATGAATCTTCCCTCCAGTTCCAGCTGCCAAAGCATTCCCAGCCCAAGGGTTGCCATGCTACTCCTCAGGTACAAGGAGAAGCACTCTGCCTACCTGAGCAGCTGCATGAGGGAGGGAGGGGCCTGGATGAGCTGGCAGGAGATAGGTGGGCCTCGGTATCTCTTGGTGAAGCCTAAACCAATGGATTAATCCTTGTACATTTGACCCTCTGCCCAGCCAGGCCAAGGACATTCACTTCAAGGCTCCTGAGGTGGCCTCTTATCCCAGGTTCATCAGAGCCAGGAAAAGAATAAAGCCAGGAATAGCAGAAAGAATAAATAAAATTGAAAAATCAAGACCTTTTTCCTTGGTCTTGCTTACCCGCTAAGGACACCGAGAACCAAGTTAAGTACAAAAAATGACCCTATGATGATTAGTGTAACAAAATAGATCCAGGGCCAGTCCCTTCCTACGGCATCATTGACCTGGAAGAATGGAATGATAGTTAGTGAGGTGCACACAGCAGTCGAGCACGGCCCAGCACCCATCACTGGCTCCAGACACTGATCCATGCAGCGCCAGGACCCTATCCTCTAGGTGCAAATCAGAGGCCAAACAGCCTGCCAGCCAATGGGTAAGAATTTGCAGTTGAAGGAGACCTTTCCCCCTGGTTTTCCTGGGCCTCATAGGGTCCCATTCCTGAGGATCCTGGCGATGGCAGAGTGGAACCTGGGACCTTGCTCGGCTGCATTGTAAGGAGGACATAGAAATGGTCGGCTTACCCGCTCAACACACCGAGAACCAGATTTAGAACGAAAAAGGATCCAAAGATGACCAGACTGACAAAATACACCCAGGGTAACTCATAGCCCATAGCGTCCTGCATCTGGAAAGATGAAGGAAAGTTAGGAAAGAGAGAAAGCAGAAGTGAGTCAAAGTGAGGAGGCAGGTAGAGAAGGGAGTGGAGAGAATCTGGAGAGACAAATGGGGCTGAACTTGGTCTTTGTGTGGATCATGGTCTATTGCTACCCTCACATTGCATCATCTATATTCAGACTACTTTCCATGACCTTGACCTGAACTGTCAGGGGCTTTTGAAAGGCTCTGCCTTAAGAGAAATCTTGTCTGGCTGTCTCTGTTGTTTTATTTTCTGGAACAAAAAATAATTTCCCCAATGTTTTCTACTCACCTGTCTAGGAAGATGGGGTTGGCTCAAAAAATAATTTCTTCAGCAAGGAACAGTTTTGGCTCTTTTGGGTTTATGTGGCATTAACTCTTCTATTGCACAATGAGCTCGGTGTCAGAAGTTCCTTAGCTCTTACTGTGAGAGCCAGAGATCTGGAACCTCCAAGAGTGGAGGAAGGAGGCCTTCCTGAGGGGCTTGCTGCCTGGATCTGAGCTGGCCCCAGATTTTAGAGGTGGAATGCCAGGGCTTCACCAACACTACAGGCCACAAGCAGGAAAGACGGTCATTTTGGTTTATGTTTTCACAGAATGGTTCCTATGACTACAACCATGGCCTAGATGGACACAGTCCTTACCCTGGAAACTGTGACCTGTAATTAACCAAATCATAAGACTCCCCAGGAAAGGCTGCAACCTCCTAGAGAAGCTGGAGGCCATGGTGTACAGAGCTGGTTTCTGTGGGCATTAGAGAGCCACCATGCATTTCCTCCAATCTCCATGTTCAGTGACTTCACGACAGTAGCTTGAAATTGGCCATGGTGGACAAAAATGGGCAAGTGATACAGATCCACTCCCCTCCATCCTGTGGTCCCTAACAACTGGCCATTGAACATTCACCAGCACATCCCAGGTTAGTGAGTGGACATGAAAATGAGGGTAGGGCATGGAGCAGCATTTTTATAAAAAAGAAAATTTATTCTGATTTGATTTCTCAAATCTATTTATTTTGATGCTTTCTGACAAGACTATTTTAGTCTTACCTTCCGAAGATGAACCCCAAGTTTGTCTTTGTGAATTTGGCTTACAGGAATCCAAATTCCTAAGTACCAAGCTTCTTAAATGGTTTACATCACTAGTTCTCAGAGTAGTGTCCTGCAGACTAGCACCATCACCTTCAGCTGGAATTTGTTTTGAAATGCACATATTCAGGTTCTATCCCACAACTCTGGCAGTGGGTCTGACAAACCATATCTTATCAAGCCCTCCAGGTGAGTCTGATGCACGTAAGTTTGAGAATGCCTCTGCTTTATGGACCATTCCTTAACTCCTAATTTTAAATATAAGGACACGGAAAATATTGTGATTCACTACATACCTCTGTTCAGCTGCCCTGTGGTGTTCCTCAAAGTAGGACCCAAAGACCACCAGGACCAGAACCACCTGGGAGAGGTATGAACAAAGCAGATTCCCGGGCCCTTCCCCAAGAACACAGTGGGCCTCAAGACTCTGCATGTTAATCACCTAGGTGATCCTAAAGCAGGCTGAAGTTGCTGACCACCACCAGGTACGTGAAACGAGTTCTAGGTGTGCTGAGAGAGTGCCACCCCCAGCCCTCAGACTTTGGGAAACCCCACCCACGTTCCTCAGTATGCTAGACAAATATGTTCTTTGCATGCTGTAAACAAAAAAGTTTAACAAATATGAGTGACCTACCTAATCTAATTTGAAATGTTACATTCCAATATATTCTTTGCAAATTTATTACTATTTATCTGGGGTTACTATATTTTAGTTAAAGGAATCTACCAAATGTAGTCATGGTGCAAAGTACGAACAATATGCCAAGGGCTTGGGGGTCATTTCTTAGAACTGAGTCAGGAAAGAGAAGAACAATTCCCACCTATGTCTACTGAGCCATGTCAAATTTAATTCAATATGAGTTGTTGATCATTTCCACTTCCACACACCCTCCTCTGTTTTTTACATAGTACTTATCACTTTCTAATCTATAGTTTATTTAGTATGGGTTTGTCTTCCATGCTGGAATGTAAACTCCATGAAGACTCGCAGTTTTGATCTTATTTGTTCACTGGTGTATCCCAGGGGCCTAGAACAATGCCTTGCATGTAGCAGGTCCTCAGTAAATGTTTGTTGAATGAATGAATGAACTTGATATGTGTCAGGCACTGTGGTGTAAAGAGGAAGCCCTTGCTTGAAAGGGGAACAGATGAATAAGAGGCAACCACAATGCAAGGTGATAAGTGAAGTCAGAGAAGTAAACATGTAGGATTCTCGAAGCCCAAAGTCAAGAGTGGCTGCACAAGGCAGAAGAAGTAAGCAAGGAAGAGTCAGGCTGGGCAGGACAAGGTAGGCAGGAGCAGAGAGGAGTCCTGTGATAGAAACAGGGCTTTCCTAAGAACCTGGCAATTGTTAAAAATAGAGCCTACAGCTGGAAAGCCATCTTGGCTCTGGGATGGAGGCTTTTCCCAGTGGCTGAGCACTGAACTATCCAACACAACAGCAGCTGTGAGGAGGGCAGGGCAGAGAGTTCTGTGTGCACTGGAGCTACTCCATCACAGGGAGTCTGAGAGCCTCCTTCAGCCAGAAGGTAATTAATTATGTGAGGCAAAGCTGCAAAGGAAACAAAGCAGCAGAGGGAAGTCTTCACTACCAGGAGAAAAACAAAGCTGCACTAATACAAGGAGGAGCAAGACTGGTGAAGTGAAACTAGGAAGAAGGACAGCATGGGAGCCACGGGGAGCTCGGGAGCCACATGGCACGTAATGGTGGCTATGATGGTCATGTGATACCAGGGTCTGTATGTCACATTTTATTATGGGGAACTGTGACATAATCCTTCTATTATTCTTGGCAGCGGTCTTGTTAGCGTCCATGTTGGTTCAACAAGTATTTACTGACTACATACTATGTGTAAGACTTTGTGGTTTGTGCCACAGTGAAAGCCACAGGGTTGGAAACGGCCCAGAGATAAGAGGAGACATCTGTGAGGAGGCTTCTATGGAAACCTGGATCCCAGGTCATGTGAAGCCTTTCCTCTCTCAGATTAAATTCTGCCCTTGAAGGTCCGAAGAGGTCCCTTCCTCCTCCTTAACTTAGTACTTCTTTGCTCTTTTGGGAGGGTGGGGAGGTCAGGAAAAGCTGGAAAAACAAACAAACAAACAAACAAACAACCCAACAACAACAACTGTGGGCTCTCACTAGAGAAAATGCACATACATGTACCTCACTGCACATAATCTCACGGGTGTTCTGGGCCCCGTGGGGCAGGGCAGTCTAGCCTGCTTGTTCCACACTAACCATAGGAAAGTGCTTCCTCAAGCATGGTTAGGGGGTCGGGGGTCTGTTCTGAGGAAGTTGCCCAGCTCTGCCTGGGCCACAGACCTCCTTACCTCCCTCAGGATGGCCAGCAGAGGCAGTCCAGGAGGTGACCTCATGCTCGCCACAGTTCACTCTCGTGGCACTGTCCCAGAGCCCGAAAGGTGGTGAGTGGGAGGGAGGGCTGGTTGGCTCCCTGAAACGAGATTTCGTTTCGAGATTTCCCTGACTGCTTCCTCATACCCCCTCAATTTTGTGAACACTTAACCTCACAGAAAATGTGGTCCTCCTAGCTACATATCTCTGATGAGCCAATAAACCCATGGGCCTTGGAGATATCCTTGGACCCCTATTGAGTCTGCCTGCACTCTCCTCTGTGCCATACACAACATGAGTGACTTCCAGCATCATTAAGAACCTCAACTGAGTGGAGCTACAGACCACGTCACCCAGAGATATCTCAGAGTTGGCCGCACAACCCATATATATATATATCCCATAGCCACAGCCGTATCCAGGAGACTCATGTTCTCCATCTCTCCCTTGTTGTCCTATGTTTCTACTTTGGTTTTGCCCTTGGCTATGGGATAGCTCTTTTAGAGGTTCAAGATGGGGAATAGTAGGTGAGGGGTAGGAGGACAAATGAGAGATTAACACGCCTCAAGGTGGTCCTAAGACCCCATCACTCCCTTAGTGAGCAGTGTTCAGCGGCCACCAGAGGGGGATTCTCTGGTCTACCTGGTTCTGGCCTGATAGGAAAGAGCCCCTTTATTTCCCCTCCTACTTTCTCTTCTTTATTCTAGGCCACTTACTTTTAGGGGCCGACTGGGTAGAGTATACACAATGCTGGGTGGCTCTGAAGTAGGGCAATGCTTGGAGTGATAGAGTGATGTCTTAAATCAGCTAGAATGGAGCTATTGAGAAGGGAAAGAATAAATACATTCACGCTCTCAGAAAATGACCCAGATAGCTGACATCCTTATTTAGAGGTGAAAAAGAACAGGCCCTCATGAACCATGAAAGCAAGTTGTTTCTCAGGCCTGTAACAAAAGCAGCTCTCTGACTTTCTGAAGAAAGGCCATGGAGAGCTCTCCAGATGTCCACCATTGGCAGCCTTGGCCTCTAGGACCAACAGCCAGCACATGGCCCTGCCTTTGCTGAAATACATACCTCACTACTCCTGTAATCAGTGGACAAAGGGAATACTGAGTGAAAAACACAAAAGACCCTTCTGAAACCAATATCTAATTCCTTGGGGGGAGCCCCAGCCTTAAATCAAGGTATAGTTTTCCCCAAAAAGAAAAAATAGAGGGAACATCTCCTGGCCCCCATTCCCTCCAGGCTACTCTTGATCTCAGCTGATTTCCATGAGTTTTCAAATTGTGCCACTTTTTTTCTAAAAGGTTCATGGCTCAGCCACTGTGAATCTAAAAAAACTGAACAGTTCCAGTGAACGCCGAGAGAGGCTGTCATTTGCCAACAAAGGCAGAAGGTGTAAACCCATAAAAGTCACAGCACTGTATACAGTGTCATTAGAGGACAGGATTTGCTGCTGTCAAATGCACCAGTGCTATGAGCAATGACTTGATACATTTGTGACTGCTCATGACCTCTACCACCTTGCTTGCTGGGACATGGGGTGTCCTCCCACAAGTCACTGAGTGAGCAGCAACGCAGGCAACAGGTCTCACCTGTACCTGTTTATTGTTCTGCACAGAGAACCTGTAAGTGCTGTGCAACACAGTAAAAAGCCTGGTTTGCATGGGAAAGACACCAAAGAACTCTAACAGAGGGGAAGGCAAGCCAACAATAATAACACCTCCATCTACAATCTATTTTAAAAATCACTTAACTCATATGGGATTGTGCACTGACAACCTGGGGGAGGTTAGGAGCCCTGGAGAGTGTAGTGGTAGCTCCCAGTATGACACTTGTGTAGGGAACAGCTGGCTCATAGCCAAGAAGACATGCTTGTTTGTCCTGAGCAGCCACCAGGCATGGGTTATCTATGACACCTGGGACTGCACCCTCACAGATAGCCTTTCAACACTTGAGTGAGAACACTATTTTTTAGGTCTGTTGAGAGGCTAAAACACAGGTCTGTCCAGTCTCCTGAACTGTTACAAAGCTTACTTTCCCAGGCAGAGGAGACTTCTCCTGTCCTCCTCATTCAGCTTCAAGGGCAGCAAAATCCCACCTTTCTCTGCTCTGTGCCATGCAACGCTCTCTCTGCCCTCACCAAGTGTACTGCTCTGTGTTACTAGGACACATTTCTTTGTGTGATCCCATCTCTTCAATTAGACCCTAAACTCCTTGAGGGCAGGCCTTTTTCTCCTCCTCACTAGTCCCACCCCAGTTCCCACTCAGTCCTAGGAGCATAGTAAATATTCAATAAATGTTTGTTAAATTGAATTATTGAATAGTCGCAATGACTCACCTAATACCAGTGCAATGAATATAGTAAAACCCATTAACTAAATAAATAACTTTGAGAGATGCTAATTATTTTTCTTAATATGTTAATGAACCAACTATTTAAATGTGAGATAACAAATGCTCTGTGTAAAGCTGGCTAAGTGGGTAACACCCTGAGGCAGATTGAGAGTTAAAAGACCACAGGGTCCTAAGTAGTACCCACCACTTTTTCTACTCTGGTACCTGTTAAAGAGCCAAGGATACTGTTTCTGGGTTACTTGAGGATTTTTTTTCTCGGCTCTTCACTTAGAATGACTATTAGGTCATCAATAGCATTCAGGTCCACCTTTCTGCTTTCCTGATGCCTTTAGAGTCTCATTTTCTATATTCTGTAGTCAAAAGAGAGGGCTTTTTGAAGGAACAATGGAGTAGGGGAAAAAACAGGATAAAACCTGAATTACAACCTGCTTGGATGCAAAAGTCCTTTGTACTAAATAAGGGATACTTCAGCAGCACTGAGACCAGAGATGAGTGGCTTTCCTCTGTGTGTGTGTGTGTGTGTGTGTGTGTGTGTGTGTGTGTGTGTGTGTGAGAGAGAGAGAGAGAGAGAGTTTGGCAGGAACATCTTCCCAGCATGTTCAGACATGTAGTGGAGTGACAAAGACAAAGTATAGTGTTGACAACCGACTTATGACTAAGATTAGAACCTTATACTCTTGTTCCCAAGCTTTCCAGTTGAACCAAAAGTAATCCAGATACTACAGAAGGTGCTATGTGTGATAAAGGTGCTAAAAATATTTCCTTTACATGATTTCTCATTAAGTATGCTTTCTAATATTATTTGTAAGCACAATTGCTAATATTTTTAAATCAGTATAAGAAACCAAGAGGGTGGCAATGGGTGTTGGAAAGAAGGTAACCCTGATGGTGGTAGGGTGGGGAAGAGCATGAGTCCAGCAAAACATAGACCAGAGTGCTTTTTACTGTGCCTCACAGTGTGCACTACTCCTAGGGGCCCTGGAGCAGAAGGGCTTCAGCAGGGGAGAAGTCAACATGATCCTCTTCATGAAGAATTATGCAGTGTCAGGACTCCTACAGACCTGGAAAAGTGTATTCTTGTGTGGTGCCTGTTCTCACTACTGCCTCCCTTTTGCACAGTTCTCACGTGTGACCTGCTCTGAGGGTTCCAACCCCAGTTCAATGGCCCTGTTATTCTGTTTGCCATGAGCATGGATGGAGCTATTTCAAGTGCTGGGCCCAAAGCCAGCACTGAACAGATAACTGACTGATGTTAAGCTATTTAATTGTGAGCTAATTGTAGGAGGGATAATGCAGAGAGTTTCAAACTGACCCTAATGTGAGAACCCAACATTTCATCTTGATCTAGCGGCCTCTTACACATTCAGGAAAGCACGTGGCTGAACCATGTAAGACAAGTAGTTGTGAATCATATGCAGGAGGCTACTAGGGACCTTTGGTTAAAAAACCAAACACACCTGAAAGTAGAATTGGAAAGCAATGGTCCCTCCATACAACCCTAGCTTCCTCCCTGTCTTGGTGCTTCACTGCTTCCAAAGAAAGCTGGTACTTTCTATGAGATCAGTTCCCCTTCCCTAATTCTGAAGAGGTGTAGTTTTTCTGAGAGTAAATGGAGAGGCTTTGGCTGAAGAAGCCATTTCCTGAGGAAATGACAGTCCAAACCTGAGTTTTGTCTTAGTTTCCAAGTCCCCATACCTTGTCATTTGCAGACCTCTGGAACAGGGCACTAAGTACAAGCAATGTTTTAAGCTAATTGTTCAGTTTACTGGGTTCTTGATCTAGTATATGGCCAATGGTTGAATAGCAGAAAAATATCAAGTCTTACTCGACTGAGTTAGGTTTTACTTTTAGTCCACCAATTTTTCAAAATCATAACAATGGGATCAAATAATGGATGTCAGAGAAAAAGGGAAACAGACTCAGTATCTTCCATGGCAGGAGGCAGGTGTCTGCTGTTTGCTACAGTGACCTCCTGAGTCTCTTCTATCCCAGGCAATATCTAGTGATTGAATCAATTGTTTCTTTACTGCTGTGATGATCTAGTATCTCCCTAGGATCTTCTAACTAGCTGTTTGGTGGTTCCGAAGGAACCTAACTCTGGGGTTGCCATACTTGGAAACTTGGGTTGGTCCTTCCCATGTCCTCCAGACTTGTCCCTTGGATGTGAAGAAAAATGTATTCTTCTGGGTAGAAGACCCTACTTCTCCAATTTCAATGAAAACTATCTCTCTAGAATGGTTCAAATTCAGAGCATCAAAGCAGCACCACTTGAATTCAATAGTTTAAACTTCTGAGGGGTTTCAAACTCCAGCTTGAGCATCAGAATCACCTGGGGAACTTTTTCAAAATGCAGACACTGAGTTCTAACTTTGGAGCTTATAATCCAAGGCCTTAGAGGGAAGTCTTGGAATCTTCCTTTTAGAAAGTTCCATGTTACACTAAAGCACATGGAGATTTGAGAGTCTGTGGGTTTAGAGATAAAGGCCTACAGGCCAGAAGGAGGAATGCTCAAGAGGGAGGAAGGACAGAGAAGAAGGAAGGAAGAGTAAAATGTCCATAGAAAGGTCAAAGCAATTTAAAAAACTGCCTGAAAGCAGGAGCATTGGGCTGGAAGGTGCTTCCATCATGAACACTCAATGCAAGGCTCTCTCTCAGCTTTAGGTGTGTGTGCGCATTTGCATGTGCACACACAACATGGCCAGTTGGGAAAGGTGCTGGGAAAATCAGAGAAAGGCATGTCCCATGAGCCTGGGACTGTTCCTTCACCTCTGACACTTTTTCCATTTTCAGCCTGAGCTCTATCACACACACCCCAGGGGAGAAAACACAACACAGCTGCTGAAAATTGGTAGTTGCATTTCTGTGCTTGTTCTCATTCCCTATTCCAGCTGTCATTATGACAGTATTTCTTTGGGTCACATCTGGCTGTTGGAGTATCAATGACTTGTAGTCGGGAAAAGGGAGGGAGTGATGAAGGAAGATCACAAAAATACATCAGGGCCATCAGCAAAGTAAATTATACCTATTCCCATCAACCCCACACCCACCCACTGCCACCCTGCCCTCAATTTGCTGCCATGGAAGGTGTTTCCATAGCAACTTAAAGCATGGGTTTGAAACTCACATGATGAGGCTCCAAAGCACAGTTCCATACAATGACATTTTCTGGCCCACAGGCAGAAATTGCCCATTTGCAGAAGGAGGCTTCTGTCCTTGGCTGGCCTGAGGTATCCACCCAGGGCAGAAGCACCAGTCAGGGCCACTGGGAAAATTGATCAGCTTTGCAAAATGAAATATATTTGCCTAAGCATAACAAGCTCAATTCCTTCTCTTTGTACAAATCATTTAAAACATGGGCCTAAGAAATGTTTTTTCCATGTTTCATTTTAGTTTGAGGAAAGGGTGATTTGACCTTTGTCTTTAGAAGTATCACCACACAGCAACTGCCCAGCATGGCTGCAGCTGTGCCACCATTACTCAGCTACAGTCTAATGTGTCTCCCTAGGCTGAGCTTTTCAGTCTGAACTGGATGTTTTTTAGGTCTGAATTCTCAGTACCTAGAGGCACTCCTGGCATGCGAGGAATGTTTAATAAATGTTTGCTCGGTAGAGGTATTCAGGCAGGTTTCAAGTAGTCATTTGCAGAGTGCTACAAATTTCATAGCAACACTGGGATTTAGCATGTGGACTACAACATAAAAACTGGGAAAAGAGGGTTTTGAATCAATAAGACATGATGTTTATTAAAAAATTTAGAAGCTACAATATGCTATATCACATCTTTGTGCTGTTACAAAACTTTTCTGATTCAGAAAAAAAGTCAATACTCCTTGTGGCGTTAGTTCCTTTCTATCTGGCCCCTCTGCTTGGTGGGAGGGCATTGCTGGCCTCACCCCCACTCTCCCCTGCTGTAGTGTGCAGGCATTGTTCCCTAAGCAGGTTCTTATGTGGTTTTCAGGATGGCCGAATAAATTCACTATTTGCAAAATGCTAGGTAAGATGGCATTTTCAAGAATGGCAACAAACATTTTTCACCCAAGTGTTGGAGAACAACACTGGATTCTGGCAAATCATGTCTCATGCTGAAATAGGAGACAGTATAAAGAATTAAATTTTCTGGAGTTTTTACAAATAATGGATTTAACTCTGCCAGAGTAAAGAGAGCTCAAATATGGTGTGTATATCTGCCTACAGGGCAGGCTGTACACAAATCTGGCACTTCAAAGGTTGGCAAACTAGTGTTGGCTGGTGGGTAATAAAAGGGGTATCTTTAAAGTACAACATTCATTGTTGACTGGTTGACACTTAAGAAGTACTATTTCCAAATATGTATCACATAAGCAGAGGCCTGCTTTGTTAGCAGTAAAAATGACAATAATGTATTTGCCTGGACTACTTTAATATGATACAGTAAGATAAACATAAGAAATAAAAATAGCATGCCGTAATGTTACACCATTCAATAAAAATGGCTTCTTTTTAGAGGACCAGGCCTCAAAAGGACCAGGCCTTTTCTCTTTAGCCCTAAAAATTAATACTCTATCTGTCTTTTGGGGACAGAGGCAAGATGAGAATAAGAAGAAAGGAAACCCAAGAGTGGGTGGGGGAATGAATGGCAACCTTGTTCCAGGCATCAGGGACATGCCAGAATTTCTCACTAGAAACAGTGGAAGACACACTGAAAGATGGCATTTCTCTTAGGCTGGTGGGCAGCGAGAGACTCATTAGGGTGAATATCTCATGCTTTGTCTCTCATAAAAGGCCTGAAAGAAATCAAAGAAATTCATCATCCTCTCCATCAAAATCATGGGAAGGATGAACAAGGAGAGTCGAGGGAAGGAAGTCTTTGTAGCCTTCTGGACTCCCTGCCCCTGTGAGTCGCAAGCTACGTACCCAGTAGAGCACGTCTGTCCAACCCTCCATGGTGATGCACTGGAACACTGTCAGCATGGCGAAGGCGAAGTTGTCAAAGTTGGTGATGCCGTGCCTGGGCCCGTCCCACCCGGGCTTGCACACGGTGCCGTTCTGACACTGCCGTCCATGGCCTGTCTCCAGAGCACAAGGGGAGGGGTCGTCTTCTGCTGGAGCATCTCAAATGGTCAGGGGAGAGGAGAAGAAGAGAGGGGAGGGAGAGACAGGTAAAGAAAAAAGGAGCAAGAAGTCAGACAGGAAAGGCATAGGATAAGGTTGATGGGATAGGCACAACCACCACGGTAACAGTGATCAGAACACATTTTCATGTGTTCCCCCCATGTATGAACTAAACAATGTAAGGAACTAGGTATTCATTTTAGGGTGCTATTGATTTAGAATGCCAATATGTTCAATTAATTATTGTAAAACTGAATTTTAAGCCCAGTGATTGGTTTCAAAGACAGTAGTGTCATTGCACATTCTGTTATAACATGTCAGCATCATAGTCAAATGGCCAATCAAAAAATAATGATTATGTAACCACTTTGAGTGGAAAATGTCCTGGAAGATGATAGGAAGTCCATGTTTTATTTTGGTGGTAAAATATCTATAGGCACTTGCATTGAAATACCAGACTTTTGAGTGAGGGCATGTTGGCTGGAAGACTGCTCCACACACTTAGCCAACAGATCCCATCCAGTGGCACTTTGAGACTATATGATGTTCCATAACATATTACATGACAAATACATCACCAGGGATACAAGTCACTTTATCAAGGATGCCTTATGTGGATGAAGGATAAAGTAAGTTCTGACTGTGGGGAAAGGACCAACTGTAGCCATCTTTATTACAGCTCTGACCGAGAACAAGCACCGCGGACTGTTTCATGCAGGTTAGGTGGAACCTGGTAGCACCACCCTTGGCTCACCAGCATGCAGACCTGTCAGAAGAAAGAATCATTTCCTGACCTCAAGTCAAGACAGAGTGCCAGTGGATGGCAGGGAGACCACTGGGCAGGTATGGACAGAGACTTTCCAGGAAACAGTTCAGCATCTGTGGCTACAGACAGTGCTTGGGCTAATTCTGCATGCTAGAAACAGCTGCTAAAAAGTCAATATATTAAGATGAGGTTTATATTTTTGGTGCAGAGATCATTAGTAAATTGAAATAAGACTTGATTGATCTAAGAATTTCTATTATGGTATAATAATAGAGAAATACTGATGAAGTCTTGGCCCCAGCTGTGGAAGGGAATAGTGTAGAATTCACAGAAGTCTGTGAACTTAAGGACATTGTCTCATGCTTGTAGAAATTAACAGTAATAAACAGGACAGATCTCAGTTGTAACAAATAAATGACTGCCTCTAACCACAGTGAAAATATGGCCCCAGAGGGAATTTACTTCCAGTTCTTCATTTCTAGATGACAAGTCACCCAGAATCTTTTCTTGTTTCATACGTATTAAAGCAATGGCACTGTCTAGTCCTTCTGGACTGAAGACTGGTGGTTGACTGGCTCTTTCTCATTTGTGGCTTCAGATTTGAAACTTCACTCCCAAGTGGAAGACAGGAAGAGAATATTAATCCTTAACTAAGAGATAATTCTTAAGAGAATGGAGTTGAGCAGTATGGCTGGAAATACATGCTAGATAGTGTCTTCTTGGGGTTTTTTTCCTTTTATCTCTTTTTAAAAACAGCTTTATTGAAATATAATGTACATTTCTTACAATGCATGAATGTAAATATACAGCTCAATTATTTTTAGTAAATGTGGACAGTTGTGCAGCCATCACCGCAATCCATTTTAAAACACCTCCATCATCCTCCAAAATTCCCATGTGCCTGTTTGCAGTAAACCTGCTCCTGTCCTATCAACCTGATCTGCATTCTGTCCCTATAGCTTTGTCTTTCTAGAAATTTCATATACATGTGCATTTCACTGTCTGTTTATCTATTCACCAGCTAGTGGGCATTTGGACTGTTTCTATGTTCGGGCTATTATGCATAGTGCTGCCTCCTGGCTCATCCTCAGCCGGGTGCTTCAGGTTGTACATAGATATTTATCTGATCACTGAAGTATACAGGTTTGCATCACTTACTGGCCCCTGAGCTGCCTGAGAAAATGAGCATCCACACCATTTCCCAACTCCAGAGGCTAGCTCCCAGGAGGGTTCCATTCCTGTAGCTGAACTCTAGCAAGTTTTTGTGACTTTTTAAATCTTGAAATCTTTGGAGACGTGGATGTGAGTTTAAAAAAGAGGAGGCTATAAAATGAGGGAAACTTAAAAGTGAATACCAAACCTAAAGAATTAGAGAATGAGTACCTAAAAAATTGAGAGTTGAGAGGCTGGAAAACCAAGAACCAAAGAGATCATAAACTCTGTTGTGTCCCTGCCCATTCTAGTGACAGCTTTCTAGAATGATGTGTTCCATCACTGTTGTGAAACTGCTAGAATGATAAGAAAGATGCGGTGAAAAGAGAAGGGAAAAACAGGAGACATGCATCTCTTTTTCTCCTGTTTTGCTTTTTAGTGCAATAAAGATGCTATTAATCTTTGCATTGTGACTACTAATCTGTCATCTTTCCCTGTGTTCTCAGTTCCTGATATAAGCAGAAATAAAGAAAACATGAAGGGTGTCAACATGCGTTCTGAGTGTCTTTAAGAAAGGGAAACATATTTCAGGTTTTTAAAACTATTATGTTGAAAAGAAATAGCATGAAGAGGAAGTGGTCTCTAATAAAAGAGAAAGGGTTAAGATTCAGAAAGATTATCTGAAAGCTCAAGGGCCACTCTGCTATTTTAAATGTCTTGAACAACAATAAAAAAAAAAGATCTGAGAACAATTAAGAAGCAGTGATGATCTGGTAAAAATAGGTATCTATAAAAGGCACTAAAGAGAACACTTAAAAAATGTGAACACACACAAATCAGCAGGTCCTTGGAACATGCACTGGAGAGCGAGGGGAGATTAGCTCTAATGCGAAAATGTGTTGGTTTTCCTAGGCAGAGTCATGACATCCTAGTGGGGGAAAGTCAGAACCTGAGGGAGGAGGAAGAAATAAAGCAATGTGGGTGAGGAGGGGGAGCGTCAGTCTGGAAAGTCCAAGTTCAGTTTGCTGTAAAATAATGGCGGCCAGATTAGGAGAGAGTTTAGAAATGCAGTCAATGCCAACAAAACCATGAAATCTCGGAAGAATACCAGTTGGGGGTTCCAGGGAGAAATACAAAAGACAAAATCAATTACTTTTTTAGGACTCAATTTTAAGGAGTGAATAGAATGAAAGTGATTTCATTTCTAGGTTTTAGTCAGCCCGTTCTTTGCCAGTCTCAGGAGTAATTATTGTGCTGGGGACAGCCATTCAGAGTGACCTGACTCAAAGCACCATCAACCAGATGGGACAACCAAAAACAAAAGGTCCCGGCATATGGTGACGAGTCTGTGGAGGAACAAGGAAGGCGCCTTCCAGATCCCTCAAGGATTGTGGAAAGAGTGGCTCTTCTGAGACCACCTCTCTAGGGGTGCAAGGGCCACATACACAGAAGAATGGTTCACCTGGACAGCTCCAGATCTTTCCTTATAGATTTTATGGGAAACATGGCCCAAAATCCAATGTAGTCCACAATTTACAAGCACATAAAATTCAGTCAGAAAAATAATCTCAAAATGGAAAAATCTTCCACTTTGAGGAAAATTTGGAATTTGGTGTAAATTTCATTAAATATTCTAACAAGGGCTCACAAGCACTTTCATATAATCTAAATTTGCAGAAAATATGCTAATTGAATCCAAAGTCTAAATATTTTTTAAAAAATCACCTATTCCAAAGGTGGTACAAAACTGTCCAAAACACACTGGGATTGGTTTCAAAGATTGCGGGTTTTTGGTTTTCTGCTCTTGCCGCATCAAGTATGTCCAGGCTCCTGTACATTTTTTCTCCTCATCAGCGTTCGTCACTGTGTGGGAATAAGAGGCCTTGCCAACAGCTGTGTCAGGTTCTGTCAGGACGATGGAGTGGCCCCTGGATTATCATCAGACAGCAGGCTTAGGAGAGAGGAGATAGGTGAGCTTCTGGCTGCAGTGTGGAGAGGAAAGGCTCCTGCAGTCAAGTGTCCTTGGTCCTTTTTCCCAGCAGAGACTCTGGCTCCCCACTCCGGAACACTTCTCTCAGTGTCTAGCCTCTGACAACCTGACTCCCAGGGCTGATGGCTGTGTCCATGATGAGAGCCACTTCCCCTTCTGAACTTGCACATAAATAATCTGATGCATCTTCTGGTACTTTTCCTGGTCCTGTTTACTATCCAAGATGGATAATAATATGGTTCTATATTGGCCACTGCAATTGGTGAGGCCAGTTTCAGCTTTATCCTAAAAGCAGGGAGGTCGCTAACTTTTAACAGGTGAGGAGGCTCTTTCACCAGACTGTCCAGCAGTAGGACGGAGCAGAGCGTCCTGTCCTGTATCTCCCTTGTGTGCCATGTCCACCATTCCTTTGTCATGTGTGACCACTGAAGGACTCAACAAAGGCCAGTGACTTCCAAGCAACATTCAGGGTTGCTTGCTAGCATAGGCCCTTAGAGGACCCTGCTACCAGGAGAAAACAAACTTTTGCTATTTTCCCAGCAGGGTGGTAGAAGCCATGTGCAGTTTGGGGAATAGTGCCCCTTTCTGAATGGTGTACAGGCACTGGGCCACAGGGCAGGACTGCCATCTTTGGCTGTATGGCAGGATTTCACCATTTCACTCTCCACCGATTAGTATGTTGTTGGTGAAAGCCACATCATCACCCACTGCTGAGTTGATGGGGGTCTTGAGATACAAGATCCCAGTGGCTGCCTGAGGAATTTGGGTCAAGTTGGTCATCGATCACTTCAGTACAACTATACAAACTTTAGACACATTACAGTCAGCTGCTAAACAGGACTTAGAATGAGCTCTAATGAAGCCACAAAATTAATATAAATTTACTGGTTTGTGGCTAGTTACAGATCAAACTGAACATAAGGAAGGATATGAACTCAAGGGGAAAATACTATTCATTGCATTATTTGGTATTTCTTAAAGCAAGGCTGGAACCTCAGAATTCTAGCTAAAAGCAAGACCTGTTGTTCCAATATTAAAGAGCTTTTTTTTTTTAACATGATAGTTTATTTTATACAATTATGATCCAAGTAACTTGAAGTTCTCTCTAGAGTAAAAAAAAAATAGACTCTCCATCAAAAAAGTAAAAACAGTTGTGTGTTTAAGGGTTTATAGTTTTTTGTTTGTTTTTTAGGGACTGTGGCAGTGACCTTGCAAAAACCCAATATATCCAATCAAACCAGGTCATCCAGATCAGGTAATTCATTCTGTTTTCTGACTATGAATAATCCATTTTACTCCTTGTTGTATAGGTGATGTCTCTCCAGTGCCCCAAAGCAGGAAGGGTCAAACTGAATTTAATTTCTGGGCTGAATGGAAATGAGAAGCAGCAGATGGAGAGAAGTTAGGTATCTTTTAATGTTTCAAACACACTCCCCTTTCTTCACTAAGGTGCCAAAAACTAAGATGCAAGATGTTGTTTGAGGGGAATAAAACATGAAAATTTAACATTAATAACCCCTTGTTGCAGGGGAGGGTATTTTTTCCATCAAATTTTTATGTTACACTACTTTACATGTCTATTTAAAAGCCTTGTCAATTTCTGTTTAAATGCTTTTTTAAAGGTCAAGCTGAGATTTTAGTAACTTAAGACAGCCATTTATATTATATTCCATAAGTCAAAACTCTAGACCTACTCAAGGAAGTGCTTAATGAGCCAGCATTGCTTATAAAATATATTGATTTATGGAGGGAGCATGGAGAGCAGAATCTCAAAAAGGAAAGGACTGAGGTAGAGCAGTTCTGAGGAAATTGTGAAGTAGAGAAAAACCTCTTCCTGGAGGAAAGAAGTTTCACTGCTGGCAAGGAGGTGCTTCCCCACCCACCATCCTCCTCCCTGCATGAGATACAGAGCCAGGGATTCTGCCTAGGAGCAGAGAAGCATCTGCCTAGGAACAGAGAAGCGGAGGATATTAAGAGCGGGGGAGTTAAGGTCAGCCCATGAGGACCCAGCCTGCTGGTTACAGGCAAAGCTGCCTTCCTGAAAGGACTTCTGATGGTAGGCAACACTGGAGAATCAACAGAGCAGAGATCTATAGTCTCCAGGAGAGGTCTGATTCTTAAATGAACATATTCAAGATGGGCTAAGGGATGTTTCTTGAATCACACAGCTCACTTAAACAGTGGTTAGCAGTGCTGGACAAAGCTTGCATTTAGCTATTTTAACAGAGATCAATTTTAGCAAAGACAAAAATTTCAAGAGGAAAAAAAATAATACCAATCTCTGCCTCTCAATTAACCATGGTATGGAGACATGAGCACTGGAGTGGAGGAGCCTTTCTAGGCACCACTGGTCATATGGCAGTAGTGTCCCTAGATGAATGGAAAATAGTGACCACAGAGTGAAGCTTCTGGAGAGCTGGCTAGCCAGCATCTTCCCTTACCTGCTATGCCTTCCTGGTTGTAGCAGGTCTTATGCATCTTCCCCATGAAGAGCTCCAGGCCAATGATAGCGTAGATGATGATGACAAACAGCACTAGCAGGGCGATATGCAGCAGGGGGACCATGGCCTTGATGATGGAATTCAGAACCACCTGGAGACCTACATCAACAAATCACAGACAGTAACGACAGTGAGAACACCAGCTTCCATGTATTGAACCACATGCTGTCTTGGATGCCATACTGACACAACGCCATGCAATCGTCTTAGCAGCTGTACCAGTAATATATTATGAGCCGGTTTTTTTAGATGAAGAAACTGAGAGACAGAGCAAGAATCTACATCTGGGGTAGACTGACTCCAAGTCTCTCCTAGCACCATATCCAAATGAAAAGGCTGGCAGGACTATACTTCTAAAGGGAAGAATATGTTGTTTCACTCCAAAGTATTCAATTTTCTAATACCCCAGCTTAGAGACAATCTTCTCCTACAGCAGCATCTCACTGCAGAAAGGGCTCACTTTGACTAGAGACAGCCATGCAAGGACTTAGTGATCACTCAAGGGCCCATGGCTGACCCACCTGCTATAAAACAGGTGAGCCTGGTAGTATCAGATCAAGGGGGCAGGGCTTCCTTTGCTGAAGCTGACTCATACCCTTAGGACACATCTGGGTGGTGAGACCTCCCTGAGAGGGCTGAGGAATTAGCTCTGAAAGCACCTTCTCTAGATAACATGAACGGACCTCTCTTCCTACAGATTTCTGACCAGGGCACTTTCTGTCAGGACCCAAGTCTGAACATCATCATTGCCTTCCATTCGAAAACCCCACTGACTCATGGACATGGACAACAGTGTGGTGATTGCTTGGGGGAGGGGAATATAAGGGGACTAAATGGTAATGGAAAAAATACAATAAAGATGAAATTTAAAAAAACACTGAAGGAAGTTTCATTTAACAGGCATGGAATCTCAGTTTGAGAAGATGAACAAAGTTCTAGAGATGGATGGTGGCGGTGGTGGTTGCATGATATGAGTTGACTTGGAGCCACTAAACTGTGCACTTAAAAATGGTTAAAATAGTAAATTTTGTTATGCATATATTATCACAATAAAATTTTTTTAAAGTACCCAGATACCTTTAAAAAAGTAAATGAAAAACTCTATTTAGAACATGGGTCTTGTCAGTGTCCCCAAAGGTATGTAGGCTTGTACTGTTGGCTTCTGGGGAGAAGGACCCCTCACTTATAAGCTCAACCATAAATAACACACCAAGAATGCTCCTCATTTTTTTTAAAGATTTTACTTATTTATTTTCAGAAAGAGGGAAAGGGAGGGAGAAAGACAAGGAGAGAAACATCGATGTGTGAGAGAAACATCAGTTGATTGTTTTGCATGCCCCCTACTGTGGACCTGACCAGCAACCCAGGCATGTGCCCTGACTGGTAATCAAACCAGTGACCCTTTGGTTCACAGGCTGGCACTCAATCCACTGAGCCACACCAGCCAGGGCATGAATCCTCCTCGTTTAAAGGGGATTTTGCAAGTTTCAGTTGCAAATGCCAAAGAGGTGGTCACAGGCAAGTCACCCCCAGATCACCTCTAATCCTAAGAAAGTTTTCTGTCAACAGTGCACCAAGTGCACCAAGTCTTCACATCCTAGGAGAGATGTGGGGGAAAGGCAGGCCCTCCTTCCTCACATCTAGCCAGCTGTGCAGAAAATCCGTGGGCCACCTCTGACACATGTATGATAGGACACTCTCCTCTGAATCACACCACAGAGGGCACTTTCAGTGTTGCTGTCTGGCTTTCCCGCCCCCACCATGGACATCATTCCACTTCTCTAGGTATTGGAAGTTTCACCTTTGTATTCACCCACTGCCCTCCTCTTTGAGTAAACAAAGGTTGCATCGCCGCTCCCCAGGTGGCAGGGCAGTCACTGGCACTTTAAATCTGGTGGAGCGGTTTTCACAAGACTAATGAGGAGAATTCTTCCTAGCTATAGCCAAGCTGGGAGAGAAAATAAATAAATAAATAAAAGAGAAAAGCTGGAATAATTTTACCGGTGGAATTAAGGAGTACTTTGCAGCTTCCCATTAGAACAAGATATTTTCAGATCCAAATGATTCCATTAATTAGCAAGTTGTACACATATTAGTGGTAAAGGGGATGCGAAGCCATGAGAAAGTTGAAAACTGAACCACAAAGCAACTTTGAGAAATGTCTGCTGTAGGGAGAGCGCACTAAGGGCTACTCACAGAGAGGGGAGGGAACCAACCCTATCTGGGCTACCCTGCCATGAGGGGCCTTTGCCATCAGGCCTTCAGTGCCAGGGCCTCTGATGGCAAGATAAGAGTGGGACACATAGGACGGGAAACTCTCCATTGTGCCGTGGCCACAGGGTCTGCTATTAGAATAAAGACTGATTCCTTCTCATGCCCTACAAGGCCCCAGAGGGTCCAGCCCACCCACCTCTCCACTCACTTCCATCCCCTGGCCCTCACTCTTTGGACTCCTGGTTAAACAGCTTTTCTTTTACTCAAATATGACATACTCCCCCCTCTACCCAGCTGCCACAATGCTGTTCCCTCAGCTAGAACACTTTCCCACCATTCCCTCCTTCTTACCCTTTGACTCTCAGCCCAAGCGTCTCTCTTTCCTGGGATCCTTCCCCAAACTCCCAGAACAGAGAAGTTTCATTTCTTACATGTCTTCTTAGAACCATTTCCTTTCCTTTGGAACATTAGTCTCGGTTTGGAGTTGTGTGTTCATTAAGTGTTTTTTTTTAACATTTGCATCTCTCACATGGGGGTGAGTTTTGCAAAGATGGGAACTGTCCATTCTTTGCACCAAGGCTAAGGCTTAGCTTGTGGCTGAGCACATGGCAGGCACTCAGTAAGTGTTAGCTGAAGGAATGACACCCAATCTAAGGAAACACTGCTGCTTTCATGGAGCTCTGGTGGGCTTTGCTGCAACGAGTCTGCTAGACAGGTAGGGATGTTGAGTGGCCAGGAAGTTCCTGGGGCTTGCAGACTCAGGCAGAGACTGCTGTGCAGGATGCAAAGAAGCCAAAAGGAAGTCATAGCACACTGGGGGCTTCCTTTCTGTCACAGGGATGCTACAGAATTCCTAAAGAGTGCTGATCCCCTGTCTTTTGTTTCAGTTGGTGGCCACCCCACCCACCTGGGCACCCAGGCCAGGAGACAGATCTTCCAGACTCCTCCCTCCATCAATGAACAAGGCCTGTCAGTTTGATTCTGAAGTGTTATAGGCAAGTTAAATTATTTTTACTATATAAATAACATGCTAAATACAGAAAAAATGGAAAATATTTATTAAACAGAAATTGGAAAACAATGGGGAACAAAAAGAGAAGGAAATTACTCAGTATCCTACCACCCACACATAATCAGTGTTAGTCTTTTGGTATATTTTTTGGATATTTTGGCCCATGACTCATTTTCCTCCTCTCCATCCCTTTGGTGTTCATCATTTGGTTAACTGGTCTCCCCATGTTCAGTTTTGGCCAATCTTCATGCCACAGTTAGAATGCTCTACTAAAGCACAAATTGGAGCATGTTTCTCCCCTACTGAAGTCCTCTAATGACTCCCATCATGTACAGGTAAAATTCACCTGTTCCTGCCATGATCTGACCACATCTGATTCCAGTTAATACCGTATTCCAGTAATATACCAAACTGTCTGAACTGTGAGTGCAGTTCATGCCTCCCTATCTCAGCAAATGCTGTTCCCCATGCCTAGAATGGCATTCCCTGACTAACTGAGGCCCTGGAGCTTCACCTTATATTTGCATCAGTGCATAGTAGTGACTCAATGCACACAGAGCTAAATCACAGGTCAGAAGACAGAAACCTCAATGACGAATGAATTTGAAACCATGTCATTTGATGCTCTTTAGAAGGAACTGAGGGTGTATTGTCAAGAAAAGACAAGACTCATGAAATGGAAAAAAGTATAGGCAGGGAGAGTGATATCAATGATTTTCACATGATTTAAACTGTGGTTTTGAGGTAGAGGAGTTTGATGAATTCTGCATGACCATAGAGATGGGACTAGGACCCACTAGGAAGTATTCAGAATGGATTTGGGATCAACACAAATAAAAACTCTCCAAGAAACAGACTTACGTGAAGGTGGTGTGGGCTGCCTTAAGAGGTAGTGGGTTCCCCCTTCTCATAAGTAGTCAACTACTGACTAAATAAGCTCTTGGGGGAGATGCATTGGTAGGGGTTCAGCCTGGGTAAAGGATTTCCCTGGCACACCAAAGCCCCTATAGCCTCACTGACATGTTCTGAAGACTTCCCATGGATCATGTGCAACTCTCAAAACTCTACCTAGATTATTCTATTTCCTCCTGGCAACAACATGGAATAGGTACAATTATTAATCATATTTTACAATTGAAAAAAGTGAGTCCTAAGGAGGTTCAATGGCCTGTCCAATGGTGGCATGGAGTTTAATGCCACCAGGCCACCAGGTGGCCTGGCTCCAGAGCCTGTGAGCTTCCCCATGGCCTATACACTGTGATTCTCAGCCTCCATGATCTATGTCTATGAAGCAGTCACACAGGCTTATAACATCTGCCAGGAAGGTACAGGAGCCTACTCCCTGCTTCCAGAAGAGCAAGCCTTTCCAAGGCTCATCCCAGGAAAGGCTTCACCTTTCTGCCTGCTTTTCTCACAGCCAACCTGGGATAGCAGTAGCCAGGCTGGTGTGTGAAGGCATGGGGCCAGGATTTCTTCTCTCCAGTCTCTTATAAGAATGTGGGTCTCAAGGCCTGGACACTTGATAGCTTCTTCCTGGAACTGGCTCACAGCTGTCCCACACACAGTTCTTCCCGCTCGAGTTCTAATTTGGAAAACATAGTGACATTTCTCCACCCAAGTTTTCTCCTCAGACAGGTCATGCATACAGCTGATAAGCGATTGCTAGGCCCATCTTCAGGGCTGGCTGATCGCACTGGTGGAAGTAAATGAGCCCTTGATAAGCCTGGTGAAACAGCTGTTATAAAATGCCCTGTGAACACAAGATCATAAGGTTAACATATATGATGATTCTATTTTCCTCGCCCAAAATCAGGATACAAGATCTGACAAATACACAAGTACTTATGGATAGAATATTTGATGTGAAAACTCTACTGGAAAATTTGAAACATTCAGTTCCACAGAGGTTAACACGTAATCTAGAAGTCCAGTCTCTACTAATTTGCAGTTCATGTCAGATTACCTCCTCTTGGTGGATGGAAAAACTACCTAATGCCTAGCTGCCAGACCTTCCAGGGAGATGGGCTTTGGGAAGTGGCACCATTAAATGCTGAAATTAGAGAAAGGGCAGAGATGGAGCTTAGAGAACATATGTAACTTTGCCTTTTCTCCCTCTTATATTGATGTAAGGCCCTCTGGACAAATGCCTTCCTCTGGGGTCTGACTTGAAAATTCCAGGCTAGGAAAAACTTCTAGGATCTGCATATATCATTCTGTTTTCTTTAAAATATCAAGGGAAACCACCAATTATGGAAAGGAAAGCCTGGTACCTGCCTTTAAGATAGCGTTGAGATTACCCTGGAAAAGACCAGGTGACTAGAGCTGGTGTTTCCACACTTCTTACAGACAGTCCCCCATGATGGATGTACCGCTGAGGACACATTATGTTCTTTTGTTTTGCTAAAGAGCATCCCACTAAGCCTTGCTTTTGGTGATGAACTATTCTGCTCTAGGCCCCAGCAGTAATATCAGGGGCCCTAAATTACCTTACGAGTAAGAGCCTGAGAAAAAAGAACGAGAACTTACTAGGACTGAAAGGTAGTGTGCAGAAGTGTGGTCTGGTCAAGAGCTCTGTTTTTTTCATGCAAACTCTACTCCCATAGTCCCCTCTTTAAATTCAAATTTTAAGTCATTCTGGTATGGAATGGGAGGAGGAGAGGGAGAAGTAACTGAAGAGCCCAAAATTGGAGATCTTTGCTAATGTTAGTTTGATTTCACTGTTCAGATTCTACATTGACTTACAGCTCTTTTGTTGGTGGCTAGGAATGCACATTTCATATTCCCAGCTATTCAGACTCCAAGGTTCCGTACAAGCATTAAGAAAGCAATAAAAATCATCAAGGAGGTCTGATCACGGAATCCATAGGGAAACAATGCTGAAAATAACTGAACTAGGAGAAGAGAAGTTTGGGCTTAATGTGGTGGTGGTGCTGGATACAAGCTACTTATAGATGGAGTCAAAGTTTTCAGAACAGGGAGAGGACTTTGGAATCACCCAACTCAATGACTTAATTTTCACTCCTTCAAAGGGTGCTAATTGAGCTATA
This sequence comes from Phyllostomus hastatus, assembly GCF_019186645.2. Taxonomy (NCBI): domain Eukaryota; kingdom Metazoa; phylum Chordata; class Mammalia; order Chiroptera; family Phyllostomidae; genus Phyllostomus; species Phyllostomus hastatus. The sequence goes on along the minus strand of NW_025333622.1, from coordinate 16,252,614 downwards.
TTACATAGGCCACCTGCTGTGACAAAGATAGGGGATACTGTGGGGAACAAAAGGTCCTCAGGCTTTGCCCTCACAGAACGCTTAATGGAAGCCAAACATTAATCAAATAATCACACAGTTGATACATGATTACAAGCTCTGCTAAGATCTTTAATGGAACAGAAGGGTATCATAAGGGTCCTCCTTTAGCACTGAGGGTAGAGGAATTCTTCCTCAGGAAGGAAGGTGAAGGCCAAACAAGGAAGATGAAGAGGCCCTGGCCATGTGAATGGGCAGGAAGATGGGTCTAGGAGGAGGTGGCTGAAAGTTCCAGGTGAGGACAGTTGCCAGGATGATTTTGGAGTCTCATGGGAGACCCACGACTCCTACCTGTCAGCCTCACGCTTTTACCTTGCCTTTGCTCTGCCTCTTTAAAAAATGAGTGAAAGGAGATTGGGAAACCAGTGTACTGCTTCTGTACAAAGTCTGAGGAAGCAGAAATCACTTTCACTTTCGGAGGAAACAATTCAGAAATCACATGAGAAGTGTTCTCCTAACAACTGCCTCATTTGTGAAATGGAGGAAATAATCCCCATCCTGTGCAGCAGAGGGAGCAGAGGGAGGCAGAGCTGGGCCATGGGTCTCTACTACTGCTGGCTTTGGGAGGCACTTTTATCACCACGTTCCCGGCTGACTCAAGCCAACTGGAGAGCCATGGAACCACCTACAATGCTGCCACATAACAAGCCTACATGGAAAGAGATGTCCTACTAGCCTCAAGCCTGGGGAAAAAATGTGCTAAAATGGGACAGCACCATTCCTGAAGCAGAGTCAGTTTTTCCCAATGAAGTTACCCGTGGTTTCACTGATGACTCAGAACTCTGCAGTGTGTTGGGGTTATTGTTAAGAAGACAAATATCCACGTCCAGGACTAGGGAGGATTCAGGACTGCCCCCCCTCGGACATGCTCAGGAATTTAGACAACAACTTCTTGATTTCAGCTGGCTGTCCTCTCCTTGCAAAATGACAGCCAGAAAAACATACTAATAGTCCAGAAGTATGATTAGCTGAATGAGGATTAACTGAGAGGCTGACCCACCAAAGCAAGTTATACCTTCCATATTAACCAAATTTGAATGAAATTATAAAATCATTACATGGTGAGCCAACTCTAAGCTTCCTCACCAGCCTCTCCTTGGACTTGGATGCTGTCTGAAAGAAATTTATTCCCATTAAAACAGATGCTCAAGTAAAGAATGTTGCTTTTACCACACCCATTCAGCCCCCTGGACCTCACTCACCTCGAACCTGGGCCGCTGACTTTGAGAAAGTGTAGTAGAAATACAACCTTTCCCAGGAGGGGAATCTACAATGAGGCTTTCCTTCTCCAGGTACCTTCTCTCTCTAAGTCTGCCCTGACAGAAATGCCATTGGAGGAGTGCTCCCCTCCCAACGTAGAGAAACCAATAGACCCAGATGTACTAGTTTCTTAACTTCTTCCTCTAGGGGTTAAGGTTGCCTTTCTCCAGTACCACAAACAGCTATGCATCCCTCACTTGGGAACATTCAGAGCACCTAAGAAGTACCCTGTGAGTTGGCATGGGCAGTGGGGGAAAAGGGGCAGTGCAGTGCAGTGGTTAAAGCACAGGGACCCCTGGAGCCAAATGACTGGGTTGAATCCTGCCTCTACCACTTCTCAGCTGGGTGAACTTGGACAAGCTGTTTGACATCATCTTAAAGTGAGGATGATGACAGTACCTACCTTACAAAGTAGCTGAGGGGATTAAACAAGTTAATTCATGTCAAGTGCTCAGAACAATGGTTGGCCCATAGTAAATGCCGTTATTGTAAGTGTGGTGAGGCCACCTGTGGAACCCTAAAGTAGTGAACATGCATATGGGATTAACCACATACAGGATTTTGTTAAAATACAGGCTTAGATTTGGTCCCTCTGGGGTGGCGCCTGAGTTCTGCATTTCTGACCAGGCCCCAGGTAACACTGAAGTTGTCATTCCATGGACTGAACTTTGGGTGCAGAGCCATAGAGCTCTCCAGTCATGCTGGGAGGCCACAGACTCATGTGGCCTGACTGAGGTCTGTGGTGCTCTTAAGCTCTCACTGGACTTACACTGGAGCAGGTGACCCTTGACACAGCACTCTTGTTGAGTAATTTGTATAATTGGTAAAGCATGTGAAGCCAATGTTGCATACAGAAAATACCACACTCTAACTGGTTTGAGGGTCCTACAGGGTAATGCACTAAAAGTTTTACTTTATGGGTCAATTTTTTTTCTAAACACATGATCACTGCCGAGGGCAAGAGAGGGACATATGCCTACATTGCACCACTGGGGAGCAGAAGTGATGGATGCTAGAGTCTCTCCTTCCAGCTACAATAAATTTAAGCTCCAACAGAGTGATGGAAGGGACTCTGACAATTGCAACCCACTGCTGTGAGATTACAGTGAGATAGGTGCAGCTTGACATCAATTTTCCCTCCTGACGGTGGGCCTGTAACCTGTATCATTACCACTCTTACCAAGCTAGCATCCTTAAATGTTACTTACTGCCTCCAACTGGCAAAGCCACGCCTTTGCAGTGGCCATTATGAAATTTTCTTCTCTCCTTGTCTCCATGACAGTGTGCAGTTTTAGTTTTTCCAACTCTATAATTAGTTCTTTGCCTCCTTCCTTCCCACCCTCCCTTCTGGACCTCTTTTAGTCTGAGGAATATTAAAAAGACAAAAAAGATGAAGTCCCTGCCCATGAGGAGCTTTCAGCTACATGGAGAGGCAGACATGAGAAAAGCTGACTGCAGAAGAAGGTGATAATGTTCCTAAAAATTTGTCCAAAGACTGTGAAAACAGAAAGGAGGGAGAGACTACTTTAACTGGGAGAGTAAGATAAAAATTCCATTGGAGTTATATCAGAGGTGGGGGGAAGCTTCTTTCTGCCCTTTCATTTGGTTAATCCTTTACCCTTTGTGTCTCTCTCTCTAAACTCTCCCTTTCTCAGGAATTTCATTCATTTGACTCCCCCCTGAACTTTCAATAGTCACCATTATAAGTGAGTCCAAATTTTCAATACATTTTTTTGGTCTTCTGTTTTGAGTAGTTCAAAACAGAGTAGCTCAACAAGCTACTAGATATTTCTACTGGGTTGTACCGAGTTCAGGTTTAGATTTCTTGAGGATAAGGAGGATGCTCACTAAATGTCTTTTGACTCTAATTCACTAGACAACTCCAGGTCCTCATATTCCAAAGCCATATGTGACTAGAATCTACAAATGAATTTTCCTTATCAGCATGTGTGGTTGTGACTACCATCATCATCGTTGTTGTCATCCATCATTGTCATTGCCATCATTGCCACCACCATCATCAGGTTGTGACTATTGACTTATGCTTACTTCTGATCTGCATGAACCAGTTCAGACTGGCTAGAAATTGGAGATAAGAAGAACCTCATAGATCATGTTTTGTGCCTTCATTTGGCTAATGGAGCAACAGACAATAGTTTCATAGGCTTAATAACTTTCAAAAGAAAATAGATCTAGAAATAGAAAGAAGGTAGTTCTCTCTTGGGTTAACGAGTAAGTTTGTCACATTGAGCACCAAAGGTGCCTGAAGCATTTTCCTACTGGAACAGAGTCTTCCTATTAAGGGGAGAAGAACTCTTGCCTGGAATGCTTTCCTGCAGTCTCAAGGGCTTTTTTTTAATGTTCTTATTAAAATGTCCTTATTCATTAGAGGTTTTCATTTATTTTTAATTGAACCTTTCCATGTTAATAAATTTCTGCATCCCACAAGTGGTTTGATGAACATTAAAGGAGGTTGTTGTCCTAGGGAAGACATGGTAGATACTCTGTTGCCTAATAAATTTAAAACTATGAGAGTAATTAAAATATCAACCTTCATATTGAATAATTTTTTGTAATTTTGGGGGATGAGAAAAAAATAAAAGGACTCCTGATATTAGAAAAAAATTAAATATGGCAAAATGGAGATAAGATGATCCAAAACAAACAACAATGATGATAATATTGGCTTCCTCTCTGGAGGATTCAGTATATGCTTTACATATATCATCATTTCCTTTCATTATTTGACTATCTTGATAAAGATAAATGGACTAAAACAGATAACTTGTCCAAGATTACACCGTGTAAATGCCAGCACTGGAGTTAAAAGTGAAGTCAACCTTACTTTAAATCCTCTACTCTTGGCCACTGTCCTGGCAAAATGGCAAATATAGTACACTACCTCCTGACCCTGTGCCATGGCAGATGTTATTAATCACAGTCTCTCTCCCTCTTGTCCCAGAAAGGGCTTTACAATCCTTCTCAGCAGTGTATCTCCCATGACAACATGAATTCACTGGAGGTGACTGGATCATGACTTGGCACCCTCTATGTCCCTGCCCTACTGGTGATAAACTGTATCTTTTGGTGATAGGCAGAATAGGAAGCAGACCTCTTTTGGTTCCTGCTATGATACAGATGCCTAGACCTGAACTTTCCCTTCTTTTAAACAACTTCTTAATAAAAAATTTGTGAGACATAGCATATGCAGATGCATAAAAGAAAGATGTTACAGTTTATAATTTATCACAAAACAAACAGCTACGTAACTATCACACAGGTCAAGAAATAGAACATTGCCAGCTCCACAGAAGCCACACTCATGTCCCTTACCGGGCAGTGCCCCTTCCTATATCAAAATAACCAAAAGATTATACTTAATAATAAGATAAAATGTAATTCACCACACTAATAAAAGCTCATGAATCTGTCAATAGATTTTGAGAATACCATTTCATAAAATTCATAATTTATTTCCCAATCATTTACATTATTTTTCATATTTCCCATTCTTTTGATTCTCTATGCATGATTCCCAATATTTCCCCTAATCTCTCTACAGTCCAATCATTCTGTTTTTAGTTATGCCAAGTCTTCTTTTAGATCCATTTACTTCATTTTCCAAATTTACTATTGTATTTTTAATTTCTAAGATTTACATATGGCTCTTTTCCACATCGTCTGGTTACTGTGGGGCCCAGTAGTGCAGTCTGCCTGGTCACCTGAGCTGGGTGCTCCAGGTGGCTCCTATGTGGGTTGTGTGTGCCCTCCTGTTATAGCTGAGCCTGAATTGCTGTTGTCACATCAGTGGGAGGGGTTTTCCCTCAGGCTGACTGGCTATGAGGAGTGGTTGTGACTGTAGCAGGCAAGCTATTGTGCAAGGGCTGACACCATGAAGCAGGATTCTCTTTAGCGGGGCTCTGGTGCCTGCTGAATCCACCCTTTGGATGTGTTGTGTGTGAAGCTGGTTGGGTGGTACTCTGGTGTGATCTGAAGCCAGACACCAAGTGTGTTGGTTTGGGTCCCTCTTGGGAGGGTGTCTGGTGCAGGCCAAGTTCAGCAGCTGCCTGTGCCCAGGAGGGGTCACCCAGTAGGAGTTACAAAGTGATTTGTAGAATGTTGCCACCTGTTCTGGGCTTAAAGGTACCTAGGAGAGGCCAATCTGTGAACTGAAACTTGCTGCTAGTAGTGCCAGGCTTGGGGCTGCTTAATAAGAGGTACAGGGTATGCTGAGGCTAGATGCTGCTGTTTGAGGTTTGGGAACCTTTGAGACATTTTAGGAAAGTCTGCAATGTGAGCCAAAACAGGACGTATAGGAAGGCTGCAGAAAGAGGTTTGCACCAGCCTGCAAGCTGGGAGGGGCAGGGCCTCAGGGAATCACCAGAGCAGAATGAATGGTGTTAGCCAAGTTAACAGAAAGCTCAGATTTGGTGCCTACCTGTGCCTGCCAGCTCTGTGGGGTTAAGGCTCAACAAAGGGAATGCTCCTTTATTGCCTGCCTCGGGTGGCCAGGGGGCTTGCATCCCTGGGTCCCACAGCACTATAATAATCAGAAAGACAGTTCTTGGCAGGCTAGCACCCCCTCTCCAGGATACTACACAGACAGCAGAGTAAAACTACTTGTCCTGGAGCTCCAGCCTGAGGGGCAAACTTCATGTTTGCTATGCATTTAGAAGCTATGGATGTGCTCTCAGGGAACATAGCTGGTGGGTGCCATCTTTGACTCCCTGGCTCAATATAGCTTCTGGTACCCAAAGGAGCTCACTATAGCTCCTCTGGGTAAGCCCCAAAAGGAGCTTACACACTAGTCTGAAGCCCCAATTTTTGAAACTGTCATCCCAGCAAAACCTCCAGATTGTCTGGGCTGGATACCAGCAGTTTTTATGATTGTGGTCCCACAAGACCATATATATTTGCATACTTTAAAAGCTGATGCCTAAAAGTCTGGCTTTCAATCTGCCTGAAACTAGGTGCTGACTAAGATCTCTCCCTTTGGAATACTGGCAAATGTTGGTACACCCTCAACAATGGGGACTTATCAAGAATAAATCAGGCTGCTTAAACAGTCACAAAGTGTTAAGAGACAACCAAAGCTAGAACTAGGTTGAAAGATAAAATTCATCTCCTACACAAGGACACTCCTTCAAGACTGGGAGAGATAACTGCTAATACATAGAAACAAATGCAAAGAGTCATGCTAAATAAAGAAGCAGGGGAATGTATTCCAAATTAAAAAAAAAAAGAAAAAGAAAAAGAAAACCTCAGGGAAGAAGACCAATGAAACAGAGATAAGTAACTTACGTGATAAAAATTTTAAAGTAATGGTCATAAAGATGCTCACTGAACTTGGGATAAGAATGGATAAACAGAGTGAGATCTTCAACAAAGAGAGAAAATATACTAAAGTAACGAACAGAAGTTAATAGAGTTGAAGAATACAAGGAATGAACTGAGAGCTGCACTAGAAAGGCATGACGGCAGGCTAGATGAGACAGAAGGAAGGATCACTGATATAAAACACAAGGGCAGTATAACTCACTCAAATAGTACAGTAAAAAGGGAAATATTTTTTTAAAGTAGAGATAGGTTGAGATCTATGGGACAACATCAAGGAGAATACATTTTAATTATAGGGGTCCCAGAAGAATAAAGAGAAAGCTGTGGAAAACATATTTAAAGTAATAATGGCTGAACACTTTCCCTGAAGAAGGAGACAGACATCCAGATCTAGGAAGCCCTGAGAGTTTCAAATAAGATGAACCCAAAAAGATCCACACCAAGACATATAATTAAAATGTGAACAGTTAAATACAAAAGGGAAACCTTAAAAGCAGCACCAGAAAATAAACCTATTACATACAAGGGAAAACCCATAAGACTATCAGAAGATTTTTCAGCAGAAACTTGGCAAGATAGAAGTGAGTGGCATGATATATTCAAAGTGCTAAAAGAAAAAAAAATTTCAACCAAGAATACTCTACCCAGAAAAGTTATTCAGAATTGAAGAAAAACCTTATAAAAAAGCAAAAGCTAAAGAAGTTCATTAAAACTAAACCAACCTTATAAGAAATGTTAAGGAAACTTCTTTTAGCTATAAAGAAAGGGCATTAATTAGTAATAAGAAAACAAAAAAATATATAAATATCTAACTGGTAAAGGTGAATATATATGTATATGTGTATATATATATGTATATAGCTAGTGGATTAATCACTTATAAATCTAAAAGACTAAAAGACAAAAGTAGTAAAAATAACTATAACTAATCAGTTGAAGGATACACAAAGTATAAAGATGTACAATGTGACATCAAAAACATAAAATGGGGTAGAGGAGTAAAAATGTGGAATTTTAAAATACATTCCAACTTCAGTGGTTATCAACTTATATATATATATGTGTGTGTGTGTGTGTGTGTGTGTGTGTGTGTGTGTATGCTGTTATATATGTTGTTATATGTGAGCCTCATGGTAATTACAAAACAAAACCTATAGTAGATACACAAAAGAAAATAAGACAGAAATCTAAGCATAACAGTAAGGACAGTAATCAAAGAAAAAGGGAAGAGAGCAAGAGAAGAAAGAAACAGGAAGTAAAAAACAGGCAGAAAACATTTTTAATGGCAATAAGTACATATCCATCAATAATTACATAAAATATAAATGGACTAAATTCTCCAACCAAAAGCCAAAGAATAGCTGAATGGATTTTTTTTTTAAAAAACTCCCTTCAAATGTAAAGACACACACAGATTGAAAGTGAAGAGATGGAAAAAATGTTCCACACAAATGGAAACCAAAAGAAAGCTGGGTTAGCTATACTTATATCAGACAAAATATACTCCAGGGGTGTCCAGCCTTTTGGCATCTCTGGGCCACACTAGAAGAAGAAGAGTTATCTTGGGCCACACATTAAATATATTGTGGCCCTTAATCACAAAAACAATCTCATAATGTTGTAAGCACATTTACAATTTTGTGTTGGGATGCATTCACAGCCATCCTTGGCTACATGTAGCCCATGGGTTACAGGTAGAACACCCTTGCTTTAAAACAAAGACTGTAATAAAATAAAAAGAAAGGCCTTATGTAATGATAAAGGGATCAATCCAAAAGAGGATGTAACATTTGTAAGTATTAATTCACCCCAAATAGGTGCACCTAAGTACATAAAGTGAATATTAACAGACCTAAAGGGAAAAAGCAACAGTGACACAATAGTAGTAGGGGTTTTAATACCCCACTCAAATCAATGGATAGATCATCCAGACAGATAATCAAAAAGAAATATTAGCCTTAAATGACATTAAAGCATATAAACTTAAAAGATATACACAGAACATTCCATCCAAAAATAGCAGAATATACATTCACCTCAAGTGTACATGAAACATTCTCCAGGATAGACCATGTTAGGCTACAAAATATGTCCCAATAATTAAATAATATTAAATCATATCAAGCATTTTTTTCTTTTTCTTTTTTTAATTTTACTTATTTATTTTTAGAGAGGGAAGGGAGGGAGATAGAGAGAGAGAGAGAGAGAGAGAAACATCAATGTGCGGTTGCTGGGGGTCATGGTCTGCAACCCAGGTATGTACACCCTGACTGGGAATCGAACCTGCGACACTTTGGTTCGCAGCCCACGCTCAATCCACTGAGCTATGTCAGCCAGGGCCATATCGAGTATTTTTTCTGATCACAATGGTATAAAATTAGATATCAATTATAAGAAGAAAAATGGAAAAATCACACAGATGTGGAGATTAAACAATGTGCTACTGAACAGCTAATAGGTAAACTAAGAAATCAAAGTAGAAGTCAAAGTATACCTTAAGACAAATAAAAATGGAAATACAACTTACCAAAATCTATGGGGTACAGCAAAAGCAGTCCTAAGAGGAAAATTCATAGCAATACAGGCTTACCACAAGAAACAAGAAAAATCTCAAATAAACAATCTAACTTTACACCCCAAGAAACTAGAAAAAGAACAAACACAAGAAATCACAAAGATCAGAGAAAAAATAAATGAAATAGAGACTAAAAGGACAATAGAAATGATCAATAAAACTAAGAGCTCTTTCTTTGAAAAAGTAAACCAAATTGACAAATGTTTAGCTGAACTCCTCAAGCAAAAAAAGAGAGTTCAAATTAAAAAATCATACATGAAAGAAAATTTAATGCCTAGCCTTCTCAAACTCTTCAAAAGAAAAAAAATGAAGAGGAGCGAATACTTCCAAACTCATTTTACAAGGCCAATATTATCTTGATACCAAAACCAGAGAAGGACACCACAAAAACAAAGAAACTTACAGGCTAATATCCCTGATGAGCACATGCAAAAATCCTAAACAAATACTAGTGAACCAAATTAAATAATACATTAAAAAGATTATACACCATGAACAAACTGTACTCATTCCAGGAATGCAAAAATCATTCAACATCAGCAAATCAATCAGTGTGATACACCACAGTAACAAAATCAAGGGTAAAAACCACATACAATCATCTCAATAAATGCAAAAAAAAAATACATTTGGGAAAATTCAACATCCATTTACAATAAAAACTCTTAACAAAGTAGGTATAATGAGAACAAACATCAACATAAAAAAGGCCTATAAAACAAACTTACAGCTAATATCATACCTAATGGTGAAAAACTGAAAGTTTTTCCTCTAAAATCAGACACAAGAAAAATTGCCCATTCTTGCCACTTTTAATCAACATAGCATTGAAGTCCTAACAAGAAAAGTAATAGGCATCCAGATTGGAGAGTAAGAAGTAAAACTCATTCATGACATGGTTTTATGTCTAGAAAACCCTAAAGATACCACCAAAAAAAACCTGTTAAAACTAATAAGCAAATTCAGGAAAGTTACAGAGTACAAAATCAACATGGAAAAATATATCAGACAGATATTAAGAAAACTATCCAATTACAATTACATCAAGAGAATAAAATTGCTAAAAATAATTTTAACAAAAGAGGTGAAAGACCTGTACACTGAAAACTATAACACACTGCTGAAAGAAACTGAAGAAGACACAAATAAATGGAAAGATATTCCATGCTTATGGATTAGAAGTAATATTGTTAAAATATTCATATTGCCTAAAGCAATCTACAAATTCAATGCAATCCCTATCAAAATCCCAATAGCATTTTTTTTCACAGATATAGAGCTAAGAATCCTAAAATTTGATTGGAATTATGGAAACCTTAAATAGAGAAAGCAATCTTAAGAAGAACAAAGTCCCCTGGCTGGCATAGCTCAGTGGATTGAGCACAGGCTGCGAACCAAAGTGTCGCAGGTTCGATTCCCAGTCAGGCCACATACCTGGGTTGTAGGCCATGGCCCCCAGCAACCGCACATCAATGTTTCTCTTGCTCTCCTCCCTCCTTTCCCTCTCTAAAAATAAATAAATAAAATCTTTTTTAAAAAGCTGGTATTAAAAAAGAATTAAAAAAAAAAAGAACAAAGCTTGACACACCATGTTCCCTGATATCAAAGTATATGAATAAAGCTGTAGCAATCAAGACAGTATGGTATGGACATAAAAACAGACACATAGATGAATGAAACAGAATAAAAATCCCAGAAATAAACCCATGAATATATAGTCAGTTAATTTTCAACAAATGAGGCAAAAATATATAATAGGAAAAGGACAGTCTCTTCAATTAATGGTGTTGGAAAAACTGGACAGTCACAGCCTATCATCATATGACAAAGTATCACAACCTATTTCCTTCTTATCTTCCTGGCAGCAAAACCCTCACTTGGCAGATCACAAAAAGGCTAGAAAAAACCTTTCCAGCCTAAGTGGTCTGTACTTATTGAGGCTAAACCCACTGGGGAGAACAGAGCCACAAACACACAAATGTGCTTCCCCCGCCCCTCCATCCACCAAACCTTTTCCGCCCTTCTTGGAGGAGCTTGGTAGAGGCAGCTAAATTAGCTTAGAGTGGCTCTGCCAGTGGCTTCTGGTTACAGAAAAGCAGTGCTGGGAACAAACAGGTCAGAAGACCATAGCCCACTACTTCCAACCCATGGGAAAGGTGACCTGAGACCAAGACCACTGAATCATAAAGGGGACACCCACCTCTTCAGGGAGTACGGGGTATTTTCCATGGCCAAGGTGACACTGCCCCACAAAGATCCCAGAAGTCCCAGTAGTGCAGGTAAAAAAATAAAAATAAAAACTTGCCTACCAGAAAACAAAAGATTCTGTGTATCACTCTGCTAAACAGTAAAATTTCAAATACATTAAAAATATTTAAAAAGATTTCATTCCCACAAATGATCAGGCAGATAAATAATCCATGAAGCACATTAATAGCCAAGGATGTAACTAAGGGAATTCAGAAAGAAAATAAAAAATATATGGAAAAGAAACATAAAGACTAGGAAGACTGTGATTGAAATGACAGAATTCAAGACTGCAGTTTTGAGAACATGAAAGCAGAAGGGGAAAGGACTGAACTTGCACAGGTGGATGGAGACAAGATACAATTAGGAGAAAAAGGACTATTTTACATATGAAGTGTTCTTCTGCATAAACCCAATGGTAACCACAAAAAAATCTAGAACTGAGACACATAACATAAAAAAGAAACATAAATATCATAGACTATCACCAAATTAAAATAACACAGAGAAACATAAGATAAAAGAAACAATAGAGACACAGAACTACCAGAAAAGATAAAATGTCTATAGGAAACTCTCATATATAATTAATTACTTTAAATGTAAATGATTGAACTAACTAACTAAAGGACACAGAGTAGTGATGGATCAAAAAACAAAACAGGAGACACGTCTTAGCGGTAAGGACAAACATAAACTAAAAGTGAAGGGGTGGAAAATAATATTCCAAACAAATGGCATCCAGGGAAAAGTGGGTGTAGCTATACTTACCATGTGTGTCCGCAAAAAGTACAACCATGTTAATATAATGAGAATGCTTTGTGTAACATTTATGTAACCTGGAAGCCAAGGAGAGTATACTGGAATGTGCATATGTGAATAATAACCACTTCACTGTAGTAGTCAGTGGAGGCAGTAGACAGCACTGAGTTAGCATGTGTACTGTGTAGTCATCGTATTCAAAATGACTGAGTGAGTAGAGCAACAAATCTACATCTAATTTTGCATTAAGCTTGAACATTCCTCCGCAGAAGCTATATGGATGATTCAGAAGGCTGCAGCTGTGGGCAGCTGGTGATTGGCAGCTTCATCATGACAAGGCACCCACTCATGCACCATGTCTCATGTAGAGTTTTTTGGTGAAACATCAAATCACCGAGGTGACTCAGCCCCTCTACAGCCCAGATTTGGAGCCGTGTGACTTCTGGGTTTTCCTAAAACTAAAATAACCCTTGAAAGGGAAGAAATTTCAGACCATTGATGAGATTCAGGAAAATGTGACGAGGCAGCTGATGGTGATTAGGAGAACTGTGTGAGGTCTTGAGGTGCCTATTTTAAAGGGGACTGAGGTATCATTGTCCTATGTACAATGTGTCTTGTATCTTGTATCTCCTTCAATCAATGTCTCTATTTTTCATATTACATGGTTGGATACATTTAGACAGACCTCATATATCAGACAAAATTTCAAGATTAAAAAGGTAACAAGAGGCAAAGATGGATATTTTATAATGATAAAAACTTAATATATATGCACCCAACCTGGGAGCACCAAAATGTATAAAGCAACTAACAGAACTAAAAGGAGAAACTGATAAAAATGCAATTATAGAGGACTTAAATACCCCATAGGTAGCAATGGGCAGATCACTCAAACAGAAAATCAATGAAGAAATATCAGCCCCAAATGACACATCAGACCAAATAAATATAATCAGTATTTACAGAGCTTTTCATCTCAGAACACCAGAATATGCATTCTTTTCTACTGCACACAGAATGTCAAGAATAGACCATATGTGGGGCACAAAGCTAGCCTCAACAAATGTAAGAAGGCTGGAGTCACACCAAGTGTATTCATCAACCACAATGCTTTGAAATTAAAAAGCAACTGCAAAAAAGAAAGCTAAAAAAACCCACCAATATGTGGTGATTGAGCAACTTGATACTAAACAATAACTGTGTCAAAGAAGAAATCAAAAGATATGTAGAGACAAACAAGAATGATAATCAATCAAACTTTGGAGAATGCAGCAAAAGTAGTAATAAGAGGAAAGTTTATAGCATTACAGGACTACCTCAAGAAAGAAGAAAGAAGAAAAATCTCAAATAAACAACCTAATATTTCACCTTAAAGAACAAATGAAGTCCAAAGTAAGTAGAAGAAAAGGAATAATAAAAATTAGAGCAGAATTAAATGAAACAGAAAACTAAGAGACAACATAAACAATGTTAACAAAGAGCTTATTCTTCGAAAAGACTGACAAACTTCTGGTTAGACTCACTGAGGAAAAAAAGTGAAAAGATTCAAATAAACAAAATCAGAAATGAAAAAGTTACCACAGATACCACAGAAATACAAAGAACTGTACAATATATTCTGAAAGTCTACATGTCACCAAATTTGATAACCTAGAAGAAATGGGTAAGTTCTTAGAAATATATAACCTTCCTGCAGTAAATCATGAAGCACTAGAAAATGTAAATGGACGGATAAACAATAAGGAAATTAAAAGGAGAAAACTGTATTTGAACAATGATTAAAAAATAGTAATAATAAAAACAAAACAAAACAATAAGGAAATTGAAACAGTCATCAAAACCTCTCAAAAAGTAAAAGTCAGGGACCAGATGACTTCACTAGTGAATTCTACCAAACATTCAAAGATCAAACACCTATCCTTCTCAAACTCTTCCACAAAACTGAAGAAGAGGTGATACTTCCTAACTTATTTTAGACACCAACATTATCTTGATACAAAAGCCTGGCAAGGACAATACACACACATACACAAATTACACACCAATGTGTCTGATGAATATAGATACACAAATTCTAAACAAAATGCTAGCAAACTGAACACAATAATGACTTAAAAAGGCAAACATCACCATCAAATGGAGGTTCATTCCAGGGGCACATGATTGTCTAATATAATCAAGCAGATCAATAGGATACATTACATTATCAAAGTAAAGGGTACAAATCATATGATCAGGACTTCCAGCCAAGATGGAGGTGTAGATAGATACACTGTGCCTCCTCACACAACCGAAAGGAGGACAACAACAAACCTAAAAATAAAAACAACTAGAACTGCCAGAAAATCCAAATGAATGAAGTCCAACAACCAAGGAGTTAAAGAAACATTCATCCAGACCAGCAGGAGGGGCAGAGACAGGCAGCTGGGGCAGAGAGGACATGTGGCAAGGCAGCAGCTGGCAAACAGGGTGAGATGATGGCTGGCTGACTGGGTGATCCCACATTTGAGTGTGGATAAACTGGGAGGAAAAACTGGGGAGCGAGTTAGACCACATAACCCGGGGTTCCAGTGTAGGGAAAGAAAGCCTCAAAACCTCTGATTGAAAAAAACCTATGGGGGTTGCAGTGGCAGGAGAAACTCCCTGCCTTACAGGACGGTTCATTGGAGAGACCCACAGGGTCCTAGAACATACACAAACCCACTCAGGAAACAGCATCAGGAGGGTCCAATTTGCTTGTGGGTAGCAGAGGAAGTGACTGAAAGCAGTGAAGAGACAGGCAAGCGGTACTTGTCCTTCTCAGACACCTCCCCAACATACAGCCCACCACACAGTGATGTGGTTTGTCCCCCCTCCACACAAATATCTAAGGCTACACCCCTTACTATGTAACAGGTGCACTGAGACAAAAAAAAAAAAAAAACACGACCCAAATGAATGGAAGAACAGATCAAAGCTCCAGAGAAAGTACAACTAAGTGATGAAGAGATAGCCAACCTATCAGATGCAGAGTTCAAAACATTGATAGTCTGGAAGCTCACAGAGATGGTTGAGCATGATTGCACAAAGGAGGAAAAAGTGAAGGCTATGAAAAGTGAAATAAAGGAAAATGTACAGGGAACCAACAGTGACAGGAAGGAAACCTGGACTCAAATCAATGATTTGGAACAAGAGGAAGAAAAAAAACATTCATCCAGAACAGAATGAAGAAACAAGAATTCAAAAAAATGACAAGAGGCTTAGGAACCTCCAGGACATCTTTAAAAGCTCTAACATCCAAATCATAGGGAGATGATTTGGGAGAAGGAGAAGAGGAAGAGCAAGAAATGGAAAAGTTATTTGAAAAAATAATGAAGGAGAACTTCCCCAATCTGGCAAAGGATATAGATTTCCAGGAAGCTCAGAGAGTCCCAAAGAAGTTGGACCCAAGGAGGAACACACTGAGGCACATCATAATTACATTAGCCAAGATTAAAGATAAGGAGAGAATCTTAAAAGCAGCAAGAGAAAAAGAGACAGTTACCTACAAAGGAGTTACCATCAGACTATCAGCTGATTTCTCAAAAGAAACCTTACAGGCAAGAAGGGGCTGGAAAGAAGTATTTGAAGTCATGAAAGGCAAGGACCTACATCCAAGATGACTCTATCCAGCAAAGCTATCATTTAGAATGGAAGGATACATCAAGTGCTTCCCAGATAAGGTCAAGTTAAAGAAGTTCATCGTCACCAAGTCCTTATTATATGAAATGTTAAAGGGACTTATCTAAGAAAAAGATAAAAATTATGAACAGTAAAGTGACAAAAAACTTACAATTATCAACAACTGAACCTAAAAATAACACAAAAACAAACTAAGCAAACAACTAGAACAAGAACAGGATCACAGAAATGGAGATCACATGGAAAAGGGGGAATGGGGAAAATGTACAGGGAATAAGGAGCATAAATGGTAGGTACAAAATAGGCAAGGGGAGGTTAAGAACAGTATAAGAAATGTAGAAGCCAAAGAACTTATAAGTATGACCCATGGACATGAACTAAGGAGGGGGAATGTGGGTGGGAGGGGGGATGCTGGGCAGAGGGGAATAAAGGGTGGAAAATGGGACAACTGTAATAGCATAATCAATAAAATATGTTTAAAAATATCATATGACCATATCAATAGATACAAAAAAAGCATTTAACAAGATAAACATCCACTTATGGTTAAAACACTCAAAATGAGTATGGAAGGAAAGTACCCCAACATAAGAAAGGGCATATATGACAGACCCTCAGCTAACATACTCAACGATGAAAAACTGAAAGCTTTCCCTCTAAGATAAGCAACACGACAAGGATGGCCACTTTCACCACTGTTATTTAACATAGTACTAGAAGTCCTAACCAGAGCAATCAGGCAAGACAAAGAAATAAAAGTAATCCAAGCTGGGAATAAAGAAGTAAAATTGTTGCTTTTTGCAAATGACATGATTCTTTTTATAGAAAACCCTAAAGATTCCATCAAAAAGCTATTATCAATATAAACAATAAACAAATACAGTGAGGTTGCAGGATACAAAATCAACATACAGAAATCCATTGTATTCCTATATACTAACAGCAAAATACAAACAACAACAGCAACAACAATTCCACTTGCAATTGCAGCAAAAAGAATAAAATACCACGGAAAAACCTTAACAAAGGAAGTGAAGAACCTGTACATCAGTAACTACAACACATTGATGAAAGAAAGTAAAGACAAAAAAGGACATGGAAGGATATTCCATATTTATGGATTGGAATAATCAACATAATTAAAATGCCATATTACCCAAAGCAATAAACAGATTTAATATGCAAATCCCATCAAAATAACAATGGCATTTGTCACAGAAATAAAACAAAAGAATCCTTGAATTTCTACAGATCCACAAAACACCTCCAGTAGCCAAAGTAATCTTGAGAAAATAAGAACAAAGCCAGAGGTATGACACTCCATGATTTCACATTATATTACAAAGCTACAATAATCAAAGCAGCATGGTATTTGGAGAAAAACAGACACATAGACCAATGAAACAGAATTAACAGCTCAGAAATAAACCCACGTGTATATGGACTACTAATTTTTGATAAAAGAGACAAAAACATATGCCAAAGAAACGAAATCCTCTTCAAGAAATGGTGTTGGGAAAAACTGAAAAGCCACAAGCAAAAGGATGAAACTAGACTGCTATTTGATATCATACACAAAAATAAACGAAAAATGAACCAAAGACCTAGCCATAGAAGAAATAATAGGTATGAAACTTATAAAGTTGGTCTCAGAGATTTTATTACCTTGTCCCAAGGACAAGCAAAGTCAAAGTTAAAATAAGTGAATGGGACTACACCAAACTAAAAAGCTTCTGCACAGAAAGAAAAAAAAAAAGAAAAATCAACAAAAGAAAAAGGCAATCATCAAATGGGTGGAGATATTTGCAAAAAACATCTGCAATAATGGCCAAATGTCCAAAATATATAATAATGTCACATAACTAAAAAGCAAAAAAAAAAAAATACTAACAATCCTATGTAAAAATGGTCAGAGAACCTGAACAGACACTTTCTCCAAAAAGACATACAAATGGCCATCAGATATTTGAAAAGATGTTCAACTTCACTAGCTATTAGGGAATTCAAATAAAAACCATAATGAGATACTCCCTCACATCCGTTAGAAAGTCTATTATCAATAAGACAAGAGGCAACAAGTGTTGGAGAAAAAGGAATCATCATACACTGCTGATGGGAATGTAAGTTGATATAATTACTATGAAAAACAAAATTGAGGTTCCTCAAAAAATTAAGATTAGAGCTACTATATGACCCAGCAATCCCTCTTCTGGGTATCTACCTGAAAATTTTGAAAGCACTTATTTGTAAGGATATATGTACCCCTATGATTATGGTAGCCAAGACATGGAAACAACATAAGTGTCCTTTGATGGATGATTGGATGAAAAAGACATGATACATACATTGTATACATATATATACATATATACACAAAGATATACATACACACATATATAATGGGATACTACTCACTCATAAGAAAGGTGAAATACTGCCATTTGCAACAACATGAATGGATCTTAGTATCATGCTAGGTAAAATAAGATGGAAAAGGACACAAACCATGTGATTTCACGTACATGTAGAACATAAAACAAAGCAACAAACAAACAAACTCATAGACACAGACAACAGTATGGTGGTTGCCAGAAGCAAAGTGGGGGAGGACGAAGAGGGTGATCGGGATCAAATATACGGTGATGGAAGGAGATTATTAGACTATGAGTGCTGAGCACACCATGCAGGTGATACATTATGTAACTATACACTTAAAACTTAAATAAAATTACTAACAAATGTCACCCCAATAAAGTTAAAAAATAAAAAAATATTCTTTATAAAGAGGATGCAATTAAGATATTTTCACTTTTAAGATAGTGAAAGCTGGGGTGATTCACCAGCACAGACCTGCGACACAGAAATGCTAGAGGAGATAACAGTGGAAGGCAATGTGACTCCACAGAAAGGAATGGAGAGCACCAGAAGTGATAATGGGTGGGTAACAAAAAGACTATGCTTTATTTTTTCTCATAACTTACTTTAAAGACAACTGGCTGTTTAAGGCAAAAATTATTAACTCTGCGGGGTGGGGTTTATAATACCTGTGTAAGTGGAAGGCGGGTAGCAATCATACAGGATGGGGGCTGGGTAAACAAAATTATGCTGTTGTGAGGTTATTATAAATTTGTACACTTAAAATGCATAAACTTTACTGAATGTGAACAGAACTTCAATAAGGTTGATTGTTTAAAAAATCAAGGGTAAAAATTCCCCTTCCTCAAATCAATCCAACTTGCAGCCTGAGACAGGTAGAAAGGAAGTTGTACCCACATGAATATTAATATCTAATATTCGCTGAATGCTTCTTATGTGTTGAGCACAATTCTAAATGCTTTATAAGCACTTAGTTATTTAATCCTTACAACAACTCCATGAGGTAAGTGCAATTTTAACCCTGATTTATAGGGCAGAAAACTAAGGCACACAGCTAACAATTGGACTCCACTACCTATGTCCTCAGCCACTAGTTGTCATGAATCAGTGAGAGGGAACAAACCACAAACAGCAGGTTCATGGTGCTCATGCTCTGCATATTGATGATCTCATGGGACACCGACCTCACTGTATCTTCATTTCCTCTCCCCTTGTTTTTCTCTGCAGCATTATAAAGCATGGGTCACTTGTAAGCCTAAGTGGCCTTTAACATTATCATTATTTTAAATTTACAGTGACCTTGCTACTGGCTGTTATTTTGTGTTTGGGAATCTTTGGGGGAGGGCAGGGCCCAAAGGAGAATCCATCACGGAGCTTCCTGAATTGAAGAAGTTCTGTCTTCCTTAGTGAATACTACCACCTGCCACAGTCCTGGGTGCATGGTCAGTGCTCAATAAATATTACTCACCTACTATATGACATATTCTCCCACCTCTGGACTGATTGCTACTGTACTGGGGAGCTGCAAGCATGAAGGCATTTGTCAAAGGTCACACCTTACCCATAACTACATCTAGAATTACTGATTTAAAAATTCTCAGATCACTGCTGTTCTCTGTTCTTGAAGCACAGAATGATACTGCTCAGAGTAATTTCCTCAAATGAGGAACTGGGGTCAGAGGTCAAAAGAGAAGGTCACACTACTGGCCAGACTTAGAACACTGGTCTCCTTACCTTGTGGGCCCAGAACACCTCCCCCAATAAAACAAATCCCTCAGGTGACAGCAGTACCATTTCTCTTCAGTCCCTGTGGCAAAGGGGTTCATGGACACTCAAAACATAAAGGAATTAACTGTCCTCACTCTAAAGCCAGATGGGCACCCTACTGAGAGAGCTGTGTGCTCCTCCTAACAGCAGGGTCAGAGTGCTGAAGGGTGTATCCTGGACCTGGAAAAGAGTCTGAGCCCTTCTCCAATTACTCCATTACCCCATCATCACTACTATAGGAGAAGCACTCGAGATTGTATTTGCCTGTCTATAAATTAGGGACAATGTCCTTACCTTCCTGTACCATGGGGCTGATTAATCTATGAATAAAGCTCTTGGAGTCTGAAAGCCTGGCACTGATGCTATATAGTGCTTTTGGTTGGTGATAACCCTAACATTCATCACCACCTACATTCCATTCTCAAACCAAAATATGACATTTTCATCACTGGGAGAAATGTCTGTGCACTTTAGTAAGTTTGCGAAGTTGTGTGACTGAATGCATTCTTCGTCATTATTATTTTGTAAGCTGTTGTATGTAGAACACCACATAATAGAGACTTTCCCAGTGTAGTCACATTCTGTTATTGATATTCAATAACTTCCCAGTAGAACTCCAGGCAGCAGGACTGGAACTTTTGAAACATGCTCATTGTTTAAGTGAGCTAGCTTTGCTGCATCTGGGTCATCCATCTTTCTTTTCTGTCTACCGCATGCTGTGGCTCATCAAAATCCATAAAGTGTCTCTCTTCAAGAGGTGGATTGAAAAGAGGCATTGCTGCTAGATGCTACAAGACTTTGCAGGTAAAATCTTCTATGTATGCAATACCCATTATTAATATCACTTTATAGTGATTAACTGAGGCAAAATGTGAAGCAGGGAATAAAAAGGGTGTCAGCAGGGCTGAGACTGTAACTGCACCCCTGAACTCCAGTCCAGGGTTCCCTTCGGAGGCATCTGGAAGGGAGAGGGACAAGAGCTGTCAAATTAGAGAGTGGGGCTGCAGTGGAAGATCAGGGTTCACACTGGACGACATGGGAGAGGGTGAGCATCAATTCCTAGATGCAGTAAACATTAAAGGTGTTGAGAGATTAGAGCAGGGAATGTGGGATCCTATTCTAAATTCTGCTCTGTGTCTGACAGGCAAGCCAGACTCTCCAGAGCAAAGCCAGCAAGCCAACTTCTTTGGAATGTTAACAGGTCATGCTATTCCTAGTTGGCCTCCAGAGGGCTCTGCTCCACCTCAGCAAACACAAACCCAGGGCTGTCTGGGGCGGGAAGGTAGGAGGGAGCAGTGACGTTACCTGGGGCTTGCTTCTCTCTTGGAGGGGCTGTGAACTGCTGTGTATACATGAGGCAGGTCCGAAACCTCCAAAGGCTACAAAACCAGAGGGTCCTTTCAGGACTGCCATCAGTCTTAGGTATAGGAATCAAGATTCCTGTCCACCTGCCACCAGGTAGCTCTGTGTGACCTTGAGAAAGCCATTTGACTTGACGGGCTTCACTGTTCCTATCTAAAGAATGGAAACTTGTCGGACCAGATAGCTAATCTCCTCCCACACAGACATTCTAACTCAGGAATAGCACTGTGAGACGAACACGGGGAACAAGGTTTTATACTTCCTGTTTCAGTGAAAGAAATGGTAGAGAAGTGGGCCTGGATGGTGCTGCACAAAGATTTCTGAAGGGGGTGGGCAGTGGGATGGGCAGACTGTGGCTCTATGAGAAATAGAGTGAGAGGTGGATGTATGGGTGGCCTTCTGCCCATGGCTCTGTCCTTGTAAGTAGTAGTATGTGTTCCCTCATTTAGGTCTAAGGTCCTCTGACATTTAAGACTTCTTTAGAACAAAAGGGATGAAAAAGCACAGGAAGCAAAATAGAAAGTGAAGGGGGAAAGAGGGCCAACTCCAAGGGTATGAAAGGAGAAAAAGAGCAGAGGGTGGAAAGGCAAGAAGGCCTGCCAGAGGCAAGGGCTATCAGCTGGTGTGGAGAGGGGAGGAGGAAGATGACACAGAGGCCAGCCAATCGAGGCCCTTCAAGTCACAGATGTGGAAGAGAGGTCCAGAGAGAGAACTGACCTGTCCAAGATCACCAAGGTGGTTAGGAGAATAGGTAGAGCTGGAGTCTGAGTCTTCTGCTCACTTCACTTATGGGCCACTGCACTACCTGCATCATGTGACACTTTAGGGCATTAAGTCACATTAGACAGGAGTAAAGGCGGGTCTGAGATAATGATGACATAGGCAGTGGAAAAAGCTGGGAAGGGAAGTGGACCTGAGTCTCTGATATGACCTAGGAATCTTCTTTGGGACACTTTCCAAAATATATAAATTTCAGGGGTCTGGTTACTTGATTTCTGAGTATCAGCTCTAGACAGACTTGCCCCATTGAATGTGGAATGCAGAGGTGTCCTTAAATACAAGTGAGAGTAACGAGCCATTTGCATTTGCAGGGGCAACTTCTGGTGCCCAGGCCCTTTCCTGGACTAACAGTGCGCCCCTCCCCGGGCCACAGAACACTATCTTGGGAGCAGTGATGGTCCCAGTGACTGCAAATCCACGGTGGCCTGACTTATCCAAGAGCAAATTTCAGGTAGAATGGCATGACTACTTTTGAACTATCAAAGTGTGAAAACACTCAGAAAAGTTGTTTTCAGTAGCTCTAATGTGCCCCCAGTGGGGCTGATTAACTGGCAATGTTAACTAATCAGTGCGGCCAATTTCACAGTTACCAAGCCCCAGGAGGGGAGAACCCATTCTGGAGGAAAACCTACATCACAGGATGAGAGTGGTACACCTGGGTACTTGGGCAAGCTTTTTCCTTTTCAGCAGAAAGTTTGAAGTCAAGGATCCATCCCATCATTAATAATAAAGAGAGAGTGTTAGGTGTCCTACAGCATAAGATCTCTAGCAGACTGCTCAGAGCACAGGAAGCCCAAACTGGCCTATGGAAGGTTGTGCAGGGCAGGAGAGTGTGCTGCTTTGATCTTGTTCTGAACCCAGCATGGCTACCAGCAACCTGTATCCGGGCTGGGTTAATGAACCTCCTTGGTATTCAAAGGTCCACCATCCATTTGGACACTCTTTAGGGGATTTCTGAGACATTTAGCTGTTTCTCTGCAGTGCAGTCTTTTAAATGTTTTCAATAGAGAGGGAACAGCAGTGGCTGTTTAGAAGACTGCCTATTGGCTTGGATTCCTGGACCCACAGTTCCCCAATGACTTCTCTCACCTGGTTCTCACTACTTTTGGGTCCTCACTACTTCCTCCTCCATAGTGGTTTGGTCCATGCAGAGACCTATGTGCTGGCCTGAGCTGGCCTGTAC
Source organism: Phyllostomus hastatus (assembly GCF_019186645.2). Lineage (NCBI taxonomy): Eukaryota > Metazoa > Chordata > Mammalia > Chiroptera > Phyllostomidae > Phyllostomus > Phyllostomus hastatus. The sequence goes on along the minus strand of NW_025333622.1, from coordinate 16,229,227 downwards.
TGGTGGCACAAATAAATGAAGTGTTCTCTCCAAATGTTCTTCCATCTCCATCCCTACCTCTTCTACATAAGCCTCAAGGCTCATCTCAAATACTGACTCCTTCATAAACTTCTCTGGACTGCCAGAGTCCCTAGGAACTTGCCCCTTGAATCCATTTCATTACCTATGCAATCAAATAACCATACACATGCCTTTCTGGTGTTTTTAGTCTCGGGTTGATATTTAACTCTTAAATATTATTTATCTTTGGTCTTGATAGAGCTCTTGTCATGTAATTTCTATTTTACATGCATAATGCAACGTAATGTAATGTAACTGCTACCATTTAACTAGCACTTACTATATATGAGGCACTGTTTAAGCATGTTACATGCATTAATTTGGTTTTTCTAACAATGTATGAAATAAGTTCTCTTATTATTCCCATTTTAGATGAGAAAACTAAGGCACAGAGAGACTTAGTAACTTTTCCAAGGTCATAGGGAAAGTCTGATTGAACAGCTCATGTTCAAAACCATTGTCTGAAGTATCTGCTGGTGCCTTCTACAAAGTATCTGCTTACTAGATACTTGTCAACTGATTGGTGCTGATTTGTTTTCAGAAAACAGTTCTAACCTCAGGAAGAATGAGCCTAACCCCTCTCCACACACGGTCCTCAATGTTCTTCACTTTTCAATTAGGAAGCAAACCCTTGTGTAATCACAAGCTGTTTTCTATTCTGTGTGCTTCCAGATATAACACTTTTAACTGAGAAAGAGTTAACCTTAAAAAAATGTATCATAGGAAAACACATATCTCATGAGAAGTCTTTAAAGCACTCAAGTACTTTGACAGATGACAGATGAGGAGAGTATTGGATGAATCTCTGTTTCCAATGCCTTGTTTAGTGCTGGGCTCACAGAAAGTGCTCAGTAAGTATTCATGGTGAGTGGAGGGTGTTTCCCAAGGTTGGCGCTGGTCTTGCATAAAGGTGACCGACTGTTCAGTTCCCTTCATCATCAGACCAAGGCTGGGCTACTGTGCGCTTTGTTGAAGACCTCACAAATCTAAAGGATACCTTCTCACCGCCCTGTGCCCTTTATTCAGTCCACTCCAGAGAGTTCTTCTCCAAGAGGGCATATGGGATTATATGGAAAGGAGGAAATGACCCCTTGCTTATTGCTCCACAAACAAAGGCACTCCTTGTACATACATGGTAAATATTTAACCACATCCCTCTGTATCTATTGTTCATATTCACTGCGCAGTGTTTATTGTTCCATGTGACTGGTCTGTTGGTACAACCTGCATGCTTCACAGCAGCTCTGCATGGAAGAGCAGGGCTTCACAATCAGTGGGAACTGATTTCCTTCATTGTGGAAGAGTCTCAATGAAACAAAGTGGACAGATCTGACAATTACACAGAATTTCATTGAAAGAGTCAACTCATTTCTACACCCACTGTGAAATCAACCCTTAAACTGTACAGCCCACCTCTGCCCAAATCCAGGACCACAGTCATGATTTCCTGGAACACCCTCCTTGCTTATCCTTCAGGACCCATCCCAACTGCCACCTCCTCCAAGAAGCCTTTCCTGACTCTATCCTCACTCCCAGAAGTGTGGTGCCCCAAAAGCATGCTCATTATGGAACTCAATCCATCTTACTTGAGGGATCATTTCTGGTGTGGGGGGGGGGGCACTTTGCAATTTTTGTTTCATACCATCGATTCTATAATATTTCTTCTTCTACAGTTCAGGCTCTTTGAGAATGCACTTCACATCTAACTCATCTCGTATCTGCTGGGATGGTTAGAAAATCTTACTAAATTAGGCACTCATAGGTTTTGTTGAACAAATAAATAAGTGACTCACAGACTTGTACTCTCCCCATCATCTCTTCCCTTCCATAATCTGTGGCCTTAAGATTCCAATGGTATTTCATACACATACAGACATTTAAAAAATAATGGCAGCTTTTGGCAGCTTTAGTGTTACAGATCCCACAAACCACCCAATTAACCTATTTGTTATGAGAAATAACCACTTCAATATCTACACATCTCCTATGTGTATGTATACATATCATACAATTTTCATGAAGACTAAATAAGATAGAAGAAGAAAAACCTCTTGGGAAAGCTAAAAAAAGGCACATAAATGAAAAGTCTTTCAGCACCAGCATCATTTCAGCGACCCTCTTAGTTCTCAGTAACGGCTATGTGTAACAATGCTGCTCAGCCACCAGGGGGCTGAGTCACAGTATCCAGCCTTTCTACAAAGAGGATACAGCAGTGAATAAAGCAAAAACTGTCCTCACGGAGGTTATAGTCTTGTGAGGCAAGTGGTCATAAATAAACAAGTAAATATATAGTATGACTGATGGTGAAAAGTGATATGGGAAAAATAAAGCAGGGAAGGGACAGAAATGTGAGGAGGCTGAAATAGATGGTAAGGGAAGGGCTCTCTGATAAGAGGACATTTCACAGAGACAGAAGGAGGTGAGCAGGCCAGCCATGTGGACAGCTAAGTGAGGACATCCAGACAGAAGAAGCAGCGGGTACAAAGGCCCCATGACGCAGTGAGCTTGGAGGGTGGGACGCACAGCAAGGAGGTCAATGAGGCAGGTGAGGAGGGAGAGAGGGAAGGATGGAAGGAGATGAGGTCAGGGGAGGAGGCGATCACATAGGACCTTTCAGACTTTGGGTCTCACTCAGTGAGGAAGCCGGGGGTTCTAAGAAGAACAGAGACATGTACATTATGTTAAGAGGACCATTTTGCCTGCTGTGTCAAGACTAGGCTGTGACAAAGGGCAAGGGTAGAAGCAGAGACTCCTGTTAGGAGGCTGCTGTCATTGTGTGGCTGTCACCCAAGTAAATGTGGATGTGGTAAGAAACAATCCGATTCTTAATATATTTTGAAGATATAGCAGATAGAATTTTCTGATGGACTGGATAAAAGGATAAAAGAAAGAAAGAAGTCAAAGATTTTTGGCTGAGTAGCCAGAGACTGACATTCATTATCAGGATGGAAAAGACTTGGGAAGACTGGGAGGTCTGTTATGGATGTTGTTAAATGCAAGATGCTTATTAGATATCTGAGCAAAGGAGTGGGGTAGGCAGGTAGGCATACAAGTCTGCAGTTTAGAGAAGAGGGCTGAGCTGGTGACACATAGTTGGTGGTGATTAGCAGATACACAGATAATACTGAATGCCATGAGATTAGACATGCTAACTAGGGTCTGAGTATAGCTACAGAAGAGGTCTGAGGATTGATCCGTGGAGCTCTCCAATGTTAAGAAGATGAGAAGGTAAGTGGGAAATCAGCAAATAATTCTGAGAAGGGAAAACAAGTGAAGTAAGGGCAGGACTAAGAAGCAACCGTATTCCAAAAGCCAAGTGATTGCAGCGGTTCAAAGATAAGAGATGACCCAATGCTGCAGGCAGATCAAGCAAAATGGCATGAGAACAGACCACTAGATTCAGTAATATGGAAATCATGGTCTCAACAAGAAATGCTTTGGTGCAGTGGTGAGGAAGAAAGCCTGAGTGGAGTGGATTCAAGAGAGATGGGAAGACAGAATGGGAGATAACAGGCAAAGGCAACTCTTGGGAAGAATTTTGCTGAAATAGAAAAGGAGACAACCTTAAGTTATAACAAATGGGAGAAAGAGCCATTTGTCTAGGTTTGTAATATAAAAGATATTGCTGACATTTTCCTAGATAATATCAACCAAACTAATACAGTGTACACACTCACCTTGGTCTACTTCAGTGTTTCAAAAAGTCACACAGACACTATTCTACTGAGAAAGGGTGAAAGGCTAGATTAGCCCTTTCTTGAAGCTCCAAAAAGAGCTATTCCCTTTTTATTGGTGACCCGCAGAAAACAAGACACCGTTGTTAGCCCTGTGCAGAAGCACAGAGTGACCTTTAAGGCTGCTCACCACTCCAAAACCATCTCAGTGTTACCACCTTTCATGACAAAAATATCTTCCTGAACTGCATGGCAAGTAATATCAGGACCTTACATTTGAGGGGCTTTATCATGTCTTCATGTTCCTGATGAGAGAATTCCAAACAGTGTCACCTGTTCCTGACCACAGCAATACAGTTTCACCATTTTTTAAATGCATGTGGAGACAAGACATCTTCTGTAGGAAGTTTCTCCTATAGTGGAGCCCCAGCTATTCTATCTAACGCTCCATTTTAATGCATTAAAGCATGAGTGGCTCTCAACCATATGCATCTCTAATCAAGAATCTCTGTACTAGAGTAATTACTGTAACTATTTCTGTTAATAACAATCTCCTCAATCCCTCTGTGATAGACTGTAGTATTTGTTCCCAACTGTGCCCATGCTTTTCTATAAATACAGTATATTTCTTTGTCCCATTATCTTTGGGACAAAAATAGCCCTGTGACTTGCTTTGGCTACTGGAACGTGAGCAGCTGTGATATAAGCCATATTTGAGCAAAACAAAATACGCTCATGTGGTTTATCTCTATGCCACTTTTGTGAGCATCTATCTGCCCTCTGCCACAAGAACAACATGGCCTGTGTGCTGGGTGCTTCTTCAAACTGGGCTCTGGAATGAGATGGCATGCAGAACCTGGCCGAGCCCAAAACAGCTGCAGCTGGCCAACATCCTCATGTACCACAACCCAGGTATGTTTCTGGTTTTAAGTCACTGTGAGTTTGGGATTGTTTGCTCTTGCAGTGAAAGCTGACTGATACACTCTTTTATTAGATTGTCCCATTACTCAAATGAAGGAACCATATTTATTCTTTGTGATATGGTCCATACCCAGTGCAATGCTCTGAAATTGGGGGCCCCTAGTAAGCACATACACAACAGGGTAAGGTTCATTATGTCCATTGCAGCTTAGTTAGCTAAAGTTTGAAATCAATTCATGGTTCCTATCACTGAAACATCAGCTGCACCATCACGATAAGCTCCTTAAAGTCCCATTTAAAGCCATTCTCACCCTGCCTTCTCACTCCCAGATTGTGGTCTACTGAGTTATGGCTGATTGACCAAGAAAACTCAAATAATTTAGGCTTCACAAAAGGGCAATTGGGTCTTGGCGATCATATACACTATTTCTATTCCTAGACATCCCAAATGGTTAAGGCCAGATAGAGAGAGAGAGAATCTGCTCTAAATGCATTTGTGTGACTTAGCTCTATGTCCAGTTTAAGACAGGCCATACGCCTTGCCCAGAGGGCCTCACTGCAAAGAAAAGAGTCCAACTCTTGCTTCATTTATCCAGTAAATTCTCCTACCTTGTACGGAGACCATTTAGGCACTGTGCAGGAATCAGAGGCAATATAAGGCACAGTTCTGGGCTTCAGGGGAGAAAGGATGTATGTGCAAAAGTCTAAGACAATCAAGAGTTAACTCTTTACAAGAGGTCTTGTGATATGGTAGGAAAGCATTAGTTTGAAAGTCAGGAGACCTGGCTCTAGTCATGCTCTGCCACTGGTTAAGTTACTTTGACTTTGAGAACATCTTTTCACTCTTTTGTGCATGGAAAAAAAAAAAGGGCTGAACAGTTTAATGTGAGGTCCTTCATATTTCTATGATTTTATGACTCTAAGTGATATCACCAACCAGTATAATGTCAATAAGTGCTCTGTTCCTTGTGTAGGTGGTAAAGGTGGAGTGTTCAGAGGACCTCTTTGTTTTCTTGACCCCTGACTCCCAAACTGGTGTGCTTTCAGCCTGGTCACAGGGATCTCCTCTGACTTAACTCTTGAGCCAGATCTGATGGAGATGACCTGAGAGTGTAGTCTCTGCAAACAAGTCCAGAATTATGCTCAGATACCACAAACCAAACTGTCCAAAAGCTGACTTAGACCCCAGGAGCAACTCTGGCTGGGGTTTCCTGCCGCTGATGCAGGTGCCTGAAGCTGCTGTGTTCAGTGCCCAGGGCTCACCCATGACAGGGAGGCTTCTGGAGGCACCTCGGAAGGGGGTCTGTCCACGTGACTGGTGACCTGAGAAGGAGTGTCTTTCTAACTCCCTCCTGCTTGTGTGAGATTACTGAACTCCCTCAAACCCCTGAGTAAAACCAGTTCTCATTATGACAGGCAGAATCCATAAAGAGGGCTTCTGAGGCCCCTTTTCACAGGAAAGGAGGAAGGGGCTGGAAGAAATGGAAAAATAAGTTTCAGAATATCCACTTGTGCTTTCCTGATTGTTCTTTGGAAAAATACTGAGATTAGAGTTAATTCCATTGGTTAAAATACCCTGTGAGCCTTGGGGATTAGCTGTGTCTGCTCACCTGGCTCTTCTTGCCACAAATGCATTTAAATTCCCAGCCCAGAGCCTTGCAGGCATTGCTCAGATGGCCAGAGGATTGTTTTCTCTGTGTAGGCTGTCTTCATTTGGCTGTGTGAGTGCTCTCTTTTTAATTTTTTTTTCCCCAAGTGTTTACAGGAGCTGGGACCACAGTGTGTTTTAATGGACTCACATCAGAATTAGGTTTTTAAAGCAAAGGAACTCATTTAGGAAAAACCTCCATTTATACGAAATCAGGTATAAATCTCCCCATCTCCTCTGCAAAGTGCTCTTTGCATTTGGGTGAAGGAAAGTGGGGGTGGTGACAATGTAAGAAGAATGGCTCTACTTACTCGGGACTCCAGACACCAGCCGCAAGGGACGCAGCACGCGGAATGCCCTCAGCGCCTTCACATCAAATCCAGCCCCTTTCCCTCCTAGAGCATTTGCCCCATCAGCTTTGGTTGCTTGTTCTAAAATTGCACTAAAAAGCCTGGAAGAAAGGAAGGAGAGAAGGAGCTGTCAAAACAGTGTTTCTTTGGGCTCTGAATTCTCTGAAGGGAGCCTAGAATAGCAGAGATTGTGACTGTCTCCACTCCAGGAGCAAGTTCTGAGGTGTGTGCCCAGGAGAGTCTGTGACCATCAGAAATTGACAGTGTGTCAGTGTGGGTAACACCCTGGCCACAGGCATAATGACTGCCCAGAGAGCTCTGAATGAGGCCACGGTCAGACCATTTGCCATCATAAAGCTGTGAGAACACATCTGGCTTTGTGTGAGCTAAGCAGCCCTCAACAAAGTAAAAAGCAAGTGAAATTTGCTGCCAGGTAACCCTGTCCCTTTGTGGTGCCCTCTGACCCCCTCCATGGTAACCTAGCTCCTGCTCTCATGTGGCCTGGAGCCACATTCTTTCTCCTCCCCATCTCTTTGATTTGTACCTAGGCACAGATAAATGATCCAAAAGAACTCTATTTTGTGCTGGCACATAATAGATGCTCAAAAGAAATATGCATATGTTGAACAAATAAATGACTGATCGAGTGGTTAAATGAGTAAGTTTTCAGTGGAAGTAAATCCATGCATTAGGGTGTGTAACCTGAAACATGGAAACTTCAGCTGTCACACTTGTGTTTCTGCTTATATATCCATTCCTCCAACAAACACAAACACCTACTATGCACCCAGCAATGTTCCAGACACTGAGGCCCCAGCAAAACAGACAGTCCTTAATTTCTTGGAGTTCACACTCTAGTAGAAGAGTCAGAGAATAAACCAAATAATCAGTAAATGAACATCACATTTAGAGAGTGATAAATGCTAAGACAACAAATGCAGCAAGGAAGGGGGATCTGGAGTGGCCAGGGTGGGAGACCTTCCTGTTTGATATCAAAAGGCTGGGGAAGGAAGGAACTGGCTCCTAGGCTGACATTTGAACAGAGACCTGAAGAAAGTGCAGGAGTAGGCACAGAGCTATGTGAGGTGACTGCTCCAGACAGAGGGAGCAGTATGATAGTACGTTACAGGGACAAGAGGTAGGGTGGCTGGAGCAAAACAGTAAGCGGAGAATAGTGGGAGATGCAGTTGGAGAGGAAGTGAGGCCCTATGGTTTTCTCTGAGTTGGAAGGTATTGGGGGAGTTTGAACAGGAAAGTGACATGATTTGACTACAGTTTTAAAAGAATCCCACTGATGCTGTGGGAAGAGTAGCCTGCAGTGGGACAAGGCCAGGAAGGAAGCTGTACTAATCCAGGGCAGGAGGCGTAGACTGGGGGTGGTATTGGAGGTAGTAAGAAATAGTTGGATTCTGGATTTATTTTAAGGTAGATGTGATGGGATTAGTTGATGAACTGGATGTGAAGCGTAAAGAAGTCAGAAGAATAAAAGACCACTACAAGGGTTTTGGCTTGAGCAACTGGAAGAATGAGTTATGGGGGATGCACATCAAGGGTTCTATTTTGAATGTTGTTGTAAAGTTTGAGTTGTTGTCAGCTGGACATCTTGAGTAGACTCTACTGGGTCCGGAGTTCTGGGGAGTGGGGACTCTAGGCTAGAGAAAAACATTTGGTAGTTGTATGGATGACATTAAAGTCAAATCCTACAAGATTGCCCAGGAGGCTGGTGCAGAAAGTGAAGATGTGATAGGACTGAGACCTGGGGCTCCAACACTGAGGGGTCGCAGAGAGGAGAAAGCAGTAAAAGGGACAAGTGGACAGATGGTGGGCTGTGAAGGAGGTGGTTGCAAGAAGGTAGCAACTAACTGTGTCAAGTGCTGCACATACAAGGATGGACACTGACCACTGAATTTAGCAAATGAAGACCACTAAGACCTTGAAAACGGGTTTTGGTGGAATGATGAGGACAAAGCCTAATAGATATGAGTTCAAAAGAGGATAGGAGGAGAAACTGAAGACAGAGAATAGACAGCTCTGTCCAAAAGAAATATAAGGTAAGCCACACATGTGAGCCACATATATAATTTAAATTTTCTAGTAGCCACATTAAAAAAAAGTGAAAAAAAAAAAAAAGAGCCCTGACTCATGGCTCAGTGGATCGAGTGCCAGACTGCAAACCAAAGGGTCATGGATTCAATTCCCAGTCAGGGCCATGCCTGGGATGTGGGCCAGGTCCCCAGTAAGGGGAACTCGAGAGGCATCCACACAGTGATGTTTCTCCCCCTCCCTTTCTCTAAAATTAATAGAATCTTTAAAAAAAAAAAAAGAAATAGGTGAAATTAACTTTGATAATATATTTTATATAACCAAAATATCATTTCTAAATGTAAATAAAGAATTATTTGTCACTGTCCTTTGCTCTAAATCTTTGAAATCTGCATATTTTGCATGTATAACATATCTCAGTTCAGATTAGCCATATTTCAGGTGCTGAAGGGCCACCTGTGGCTGGTGGCTACTGTATAGACAACTCCTTTGAGGAATTTTGCTTTAAAACAGAGCAGAGGAAAAATGGTGGCTACCAGAGGGGATATGGATTCAAGAGTTTTGTTAATTAATTAATTAATTAAATCCTTGTCTGGGAGTATTTTTATTGATTTTAGAGAGAGAGGTGGGGAGAGGAGAGAGATAAACTTCAATCGGTCACCTCCCATGTACGCACACCAACCGGAGATCGAAACGGAAATTTATGTAAGTGCCCTGACCAAGGATCAAACCCACAACCATTGGTACATGGGATGACACTCCAACCAACTGAGCCACCTGGCTAGGGCTTGTTTGTTTTTAAATGGAGATATATCAGCATTTTTGTGTACGATGGGACTCATCTAACAGAGACAGACAATTTTATCATATAGACTCAAAAGAGAACAATTATTGAAAGGGCTGACATCCTTTAGTAGTCAGGATGGGGACCTAATGCACATTCAGGGATGCTGGCCTTATGTAGAGGCAGGGAGGTCTATTATGATTCAGGTAGGGAGGCACATTATAGGGGCACAGATGTGGTTGTGGGAACACATGGAAATTTTCTTCTGATTACATCTGTTATCCCAGGAAAATAGGGAGCAAGGTCATCATCAGCTGAAAATGTGAATGGGGAGGAGGTATTGGAATTATGAAGAGAAAGCAAGGGTAAAGAAAGTAGAAAAGCAAACTGGTAGGAACATGTAGCAGGATTGCCAGGAGTCATGAGGAGCCTATTTGGAGGTTGGTGGTCATGAGTGTAAAGTGAGACCCATCACCTCAACTTTGCATATTTCTCTACCCCTTTCGATGGCACAGCTTCAGGTACCAAACAGATCTCCATCTAGTCAGATTTTATTAGGACTGATGAGCAAGATAAATGAAGGGAGGAATAGAAGGTGATTGTAATAAATGCAGGTGAAAGCTTACAGTGATGGGACATGGCATCTGAGCTGGCTGGAAGGAGGCATGCACATGATGGCAGGGACAAAAGGAACGTGGCAGGATGAATGGATTGTTGGAGTTAATTGCTAGAGAGAGTAAACTGGAAAAATGAGTGGTACAGCTTAGAGGGTAGGATTTGGTTTGGGTTTCTAGGGAGAGTATAGTTATTAGGCACTGCAGGGATACTGGCTATGACCATGGGAGTGGGCAGTTGAGATAGAATGGATCCCCAGGGAAGAAGCTATTGAAGAACCAAGAAGACATTTGTATGGCAGTGGCAGGAGTAGTAAGCGTTGGAGAAAGTGGGGGTGAGCCAAGAGCTCATACCTTCAAGGAACAGGGAGTAACTCAAAGGTCTATGGAAAGCTACAATAAGGAGAAGCAGGACGTAGAAGTGTCTAATGACACAAATATCAAAATTGGAGGTTTTTAGTGGGAGGAAGAGTGGTCTGAAAGCAGAAATAAGGAGAAAGCAGGGCTCTTTTCCTGACCTCTGGGCTGTGGAATGGGGCATCTGAGAGAGAGACTGGCTACCTCTAGAGGGAAGGAGGACCCTCAAGGTAGAGCCAGAGAGTGAGCAGAGTGATCAGAATGAACTAGCTTTGTAAATAAAGTTTGCCTGGAATTCAGCTACACCCATCCTTTACATAATCGCTGTTATCTCCCTACAGAGTTGGGACACAAACCGCATGGTTCACAAAGCTGAAAGTTGTACCTGGCCCTTTATAGAATGTGTCTGCAGCCCCTGAATGGGAGGTGGACTGTAGGGAACAGAGGCCACAGAGGGAAAGGTTCAGAACTGGGTGGAGAGGGAAAAGGGTTTAGACCAGAGGATGCACAGACCATGTGGGATGGGAGTCCCACCACTCTTAGACTCTTTGCAGTAACTAAGAAAAATGGGGAAAAGGGTACCCAGGGAATTTCTGTCCTTTGCACCCTGAGATGACTATATTGATTCACTGTCAGTAGAGTGGGTGCTGGGTCATGGCCTGAGGTCAAGAAGGAAGTCCAGGTATCAGAACTGGGTCCCCTTATTAGACCTGAACTTGGGACCAGAGCAACTTCTTTTTGAGGACTAGGCTCAAGCCTTAAACAACTCATGCCCCAGGGCACCATCTGGAAACTGGGAGGCTGCAGGTGTAGGCTTAACTGTTCAGGAGCTCAGCTCCAGGCAGGACCCAGCAATGATGAAGTTGGACCAAATAGAGGATTTTCAAACTGTGCTCCATGGAACCTGTTAGGGACTTCATGGGCTGCGAGGCAGACATGAGTGACTGGGGTTCTGGCTCCTTTCCCCATATTTAACAGAGCAGGCCCCCTTTGATCTGTTTTATGCATCAGGCCTCTGAGTAAGGCTTGGTTTTAACAATGGGTTCTGCAGCTAAAGGAGTTTGATAACCCTGGTCAGACCACATCTAAAGTCTCTGCTCCCTGATTCTCTCAGCTCAGCTTGGTAATCTGATGGTTTCACATGTTGGTTGGTGATACCTGGAATCCCAGGCAAGGTTACCAGGACAGGGGAATGGGCTCCTTTCTCCACAGAGAAATATTCTTTCCACTCAAGTCTAGATCTCTGAAATGGAGATCAGTTTGTAAATTGGTCAAATAACATTCCAAATCCAAACCAGATCTGGTTACTGATATTTCCTGGAAGAAAGCAATATGCTTACTGGAGTGCAAGATGTTCACAAAATGTTATTCAGTAAAGGGAGTAGAGATTGGACAACTTTCCTCTCTTTTAACCCCTGCCCCAACTTGATGCAGGCTCTTATTAAGTGTCTGTGTTTAATTTTGAAGGGGTAGAAAATGCAGGAATCAGTCTAGGGGATGCTTGTCTTGGTCTGCAGGAACTGATGCTCTCCTCAATTAGACACTATAGAGGTAAAAACACTGCTTTGTTCCTACCTGTCCCTAAGGGCCAGGTTCAGATGTGGATATTTGGGGAGGGATTTCTACAGGAGGTGTGTCTGGCAATTCCTTAGCTAAACAGGAGAGCTTTTAAAAGAACAAAACAATGAGGCTCTAGAGGGCCCAGTGAGTCAGAGCCAACATATTAGGAGGGTGACAAAGACGTAGCAAAGGCCTTGGTGGCTACAGCAGAATCTCATGGGCAGGTGGACCTACCAAAGGTTCCTCAGTTCTTGGGGTAGTGTCGGGGGATGTAATTCACAGAGGGCTCAGAAGTCCTCCCCACTTTCGCTCAGCAGTACTGTCTCCCCTCATACCAAGGAGAAAACTCCACTATAGGAAGGAAATGTGTGGGGAGAAGGAAACACCTCTTGTCAAAGGCCACCAGAATGGCAATTCAGAGATGACAGTGGGCTCTCAACCTGACACTCAGGCAGCAGACAGGTGCACCTATCTCTATGGGGATATGGTAGGCTCCCCTGATATGTAGGAGGTCAGAAGAGCCCTTTCTTAAATAGCTGTGGGGGTGCCAAGGAGAGCAGATGTTTTCGAGGAGATGCAAGGGAAACAGGGATGTCCATTTAATATTGCAAAGGCAGCAGGAAAGGAGGCATGGCTGTAGACAGATGACTGAGCTATACCTTCTGTGGGGGGATAGGCGCCATTTTTTTAATTAGTAGGATGGGCTGAGATTTAGACTGAATGGAAAGCCCCCAGGACCAACACCCACAGAGAGGAAAAAGTAGGTGCCAAGCAATAATTCCACTATTACCAAGTGTGGGATTAGTGGGAAGAACCCAAAAAGTCTTGGTGACCAAAAAGTGAGCAAGTGCTGGCATCATAACCTAAGTGGCTTCAATAGTCAACAAGGGACATCTTTTAGAAGAATGCCAACCCTGAATGCCTCCCTCTCTTCATCAGTCTCATGCCCTAGACTCCAGAAAGATGTGACCAGAATCTGGTTGTGGGGAGGACCAGCAGCCCAAGGGATGCAGCAAAGTCTAACCAAGCTGGAGGCTAGCAGGGTTGTCCAGTGTACAGCACATGATCAGGAACCTGCCCCCTCCTGCCCTGGGCTCCTGTTGGATGCCTGCCCAGTAGCACCTGTCCTCATCTCCTGTGCTGCAGTTAAGTCCGTGCATGGGGCAAAGCAGTGGGTCTGGTCAACTCCGACTCATTCATAAACATGAGAAGATGTAGCATCTCTGCCAATACAAAATTCGTCCCTGCAAGATACCCCATCTCTCTATGGCTCCCAGAAGCATCAGACCTCAAGCCTGGATCTCTTTTCCATGTATGTGTGAAAGGTTCCCAGGAGACTGAGGCCTTGAGAAAGATGCTGGATTAAAAAGGATTTAGGGGCATTTGGAACATCACTGAGTCAAGGCATTTGATGAGTCACTCTTTGTTTATTCTGGCATGAACAGAAGCAACCAAATCTCTCATGTAGCTGCCTCTTCACTCCAAGTCCTCTAGAGACAGATACGTACCTGACAAATACTCTCATTTTAGTATTCCTCAAGCCACCCACATATCCCTGATGTTAATGAGGCCAAAGTGTGTCACTCAGTGGTCAGACAAAAAAGGGCAACAAAGAAAAATCCCTAAAACAGTTCCAAACAACCCTAACAAGCCATCCAGATGGCCAGAGACAAGGACATGATATCTAAACAACCTCGATTTGCTCCTGTCTTATTTCCTGTGGGACAGACCAGACATTCCCATGAGATCCCAAGCAATGAGTGCTCTGGAGAAGACCCATGGGCCTTGGTCTTCACTGAGACAGCACAAAAACATTCATGAAAATAGTTTCTTAGGATAAGAGCCAAATGATATATTGACCTTGGCAATGAAGCCTGTTGGGTCTCCAGGGCAGTGAAAATGCAAGGTGACCACAACTGGACCACTCTCTGGGCTCAAAGTAACAACAGATAGCTCAAAGAAGCCAGCGTGTTCTTGAAGTGAAATCTTACTGCAAAGGTACCCTCCCTTTATAAAACAGATGGTCACTGGAACGTAATCCACTGGGTGCTAACCAATTACATCTCACACAGCAGACGTAGGCTGGTTGGTACAAATATTCCTAGAGACTCTATGAAGTTACTAATTCCTTGATAAGAAGATCACTTCTGAATTTTATTTAAGATTTCTTACATTGCTTTTTTTTTTCTCATCTGATACTAAAATGCAGCAGAGTGTCATGGGGAAGCTGTGTTTGATTTGGGTTTGGTCACTCATTGCCTTGGTTCTTCACAGTTCCCTGTGTTCTCCTCTCTGATCTGTCTTGTGCAGCCTGGTTTCCTTGGCCACAAGACATGGACCACTGCAGAGGTGAGAAAGGGCATCCACAGCTCTTGTGTGTCAGCCCCAACCATACCCATGGACTGCATGCTCACAGACAAGCTGAACTGAATCTGCTCAGTGAGATTGCAGGGAAGCTGGTCAGAGGAGCTCTCAGGCCAGACATTGTCAGAGATGGACTAAAATACTTTACACAGAGGACTTTCCTCAGTTGCGTGAAAGACGCTGGGTTCCACCGAAAGCACTCAGATTCAACTCGTGTGTGTGTGTGTGTGCACATGTGTGAATGTATGTGAGTACAATGTGCATGTGAGAACAGGGGTAAGGAGGTTCCTAGGAAATAGCTCCTCTCTCTTGGAGAAAGTCTGAATTTGAAGAGATATTTAACAGATCCTCTCATCCTGCCTGAAGCCCAGTGCCACTGTGACCAAATCAAATATGCATATATGTATAGCTCTGGACAGAGACAATGATGTGCTGAAGGAAGGGTGCTGAGTAGAGAGGGCAGAGGCAGGGGGAATGAGGACATCTGTAATAGTGTCAACAATAAAAATATTTTAAAATAAAATTTAAAAAAAGGAGATATAAATACAGAAGGAAAAAATATGCACTGGTTGGTGGCAGGGGTGAAAGAAAAGAAATAGAAGGGTAGCTATACTTACCCTACAACCACAATTATAAAATCTAGTAAATTCCAACCATTGCGGAGGTAAGCATTAGGGTGAAAGAGAAGTCCATAAGCTATTACTTTTAAAAATGCTTCCACAGTAAAAATGATGAGAAAGAGATATTCCACTCGTTCCTAGGGGAAAAAAAAAATAGAAGAGAGAGAAAAAGAAAATCATTAGATTGGGGATTAATAAAGCTCTGCCCCAGCAGACCTCATGAGGAGGTAGAGGAGAATGCTGCCCCGCCCCATGGGAGGAGTTAAAGAAACACCAGGTGGAACCACCCCCCCAACCCCCGCCGCCCCCCGCCCCCTGCTGCCCAGGGCAAATGATGAAGTCAACAGTTTGTTCCACTATTAGAACTCCAATCCGCTGGGTGTTAAGCTATTTTTTTTAAGTCTTCAAATGTCCTGTTTAAGTGCAAATATTAGGGTGGTCAAAAAATTACAAATGTTTTGGAAACATCTTATTTAGTTAATCAGTGAACACGTCATTGTACCTTCTTAGACAAGAACCCATAATGTCTTGATTTAATGGGAAGCAATGCCTGGACAGAGGAGAAGGGTGCTGAGAGATGGGGTGGGACATGACCGCAGAAAAAGTGTGCCACAACTTCAAGATAACAACCCCTGAAAATAACAAGACAGTCCTGGGGAGCAGACTATCTGAGTTCTCCAAAACAGAGCAAAAACACAGCTGCAAAGCAACAGAGCCATTGAAGATCTCTCAACAGCAGCTAAAATAGGCAAAACTGCTTACACCCACGGATGCAAAAAGTTGAACTCCCTCTCTTTCCCAAGAAACTCTGTGTCCAAAGACAGAGAAGTGGTTAGCAGTGAAAACTAGCATTTCCAGGATGGAGACAGGCACTGGGAGGGGGGTGCGGACAGTGAATGGAAAAGGCTCATCTCTTTTTTCAAGGGGCAGAGATAGGTAGTCTTTTCCTCTCTCTACCACCTTGAAGAACAGCTTTGCATTTAAGGCTGCAGCTTCTGACCCTGGGAGCCCTCACTGAACAGGACAAACTCACTGGCTCCATTAGAGTGAACAAACTCTGTGTTAATTCAACCAGCTTCCTGCACCGCTATTTGCTTTCTCCCACAACCACCCTCAGTGTGGATACTTACTGGCCCCCACCAGGCCAAGGCTGCTGCCTGGAGGCCTTTATGTTCCACTGCTCGCCTCTGCAGAAGCCTCAGCCCATCTCTCACTGGAGCCACAAAACACCAGTCCATGTGGCATTTGGCCATAGGTCTTCTAAGCAGGTCGTCCACAACCTCCAGGAAGCACATGACTCAGAACCCCCAAACCTATTCTCCCACCCTCTAGCAGGCCAGGTGGGGCTCACTGAAGACCTCCAGTTCACCCACATTGTGAAGTGTGAGCATCGCCTGGGGAGGCCTTCCTCCTTCCACCTAGCCTGCTGGAGTGTCCTCCAAGACTGGGCATTGGGAGACTGATAGGTGTTTCTGCATGTCTCTGTGTTCCCTTCATTCTTTCTGGATCCCCTAGACATTTGGTGAATACTGGTCTCACCACCCCCCCCCCCCCGGTGAAGCAGTTTAAGGATGCAAAGTTTAAAAAATGCAGATTCTGGGCCCCAACCAGACCTACTGAAGTAGATCTCCTGGCTATGGAGCCTGACAATGTGCATTATAGACAATTTCCAGATGTCTCTGAGGCTTAAGAACCTCTGGCCCATGTGCTGATGTAGGCCCAGATCAGACAGCAAC
The DNA here is from genome assembly GCF_019186645.2 of Phyllostomus hastatus. Classification (NCBI taxonomy): domain Eukaryota; kingdom Metazoa; phylum Chordata; class Mammalia; order Chiroptera; family Phyllostomidae; genus Phyllostomus; species Phyllostomus hastatus. Next base: position 16,212,496 of record NW_025333622.1, on the reverse strand, counting down.
CTGGAAAGGGAACAGAGAGGTCGGACTGAATCAGCATTTCAGAAGCAGGCTGTCCCATCCTTTAGTTTCTACCTACTAGAACACCATAAAGTTGATCTGGGGACACGGCTGCCTGTGGGCTATGACCCAGGTACAAATCACAGTGTGTGGGAGTCTCCAGTCTTTTAAAATTAGGTGATGTATTAAAATGAACATCAGGATAGTGTTGAAGGGAAAGCACGTTAAGAAAGGGCACAGTGCCACCTGAGGAAGCTTGTGGAAGATGGGGGAGCTGTCAAAGAGCCCCAGTCCCCACCCCTATGGTGGTCACAGCTTTTATGTTTAGCACCAGATGACAAGACTACCTCCTCTGGACCCTGGAAACCTCCATAGAAATTCACAAAGTTGAAGCTGGAATGAGAAGGGAAGAAAAGGAAAGGGAAACAAACACGAGCTGGGTGCCTACTAGGTGCCAGGCACTTGCATGTGTTCACATATATGTGCTAGTTACTTTTACACATCCACCTACCCATCCAATCATTCATTTTCACTGTGGCACAACCAGTTGAATTATTTGAAAGTGACTTTGGAGCTCTGCCTGGTGTGTCTAGGCAACAAGCTTTCTGAGAGAGCACCCAAGCTTAGGGCACCTCTTCTCCAGGGTAGAGAGAACAGTAAAATCGCAAAGGCTCTGAGGGCCCTATGTGCTGGGAAGCAAGCATTCCCAGACAAACTCCTGTGAACAGCTTGCACCCCCAATCCAGACTGCCCAGCACCAAGTATTCTGTTTATTCCCCCATCTACAAGGCTGCTCTGTCTTGCTTGACTTCCCTATAAACAGGGAAAGCCATTGGGGAGGAGGGCCCTGGTCCCCTGGGCTGCAATGCTGCCCCATGCCTCACGCCCAGTGGCTTCCTGGACCTAGCACACCCCCTTGTGAGGTCAGGGGGCTTAGGGGACTTGCAACTTTTCTTGTGATCTTTGGTCTTTTTGGCTCTCCCAGTGAAATCTGCACTATGTGATATTTGTCCCATACCCTGGCACATAACACGTGGAGGTCCAGAAGGACCCATCTGATATGACAGTGAGTCACTCAAACATTCACAAACACGTTTATGTGCTGGGTGCTGAAGATTTGAGAAAAAGAGCTCTGAAACTGACCCTTGGTAAGTTGGTACAAGGGATCTTTTGGTACAGTAAGAGACAAAGGAACAGATGATTCCAGTACAATAAGTAAGTGATGCTCTGGAGGTAAGCACAGTTTGCTGTGGATGGACTTCCCAAAGGTCAGGATCTCCAAGGTGAAGCTTGAAGGTGAAGAGTTGTACAGGTGAAGAACGTGGGATGGGGTCAGGTATTCCAAGTGCAGAAAGAACTAAGGGTAGGGGAAGTATGGAGAGTTTCAGGAAATGCAAACATTTGATTTGGCTGGAGTGAAGGCTGTGAGAAGATGGGGACGGAGGGGTGGGTAGGAGCAAGATGACCAGGCTGTGTGGCCACACCTAGACACTTGGACTCCATTCTGAGGAGACAGGGAATGGCTGGGTTAGATGAGCACTGCAGCATGGCTTTGCAGTAGAGCATGGTAGCAGTGACAGGTGTGGAGAGGGTGGGCAAGTGACCCAAGCAGAGATCACAGACTCTCGAGTCGCAGTAGAGACAGTGGGACTGGTTGAGAAGTAGGTGATTTGAGAGATACTTTATAAAAGATATAATTTGGTTTCTGGTTGCATGTAGGGATTGGAGGAAGAGACAGTGAAAGAAGAACATGGTCCCCTCCCTGAGTTTTCTAATTTGGTGGCTCTGAATGGTAATGCCTGTCACTGCAGTAGTGGACTTGAAAGAGGAAGGGAGAGAGACACCATTTCTGGACTTGCCTAATTTAGGGCACCTGTGAGACATCAAGACACACAGAGGTGTGGGTTGGAGGAGAGTTCACCTTGAGGGACGGCTGAATGAGGTGGCTCTGGACAGTGTTCAGACTAAAGAGAGAAAGGTTGAGACTGGAATCCAACTGTGTAAGGGACAACCTCATCCCTAGGAAAGCACTTCCACATCACGACATTCATCTCCTAGGCAGAGGTTACAGGATCCTGCTTCAAGCCATGAGTCTGAGAGAGGAAAGGATCTTGGAAGTTATATAATTAACCTCCTCACTTGAAAAACTAGGATACTGACAAGACACCAAGGGCAGGGAGGCACATGCTGAGAACAGAACCAGGTTTTCTGACCCTCATCCAAAAGACCAGGCATCTTATCTGACCTCCCTGGTCCATGTTTGTCCCCAAAGACACAACTGAGTCACACTCCTTTTGCTAAGGATCTGAGATAGAACTGAAAAGCAGCCAGAGAGTCAGTAAGAAAAGGGCTGGACAAGAACCCAGCGGAAGGGCAGTGCCTGAGGTTACAAAGTCTGGATACAGACACCTGTGCTGATTGCCACTACAGAAAGCATTGTGTTCACTCTGACCTTAGGGGCATGAATGCCCTTACAGAATTAATTTTTAAAAAAAGTGAAAACAAACAAAAAAATTTAAATAAATGAAACAGCTTAGTTAATCCTTTCAAAATATGTGTTGTAATTGCTACAGAAACATGTAAGGGTGAATATGAATGGAGTAAAGAAGAGCAACACTTTGTCACAGATCATTCTCTCACAGCTGGCGTCTCAGTGACCCCAGTCCTGTGCGTACACACTCCTTTATGGCTTTCCTCCTGAGGCCAGAGCTCTGTGGGCCCTCCTGAATCCTGAGGGGTGGCAGAGCTCTTAGAGACTGCACCCAATAGTCAGCACAGGCACTGGTCTTTTCTGTGCTCTTGGGAACAAGGGAGCTTTGGAGGCCCAGGGAACAGACTACTATTCTGTGTTGAGGTTGGAAAGGGTAGAGGAGACAGAAAAACTGCAGAAGGGAGAACAAACCAAGCACTAGACTCTCAAGGCTGTGAATGTCAGGACCGGGTTCCACAGGGCTCCTGGAGGAACCCTTCCTTGGGGCAGTGTGAGGACTTCACCCCGTCAGATGGCTCCTGTCTTTCTTCTTCCTTTCTATCACTTCTCGTCCTCTCTAGTGCTATTTTCCTCCTATTGCTACCTTTCCATTTCCTTATTCTTCTCCCTTTCTTTCCTCTCTCCCTGCTCACTTCTTAGGGCTACCATCGGCAACCGAAGCCCACGGTCACATTCCTTTCTGAAATATTTAGGAAAATTAATGGAAAGAGAGCCTCAGTTCCCAGGAATCATGGCATTTTCTAAACACTTGTGGACTAAACACTCAGTTCCCAGGAATCATCATGTCTTCTAAACACTTGTGGAGCTAGTTTGACTCTGATGAACACAGACTACCTTGGTTTTCCTTTTATCATTTTATGCATTCATATCCAGCCTTTCAAGTACATCATAAACTTCTAGAAGACAGAGACTCAATTATCTTTTGATAGTAATAACCTTGATTTTGGCACCAACTGACTCTGTGTGTTTTTGGGCAAGTCATTTTACTTCTCTGAGACTATTTCCTCATCTGTAAAAAAACTTGTTAAGCTTTTAAAAAATATACAGTGCTGCCAAGCCCTAGGTTTCTACAGGGCTGTTTTGGGAGCAGTTACAGGTTAGGGGAAGACAAAGCGAGTGGGGCTTTGGTTCCTCACCCTGTGAACCAGAGTAGTGCCATTTGAACCCACACGCTACGTTGTCCAAAGCTCCTAACACTTGAATGGAGTTTAGAAGTCAATCTGATGGGGGTGTAGACAGAGAACATACATAAAAAAGTAGCCACTTCTTCCTAATGAAGCTGGGAGGTTTTCACTGGCTTTATACACTGGGTTCTGAATAAGATTTTATTTGATAAGAGGAATCACTGCTTTTGTGTTTTTCTTGGAACTTTGAACACCACCTCCAAAGTGGTAGATGACACACAAATTCTCTCCAAAGTTCTATGGCAATTGAGGATGCTAGTGCCTGGTCTGCATGCAGTTCTGCCTAAGGCACAGTCAGATTCCAAGACACGGAAAGGAACACAGAGTTCCTGTCCTTGTTGTTCTAATGATCACTATAAATACAAATGGATTTTATAATAAAAATCCTTCATTAAAGAAATTAGTAATATTTGTGCTTTAGGAGAACATGGACTGCCTGTGAGCAAAGGCCATGCCAGGGCAAAGCTCCTAGGACAAGGACACTAGTGGAGAGCCTGTCTATTCACATGTGCACATTTCTGCACACACGCATGCATGGCCTGTCTGGGTGATGCCCACCATCTGTGTCGAACACTGTACAGCTTACATCTGCTTTATTACAGACCAGGGGCGTGAAAATTGATACTAAGCCCACGTGCACCCTCTTAGATTTATGCAAGTGTACTTATTAAAGTTGCCAAGAATTCTACACCAAATAAATTTATGAGAAGCTCAGTCATACAATTCTATCTCAGTACAAGGTGAAAAGACAATAAATACAATAACAATGCTTCAAATAGCACCTTGTATTCAGGTTGTTTCATAACTTAAGTACCATTCAATCTGACCTCAAATTACAGCCTCTTCCTAAATTCTCTAATGAAGGAGAACAAAGGAACTAGAAAACCATAGTTTCTCACTCTCCAATTCTCTCATTCATTCATTCATTCATTCAGTAGGACACAAATATTTCTTGAGGGTCTGCTCAACCCTATACCACTTGTGACATTGCCCTCTTAGGACACTGACAGACTTGTAGAACAAGAAGTAAGGACACACATTACAAGCTCCTCATTATTCAGACTTAAGGGTACTTGTCCAAGGCCTCACATCTATCCCATTTGATGAGCACTCAGGTTTCCTAATGGCTACTTGGTGTTCCTTCTGATATAGTACAGCTTTTCCTGTCTGTGGGCTGATTGAATCCCTGAATTACTGTGTCCATGAGGGGCCACTGGGCAATAAAAGGCCACCTATATGGTGTGGCTAGAAGAATGGGCTACAGGGATCCCAAAACTTCCTCCACCCTGTTGGTGTTTGAAAAGCAGCCATTAATAAGCCTTTCTTCCATCAGTAAATGACTAGATAAATACAATGTGGTGTGTGTGTATAAAATGGAGTTCTGACACATGCTACAACATGGATGAGCCTTGAAGACATTGTGCTAAGTGAAAAGGCAGACACATTCCACTTACATGAAACACCTAGAATGAGCAAATTCGGAGACAGATTAGAGGTTACCAGAGACTGGAAGGAGGGAGAAACTGTTTCAAGGAATAAAAAACTTTGGAAATAGTGGTGATATTGTACAACATTTTGAGTATAATTAATGTCACTTGAGTGTACACTTAAAAATGGTTAGAATGGCATATTTTATGTTATTTACCACAATGAATAAAAGATCCATTCCTTTGGATCTTAAAGATTTTCTAACTTTTAGAAGTCTCTACCTAAAATACCTGAGGTCATATTTAAACTTGTATCAGGTACCACCTTGAAAGGGACTAATCCCCAGAATGTTGACAGCATAGCTTTTTGTTGTGAGATCCTGCCTGGATGTCTGGGTTCCTGGATTGGGAAGAGGGAGGCTGAGCAGGGAGGTGGGAGGCCAGTGAAGACAACTGCTTCAGTTTCACAATTTTCTAACGGCAGGCCCTTCCCAAGGGCCTTGTATGGAAGCCTATTTAGAAGGTGCCTGGTGTTCAGATGCTGTGGCCTTAAAACTCAAGACATCTGGTAAAGAAAGAAGGGATAGGATAACCATTTAATAGCCTAAGAGTAAAGCAGTCTTGAAAAGAACATTTGACCTATTTATCAAGGGCAAGTAACAACTGAGGTGAGTTGAAAAGTGCACCAGTGTTTTACAGTAGCTCAGCTTAAGAAAACCAAAAACTCTCCTCCAATGGCTGTTTTCTTTGGGCTTGCCCATGATGCTAAGTTGAAGTGGCTTACTCGCTTATTAATTTCTCACCTTCATGTCTACTTCTCCAGAGGCTGGTCTAGCCTCAGCTGCCCCAGCACCTCGACACAGGCTTCATCTCCAAAGCGCACCAAATGTGCTGCCTCAGTGGTCTGGGTACTGGCCTGCCCTTTCCTTCTAGGCCATTCACTGCCCCTATCCTTGAGACAGCATCTACATCCATCCATGGGCCCTTTCCTAGGCTACATTTCCCAACTGCAAACCCCCACAGGGCAGACTGGCCTGCTGGGGTTCTGTGTCTGGTGTCCCACATATGAATGGTAGAGAGGGAACAATCAGCCTTTGTCATATGCTGCTGGCATCGCTCTCTTGGAGTTCAAAAGAAGCCTGGGTGTTGCACAGGCCAGGCTCCAGAACACCTCAGGAGTTCCCCCCACCTCAGGAGGTCACTCCCTTCTGAGGCTGCCATCCTGTCACTGGGCAGCTCTGCTGTCAGAGTATGGCAAGCCCCTCCCTCTCCAAGGAGTTTCCTCTGGCTCAGGGATATTACCTTTTCTTTGGGGGTAATGGAGTGGACAGGGTGACAGATACTACCAATCAGGGCTGAAGTATTCCTGAGGACAATGAGGCATTTGTTTAGTGACCTGTGGCCTAGTGTACCATTTCCCAAATGGAGGGAGGGTGCAGCAGTGGCCTCAAAACTCTCTCCTAAGAGCCCACCTTCTTTTGAGGAGTAGAATACTAACACCTAACCCAGGGAAACAGACCCTGTCTCTTCCATTCTCCCTACTGTCTGTCTCTATCCAGGCCCCCAGTTTAATTTCCAAACTGGTTGTTTGGATATTAAAACAGCTTCCTAACTGGTCACATTGATGTCTAGTCTGTTTTACCATTTAAAACCCTTTACAGCTCCCCTCTGCATTAAAATGGAATCCAGTATCCTATGCTTGGCTCCCAGCTCTGTCACAGGCTGACCCCACCCTGAACTCCAGCCACATCAAAATGTTCACTCATCACACCCAAACCACACAGGTTATTTGTGCAGTTCTCCTCTTCATGCCTGCCAAGTCCTGCCTCTTTCTCCTCAGGCTCCTGGACAGCTCCTTCGTCATCACCTTGTTACCCACCCGAGCCTCCCTGAACCTGAAGGGGCAGATTAGTTAGTACTGCCTCCCAGTCGCAGTGTCCTCTCTTCAGAGCACAGTGAGGGCAATTATTACAATGTGCTTTCTAGGTGCGTTCTAGGTGCTTCCTAGGTGCTTCTCCCCTGCAGGGCAGAAGCAAGTATCTTTGTCACCTTTGGCTAAGAAGTGTCTTTAAATGAAAAGCAAAATGCTAGAGGAAAAGGGCTTTGGATTCAGACACATTTGAGATAAAATTATTTCTCTATAACAAGCTACATAACCTACCCAAACTCTGGTTTCTTCACCAGTAAATAGGGGAGAGTTATACAGACTGAGGGGTAGATTTGAGAATTAGAAATCACATAGCCATCACTCAAATGGAGCTGCTGGCATTACTGTAACCTTAGTGCCTGCACAAAGTAGGTGTTCTGCCCATGTCTGTAGAGAGTGAATGTCCCAGCTGCAGTTGACTTTGAGTGTCCTCTCCAGAGGTCCTGGCTCTGTCTGCCCCCACAGCCCCCTGCTGTCTCTCCCCCTCTCCACTCCTGCCCTGGCCCCTTCAACTCTCTTGGCCTCTAAGCTGATGGCACAACTCATTTCTGTGTCTCTTTTGATCCTCTTGACTTCAACAAAAAGCAGAGAATTGAGGCCTCACATCTATTATCAAAGAAAGACAAAACAAACACATAATGTCTCTGTAGACGTTTGCTGGGTTCCCTGCATCGCAAACGTCCTTGCCCTACCTCCCTCCTTAGCCCTCAGATTTGAAGTAATAGGTTCTATTCTGGCTTAAAGCACCTCCTGCCCCAAAGCCCTGTGAGCATTTTCCTGTGTCTCTGGGAACCTGCCAATCCTTTGCCTCCTGAAATGACTTATTTTACTTATGTTGGACAAGGTGAAGGGCGACAGTCAGTGCTCTCAGGATTTCGGTTTGGTAACTAAGCAGTAATTAGCACAGTGATAGCTCATTGGGAAGTACTTTACAGTTCACAAGGCACTTCCCATTCCTCCAAATGTTGAGTCTCATGATCACTTTGTGATGCAGAAAGGACAGACACATTTCTTCTCCTCTCACTCCTGCCTTCTTTGCCTCCTCACAAAACCACCATGACCACTGTTACCACTATCACCATCACTACTGCCATCTTTACTTCCACCAGTGTCACCACCCCCACCATCATCATCACCACCCCCACCAGCATTATCACCACTATTGTCATTATCACCACCACCACCATGATCACCATTACCAGGCATGTGCCCCAATACTGGCACTATCATCTTTTCTTTAGCTGGACATACTCATGTCCATAAACAAAGCCTGGACCCATGGCAACCATCTGGGGACCATGGAGACTACTAGTTGAGGATGAGAGAAACAAGCTGAGGATGGCAGAAAGAAAGAGTGAAAATAACTGGCATCCTGGTTAAAATTGCTGAATTAACTCAACCAATGAATTACCTTAACCAGCTTTGGTGCCATCCTAACTTGGGGCTTACTTTATGTGAAGTAGTTTCCTTATTGTAACATTCATTTCAAGGGGAGTTTTCTTGCACTTGCATCTGAAAGCATCCTTTTTGATAGGCTCTGTTTGCTATCTCTACACACCACTCCCCCTCCTGCCTCTTTATCCCACTCCTGCTCAATGCTCCCATGCCTTATCAGCCATATGCCCACATTAAAACTAAGCTGAGTCTCATCATCTGGGAAGGCAGGAGCTTGTAAACACTGTAAGACAAATGCTCCTCTGTCTCCTGGTTAGCTCTCAGACTGTGTGTGAGATGCTTATTTCAGATTACTGTCTCAGACTAGATCTAAGAAGATCGCACCAAATCCCAATCAGAGAGCAGCCATGTAAGCTGTGCTCGGCCTCTTGTCCCAGCACAGGGATGTTGAGACGAAGGGCATGGCTGCATAAGCAGTAACGCTACAGTCCTACGAGACACAAGGTGGGAGGCAGGGAGGAGCTCCTCAATATCCCAGTGGCAGAAGCCTAGAGATAAAGGACACACATGCAGACCTGGTATTTCTCTCCTTAGGGTGGGTTTTTTCTTACCCTCAAAGGATGAAGGAGTTTCTGAGCACAAAACTTTCCAGAATCCCACTTTCATCATGCTACTTCCCTCCTTGGGAACTTACAGGGACTCTGCATCAGGCCTCAGCTTCTCTGCTTGAGTCTTTCCCTTCCCACCTATATACCTGTCTTCTGATGCCACTCAAGTTATGATGTTACCTCTCTCCCTACTTAGTTCTATGCTGGCCTCTGTGGCTCACTTTCTCCAGGGCCAGAAGGATTCCATCATCTATTAGGGAGTTACTTTTTTTCCAGAGCTCTCAATCTCCTTTTCCTGTGGGTCCTACGGTCATATGGCCAGTCTGTCTGTGCTGTTCATTTGGATTTTTATATATGATATTATGGCATGTTTTATAAGTTCTCTCATTGCAACAAGTATCCCAGGTCTCTCTTACCCATCAGCACTCCGAGGGCAGGAGCTATGTCATTCTGACCCACAGTGCCCTGGACTGGAGGCTCCCAGAGTGCACAGTTGGAAGGACACTTAGAGGCCATCAAGGCTGACATCCCAGTCTCAGACTCTCTCAAAGACACAATTCATGGTTTACAATGGGCTTTCACATCTTCCTCTTTCAGCTCCCTAGACATCCTGTGAGTCAGCTGGTTGGCCTTCTTCCTCAGCAACCTTCCTCTCCTACCCCCACAGGAGTACCAACAGGCCACGGAGTATCAACATCATGGAGACCATGTACAGAGGGACCCACCCTGAAGGCCTCTGAGACTGAGGACTGTGATTATAAAGCACATAAGATGCTACCTCTGCCCTCTAAATGCTCACAGTCAGTCAAGGAAGCAGGAAAGGTGTGCCTGGTGGAGAGGAATTAGGACACAGGGTCACATTTGCTACTTGCCAAATGAGTGCTGTGGATAATAAGCAATTTAAGAATTTGGAGAAAAGGCAGACTGTTAAGGGCTGGAGGTCAGGATAGGTGGTGTGGGCTGGGCTTGCTTGAGGATGAGGGGAGACTGTAGGCTGAGCTTGGGTACAATGAGGTGATTTCCATATGGGAAACACAAGTTCTCATGGAGACCCAAGAAGCAGACGATTTTTGCTAGGAAGGTAACCTTGTGGGAGGTAAATCTGGGTAGACAGGAGGGCTTAAATTAAAGCAGTAGCAGGACAGAGTTTGTAATTCATACAAGGGAGTTGTCCCAAGATTTAAGGTCTACGGTGATTTGGGGTGATGATTTGTGATCAAGGGGTGATATGTGCCAAGCTAAGATAAAGACAAATGTGGAAAAACCCCACAGATGGGTTAGATTCGATTTGGGAGACTCTGCAGTAGTCTAGGAATAGGTGATGGCTATTTGAGATAGAGAGGGACAGAGCAGAAGGAGAGAAAAGGCAAAGGCAGATTCAGAAAATGCTGGGACTGGAGGTGGGCAGAGAGAGAACCATCAGACATGACATCAAGACTTCATTCAGAATGGCTAGAGGAACAAAGGTGTCATTTGCAAACAAGGCCGGAGCTGGCCAGTGCCAGCACAGTGGCTTGCACATTTCAGACATGCTCTCTGGACTGTCATTTCTTTATCTGCCAACTGTAAAGTTTGGCCAGATAATCTCCACTCCCCTTCCTGCATCCAGCTAGAAGACGATCCAGTGTAGCAGGAATTCCATGGCACTAGCAGATCCGTTTTAAATTTTAGATCTTCTACAACTATTGCACCTTAGCCAAGTTATTTAAATTTCATATGCCTCCATTTCCTTAGCTATAAAATGGAGATAACATTTTTCTATCAAGACTCCATAGGACTGAAGGAAAAGTATATGCTAACATGTTAAACAGAAAATATTTAAGAAATGTAGCCCTGGCTGGTATAGTTCAGTGGATTGAGCGTGGGCTGAAAACCAAAGGGTCACTGGTTTGATTCCTAGTCAGGGCACAAGCCTTGGATGCAGGGCACAAGCCTTGGAAGTTAGATGAAGCCATGAAGGTTATATGAAATCCATGAAGGGGGTGTTGGACCAGGATAGCATTTCTCAAGACCATCACCAATTTTACCATGTCCGTGTATGTGTAGTATGTGTTTACTTAATACTTTTCTTTAAGTCAACTAACTTCTCTTATATAAACATTTAGAAATAGTTTTTAATCATAAGTATTGCTGTAATTGCTTGCCATGATAAAAGGTGATCCCCCCAACCAAGTTCAGATTCATTCCACACTTGGGGAAACACTGGGCTCAGGGACTCTCCCTTAAAAGGATCAGACTAACTCCATGTTGCTCCAACAAGTAGAAGAAGGAAGCAGGACGTATCAGTGGAACTGCGTGGAATTTTGCCTCAGAGAAGGAACTCTCAAGGGTTGGAGCTTTTCCATAGTAGCAAGGGTTGCCTTTGGGGTTATATGCCCAGATAGAGGAGTAGGTCACCTGTGGGTGTGAATTCATGATTTCAGGCCTCAGTTGGAGAGTTATACCACATCTCCTTCAAAGTCCCTGTGATAACGAGCAGTCCTTGATGCCATTCGTGAGTAAGAGGAAAGCAAAGGAAGTGAGTGAGTGAAAGAATGGGTGAATAAATGGATGGGTGGAGGCAAAGAAAGTTTATTCATCAGATAGGCATGAATGCAGAGCAGTGCAATACTTCTGCTATCATGGCAAGCCCCTCTCCTCCCCACCCACTGGGGGCTGCCAAGGCTATGACTGCTCTCGGTCTTGTGGCCCCAAAAGAGCATTGACCTAAGGAGACTATCTCTGGCTCTCTGCCCCATGGATCTATCAGGCTAGATTCTCTTTTGCCTCAGCTCCTCAGCCTGCCTCTGAATCTGAGATAGGCAAGTGGCACCATAGATCCAGGCTCCTCAAAAACCAACAGGTAAAAAAATGAAATTCTCACCAGTGACAGCCTGACCACACTTCCTTTGTAGTTCAGGAGGCATTAGTGTACACATCAACTTCAACCAAAAGGAGCCTTGCTTGGGCAGCTGGCTCCTCCAGTGCTGGCTGTGGGGGCACTGGGACTCTGCCTGTCTAGGGGGCTCAGGCTCCTGCCTCAAAGAGAACACTTCCCTCACCTAGCCTCTGTCTTGGCTTTGTTTGACCTCTTGATGCTTTGGTTCTGTCCTGGCGGTTTGTTCAAAAGGCTGGGAGGACCACCAGGCTATGTGGTGTGCAGAAGCATCTGGGCACAAAGCATCTGAGTGGAATGAATCGGAAAGCTCCTTGGGTCCAGTGTCTTAGTTTTCCAGATGAAGACAGTAAGGCACAAAGAAAGGAATGACTTGCCAAAGCCACCAAGCTGCCTCACATAAATGACATGGTAATAATGCTCATTTACAACATTCTATTTTTAATCCTTACCTGAGGATATGTATTTGCTAATTTGAGAGAGAAAGAGAAACACCGATCAGTTGCCTCTCATATGCACCCCAGTCAGAGATCAAACTCACAATCCAGCTATGTGCTCTGGCCAGGAATTGAAACTGACCTTTTGATATATAGGACAATGCTCCAACAAATTGAACAAGTTGACCAGGGCAACAGTCCATTTTTTTAAAAAACCATGTTGCTTCTATGTCTTTTCTAATCTACCACCCAGAGCATGTGCAGTAATCCATGAGCTGATCTTCCACAGCACTTCTCTTGGTGGAATCAGTGTGAGCACATCATACTTCTGGCCTTTCTGGAAGTCAGGGCCCACGTTTCACCATGTATCCACACACCTGAAACAATGGTAGAATACTGGACAGGGAACTATAAGGACTTGATCCACTGCTTGTTACCATGGTTCCTGGGTATATCGCTTTGCCTTTCTGAGCCTCAGTTTTCTCTGTAAAATGCAATGACCAAACCTACCTCATAGCAATGTCATGAATTTGAAATAAGAAACAAATAATATTTATTAAGATATTTTATAACTGTCAAACTACTATACAAATGAGTTATCATTACTATAAAAATAAGCAAAAAATTATCTAAATATGAAACAAGCAGTGAGGAATACTGATTTCTCAGTCAAGACTGAAGCATGCAGCACCAGAGCCTGCTACAGCAAATCCCACTCTATGGGGTCAGTTCCCACACAACTAAAGCCAGTCAGCTTTAGTGTCAGTTCCATCCACTGATGCACCACCAGCAATCAAGGCTCAACTAAAACAAGATAGTGCACACAGCCCTACCCAGAACACCCAGCTAAGGACCAGGAAGACTGTATCACTGGGCTACACAAAACACCTACTACCTAAGGCCACCCTGCCAAGACTGGGATAAACAGAAGATCTATCTAATACATATAAACAAACACAGGGAGACAGCCAAAGTGAGGAAACAAAGTAACATGTCCCAAAAGAAGGAATAGGACAAAACCCCAGAAAAAAAAGAACTAAACAAAATGGAGATAAGCAATCTACTAGATACAGAATTCAAAACACTGATTATAAAAATGCTCTCAAGGAATTTAATGAGAACTTCAACAAAGAGATAGAAAACATAAAAATGGAGATAAATATTATAAAAAAGAACTAGTCAGAAATGAAGAATACAATAAAATGAAGAAAACACTAAAAGGAATCAACAGCAGATTAGATTAAGCATAAGATCAAATAAGAAATTTGGTAGAGATGGTAGCAGAAAACACCCAATCAGAACAGCAAAAAAAGAAGAGAATTTAAAAAAATGAAGATAGTTTAAGGGGCCTGTGGGACAACATCAAACATACCAACATCAGCATTATAGGGGTACCAGAAAGAGGGAGAACAAGGGGTTGAAAACCTATTTGAAGAAATAATGACTGAAGACTTCCCTAACCTGGCAAAGGAAATAGACATACAAGTCCAGGAAGTTTGGAGAGTCCCAAACAAGATGAACCCGAAGAGGCCCATAGCAAGACACATCATAATTAAAATGCTAAAATTTAAAAACAAAGAGAAAATCTTAAAAGCAGCAAGAGAAAAGCAGTTAGTTATGTACTCCCATAAGAGCTCCCATGAGACTGTCAACTGATTTCTCAGCAGAAACTGTTCAGGCCAGAAGGGACTGGCAAGAAATATTCGAAGTCATGTAAAGCTAGGATCTACAACCAAGACTACTCCACCCAGTGAAGCTATCATTTAGAATTGAAGCACAGATAAAGAACTTCCCAGATGAGAAAAATCTAAAGGAATTCATCACCACCAAATCAGTTTATAAGAAAAGTTAAAGGGACTTCTTTGAGAAGAAAAAGAAGAGAAGAAGAAAAAGATCTAAAAATGAATAATAAAATTACAATAACCACATACCTATCAATAATTACTTTAAATGTAAATGGATCAAATGTTCCAATCAAAAGACATACAATAGCTGAATCGATGAGAAAACAAGACTCATACATATGTTTTCTACAAGAGATTCACTTCAAATAGACACACACAAACCGAGAGTGAAGGGATAGAAAAGATATTTTATGTAAGTTGAAATTTTTAAAAAGCTGGGGTAGTAATACTTGTATCAGACAAAATAGACTTTAAAACAAAGGCTATTAGCAAGAGACAAAGAAGGACCCAGCAATTCCATTTCTAGGTACTTATCCAAAGAAACCAAAACACTAATCTGAAAAGACATATGCATCCATATGTTCATTCCAACATTATTTACAATAGTCAGGATATGGAAGCAAACTAAGTGTCCATTGATAGACAAATAAATAAAGACGTGATACATACGGAATATTACTCAACCAGGAAAAAAAGTGAAATCTTGTCATTTGTGACAATATGGATGGATCTAGAGAGTATTATGCTAAGTGAAATAAGTCAGACAGAGAATGACAAATGCCATATGATTTTACTTATATGTGGGATTTAAAGAACAAAATAAACAAACAAAAGAGAAACAAACTCATAGATACAGGGAGCAAACATGGCACCAGATGGGAGGGGAGTTGGAAGCTGGGTGAAGGGATTAAGAAGTACAAATTGGCAGTTCAAAATAGTCACAAGGATGTAAAGTACAACACAGGGAATATAGTCAATAATACTATAATAACTATGTAACTATGTATGGGGTTGAGGTGTACTAGATGTTTTAGGGGATCACTTTCTAAGTTACACAAATGTGTAACCATTATGCTGTACACCTAAAAGTAATACAACATTGAATGTAATTATAATTGAATTTTCTAATTTTTTTAAAAAAAGAGAGAGACTGCAGCAAGCATAAGAGAAATGGCTTCTCCAAAGTCAAACAGGAAGGCTATGAAGAGCCCCAGAGTGGGGCCTCCAACCCCCTGCTCATGTTCACTCACGTTTGGCCTCTCTTTGACTCTCTGTTAGCCTCAGCCACCCACTCCCCAGGGTCCTGACAGAGCAGTGTCGTGGGTGGAGAATCACAGACTCCTAGAGCAGGAGAAACCACAGAGTGCAGAGTCTCTTCCCCTTCCCCTGAGTTGCTAGAGCAAGTCTCCAGGTTGGTCATGAGAAGGGTGGTTAAACTATTTTCACCCCCCATACATTGAGGGCATCTGGCGCTGTGGTGAGTACCAGGGCACCTGCCATGCAAAGATGTGAAGATGTGGTCTCTGCTCTACAGAAGTCCATGGTCCACTTCCTGCTCTGGGAAGTCAGTGAGTTTATCCCTGATGACCACTCCTAGCTCCTCCGCTGACCACAAGTCAACTAAAAGGGGCTCAGTTGCCTGCCCTCCAAGTCAGACTTGGCTCCTCACAGTCAAGCCCTTCTTGGAAACTGGCTGACGCCTACACCGAAGGCAGATCTAATTTAATAAGTGTTTCTTGCATGCTGCAAACAGTCATAATTTTGGCTTTTTGTGGCTGTCTTCTTTCCCTTGTAAAAAGGGGCCTGTTCTGCTTGCTGATCGGTTCAATTAGAATGATATAAAACAGAGAGCAATAAAAACTGGGGACATGCCCTAAAAAGGGAGTGTGGTAACAGTGATTCACAGTCATTCCCCTTGGGGACCAGTAGGGGTGAGTGAGGTGAGCTATCTCTCCCATGTGAAGATGGATTTTGTGGCAGGTGAGAAGGAGGGTGGGAATCTCAGGATCCAGACATCAGAGACCACAGGGCCCAGGGTCCTGCCCTCACCTGGACATTCCCTAAGCCCTGTTGGGGAGCGCTCACTGCACAGCAAGCTGTGCAACAAAGCTGTGTACACTGCCTGTCGGTGGGGTTTCCGCCCACCCTTTCAAGGCAAGTGAGCAAGGTGACTGGACCTGAACACCTCACAAATGGGCAAACTCTTGGCTCCAACTTTTGTCACATGCCTGGTCTGGCGCACAATACTTTCCAGAGGTTATTTCACAACAGCCCTGGCAGGTGGGTGCCATCATTATTTTCATGTTGCAGGACTGGAACTGTGGTCTGCCTGGCACCATGCTGCTGGTTTGTGCTTCTCAGCATGCACCAACACATTTGGACCCCTGCATTCCATAGGCCTCTTGTTGCTTTTTCTCCCTCTGGAGACGAGTCAGCTGCGGCAGTAAGAGTACCATCCTGGAAGTCAGAAATCTTGGGTTCTAACTTTAGTTTTGCTATTAATAAGGGGGTGACCTTGGGAGGCCACACAGCTCTGTGAATCTGATTTTTTTCATCCACAACATCCACAAAATAAAGAAGTTGATTTTATCAGTGGATCCCAAATTTTAGTTTTCTGATGGTCACCTAGAAATGTCCTGACCAATGGTTAAAAATATAGGCTCCTGGCCTCCATCCCAGATGTGCTGAATCAGGATAGTCTGGGGGTGGGGGGCCTGGGAGTCTGGATTCCTTACATGCCTCATGGGTTCTGAAGAGCCCAAGTTGGGAACTACAGGTGAAAATGGTCTCCATAGTTGCTTTCAGCTGCAAGATTCTCAAACTCATCCCTGCTTCCTGGGAGCAAAGGTCCTCTGCAGGGAACAACCTAGACCTCCCACACCTGACAAGAAAGGCAGAGGAAGTGGGGAGAGGCAGAAGCACTGCCTGAAGCTGCCCACAGAGGAGTGGCATGTGGCTTATACAGAGACCTCTGAGGGCAGTCACTGTGCTGGGACATGGAGTCAGCAGTGGGTGTGTTTCCAGGGTGGGAGGTTCAGGAGCAAAGGGCAAAGAGGTGATGGCTCACTGCCATCAACCTGTAGCAGAGGCTCTCAGGTCAAGAGGCAAGCTTGTTCTAGCTGAATGCATTCCACTGCCAGGCTAAAGGGGGGCTTCTCAGCGGGAGACGGAACAGCCTGGTCAGGGAGGGCTGCTGACGGCACAGAAGGAACGTGACTCTTTTCTGCAGGCAGTGTTGAACCAATAATGTGTAAGTGAATCTGATGAAAGCACTATTCAGGCAGAATTAAAACAGATTTTCAATTTACAAGCAAATAATACAAGATGTAGTCTTTCCTTTGAAAGTGTTTCTCAGCTTGAAATCCCTAAAGTGATGGAGCTAAATGTTTGCTCTGATAAGGCGTCACTAATATGTTAAAAACATTCCAAAAGAGACATTATCTTGCTTGCAAAAATCTGCCTCACGAAATGCTAGTCATTCTAGGCCCAGCCATGACCCGCTGCCCCTCGGGATGCCTTCCTGATGGTGCAGGTCTCTCCCTTCTGCAAATTCTTCTCCTTAATCGTCTGTCCAGAAATTCCCAGGCTCTTGTTGTGATTTCATGATTCAGTAAAATAGCAAAAAAACAAAAAAAATGCAAGGGATGGAAGTAGGGTTGCCAACTTTTTATTCTGCCAAGTAGAAATATTAAAAATAACAATGACCATTTATTATCCCTTTGTTTCATAAAAGGAGAGAAAAACAACCCCAGAATAATGGGCAGTTGGCAACCCCCGCTGCCATCACCATGGCTCCTAGGCACACACTGCACTCTGCTTCTTTTTCCATCTAATGCAGCCTGAAAAATCTTCACTGCAGGTCAGCACAGGTCGGCAGGCGGCCATTGGGAAGCTTAGGTCCTTCCCATCCTCCAGCTCACTGCATACTTCCTGCGTCCTTCCTACTAAGGTGTTCTTTGCTATGGTACCCAAGGCTGTCTTAAGATTTGCTTCTAGCTAACCAATCGGTGGAATATGGCAAATAATGACTACAATATTTCACAGCTCTTCTTATCAAGAATCAGAGTCTATTTTCCCATCTCTTGAATCTGTGCTGACTCTGTCACTTGCTTTAACCAACAGAATACTGTGGAAGTGACAGTGTGCAACATCTTGAGGCCTTGCAGCTTCTTCTCTCACTCTGGGGCCTTCCTCCCACCACGTGAACAAACCAACGAAAGCGTGCTACAGAACAAGATGCCATGAGGAAAGAGGACTCAGCATACCAGTGAACCCAGCCAAGGCCATTATGAAGTAACTAGTTTCTATAACCCAGCATCTGACTGTAGATACTTGAGCAAGCCTAACAGACCAGCTGAACCTTTCTGGGTCCAGAAGAACCACCCAGTTGGGCCGAACCCACATTACCAACCTACAGAAATGTGAGCTACAAGAATGGTTGTTTTTTGAAAGCCACTAAGAGCTGAGGGTTTTTGTTATACAGCACCAGCTACCCATCACATCACCTTTCCAACCACAACTTGCATGTGCCTTCTATACCCTCCACTGCCCTTAAATACAACTTGAGCTTTCCTATCTCTAAGAATTTGTCTAAATTATCCTCCTCTAGACTCAGGCCTGAAATATCTATTTCCTTTCTCCTCAGATTTTACCCATTCTTCAAGATTCGGGTCAACTGCCTCCTTCTCAGAACCGTAGCACTCACTGTCTAAGCCCCTCTCTGGGCCCTTAATCTCATGCGTATCACCTTGTGGCATGTCTTATATACAGTATGTTAACTTTACATGTGTTTTTTACATCTTCATTTCTCAATAAGATTGACAGTTCTTCATGGGCAAAGGCTTGTCTTATATTTAACTCATTTTTAACCCAATATCTTGTGCAGGAGAAATATATTTATTACTCATTGATTGATGAGACTTGGAAATTCAACAAGTATCTGAGAATAACCACAGGAAGTCAGTTTTCAGTGACACACCTCCCATGCAGCTTTGAGCTATGTCCTGAATGTTCCTCCTTTGCCATGAGGTTGATCTCATTGCTACAAATGCTTTCTAGACGGGTGCAGGGCGGGCAGGGTGGGGGGGGCATCCTCTGTTCCCCCTATACCTGTAGCATGGGAAGTCAGAGAGGTGCACCCGAACCAAAGCACACAAAACCCTCTTGCCAAATTACACTTGATTTTCCAAGTCTCCAGGGACCTTCCAGAACTCTCCAGAAACTTTCCCTTCTCATTTCTGTGACCTTTCATTTGTCCCAGGCACTGGCATTAGATAATCTTGGCTTCCTTTGCCTTTTAGCCTTCAAGAAGGTCTTTAAAGTGAACTACAAAGCTTCCAGGGAATAACAGATAAAAAGCTTAGCATTGCAAATGAGGACAGCATTAAGCCTGGGCTCCAAAAGTGGTAGATGCATTCCAAAGAGCTCTGAAGACTGGCTGCTAAGGACTGAACAGGGAAGGTAAAAGCCAAAGTTTCTGGCTCTGCTGGTTCAGTCCTGTGGTTACTTTTTCTCAAATAGCCCATAACAAAGTCAGCACTATGTGTTTTGTTATGCCACCACCCTCCCTTCGGGTGTCGCCTGCCCTGAGATCAGTGCCCCTGAAGTTCCCATACTTGAGTCCCTGTCTTTCTTGTAGTCTTGATCACTTTATTTTCTAAAACCAAAGATAGCAAATCAGTTTAAAATCTAAGAAAATTCTAAAGCAAAAAAAAAAAAGGAAAATAAAAATGAGCAATATCCTATTTCCTTTCTTTGTACATATTTTTGTCTTTCCAAAAAGATTGTCATCATACTGTTCATATTGTTTTAGAACCTTTTTTTATTTTTGCTTAACAGTGGGTTTTACACATCTTCTACATTATTCAATTTTGTTTCCAGTATCACTTTCAATAATAACCCTATAGGATTCTAGTGGAGTAGATAGGTGTACTATAGTTTATTTACCCAATTTTCTGGTTTTGGTGCTTTAGGTTTCTGAGCCACACACAATTTGGAGGATGCCCCTCTTGGGGAGGTAGATGGCCAGCAGCCTGCTTTAGCCCCAGGGCTGCTGTATGAGCCTACTTTGGACTCTCCTCCTTCCCCTGGAGCAGAGTGCCCAGCTCAGTCCAATGGACCCTGCCTTCTCTGGGGTTCAAGGGAACCACTGTCTTCTGATAGGGTCTGAGTGTCCCCTGCAGGCAGCAATTAGAGCTCCCTGAGATGCCAGGGCTCAGGAGCCACTGACAAAGATCAAGCATTCCTGCTGGAAGAGACCTTAGTGAGCATGTAATCAAACCCCCCATTTTACAGATTAGAAAAATGAGGGTAAGATATAGGGAATGACTTGTCTGGATCCTGGGACCAGGACTCCACATCCATTGCTCTTGACTCTACCTGCTCCTCCTCTACTGACAAAGCACCTGTCCTAGTTGGGGTGTAGGGACACTCCCCACACTTCTTGGCCCTCAGGAAGCCTCTGTGCCCATTGCCTCTGCCAGCTCAGACTCCAACGAAAGGCTTCCCTCACAATCCTCTGTGAGTGCCCTTAGGAAGTGCTCCTAGGAGGGGTGCCCCACTGTGGACCCTGATGCTTCATGATGCAACAGGAAGAGGGAGACAGGCAGGCAGGCAGAGGGATCTTGCAGGTCCTGGCTTTCCTGAAGAGATGGGACTCCACCCATCTGGGGCTGGACCCTGGACCCTCATACTCTTTCTTGGAACACTCAAAAAGTCCATGAAACATGGAGTCTTTCCAATCATGAGAATACCCAATCCTCTGGGGACTGTGGCTCTGGTGCTCAGGTGGGCCAGGGTTCTTTGTCTCCATTCTTAGCACAGCACAGGAACCCACCCCCACTTCCCTGAGAGCACAGGAAGCTCTAAGCCTGTGTGCAAAGTGTCACATTCCTCCCTGCCTCCTGATCCCTAAGACATCATTCAGCCAGCATATTTTTAGTCAACACACCAAACATCTAAGAAAGAAGAACAGTTTCTATCTCACGCTGGGTCAAAGTAGCCTGTCCTCCCATCTCCTGTCCCTGTGTGCAGGCTGTTGGGTCTCCATGCTTCCATTCGCTTTCTCTGGCTCTTCTGTCTTACCTCCCTCTCTCCTTCATTCTCCCTCTCCTCTCTGCCTTTCCAGCCTGCCTTTTCTTTTTCTCACCTATTCCCTCCATTCCCTTCACTTCACTACTCTCAGGTTTTTCTTTCTCCACCTAAGGGATGGACAGCTGTGCACATTCAGCATTCTCTGAGTCACACGGGAGTTCAGCTAATTGAAGCATTTTTTGCAAATTGCTTAAAATTTGTGCAGACACACTGAAAATGGAAAAACACAGCCGCAAACGTCAGCATGTGCCATTAAGAAACACCAGACCCTGCTAGGTATGGACTGAGGGAAAATTTCCCGACCATTGTGGAACCACATAATGAACATGGGTTACTAAAGAAACACTGATTCTTGCATAGCCCTGATTGAGACAGGGGAGAGAGGGGCAGAGTGAGCGTGATCCATCACCCCACCACTGTGAGCCCACAAGTACAATGATGGCCTAAATAGCAGTCCTCACCCTGCACTCACTGCCTTTACTGGAATAGTCTGAAATTTAGGAAGGAGGAGTTGGAGCTCCCCAGCTAACATTCTCTCAGTGCTATCCGTGAGTGAAATATCTCCATGGCCTTCATTTTTCTTATTCTCACACTTTCTGCTCCTGACTTGTGAACATCAATCCAAAGGTAGACAGGGGACAATAAATTCAAGGGTTCTATATAGACCCTGAGGGTCACAGTACCTGAGAAGAGTCCTGGTTATGCCATTTGCCTGCTGGTTACCCTCACCACACCTCTGCTGCCGTTACTGCCCCCCACCCCCAAACACCCACCGCTAGCCCAAGAATCCTGCACATATGATTTCCTCTAATCCTGACAACATCATGATCCTACAGATGAGAAAACTGAAACATGCAAAGATGCCATAGGCTCACCCAAACCCTGCAGATCGGAAGTGCTATGGCAAGTGCTTGAACTCAGGCAGTTAGTTTGAGCCCAGAGTGCCGTTGCCTTACCTTTTTAGCTTTAACTTGTTCACTCATACAGTGAGGGTGAGAAAAATAAAGCCACAACATGTGGCTATGGGTACATGCATAAAAATGCCCTGTGAACTGTAAAGTGCCCTATGGAAATACTAGTTGGCATCAGGTCCCAAGTGTAGTTTCCTTTGTGGGCAGAGAGAAACTTCTCATAAAACTGTCATAGAATGACATGATTTTAGAGGTGGGGTGAGATATCATCTAGCACAATTTCCCACTCGACACAAGATTAGCTAAATTCATGAAACTGAAAGAGACATTGGAAGTAACCTGGCCAACATCAGATAGGACTCTTTCCTATCTGATCACTTATCCTGCCCAAGAAGGCACTGAAAAGTAGGAGCAGAGTTAGGTCTAAACTCAGGTCTCCTGGACTTGCTCCAGTGTTCATTCCATCGCTTCGGTGAGTCCTGTCCTTGCCCAGAGGGCAGATGCTGCCTGGCTATCTCCATGGCTTTACCTGCTGAGCCACATGACCTCAGAAACCTTTTCAACACAGCACTCTAGGCAGCTACTGTCAAGCTATCAGAGTCAGCTTACGTGTCGACAATCTTTCACTCTCAACTATGTGATACACAAGGCGACCGTGTAATTTATCATTCCAACAAGGTCACTTTGAGAGTGAAAAGAGGGCACCTTTTGTAATTACATGGGGACACAAGTGTGATCTAGAAACTCTGGTCCCCCTAATTATACCTCAGCAAGTCTCCTGAAGCATCCAGGATACCCCTAACTCCTTGTAGAGTAAAACTGCTGTGAAAATGACTTGAAGGAAAGCTTGCTGGGAGCATCCTCAGGATGGTGGGGAGGTACCGATGGGACACCAAGGAGAAAGAGAAGATATTCCTTTGGTGAGGAAGAACGAAAGCCCACCTTTGGTTCATAGACTCGTCTATAGAAGTGATGCTGCTATCATGGGGTTTTCTTCCATTCTCTTCTCATCCCCTCCACTCCACTGGCTCTGTGAACACTGCAGCTCCTTCCTCCTCCTCCTCCTTTTCTCTCCTCTTTATATTGAATAATTGTTTCTATGGTACTTTAGCCAATTATGAATGTGTTCAGGCATTGTATGAAGGAAGAATCACTTAGTTTACTTGTTGGTAATTAAGTGGGCTACATTTGATTCCTGTTTTGGGAAATTTATGGGAATTTTCTGTTTCTAGATGGCAAAATTGAAAAATTAAAGTCTAATTATTGATGGAGTTTTCCAAATAGAAAAACAGAACAAGATATTTCTTTATCAAGTTCACTGTCTCTTAGCCTGGCCATAACAAGGCATAGAGAATTATAATAATACTAATGACCATTAAAGACAAGCTAGGGGAGAGAAAAGAGTTATGAGATTCAATGGAGAAAAAATCTTTTCTCATAACGAGATTAAACTCTTGGACTACTCTAATAGGGCTATGTTGACTTTTTTCTTCTCAGCCCTTGGAAGTTCTTCTCAGATAACTCCATTTGCTCTGACAAAACACATTTGTCCCTCAAGAAAAGAACTGTGACTAAGAGATTTAATTAATAATATTAAACTTCAAGTGTGGGAGATTCTAATCAGATGTGGTCTCTAATTTGCTTTAGGATATCAACCAAGTAAGTCTTATTTTATTCTTATGTTTTCTCATTTATGAAGCAAAGCTTTCAAAAGTTATCAAACTATTGAATTAGGTGAGTGGATTATTCCATAAAAACGGTTGCAAGGCCAGTTAACAAAGAAAATATTATAATTAAACATGTTTTAAAAATATTTATAAGCTTCCTGTTAGAGTGTTTTACTAAGCTTTACATTTCTGACCCCTTGGTTTGGGAATATGAGAAAAATAATCTGATACTTTTATTTAAAGGCAAATAAGAGTCTTTTTAGTCAACAGATACAGGTGTATAATACAGTATACACCCTTGGCTATTATGCCATTTAAATGGAACCCACAGGATCTGGCATAAATGTGTTTCCTGCATGCAGGGGAGAGGAAGGGGTGGAGTTTAGTGCTCCACTAGGACATCTCTGGCTGCAGGACTGCACCAAGAACTTCACACACCACACTTCATTTCTTCCTCCCAACAACCATCAGAGATTGGGCAGGTGCTCTCCAGACAGGGAAACTGGGCTCAGAGAGGTTGATTCCTCGGGGGCACAAGGCTTGAGTCTAGCCCCAGTTCCCACCTAAGTCCTGGCTGTATTCAGCACACCAAGCAGAGGGTCAGTGTGGAACAGATCATGTCTGCCTATCTCCATCTCATGCTTCAGTGTGTCAACATCCACACGGTTCAGAAACTCTGCTTAGAGAGACAGTGAGCAAATGAAAAGTTGCTTTTGTTCCTTACTTACAGGGTACACCTAAAGGGACTTGAGGAGTTTAGGTCCCAATAGCAACACTCTCCTCTTGCCTTGGCCCAACCTCCTCTGCTTCATGACTGAGACAAGTAGTCATGGTGTGGTGAGAGGACAGAAGTCAGCCAGAAGACACAGCTTAACAGAAGCTTCCCTTTTAGTAGGGTACCAGCTCTGTCTAGTGAAGGTCAACCCCACCATTCCTCTGGCTGCCTCATCATTACAGCCTGGTGGTGTCTCCCTGGTCCAATCTCCCACATGAATTAACAGTGGCAGTGAAGGGGAAAGCCTCTTCCCAGGGCGGAGGCAGAGAAGCAAGGAGAAGAGGGAGGGAAAGGAGGGTAATTAGTGGGAGTGGCTCCACGTCCCTTTGGGCTCTGTAGCTCTTTAATCCCCTGACACTCACTATTGCCCTTAATTGCCACCTCTTCCCCCTCCCTAAATGGTCACTCACACCCCGTTTTGCCTGATGCTGGTTACCATGTCCAGCTGAATTATCCTGGCTTGCAGAGGGACAGGGTTATGGCCAAGTGAGCCCATAAGAAAAAGCTTGGCAGTGCCCAGGGCAAGGTTGAATAAGTTGTATGTAGGTCAGGCTGGAGCATGTGGGAGATGAAGATGGTGGGAGAGATGCCTGCATGGGGCAGGCCCAGCACCTGCTATAGTGTATCTCTAATGTCCCAGCTCAGCCTTAGCACCAGCTGTCCTCTCTCCAGCTTGGCTGCAGTTGGGCTGCAGTCAAAATCTCCTAAGGGGAGGTGCGGGTCCTATTCTCTTCCTTAACATCACAACTGCTGTTAATGAATGGCTTGCTTGTGTGCCTTGCACATGAGGGTGGGGGGGGGGGGGAGCTTGATCGGTGCTTATCAAATACATGGCTAGAAGGAAGTCTGCCTGGGAGTACATCCTTGCCACCCCTGTGCCAGTCTTTGTCACAAGCTGCAGAGGTGGCTGCTAACAAAGGGGACTGTAGCACAGTGAAAAGTCTCCTGCCCCCAACACTCTCCTGCCAGTTCTCTGACATTCTCAGCATTCCCATTGCTCACTTCTCAAGGGCCTTCTCAAGGAGATGCGATTTTTAACTGAATGAGACCATGCTGCTACCTGGAAGGGACAATACATTAGCATGGATTAGTGTCACTGATTAACAGCCTCATTACCTCTCCCTTCTCATCTGCCTGGACCCCCTCATAGCCATGTCCTCCGTCACCAGAAGACAGGGAGGACAGGAATCTGGGGCTCCTGGCTCCAAATGGTTGGGCAGAGGCCATCAGTGCTTGCCCCTTGGGGAACCTTAAAAAAAGTGTTGAGCCCCATCCCCAGAGATGAGGTTAATTAGGACTGGGAGGGGCCCAGGGCTGAACATTTTCAAAGCACCCCACAGGATTATATAGTCAGCCAATGCAAAGTGCATTCTGACCAGTCACAGCTACCTGAAGCCCTCCCTGCCTTTTACAGATTTTGAGGTAAAGGTAAATGATGGTGGGGGGGTTGGGGGGAGATTGCAGTGTTTTGATGCTGCTCATCCCAGGCAACCTCTGCACAAAACCAACCAACATACCACACAACACAGTGTTGAGTACATGGGGGCCCCACTGAAGGATGGCTCCATGTTCTGGACAATTCTCTACTGGAATGGCATGAGCTGAACCTGATTTTACCATTGAACCATGTCATATCCTTGCCTGAGGCCCAATGCTCAACATTTTATAGAAATAACCATAGCCTATATTTAGGCAATTATAAGCACCCTTGTGCCATGCATATATAGAACAAGAGTTTTCAAAACAGGGAGATGCATTCACTCATGATGACAGGAGCATCTTTCATGGACACCCAAGTAGCATGAAGAACAAAGAAAACCCTGGATTTAGAACCAGGAGACTTGGGTAGGGACCTCACCTCTGCTTCCACTGGTTATGTGACTGGCCAGCCTCTCAGCCTCTCTGATCCTCAGGGTTCTCATTTGTGAAAGGTGACACTGCTGATACCATTTTCAGAGGGTTGTGATGAATATGAAGATGAAATGCATGAAATCCTGCATGTGGCCTGACTCCCACAGTAGATGCCAAGTAAAAGTGAACTTCCCTCCTCCTGCTCCTAACAGACATGGGCCTTAGAACAGCAGATGGAGCCCTCAGTGCCACCAGCCTTGTGCATACTATTGGAGACTGAGAGCATGGTGGTTATGAGCCCTGTTCCTGGTGTGAGACTGCCTGGTTTTGAGTCCAGGTGCTGTCACTTACTAGTGGTTTGACCTTGGCCAGGCTACCTGAACATTTTGCTCGGTTTCTTCATCTGAAAAGTGAGATAATAGGAGCTAGCCCATGAAACTGTTTGAGGATTCAGTGGGTTAATATTGTAAATAGTATAAATTATCCCTTTCTCCCTCCCTCCTTTCCTTCCCCTCTCTCTTCTTCCCTTTTTTCCCTTCTTCCTTCCTTATTTCCCTCTTTTTTTTCTCTCCTTCTTCCTTCTGGCCTTTCTTCCCTTCCTTTCCAGTGGAGCTTTTCCAATGTGCCTGACACTGGTCCAGGCCCTGGGAATATAGCTTTGAACAAAGAAAGTGAGAAAAGGACAACAGGAAGGAAAAGGCTCCTGCTCTCACAGAATTTGCATTTGGCAGGTACAGAAAGACACTGAATGAGGGGAAAAAAATGACATTTTTTATAATGATAAGCTGTCAAAAGAAATCCACAGAGAGAACAGGGATGGTCTCTTTGAGTAGGAGCCATGTGCGCTATGACCTGAGGGACAAAAAGGAACAGGCTCCATGTACTTGGAGGTGTCTGCTTCCCTGAAACTCTGAACCCAAGTAAGCCTGAGACCAGGGCTCCTCCAGGAAGACTGAGGGAGGGGGCAAGGAAGGAGCTGACTGTGGACAGTAAAGATCAGTAAGCTGCAGGGAAAGGCGGCAGGAACTGGGCCAGGGAATGGGGTACAGAGAGAGCATCAGGGAAACAGCAGCTGACCATACCTGGAGGAGAGAAAGAAGAGCATCAGGAGAGTGTGAGGGCTGAAGGGAGAAGCAGCAGGGATGTAAGATCGTGAGTTAAGCCACCGTAAAACAGTGAGAGCAGACATGCTCAGCCTGGGCCATGGTGGCGAGCCTCATGCCCAGGGCTGGCTCCCACACTATGATGGCTGCCCTCTGATGCCCACGGGATTGATCACATTGAAAGGTCTTGGGTTCCAGAGCCTGTTATTGGTTGTTAATCTTGTGGTGACTTGTTGTTCCTGCCACTACTGTTGTTTTAAAGTTTCATTTTCTGTGGGCTTGGAGAAAATTGTGTAAAACATTTCCAGTTGGAAGAGAAGTCGAATATTTCATTTTCATGACCCCAGCTCAGGACAGCAGCTTGGAGGACAGCAGGGAGCCTGCCTGGGCCCCATGAGGGCAGAGAAGTCAGGGTGGCAGCCAGAGTTCAATTTGGAGACTTGAATTGAGAGTGTTGATGTGGCTCATGGAACATGAATAGGCAGGGGGTTAGTGTGCTCACTGGGGAAGAAAGAGGATGAGGGGTAAAATGCACATAAAAATCGCTTGAATGAAAAATTGAAAAGTAAAAAAGAGAATTAAAAGGCAGAACAGCCAGGAATAGAAAACATACATGAGCAAGAAAGAAAACTGTAACATCCATTGGAGTCAGCTTACTTCCCAGAATGGACCAGAAGAGCAAGAATGGACATCCAGGGTTACAGTTCCCACAGCCACACTTAGAATGCCCCAGGGGGGTCTGGTCAACAGCAGGGGTGTGCACACATATGTAATGGATGCACAGCACACACAGGTGCCACACCAAACGTGCACTGGAGAAAGAGCCAGCTGGGGATAAATACGCATGTCTTTGTCCACACTGCCTCCAGGAGCCCACAGGTAACCTAAATGGACATGGAGGATCACTGTTCTGGTTCTCTGGGTAAAGAGCTGGCCACGTGCATGTATTCTGTGCAGAAAGAAAGCCAGTGATGCCAGCACCTCTGCCCAACTGAAGCCAGGGTCCCCTAGAGATATTTGCCTACCTCTGGCTGGAAGTCACTCACTCCTCTGGCTCAGGGATGGTCACACTCGGTGAGAGGTCAGAGCACAAGCAGCATCTGCTCAAGGGCAGACACCCTTTTCCGTGTCACTTTATCCTACAGCTGCCCTCTCTGACTCCTAGGCAAAGCACTCCACTGTCGGCTGAAATGCACTCCGTGTGCCTGGCTGGTATCAAACACACTGCCAATCCAGTCAAACAAACCTGGATTGTTTACCATGACCCAGGAACTGTGCTGGGCCCGGGGGAGCCACAGGTGAAGAAGTGGCCCCTGCCTTGAGGTGCCTAAGCCCAGAGAAGGATTGGGACAGAGTGACAAGGATGAGTGAGACCCAGGGCTCTTGGAAGGTCCCCTTTCCCCTAACACCACCAAGAACCAAACAGGGCATTTCAGTTTTATTCCAGACCATCCACTCAGTGTCTGACACTCCTTGAATCACAGAATCCTTTTGTTTTTTGTTATCTCAGAACAGCTATTAACATCACAAAGCACACTGGCTTTCCTCTGAGACGAGGGTGGGAAGCCCACTTCCCAGCATAGGCCTTGAGCTGAACTAGGTTAATATTCAAACCTCCTTAGAGTAAAGCGCCACCCCCGACCCCCAACCTTCAGTCCTCTATACGCATGTTACCCACCAGCACAAGCAATCACAATCCAGTCAAAGCAACATTCAGGAGCTGGTGTCTTCCCCGTAGCTTGCATAGTTTTGATCATTTGTGCAAAACTCCCATTCCCAGTGGGGAATCAAGAAAGAACAGAAGGTTGTGCTGATAGGTCTTAGTCCATTGAAAGTGATGGAGCCCAGTGAGGTAGGAGAATAAAAAGAAAGAGGCTACTTGAGTGACTGCCACATGTAGACACAGTAAACCAATGAATTCCCAACATATGGGTGACTAGTGTGATCCCATCTTACAGAGGAAGAAACTGCAGCCCGGTGCAGTTAAGCAACCTGTGCCACAGGTTGCCAGTCTTAAAGCAGCAAGGTCCCACAGACTAGGAATAGAACCTGGGTGTGCCTTACTCTGAACCCCACTCTCCTTGCACCATACCATGTTGCATCTCCTTTACGCAAGGCACCTCACTGAGTGCAGGGTCTGTGGGGTAACTTAAATATTCATCAGGCAGGCTCAGCTTTTAAGGAGTCTGTGGTTTAGCAGGAGAGGATATCATATAGGGTTGGCTCTTGAAGAATGCAGTTGAAAATCCACATATGACTTGACTCCCTCAAAATTTAACTACTAATAACCTCTTGTTGACTAGAAGCCTTACTGAAAATATAGTCGATTAACACCTATTTTGTCTGTTACATGTATTATATATTTTAGTTTTATAATAAGTTAAACTAGACAAAATATATTTTTTAAGAAAATCATAAGAGAAAATACAATTGCAATGTTTACTGGAAAAACCCACGTGTAAGTGGACTTGCACATTTCAAACCCATGTTATCAAGGGTCAACTGCACTCAGGTGCTAACAGAACGTGTGGAAGTGCCTTGGAGGGAGGAATGAGAGTTCATCTCCAGCTCAGAGGAGTAGGGTAACGCTGCATGGAGGGGCCAGCAGGGGATCTGGGTCTTCAAGGACTGGTAGGGTCCTGGTAGCTTACATGGCAACAGAGGGCCTTACAGATAGAAGGAACACTGTGAACTCAGTTATCAAGGTGGCTTCAGAGACCCATGTGGCTCATAAGAAGTTTGTGAAGGGACACTTGCGACAGATGGCAGGGTAGGGGCCAGATCCAGCCAGAAGCAGCTATGAGACCTCAAACACAGCAGCTTCACGGTGGCAGGGCATGTGGTTTCCAGACAGTGGGCTTTGGAGTGGCACGTAGGAGCACTTTATCAGAGCTATGTCGACACATGTCTGATTCAATAAATTAACATTTCCATCTCAGCTGCCTGCACTTGGCAGGAGCAATAAATTCATATGGCAATTGAAGCAGCAAACAGGAAGGGTGCAGGAGGGCATGGGGTTGGAAAAGAGTGAGAGTCATTCACAATTTATCAAATTATTTTTATTTCTTCGGTCATTCACTTGTCAAAATTTATGTTATAAATTTCACCTACATTTTAATGTATTAGGGTTGGACATAACTACATGGTTTTCAGAGTCTTTTCTCAGTGACTCCTCATCTACTCACTCTGCCGTACCACCATGAAGGGCAGCTAGGCTGGCATTCATCCAACAGATTAGGAGAACCCGGGTTCAGGCACTGTCTTTTCTTCCAACACAGCCCCTCCTTCTGACTTCAGTGTTTGAAAATGTATTAAATCCATTCTATAGGCATCTGTTAAATATCTACTTAGTTATATGTTGATGAAGATATTTCTTCCCTTGTTCAAAAAAAAAAATGAAGTGATTTATTGAGCACTTACTATGGACTGGAGATGAGTGAACCAAATTGAACTGAATTAATGGGA
Organism: Phyllostomus hastatus; assembly: GCF_019186645.2. NCBI lineage: Eukaryota > Metazoa > Chordata > Mammalia > Chiroptera > Phyllostomidae > Phyllostomus > Phyllostomus hastatus. The sequence goes on along the minus strand of NW_025333622.1, from coordinate 16,181,606 downwards.
AAGACAGAATCAGACTTCAGTTTCCATACAACCAGACTTCAATTTCCCTATGCACAGTTGTGTTCTTCCCTCTGCACACAAGCAGAGCCTCCAGGCCTGCCTGGCTCCAGGCAGTGTGCTGTCTCACCGCTGTGCACTGGCCTTTATATGCCTCTTACCTCACGGAGGCCCAGGTTTGAGTAGCCAGGTCTGCTGGGCATTGCCCCCTGTTCCCTATACCTCAAAAGATACAGAGAGGGCCTGACAGGCACTCGTTGGAATACAGTCACCCCTCGCTATATTGAGGTTCACTTATTGCAGCTTCACTGTGTGAACCTTGACATAGCGAGGGACAACTGTATACTTCACTGGTGAGTACCCATATAGAATTTTATATGTTGTTAAAATTACGTAGGTTCAAGAGTATAGAAAGTACTTAAGAGCATATGAAGTGTTTATAAGAGTGTGGGAAAGGGTTATAGGGGTGTGGGAAGGGCTTATAAAGCCTTAAAACACATATGAATAGTAAAATAAATATAACACCACTACTTCTTGGATTTTCACCCATTGCGGGGGTCTCTGGAACGTAACTCCCACGACAGGTAAGGGATCACTGTGTTCTGTCACAAAACATACTGCCTGATGCCAGAGTTTCTCTCAGAAACTTCCTAACAGGTACTGAGTAGAGAAGCCCTCTCCACAGCAGTGGTTGTTACCTAAGGGACTCAGTCCCTGAGCCACAGTACGTTCTCTCAGGTATGATGCTATAGGTGAGACATGACAGGTCTCAAGTCAGAAGGACAAATGAGGACAAATGCTGGAAGACATGATGTGTCTGTCTGTCCCCAGGATGCCAGGCTCTGATGGGGAGTTGTGTGAGAGCTACTAGTAGCTTCTTTTTCTTCTGTCCAGGCCCCCAAGGCTGACCTGTGGGATCCCCAGTTTTCCCTTGGACTGCTTAGCCTGGGGCAGGCAGTGACGATGCAGGAAGCAGACTGGGCCCCGGCTACTCTGGCCAGTCAGATGTGCCCGGCCTATGCCCCAAGCTCATCTTTCTCTTGCAGCCTGTCCAGCCTTTGAGCTGTCTGTGTGAGGGTGGCCCCAGGAAGGGGCTGGCGCTGCATTTGGGTGGCCTTTAAAAATAGGGGCTCTGGCCATGTCCTAAGGCAAAGACCCTGACCTGAGGGAGATGGGGGTAGGGCGATGCTGCCCAGTCTTCCACCCAGGACTGCACTGTGCTTGCGCAGCTGTCAATCAGAGAAGGTAGTGATCCTTTCCAAGGGGCACCCTTCCCACACACTCCCCTTTCCTGGTTCCCCTTCTAGCTGTATAACCTTGGGCAAGGTACTTAACCTATCGGAGTCTGTTTTTTAATTTGTCCAGATTATATAGTAATTATAATAAGATAATAATGATGTTTATATTTCATGGATGTATGCAATTTAAATGAGACCTATGTTGAGCTGACATTCATCTGGGCCACCCCACCAAAAGTACACAGGTCATTTTGTCTGTTAATCTGCTCTGACTGGTCAGCCAGCACTCCATGCTTGTTATATATTTATCATTCCCTGAATGTATAAAAATTGAGTCTATAAGTGTGCAATGAATGGTGATTACTATTATTCCAAACTAGGGAAAAGACTCCCAGAGGTTTGTAACTTTACATAGGACACTCAAGAAAGTTAGTGGCAGAAATGGAATGAGATCCTAGGACTCTGACTCCTGGCTCTTTCCTCTCCCACCTAAGCCAACAGTTTATGGAGATTTTGTGGGGTTAGCTCAGGCTGTCTCCTGTAGCAGGTGCTGGCTTGGATTCACTGCTAATTGAGGAGGTTGACATGGGTGGAGGTGGGCCAAGGCCATTCAAACACTCCAAACACCCCTCAGGACTCTGGTTAGAAGCTGAGTCCCAGCCCTGCACACAGCATGTGTCAATATTTGTGTGAAGACTGAGCTGAGCTCTGGGAACCTACTAATTTCCTCAGACTGGGGCTGCCCTCCCAGCTGGGGCAGAGGAAGGCCTGGTGGGAGGTGCTCCTGGAGACAAGTGGTGGCCTCAGGGCTGTGGCAAGGGAGGACGAAGAGAGTCCCCCTACTCATGAAGCTGGTTTTGCTGTGGACCGCTGCGGCTCACACTGACACACAGCCTGTCCAGCCCCAGGCAGCTCAGAGGACAGAGGAGGGGCAGGCTGGTGGGGAGGAACCTGGTGATGGGGAGACAAGACCAAGCTTGATTGAAAAGATGGCTCTGGGCCCAAAAGGGCTCTTCCTGCCCCAGAATGAGAACTCTGAGGGAGAGCCAGGAGGGAGAGCTCGTGCAAGCTCAAAGGCTCTCACCTTTTGTGGTCGCAGACTGCCCAGATGGTAGAAGACAGCCTTCTGAATCCCCACCCAGCACCACCACAGAAGGAAGCCTAGCTTCTTCCTCTTTCTCCTCACTGAGGACAGGTTTAAAGGCACAATGGTAGGGATCACAAGAGGAAACCTCAAAGTAGGCTACAGGCTTGCTTTGTTAACATACAGCTCCTCTGTTGCCAGGGGCTCTGCAGTCTTTTTGTCATGGAGACACATCTCACAGGGACCTGGGATCCCTGACTAAGAGGTGAAGGGTAGCCACCTCATGGCTGGTTTCTGTAGCAGCTGGAAGGCTACAGCCAGCGCCCCAGCAATCCCAGGGCAGGTGAGGCCAGAAGGGGCACAGCATGAGGCTCCAGTGCTCTGCCTCTCAGGGTCTTAGTGGTTCAGGCCACATGGGCAACTGAACCATGGTAGCCCCCAGAAGGATCAGGGCTTCTGTAGTAATTATCTGTAGTTTCTATGCAGTGGACAATAGAAGCAAACATTCTGGAGTATCAGCCATCTCCAGCCCCCATTCTCTCATGCTAAATAGGCCTATTATGCGCCTTGTCCCCAAAGGCCCAGGGTTCCCACTCCCTGTGAGCAGTGACTTCGTAGGAGTTACCTTTCCCACAGCAATCCAGAGAAAAGCCTGCTTTCACTCCCACCTTGCTGACAGTTCTGCTGGGGTGGGGCCTAGCACTGGGGCTGGGAATTCTGTCCTTTCCTTCTTCCCTTCTCCCAGGTGGTGGAAACTCTAGTTTAAGAGGTCAGGGAGAGGTGGGCTCTGCTGGGGAAGGTTGGACCCCACACACCCACCTGGGGGAAGTTTGATGGTGGGGGCCATTGTGATGGTGGGGTGTGCGCTGACCCAGACCCTTCCCGAGCCAGCAGAACAGGTCTCTCCACAGGGTGACAGAGCCTAGCCGTCTCATGGACAGGGACAGGGCTCTTGTCTTGCAAAGGAGTGCAGGGAGAGGGAGGTGAGAGTAAGGAGAAAAAAAAGGATGGGAGCCATGTTCATAATCAGCATCATCTCCTGAAAAGCATGTATGCTGAGTGTGCACACACACGTGAGCACACACACATACTCACAGGGTCTGGATGCTTTTTACCCCTACCATGCTTACTCTCATTCACTCAAATGTTTGGATGTGACTTCCTTTACAAAGTGATCCATGGAAATCATGGTCCTTTGGAAATGAAAACTGTATCATGTACCAATTCCTTGCAGGGATCCATTTCTTGAAAAACTCTTAAACCAGTGTCCAGCGATTTTGGGTGGGGATACTGGTTCTTTATGCCCTTTCCTATTATGGACAGTGGGAAGCCAGGGTCTTGTTTCCAGAAAATGGATGGTGAGTTCCCTTAGCATCTGCTAAAACAGTGCCCTGCAAGCATCGAAGGTGATGCAGATTCTGTGATCAAAATGGGCATTTGTGACTGGCTCAGCCATGCTATTCTGAGGAATGACTCTGTCCCTCTGGCTGACTTTACTAGGAACAGGATTCAGAATGCCACCATGCAAGTCTGGCAGCTAAAAACAACCCAGAGTCTGAGAGAGGAATAGACTGCCAGCTTGCTAAGGCCTGGTGGCTGACAGGTGAGGATGATTCATCTCCACCCCACAGAAAATTCCCCTCTGTTTGCATTCCTGTCTCCCCAAGCCACCCTGCTCATCCATCTAACCATTCCGTCAGTTCTCCCGCATGCTCCTCCTTTCCCTTCTGCCCCATTTTCTTTCTCACGTTGTTCTTCCTCTTACGCTGAAAGAAATTCTGTGCATCACACCTGCATTGCTTCTACCTCCCCTGGTGGACAGCAGGCCCTGGGCTAGCTCCTCTTCCCTATATTTGGTACAAGAGCCATGGGAGGCATAGAAAAACACAGGTGACTTCCTCTGCTAAGGTGAGTGCTTCAGCTTCAGGAAGGAAGGGATGGGAGAGGGCTGTGAGGAGACAGCACAGAAGAGGCAAAAGAGAAAGAAGACCTGTGACTAAGATAACTTCAAGAGGAAAATGAACCAAAATCACTAATAATTTGGGTACTGCTCCAAGTGCAACTGTCAATGAAATAAAAAATTATGGTTGCACACTCCAAACCGGAGTCTTAATGGAAGGTCTACACATACTGTCCATCAACTGCTGGTCCCTCCCCATCAACAGACAACCATCAAGGAGATCCGCCTATGGTTGGAAGTGTTTTCACCTGTGTTTTCAACCCTCACCCCTGCCCCCCGTTCTGATAATGTCTTGACTTTATTAGTGGTATGCAGCTCAAACATAAAGCTGGTTCAAACAGGAAGTGCTCATAAGGATGACTGAATTTTCTTTCCCTCATTTTAATGATAAGAAATCTGAAGCTTGGGAAATGAAATGATCAGCTGGTTAATGACAATATGAGGACTAGAACCCAAATATCGTAATTTAAACCCATTGCTTTTACTTCCATACCAGGGTTTTTCACCCAAGGAATATTTTAAAAACTGGCAGTTCTGAGGAGGACAAAAGGACAAGTCCAACCTAAGTATGTTTGGTCACACATGCTAATAAAAGTATGAATTGAAGAAATGAACAGTTAGGGCAAGAAGAGAAGTGTCAGCACAAGTAGAATGAATAGTTTTGATTGTGAGAGTGTTACAGGGTGCAGCCAAGAGGGGGGACCCCAAATAGGCATTTAAGATGGGGTCCAGAACTCAAGGTGTCCAGGAGATTTTAAGATGTCTTCACCTCCATTCCCCAGGTGTGGGCTGGGGGAAGGGACACGTGGAGCAGGGCCTTTGAAAGCTGTTTCTCATAGCAACAGCCTTGCAGCTAACCTCTGGTGTGGTCATTTAATATATCTATAGCCTTTGGCTGGTGGCTTAGATATGTTAAATAGCTGTGACCAGGCTCTGAGCCAGGAGAATGGAAGTAACTTCCCCACCAAGACATAACTGGGGGGCAGGTCCCCCGAGTTACAGCACCTGCGTGGGAGCTTGGAGATGATTGGCTCCAGGACTTGGGGCCACACCTGCCCAGACTCATGATGGCAGTCCAGTATAGCTGAAAGGATGTGAGTTCTGGCATGTGAAGCCGAGTGTGGGAGGAGTCGGAAATGGGGCTGCAGAGGAAGACTGGCACGGAGATTTAAACCCAGAGGCAGCAGCCAATGAGGGGGAAATCTATGCAGCTGTGGAAGTGCAGAGAGGATCACAGCCATTGAGCAGGGGGAGAACCACGCGGCCTTGACAGAGTGGAGACTCCCACAGCCCTGAGAGAGAGAATCACCATGCGGCTTTAGCAGAGAACCGCCACTCGGCTTTGGCAGAGTGGTGACCCCTCCCCTTGCAGCCATTGCTCAGGGGGAGAAGCACGTGGTTTTGGCTGAATGGGGACTCCCGTGGCCCTGGGAGAGAGGACCATGTGCCTTTGCCAGAGTGGGGACCCCCACAGCTTTAGAAGGGGGAGCCACCACCTGGTTTTAGCAAAGATCCCAGCCACTCAGCTGAGCGTGCCAGGAACCCAGGGAGGTCTCCCAGTCGAGATGGAGTATTAACTGGGAATAACCAGAGGACTGCCTGAGCCATGGACTTCTATTTCCTTTCCTGAGATACGGTACCCTGGACTGGGCAAAGGGGGAAGGAAAGAAGGACTGTGTCTGTTTGTGGGTGTTTTAAGGGACTTTAGGATTTTGATAAAGACATTAGGTCACTAATTTAAGTTTGTATAGCATTAAATAAACTTTTCCTTTCCTTTTCACAAATCTCTGGCATTGAGAGACGTCTTTCCTCTGGCGGAGGACATAACGAACCTGGGGGCTTCTTTCAATAATAGTATATTGTCCCAGGCCTCCCTTGTTTGTTCTGTAACAAGAGGGCACTAGTCAAACACACCTGGACTAGCATTACTGAAACATGGGGCAAAAGAGGCGCTGGGAGTGAAATGCTACAGTGGATGACCACATGCTATTCCTCTGCTGTTAGAATGCTGCTCTGCAAATGTCTAGAAATTTTAACATCAGATTTCAGACATAGCAGCCCTTGCTATAAAAACAAAAATTCTTTCGGCCATGGTTTTATACACTAAATTGAAATAAATGAGACTTCACTAGCTACAGAAAGAAATGAAACTTGGACAGAACTCTTTCCATAAAATGGAAAATGATTTGGAGACTTCTGCTTTGGAAAGGTAGACATATTTTTTCCTACTCCTCCCAAAAAGTGCACCTAAAATCCCTGAATGTTATCCATAAACACAAAAAGACTAAATGATGGAGAGGAGAAGACAGACTGGCTAGGAATCCCAGGACCTGAGAAATGATACCACTGTGAGCTTCCTTGGGTTTCTGGGCAACCCAGAAATGCCTCGGGTACAGACAGACAGACAGACAGATGCACCCAAGTGAGGTCTGCTCTCTTTAGCCAAAGGCTGAGGAAAGGGGTACCCTGACAACACAAAAACTTTTTCCAAAATTTTAGTAAAATATACATAACATAAAATTTACCACTATTAAAGGTTTGTTTTATTCTCATTTGAGAGAAAGAGGAAGGGAGAAAAAGGAGAGAGGAGACAGAAAGGAGAGAGGGGAAAGAGTGAGAAAGAGAGAGAGATCGAATGCCTTCCACACGTGCCCCAACTAGGAATTGAACCCACAACTTAGGCATATGCCTTGACCAGGAATTGAAGTGGTGACCTTTCAGTTATGGGATGGTGCTCCAACCAACTGAGCCACTCCAGCCAGGGCTTAACCATTTTTAAATGTACAGTTCTGTAGCACAAGTATATTCACACTGCTATGCAACCATCGCCACCATCCATCTCATGAACTTTTTAATTTTCTCCAAGTGAAACTCTACCCATTAAATAATAACTTCCTACCTTTACTCCCTCCCAGCCCCTGGAAACCACTATTATCCTCTTTGTTTCTAAGATTTGACTATTCCAGGTACCTCCTGTAAGTGGAATCATACAATATTTGTCCTTTGGGGTCTGCCTTATTTTACTTAGAATGTTTTTTTCAAGGTTCATCCATATTACAGTATGTGTCAGGATTTCATTCCTTTTTAAGGCTGCATAATATTCCACCATATGGATACACCACATTCGTTTATCTATTCATCCATTGATGGACACTTGACTTGATTTCATGGTTTAGCTACTATGAATTATGCTGCTATGAATATGTGTGTAAAAATATCAGCAGTCCCTGCTTTCAATTACTAGATTCATAATGTAGTTCTATGTTTAGTTTTTCGAGGAAACATCATACTGTTTTCTATAGCAGCTGTGCCATTTTATACTTACACCAACAATGCATAGAGGTTCCACCTTTTGCACATCCTTGCCAACACTTGTTACTTTCTGTTCTTTTCACAACATCCATTCCAATAAGTGTAAAGTAGTTTCTCATTGAAGTTTGATTTACATTTCCCTAATGACATATGATACTGAGTATCTTTTCAAGTGTTAATTGGCCAATTTTTTATCTTCTTTGAAAAAAATGTCTATTCAAACTCTTTGACTATTCTTAAATCAAGAGAGAACACTTCAGATAATAATCATTCTACCCCAGCCAAACACCTACCTCCTCTAGCAAAGGCCACATGAAGAGCCTAGACTTTCATCCTTGCCAGGCTATAATGAGGTTCCCTAACCTGCTGCTGGGGTAGTGTCACACAAGGCCAAGTGGGGATCCAGGACATCTTCCCCACTGTGTAGTAATAAAGCTCCCCGGCACTCCCATGGTGTCAGTGGAGACCATGTGGAGAGTCAGAAACTGAACTTCTACTCTGACTTGGCAGTAATGAGGTACACCTCTCTCTCCCTGCTGAGGCAGGGTCAGGGGAGGCCCATTGGAGAGTGAGAACCTTCACCGCTGCCCATTGGTTATGAGCTCTCTCCTCTGCTATGGTGCCCCAGTCAAGGAGGTATCAGCAGAGCTCTCATGGGGAGCCTGAACTACCACCACCAGTAAGGAGGAAGACCTTGCCCTACTGGATGTCAGTGGAGGCCTAGTGAGGAACCTGGACGTCCATTCCCATAACAGGTTTCAAATAATATCCAGATTCTTATAACATAATACCCAGAATGCCCAGGTTTCCAGAAAAATCACTTCTCATAACAAGAACCAGGAAAATGTCAACTTGAATGAGGAGAGACAGTCACCACATACCAACACTGAGATGACCCAGATGTTAGAATGACACCTTCCCTAAAGGGGGAGAACAATTCCAATGACAGCAGATTTCTTATCAGAAACCATGGATGTCAGAAGGAAGTGGCATAACATTTTTCACCTGACAAATGAAAAAACACTCAACCCAGTGGAAATACTCTTTAGAAATGAAGGGGAAATAAGTGCATTTTTAGAGACGGAAGAAAACTAGTAATGTGTCACAGGCAGACCTACCTTTAGAATGGCTTAAGGAAGATGTCTAAATAGAAAGGAAATTATTTTTTTAAAAAAGGAGTCTTAGGTCACCAGGAAGAGCAGAAAGAGCAAAACTATGGGTAAGTACAATAGACTATCCTCCTCTTGAGCTTTTTAAATTATGTTTATGGTTAAAGCAAGACTTATAACACTGATGTGTTTCTCATATTTGTAGAGAAAACATCTAAGGCAATTATATTATAAACAAGGAAGGTAAGGGGAGAAAAGCTACCTACACTTTATTTGAAGTGGTAAAATTAATACCAGTAGACTCATGATTATGTATATATAATGTTAACCTGAGAGCAGCCACTAAATGAGCTATATAAGGAGATACACTAAAAAACACTAGATATAAATAAAAATGGAGTTCTAAAAATGTTCAATAATCCACAGGAAGGCAACAAGAAGTCATTTATATAACATTCTTAAAATGACAAAATTATAGAGATGGAGAACCGATTAATGGTTGCCAAGGGTTAAGGATGGTGGGGAGAAGAGAATGGGTGTGACTACAAGGGGGTGGCACATGCAGGTCTTTGTGGTGGTGGAACAGCTCTGTAACCTGATCGCAGTGCTGCTCACATGAACCTGCACATGCGATAAAGTGGCACAGAACTCTCTACACACGGAGCCAATGTCAGTGCCTGGTTTTGATATTGTACCATAGTTATGGAAGATGTAACTTTAAGGGTACATTGGACCTCTCTGTGCTATTTTTTTTCAAATTGTCTACCAAACATTTTTATTTTCCAAAAATAAGGTGTTTGAACTATTTATAATGTGCTATCTTTGTGTGGACCCCAAGAAGAAAGATCATTTGATGTGGTCCCGAAGAAGAAATTTACCTGCTGAGATGGATTCCTATGGCCAAGCAAAGGCCCAAGTTTTATAAATAGTAAGAGCCAAGTGGCCATTTGCTAACAAGAATTCTCACATACTCTGTACCCCAGCAAGAAACTCAGATTGAGCCCTCAGTTTCCCACACTATGCCATCTGAGTCAACCAGCACCAGAAAACCCTAGTTCATCTGTCCACCAATAGGCTGAGACCTGCCCCACATAATCAGAACTATACAATCTGCATCCTCATTTGCAGCTGTACCAACCAATCAGGACTATGCTATTCAGACTGATCAGAACTGTATGAATGTTGGCACCTCATTTACTTAAGACAGACCAATAAGGAACCTGGCCAGGAACTCTCTGTATAAAAGACGAACTCCCCTCTGTCTCAGAGGAGCATACTTTCTGCCAGAAGCTTCATCTCTTCAGTTTGCAAACTTCAATAAAATTCTCTCCTTTTTCACTCCAGTGTCTTTTGGATTTGTTTACATTTGTAAGTTCCTGTAAGTCCCTAAACGTTTAAAAAGAAAAAACAAAAAATAAATAAAGCGATTTGGATCAATAGAACCTATCCATGTCTCCTTCCCCAATTTTTCCTGCTCTCCTTCTGGGAGTAGCTCAGTCCTTCATGGAATCCAAACCAGCAAGCCTTGGTTGTCAGGTAAAGAAACTGAGGCAGGTGGTAACCGCCCCCCCAATAAAATAAGTTTCTCTGTGCAGTTTAACAATGCTTTTATGGAAACACCTGTTTGTGTCCTGAGCACTGTGCTAGGCATTTGAGGGAAAACTAAGAATAAGTACGACATGGATCTCTCCTTAGTCCCAAAGCATGTCTTTTTTTGGACTACCTCTCAGTCTGTCATGCTTGGCTCTTAAAAAAAATGGCCACAGATTGTGTAATCTTTCAATGGGAATCTCCATTTCTTCATTTCTTCCCACATAAACAAGCAACCCCCCCAAAAGCTGACAGGTTATATTTGTCCACTTAATCTTCTGGAACCCAACATACATAATTCATCAGGTTGGGAGCTTGGTTCTTCCTTCCCAGACACATGATAAGGGTTCACCTTGGAAAGGCATGCACAGTATGTCAGACCTCTGAGGTGAGATAGAACCTTGCCTTCCCATTCAACATTGAACTGTTCTGGATAGTACATGTGTGAGCATCCACAACTTAATCTCGCCTAGTCAATACTAATTATAACTACACAGGGCACATGCCCCCTCATGTGCAAATGCCTGCTCTGTGGACCCCTTATGACTTGGATAGGGTGCTCCTTCACCCAGGGAAAGGAACACAGAGAATGTTAGACTGAGGAAGGGGGAAGAAGAGGGTATACACTCTAGCCAGAAAGAGTGGTTTAGGCTGACCCCCATGAATATTTCTGGTTAACATAAGGAAGAGGTGACAAGGTGCACCTGACAATCTTGAAGAGCTGAAGACAGATGACCTATTTCCCGGAGTGGTTCAATGACTGCCTTTGCTGGAGGCCTAGGAGAGACTAGCTCCCAGGATTCTCACCCTCCTTCAGAGCGAGGAACACAGAGGAAATCACAGCATTTTCACAACATCTAGGGGATGCCATGGATGAGGTGCCCATGGCCAGCAGGAAGTAACCACCCAGGGACCCTGTGTCCCAGACCTAACCTGGCCAGACTGCGCCCATGCTGTACAGCAATAACCAGCAAGGGAGTTCTGACTAGAAGACTTCTAAAGAAGCTTTCAGGACTGAGAATTAAGTGTTTGCCCCAGGCAGAAATGGGCAGCTATGACAATGCCCCTGGGGCATCAGGGAAGGGCTATGGTTCCTGGGACAATGGCCGTCTTCCGTTGGCCACCATCTTCATCATCTTGCAGCGGGCAAAGGTGATGAAGCTCCCATGCTCCATGGGTCCCTGAGGGACAGCAACAGACATCTACCTGTGGCTTGGGAGTGAGAGAATTGAAAAGATGGGGGGAGGTTGGAAAGGTGGGGGCTTCAAGTGCTGACAGTCATCTTCTCATCTGTTATTTACTGTACTTGTGTTGGGAACCGCCCTGACTGGTATCAGAGGCTGACACCCCCCGCCTAGCTAAGGCTAAGGGAACGCCCTTGGAACCTTAAGCCGGCAAGGAGACAAAAGCTTATCTCCCTGGCAGGAATGCTGCTTCTGCTGCTTTATTCATGACTGAACCCCCAAAAGCTTGGTCGGTTAGCCAAAGACGGGTAAGATTCCCCACGGGGGGAACGACCTAAGCCAGGCACAATCACTTTGGGAGGCCCCCCAAAAGAAGGACTTGGGGGGCTGCAGCAAAAGGGGGTGATGGACCCTCGCTCCTCGGCTTTGACAAAGTCTGAGTTCTCCTCGTCTGAGAGAAAATCTCCATATCTCTTGGTTACCTAGTTCCCTTGCTCCACCTAAGCCTGAAACAATGACAGGGTGGTGCAGCTCGGTACTGAGTAGTGCGGATTTCCCGGGGTGATCAGGCCTAAGAAAGAACATGTAAATTACTGTGAAACCTTCTTTGTTTAGAATGCTCTCAGTTGAATGAGAAGGGTCTTAGGAGGAAGTTATTTTGTTCCTCAGTCTTACAGCTCTTTGACCCCCAACTCAATAGACCAGCGGAGTTCTTTGTTTTCTGTAGTTCCTTACTTCCCCTAATGAGTACTGTACTTTACCTGAACTATTATGCAAAATGAGCCCAATAAAAGCAGGTATGGACGGTAAATCGGCGCGCTCCCCACTAGGGCGGGTGGCCATTCCGTCCCTACTTCCCCACAGAAACTAGTTTGTCTCTGTGCATGTGGTGTTTTTTCTCACGTGTTTATCGTCGAGCCACCCACAGGGTTCCGTGGTCACTGCTGGCCGGTGACCCACGCGCAACATACTTGTCCTAATCATACAGTGTCAATGCATCTATAAATTACCTTGTCTCTCAGCAGCTGCCAGAAGTGATGAAAGCTGTCACTTAATGAAAAAAAGTTTAAATAAAGGGAAGGGATGGGATGGGAAGGGAGGGGAAGGGGAAGGGGAAGGGGAAGGGGAAGGGGAAGGGGAAGGGGAAGGGGAAGGGGAAGGGGAAGGGGAAGGGGAAGGGGCCTTGGAATGGTTGTCTGCGACACAGTGCCAGTGTGGGAGCGATGTGCCTGCTCTTCTGTGACCAAGTTGCCCCAGATCCCACCTTCTCCACATTCTCAAAAACACCATCCTCACTCTGCCTCCCACACCTTCCTGCTACAGCCCCTTCTGCTCCCTCCACAGATGGGTGAATGCAAACCTACCCAGGTGGTTAGCTCTGTGGCAAGACCAGAGGTTAATAATACAAGATAAATCTTTGGCCTAGAGTTGCATCTGCTTCAACTTGATTTGGGGGAGGCTGAAACACTGATCAGAAAGGAATTAAAAGTACTGAAAACAGGTAGACCTCTAGGAAACTTTGAGAAGACTGTAGTTTCTCCCTTATTACTCCAGTCCTATATTCTGGTTCCATGTGCCTCTGTGCTGCCACCTAGATACCCAAGTCCCTCTCCCTTGCCCCCACAAGACCATTCTAATTTCCCCTAACTCCAACACCCTCATGATCTAGCTGTCCCTTTCAACTCTCATCCCTCTCAAAAAAATCAAACAAAAGAAAACAACCTTACTCCAAGCAGGGGGTGAAATAGGTGGGGCAAAAATCTAATTAATTTATTACTCATAAGGTATGCTAGTAATTGATAATGGCTTAAATAATGACCCAAAGAATAAATCCTCAAAGGCAGCAATGCTCTGGTGATGGTGGTGCCACAGAACCTTCCTGTGGCCCCTGAGACCAAGCCACAGAAGCTCCCAGACCCCAATCCCGCAAGGATGGTTGCGGGTGGAAAGTCATTGCTAGCACACCACCCATTATCTCCAGTGTACAATGATATCAGTGTAACACTTAAGACTTATAAATTTTTCATGTGAAAAATTTAGTAGTCAGAGCCAGTATTAATATTCCAATTTCCCAGACAGGAGCCCTGAGACTCACAGAGGTGAAGTGCCTTGTTTACGACCCACAGTAGTAAGTGGCAGAGTAAGGCCCAGGAAACCAAGCTCATTGTTTTCCACATCCATACTGCCTACAATGGCACCTCTTACCTTCCTCTTCCAGCTGCCTGGCTCCTGTTTTCCAGAGCCTGGGGCCTGGCTCTGACACCTAGAAGCACATGGCATTGCCCCTTCAAACTGAGCTCTCCAGCCAAGGTGCCTACCCAGCCACGTTGCATACAACACTCTCCCCTCACTTCATTATCATCCTCAAAGTGCCAGGAACAAGAGGAGAGGCTTAACATTAAAAGCCTGGAGTGCTGCCAGCCAATAAGATAAACAGTCAGAAAGGTCAGGTACTGCTTGGATAATTATCTAGCTTTGGGTAAGCCATAGAACCAGGCTGGAAATCAAGGTTTTCTCAAGCAGGATGTTCCAGCATGTGCAACTCACACAGACATCTTATTATCGAGACACTGTAATTCAGCTTGTGTTCCTGCTCTCTGCCCAGAGACACGGACAAGAAATATTCATGCACAGAGGACATCCATGATGTTTTAGGCAGGGATTTCATATCACAGGCTCTCATCCTCGGGAGGCTCACCCACATCTGGGGCCTCTTTTAAAAACTAAGGGACACATTGTTCCCTTCCTTTTTATTATGGATATGTTCAGAGGTACACTAGAGGAGATGATAGAATATAAAGAACCCCTTATACACATCAAGGTGTGTATTTTTACTGAATATTCAGTGCTTATTATATGTCAGGCACATAAGCTGATACTTGCTTTGTGGATATTAACTCAATTAATCCACATAATGATCCTAGAAGTAGTATCATTCTACCCATTTAAAAGATGGGAAACCTAAGGCATAAATAATTGCCAAGGAAACTAAAAAGTTGGGGAGCCAGGATTCACACCCAGGCAATCTGGCTCTAGACTCTGCCCTTCATCACTGACGTATCACCCAGTAATTGAGGGCAGAAATCCTGGTTGCTCCCCTGTCTGCTAGCTCTGTAACATACACCCCATGCAGACCTGTCCTGCCTATCAACCTTGTAGGCTGGTTATGATGATCAGATGAGGTCATAGAAATGAAAACATGTCTGTTTTACAAGTGTGTCTTATCAATATCAGTATAATAAATTTTATTTCACTCATCTTTAAACACAACTTAAGTCCTCATTGGTGTGTCTGTTTTGAATTCTTGAATTTGAAACTAATCAACAGGCCTGCTAATCTTATTTGATTCCATGCCTACCAGAGGACCATATGTGATCCTCTGCCAAGTGCCAAATACATATTTTGGGATGCATGGTTAGATATTGATGGAGCACAAAAAAGAAAAAGGCAAATGTTAGCCCTTTCTTCAAAAAACAATTTAACCACTCTTTTAACCTTGATCATGAAGTGTCTAGTAGGCAAGAAACAAACTGAAAGGTGATCCCCCACACCCACGTAACACACCTGAAAATTGAGTTGCGAGCATCCATATTTACCGCCCAGCAGACTCAGTGCTCCTGAGAGCCTCCTCACACTCAGCCTGGCACTGGGCCTGCTGGTGGAGGCAGGAGAACATGTTCCCACCCCCGCACCCCACAATGAGGTCCAACAGACCCAAAAGAGCTGAAGAGACAAAAACGCGCAGGCAGTAAGTAGTAAGAGAATAATTCTGTCCTGTACCATGCCCTGAGATGTCACCAAGAGCACCCCAGTTACTCTGAAGGTCATGGGGAAGTCACTGGGAGAGACTTAGATAAGAAGAGGTGTGCAGAGAGTTCTCACTTTTCCAGGTGGGAAACCTGGGAGAAAAGGCTAAGAGGGGTAGGTGCCTGGGCATGGGGGGAAGAGGCAGGGCAGAAAGGGATGATGCATCAGGCTCAAGTGCAAAGTAGGGTTTCAGAGCAGAAGAAACAACAGCAATAATAGTTTTAGCTAATAATTAGCCACCAAATATTTACTGACTTTTGACCAGGTGTCAGGCTGGTGACTCAACAGTGAGCAGGCTAGATGGGGCACTTGGTCTTTGGTAACTGGAGGAGGAGGCAAATGGGTAAGAGGAACTAGTGCATCATATGAGAGCAGAGAGTTCTGTGGGTGCGTAGTGGGGACCCTCCGCTAATCTGGGTGGGCAGAGAAGACACCATGCTGAGCACTCTATTTGCATTATTCTGTTCAATATTCAGAGCAACCCTATTAGAATTAACATGTCACAGATGAAGACCCCAAGGCTCTGAGAGGCCAAGCTCACACAAATAACAAGTAGATGATGGAGCAGACCCTCAAACCCAGGTCCCTCTGACTCCAAATAGCATGCTTTTACTACTAATGATAACCTGTAAGAAAGATGGAGACAGTATGGACCACACTACACCCGCTTCTAGAAGCCACCTGAAACCTGCTTCTCAGTGAGCTATTCCTCATTCTGGTTTAGCCTTTGGGGTAAGGCCAGAGCTAAATGAAGCTGTTTGAATCCAAGTCTAGCAGTGAGGAGTTGTATAGGCAAGTTATTGAACTTCACCAAGCTTCAGTTCTCACTTCTGTAAAATGAGTTTAACATTACCCACATCAAAGCATTGAAATGAAGAATAATGAAATAATGTGGAGTAGCAGGCCCTTAACACATGCTCAGTTACGCAGTTTCAGGAACCCAGACCCTTTGCTTTCACTTTCGAGAAGGAAATTTTAAGAAATGGGCCACTGCTGCTGTGAGACCCATTGTCTAAATCTCCTAAATCCCTTGCAAGGGGGATCCAACCCCTGGGGCTGAAAGGCAGGCACTGTGCACTAACATTTCCAAAAAGCTAAGAGACAGGAAAGCCAGGGCTTTGAATTTGAAAAGCAAGCTTATTCCAAGTTCCTAACCACCTGAGGTCTTTGTGAGCAGCTCTTTAATAAGCAGAGAGTAAACCCACGTGGGGAGGAGACATGGTCACATTGTAGAAAAAGCTCCATTTTTCTGGATTCTGTGGCTTAGGGCACTGAGATGCCATCTTAGAGTTGTAACTGATGAATCTGGGAGCCTAAAAACCAGTGGCTCCCCCTAAACCCAGGCAATATTTGGCCACCTGATCTCTCCAACTATTCTGGCTGAAATGAGATGCCTGAGTGACTGTGCTCTGGTGACAAGAGGAGCCAGGGAAGCTCAGAGTGGCACGGTCTTAGGAGAGGCTGTGGAGCAGGCTGAGGCTGGGGCAACCTCCTACTTCCCCCAGGACCTGTCTCTCTGCTTCTGAGTTACCAACCCTGAGATGCTGGCTCCTAACAGATTACTTTTGAGGCTAAATGGAAGGCTCTAGGAGGCCCCCACGCTTTAAAGACAGAAAGGAATGGACTGTCTAATGACAAGGACTGTCCATTCTGGCCCTGGATCAGATCAGGAAGGACCACTGGGCACTAACTAAGGTGAGAGGTCCTCGAGCACACCCTGGCAGGCGGCTTCCCGGTTCTCTCTCCCTAAGGAGTCCAGAGGCCTCCCCAGCTTGCTGCCAGTCCGCAAAGCTCTCCACACTCATCTCCCTTTGTCTTCTCAACAATCCCTTGGAGCCTCCATGCCCTCCTCAGTAAGAAGATCCTTACAGGTCATAAAGATCAAGTAACTTGTTCAAGGTCAAATAGATTGTTAGATCTGTGCTTTGAACTCTCCTTGGGCTCTAGGCTAAGGAGCTCTAGCTTCCCCACAACAGCCTCTGAGCCACAGTGCAGGCCTTGCCCTTCCTGGGGAAGCCGTGGGGCTTCAAGGCCACTCGCCCTCCCTGGCCAAGGGCACCTCCCACCCTACACAGCTCCACACCCTGCTGCCCACCACCCTGCTTCTCCAGGCATATCTTCAGACCCGCTGCCAACTCCCTGAATAATCTGCAATCTAATCAGCTTCAGCAGTGATATAACTCACCTCCCTCTGGGTGCTGGGATAATGTAGTCAACATTACTAATAACAATCCTGCTTAGTGAGACAAAACTGGCTAAACACACCTCTGTTCTCCCATTCCCCCAAGACATTTTCATTCCAGCAGCCTGTTTCCCTTATTTGCATGTTCTGTTCTTTGACAGGTCCTGGAGCCAAGTCACTCTTCTCTTAAGCTCCCTTTAAAACAAAATAAAACCTTCCCTCTCCCACCCCTGTCTGCTCAGTCCGCTGTGCGAGTTCTCCCCACTCTCTGGTTCAACCCCAATCCTTTAAACTTCAGGGAGAGAAGCTGCACTGAGACAGAAACAGTCCACCCCTAATGCTCTTCAAGCAGGCTGCTAGGGGACAGCAGAGGTCCTCCTCGGGGGCTGGCTCCAACCAGCTGAACTCTCACTCTTCCTGAGGATGTCAGCAGGGAAATTGGAGAGTCAGAGATTAGAAATTGATGCCAGTTAATTGTTTATCAGGTCAGAGGAGAGCCCACTGTGATGATGGGCAAGAATGACAGGATGGCAAGGGGCAGGGACCCATGGTTTAGAGGCCTTTTTCCCCTTTGGCCCAAGGCAGTAGCCCTAAGGTTCCTTCTGGCTCAGTAGATCTTTCACTTACTGCATCCTGAGCCTTGCACACTGCTTAGCCTCCAAGATGTGGGGTGCTGGGCCCACATTGACAAGCCAGGCCACTAATGCAGTGACAGAGGGTCAGGCTGCAGGTTCTGCTTACTCACTTAGACTCTGAAGGCTCCTATGAGTCCCCATGAGGAAATGGCCATTTGGTCTCAGAAGAGTAGTGATTTGGAGACAGAAGTGAGACATGAACGTCAGCCCAGTGTACAAGACCAGGGAGCGAGGCAAAGTAAGCTACGGTCAGCTGGTCAGTCTGTGTTTCCCCAGCACTTCCTGGAAGTCAGGCACAGTGCTCATGAACAAGAGTAGGTCAATGTGGACCCTGCTTGGGGACTCTCTGCCTAGTGGATCCAGGATACACACAGAAGAGAACTGATCTGTGAGTTCATGAGAACAGTACTACCCACGCAGGACCAGGAAGGCCAGGGGGACCAGGGAAGGCTTATACTACAGAGGTGACATCTGAGTCGCTCCTTCATGGGTAGTGAAGAAGAGCATTGTAGGCAGAGCAAACAGTGTGCTGAGAGCACGGGGGAGGTTTGAGAAAGGGCAGTGGTTTTGATTGGCTGCAAGGCGTATGCTGTGTATGGGGGGCAGTGGGGTGAGCAGGCCAGCACTCTGAGGGCCTTGAATATCGTGCTCAGGAACAAAGACAGTTCCTTGGGCCATGGGAGTCACTGAAGTCTTCTTAAAGGGACACTGCACTATCAAGTTTGTATTTCAGAAATAAGACCCTATGAGTCAGGCAAAGTATGGTTGGCACTGAGTTATTGATGCTCAGGGACCCAGAACTGTTGGCCTCTCCCAGGGAGTTTCTTTCCTTGCCTGCCCCAAGGATTGCTATTTCAGCCTCCCCACCACAGCTTTAAGAACCCTTTCTGTTCTCACAGCTCTGAGTGAGAGTATGGGCTTGCCTCCAGTCTCCTCAGTTTTCTGACCTGGTGGCTCTGCCAGCCGTCTGGTCCAGGACCCACTCGGTATGGCTCTAGAGCCTGTTTGCCCTTTTATCTGGACCCAGCACATCCTTGCTTCCTTCTGCAGCTTAGAAACAGCCCAGGCAACTCTCTTCAGATCTGGAATGGCACATTTTAGTGTTTCCATAGACAGAATCTCAACCAAGAATGACAACGGTGGAAGGTGTGGAGGACCCAAGCTGTCCAACTTTCACATAAGGAGATGCAGCTCTCAGAAGCCATCTGGCTCCCAAGTGGCAGGTCCCCTGACCCACGAACCAGAGCTCTGCCCCCTTGTTTAGAGTTCCCCAACCTCACTGTCCTTCCCTTTACAAAGGTCAAGACCATCTGTTGTTTAGAAAATATCAATAGCAGTCAGACACCTTGGCAAAATATTTGTGAGTGTCTAATAGGGGAGGCTGGCAAAAGTGGTGACATCACTCACGTAGACAGCAACAGACCAGCTGTGACCACTTCTGCTCAGCTGAGCACAGGAGACAATGTGGGACAGAAAGAAAAGGCTCCGTGTGCTCCCCACAACTAAACACAGTCAGGTACCCACACTCATGCCCAAGTCTTGGCCATGTCCCTCCTCCCAGGCCCTTGTTTGCAGCCAAGCATCTCGGGATGCTTAAAGAGGAGGGATACAGTCTTTCAGAGGCATCTATCCAAATACAGCACATAGTTTGGAAAACCTTATTCAGTGCGATAACTTTACATGTACAGGTGAAAAAATACTTATTGCTTTTCTAATACAAACTTTACAAAGCCAAGCTTGACACAGTTTTCTCATCCAGGAGACTCCAAGTGTTGGGGATTTTTAGGGGGAGGGGCCCTCAGGGCACTCAATAGGCTTCATTACTGGGGTTTGCCCAAGGGCAATGGAACTAGAAGATGCAAATATGACTTTAAAAGCATGCATTATTTTTTAGAGCACAAAAGGGAGAAGCCCTCACCCACCCTTTTGAAAAGGCCCAACAGCCTCTTCCTCCTAACTGCCTTTCCAGCCTGCCTGAGTTTGCCCCAACCTTGAGCCTGTCCTTGGACAGACAGCAGAGATTTTCAGGGACTTGGCAGGAGGACCCTTGGGCCAGCCCTTGGGGTGCTCACACTTCAGGGCCCCTCCTGTCCCTCAAGGACACCTGCTGCAGCTCACTTGGGGGACAAATCATGCCATATGCCATAGCTAGCTGTCCAAACACCTAATTATGCTTTCTCCCCACTGTCCTCACCTCCCCCTAAATCAAAAGCTCTGGGTGAGTGGTGGGGAGAATACATAAGGTTTCCCGAAATGCTCTTGGCTTGAGAAACCAGCAAGAAAATCTCTGTAGACACCAACACCACTCACCTGTAACATGGTGTGTTTACTACTCCCACCATCTATACCATCAGCCCTGTTTAGTTTATCGAGCTCCTACTTCGTACAGTTTAATTCCTCTGCAAACACAAGCTTGGTACCATTTACAGGACCATAGTTCTGGACTCACCGGGACCACAGAGTCAACAGCAATCAGCACCTGAGTGCAGCTGTGTTCCCTGCACAGCTTGTGTTTCCCTCAGTATCAGCCATTAGCAACAGCTGAAAACCATTCCTTGCCCCAGGATGCTGTGCCTGACTTGCTCCCAGACCTCTAAAGAACCTGAAGGCTCTGAACAATGGCCCTGGAGTGACTCTCTCTAGAGGGGCCTGTCACTCAACTGAGCTCCCATTCTTGCCTGTGAAGTCTGAGGTGATTCTTATGGCTTAGGACCCATTCTGCAAGTCAAGGCCTTCTGGCATTTCAGAAACAAAGCCCTGTTTACTCTTCTCTGTGAGATAACACCCCAGTCTCTGTGTCCAACACTTGAAGCTGCTGTTCACCACTGGGATTCTCAATGGGGACCTGTTTTTAGAGGGTGGCTTTGTAAACACCTTGTGATTCTAAGTAAAATTAGGCATTTCATGTGTGTGGGTACATTTTTCTAGGGGAAGGAGCACAAAGCTTTCATCAGATATAAAAAGTGGTTCATGAACCCCAAATAGTTAAGAGATACTAACAACAGGCTACATAACTCGAGAGAGACAGATGTACAGCAGAAGTATCCAGGAGAGGAAAGAGCTGAGACAATGCAGCAGCCCTCCCCAGGCCTCCAGCCTGGACTTCCAAGGGACCAGATTCCTGGGTTTGGGATCCTTCAACAGTTTGGTTTTATTAAGTGTTCACGTACTTCCGAATGGCGTGCCCCAGCCAAGCTTGGACCTATGCCTTTGGAAAACCACTAATGAAACATTAAATAGTTGGAGAGGCCTAGCTGTATGCCAGAGCTCTTGGCCAGGAAGAGGCTGCTGTGTGGCCACAGGCTAGGGCAGCTGGGTCCCCAGAAAATTTAATAGGTGGTGACAGGGCAAGTCCTGGTGACAACAACTCACCCTGTTCACAGGGGCCCTAGGTTTCAGGATCCTCAGCTGGTTTCTTGGAGGACCACAGGCCTGGGCAGCAAGCCTCTGCTCAGCTGAATCAAAGCTCAGCACATTCCCCAGGCTGCAGGCACCGTTAGCCTGCCCAGCACTCTGCTCGGGCTGGACTGTCTTTCTGCCTGCCCCCCAAGCACAAAGAAAAGAACCCCAAAACCTCTGTTTGGACAGGCCTTTCTGTCCTCCGGCTTGGAAAGGGAGTAGAAACGGCTCTGCTATGGATACTCTCAGGAATAATCAAGCTGCAAGTATTTCCACATTTCCCAAAGGGACCCATCTCTTCACCTCTTTCTGTTGTTCCCTCTCTCAGAAGCCTTGGAGAGTGGATGCAGGTCACTAAAACAGGCTCAGCACCCTAAAACGCTTCCTATGCTGGACTCAGCGGCTAAGATGTACAAACACACCATTCACATGCACTCCCTGTGTCAGCTGAACCTTTTCAACTGGCCTGGCTATCCACTGCTAAAGTTCACTGTCAGGAGAGCAGACCATGGGGCTGGCACTGAAGCTCCATTCAGTCAGATCATTATGTACTCACTATGCAATCCTGACAAATTATTCTTATTAGCCTCAGTTTCTCCACTTGAAAACTGGGGACCCTCATATCTGATCCTGGCTTCAATTAAATAACATAGTACATGTCAGTACATTCTAAGCTCTCAATAAAAGGCAGATATGAGTATGAGTAACTGCTCACTTGGCTCAGATCTGGGCTGATACAAATGCAAAGGAGGTCCCTGTTCACTGCCTACCTTTTCTCAAATCATAGGATTCAGTGGTGCACACAGAGGTCCTGCCTTGTAAGGTATATCTGGTAAACTTCAGGTAGAAAGAAAAAAACTGCTCCAGCCCAGAAAATCTGCAGTCTCCAGAACCACCTCTCCAAGGACTCTGGGGGACACTGGGCTCATTTTCCATGTAACTACTACCTATGGCCACTAGGGGCACACTTGACTCCTTCTATCTTAAGGGTCATAGGAAAAAATCTCTTTGCCTTTATTCAGTTAAAATAAAGCTGGGAATTTTCATATGAAAATTTCACTAGGAAACTAAGAAAAAAGACAACAAATACAAACTACAAACATGTGGAATTAGACAAGTTTACAGTGCAGAATTTGGATTCTAATTGAAGTAAAATCTAACCTCAGACTGGTTTTGCAGATGCAGCTCATGGTATAGCTAGCCTAGTTATCAATGGGAAAACAAACCATTCCGACTTCTAACCAGCTACAGACTGGGTTGGCATTACCTGCTGCGTCTTCTCTGAAGGTAGGCTCCCAATCTCCTCTTGGAGCTCTTCCTGCTGGGCCCCACCCCTTCCCCACTGCTTGTCTGAAGACTTGCTTGGGTAGGCCCAGGGGAGAGGCCTTCCAGAACCCCACCCATGGTTTTACAGTATTAAAACCACTTCACATTTACATATACAGTAAGTGAGATGATGTCATCTCCACTGTTGGGAACCGCCCTGACTGGTATTAGAAGCTGAGACCCCCGCCTAGGCTAGGCTAAGGGAACGCCCTTGGAACCGTGAGCCGGCAAGGAGAAAAAAGCTTATCTCCCTGGCAGTAATGCTGTTTCTGCTGCTGAACCCCAAAAAAAGCTTGGTCGGTTAGCCAAAGACGGGTAAGATTCCCCACGGGGGAACAACCCAAGCCAGGCACGATCACTTTTGGGAGGCCCCCCAAAAGAAGGACTTGGGGGGGGGGCTGCAGCAAAAAGGGGGTGATGGACCCTCACTCCTCGGCTTTGACAAAGTCTGAGTTCTCAGCGTCCGGAAGAAAATCTCCTTATCTCTCGGTGGCCTTAGTTCCCGCGCTCCACCTAAGCCTGCAACAATGACGGGGAAGTACAGCTCGGTACTGGGAAGTGCGGATTTCCCGGGGTGATCAGGCCTAAGAAAGAACATGTAAATTACTGTGAAACCTTCTTTGTTTAAGAATGCTCTTAGTTGAATGAGGAGGGTCTTAGGAGGAAGCTAGTTTGTTCCTCAGCCTTACAGCTCTTTGACCCCCCAACTCAATAGACCGGCAGAGTTCTTTGTTTTATATGTTCCTTACTTCCCCTAATGAGTATTGTACGTTACCTGAGTTATTATGTAGCATGAGCCCAATAAAAGCAGGTATGGACGGTAAATCAGCGCGCTCCCCACTAGGGGGGGTGGCCATTCTGTCCCTACTTCCCCACAGAAACTGGTCTGTCTCTGTGCATGTGTGTTTTTTCTCGCGTATTGTCGAGCCATCCACAGTGTGCCGTGGTCACTGCTGCCGTGGTCACTGCTAGACCCACGCGCAACACTCCACGAAGGAGAGAAGGTGTCCATTTTCTCCAGGCAGCAGGGGACCTGTTTATTTTATAAGTAAGTAAAAGGTTTAATGTATACAGGTCTACTTGGTGGGAGAAGGCCTCGGGTTTGTTCTACTTCTTCTCTTGAAAATAAAGTCTCAAGAAATAGATACATTTTTATTTTGTTCGTCACGTTATTTTTTTTTCTGAGCCCCTAACATTCTGAAGCCTTATTTATCATGGCTGTGACCAGGTAGACGGGGAGTTAGGGCATGGTTCCCGTGTTCATAGCAGAGAGAAGCCACATCAGGGGCAGGGAGAGGATAGCAATGGACCACACAAAGCTGACCTCGGCCCTGGCCCAACTGTGGCTCACCTGGGGCCTTGAGCAAATTGTGTAGCTTCTTTCTTTCCCAGGTGCCATTTTCAGTCTCATTTAGAGATGCAGACACTATCCTGATGGGTTTTTGGAATGACAGAATTTTAGATCTTATAAACTTACAGGTAAGAAAACCAGGACCCAACAAGGACTTTAACCTGAGAGAATAAGGGAAATTTAACATCTACTGAGCATTAATTTTGGACATCTGATATACATCATTTACTCTCTACAACAATGCTGAAAGTAAGTATTTCTATCATCTTTTACATACTAGAAACAGAGACTTAGAGAAGTTCAGTGGTTTGCCCCAAATCATATAGCCAGCGGGGGGTGGAGGTGAGATTTGGGCTATCGGACTCCAAAGCGCTTTTCACTCATCATTTGTCTAAGGTCATGCAGCTAGTTGATGGCAGAGCCAGAAAATGAGGATTCCAGCAGTTGGAAGCCTGTATCCTATCCCTACCACTGGGTGCCATTGCTTTCTCTAGAGAAGCAGGTGTTGAGACCCAGGCCAGCTGGGGGAAGCCCATGTCTGGGTCTAGAGCTGGAAGTCACTCACACACTGCCTGGCCCTCTGCTACTCGTTTAAGGAGGCCTCCTCAGCCCAGGTGTCATATTTTTCAGGCAGCCTCTTATTGGTCTGGGGGCCTTGCCTCTCCCAATGTGCCAGATTTCTGGGGGAGATGAAGTTGTAGCCTTAACTTTAGTGCAAGGCAGTGCACTTTCACAGGCTGTTCAATCCAGGAGCGGCTACCAGGGTGAGTTAGGTTGAAGGGCATTGTCTATCTGGGTGTCTCAAGTGTGGGGCAGTATTTTGCTGTGAGGACTAATATTAGAGGGTTAACAGCAAGCAATTGTTACAGGGTGCAGCCAAGAGGGGGGACCCCAAATAGGCATTTGAAATGGGGTCCAGAACTCAAGGTGTCCAGGAGATTTTAAGGTGTCTTCACCCCCTTCCCTCCCACAGGTGTGAGTTGGGGGAAGGGGCACACAGAGCAAGAACATGCAGGGCAGCTTTGCAGCTAATCCATGGCATGGTCATTTAGCATACCTATAGCCTTTGGCTGGTCACTTAGATATGCTAAATAGCTATGGCCATGCTCAAGGTCAGGGGGATGGAAAGGGATCTCCCCCCTCCCCCCAAGATGTGACCTGGGAGGCAGGTCCCCTGAGTTACAGTGCCTGCGTGGGAGCTGGGAGAAGACTGGCTCCAGGACATGGGGTGACACCTGCCCAGACCCACGATGGCGACCAGAAAAGCTGGAGAAGACAGCAGATTGAGGGCAAGTGTGCCCAAGTGGAGGAGGAGTCGGAAATGGGGCTGCAGAAGAAGATTGGCGCGGGGGATTTAAACCCAGACATGGCAGCCATTGAGGAGAACCACGTGGCTTTGGACAGAGTGGGGACTCTCCCTTCCCGCAGCCCTGAGGAGGGAGAACCACACGGCTTTGGCAGAGTGGAGACTCCCGCATCCCAGAGGAGGAGAACCACGCGGCCTTGACAGAGTGGAGACTCCCGTGGCCCTGGGAGAGAGGACCACGTGCCTGTGCCAGAGTGGGGACCCCCACAGCTTTAGAAGGGAGAACCACCACCTGAGTTTAGCAGAGATCCTGGCAACTCAGCCGAGGGATGCCGGGAACCCAGGGAGGTCTCCCAGTCGAGATGGAGTGACTAACTGGGAAAGAACCAGAGGACTGCCTGAGCCATGGACTTCTATTTCCTTTCCTGAGATACAGTACTCTGGACTGGGCAAAGGGGGAAAGACGGAAGGACTGTGTGTGTTTGTGGGTGTTTTTAGGGACTTTAGGATTTTTGATAAAGACATAAGGTCACTACTTTAAGTTAGTATAGCATTAAATAAACATTTCCTTTCCTTTTCACGAATCTCTGGCATTGAGAGACATCTTTCCTAGGGCGGCGGCGGACATAACGGACCCGGGGCCTTCTTTCAATAATAGTATATCGTCCCAGCCACCCCCCCCTTGTCTGTTCTGTAACACAATGTCACAGTGGTCTTATTAGATTGCCCTAGGAGTTTAAGCAAACTAATGAA
This sequence comes from Phyllostomus hastatus, assembly GCF_019186645.2. Classification (NCBI taxonomy): domain Eukaryota; kingdom Metazoa; phylum Chordata; class Mammalia; order Chiroptera; family Phyllostomidae; genus Phyllostomus; species Phyllostomus hastatus. The sequence continues at coordinate 16,155,373 of NW_025333622.1, read as the reverse complement.
GGCCAGATGGACATAAAGTAATGCTCTCTGGTTGCCACATTTCTGCTGAATATGTCCACAAACACATCCATGTGGGATGGGACTAACCCTGAGAAATATCCAGCCAATGTGCCCTCCTCCCCTAGGTAAGGGCCACTGGGTATCTCCTCAGGCACAACCTTCTGTCTTGCACCTGGGCATGAGCAACACTTCTCCAGCCTGTGTCCAAGTCCTCTGCACATACAACAATGGAAAGACCTTTCAAACACAATCATCTTGGAGACATAAAATTGCCCGAAGACAAATTCCCTTTGAAGGATAAAGGGGAAAGTAGTTTAGGGAGAAATGAGAAGTATTCTGGGTTCATGCCCAGAAACAATGGTTTCTCAGAAATCTGCCACCACCCGATGCATACACCCAAGGAGCCAGCAAATTAGATGCATTCAATCCCCACAGCGGAAGGCCTGCTCGAAAATGCCCAGACAGGTGGGAAGCTAGCAGGGCTCTCTAGCTTCCTGGAAGGAACAAACTATGTTGCCAAATTTTTCTAATGAGCTCATAACTGTAAAAAAAAAAATAGAAAAATTAAGTTACTGTGGATGCACAAAGGCTAATAATTAGATGGAAATAGTTTGATGGTAACTATGAAAATGCTGTAAATAAATGGTCCATCAGGAATAATCCACTTATTTATACTTCTCTCTCTCCCTCTCTTTTGTTTAACATTATGAAACAATTTTTTTTAGGTTGATGTCTGGGGATAGTGTTGACTTTAAAATTATAACAATTCTTCAGAGTATCGGATTAAAATACCATCTGGCTTTCCTCACTTTAGAATTAGGCTTGGAAATCAGATTAATGCTAATAGCATACAGAATTCCAAAAGGCAGGATTGTGAGGATAATCAAATGCAGTGAAGTCTACAGCAATGTGGCCAAGAGGACTTCTGTGACGATGGAAGTGCTCTGTGTCTGCACCGTCCAATACAGCAGCCACGAACATGGCTAGTGAGATTGAGGAACTGAATTTTTTATGTTATTTAATTTCAACTAATTTATATTTAAGTGGCCACATCTGCCAGTGGCTGATAAATTGGAGAGCACAGGTCTAGAGGGCAGAGTCAAGTCTCCATTACACCGAAGAGCCCAGAGTAGGTGTTCTTTAAGAATTCTCTGTAAAAAGGGACTTCCTTAAGACTCCATTGACCTGAAAGGAAATGCTTTTCTTTAAACCCTGGCTCACCCTCAAACTTCAAACTTTCTCCTTTCCCTCAACTCCAATGTTAAAGGAGTAGGCTACACTTTGCTATTTCCTCTTCCCCTCTGCCCATCCCACTCAAACCATGGCTCCTGTCCAATCACATTGTTAAACTGTTGTTTTAAAGATCCCAAAATGAGCATCTAGTTTTGAGACCCAGTGGCCTCTCCTTGGTCACCACTGGTGTCACTGAGTGTTTTTCTCTCCCAGCTTCCTTGACAATCTTCCTATTGCTTCTCTCCCGCCCTGCTAACTGCTCTCTCTGAAAAGCCTTTCATGGTTCCCTTTCCTTGCAGTTAGGTGTTTCCCAAAGATCAACCCTCGGTTCCCAACTCCTCTCAGTGCCACTTGTTCCCTGCCTAACCTCATCTACCACCATGTCTTCAATCAGTTCCATGAGGAATCAGCATCTGCAGCAAGAATCTGTCCCCTTGGCCCCAGGCCCAGAGATGTGATGGGCGTCTCCATGTGGCTGCACCATAAGCACCTAAACACATGCTCCCAACTGCCTTCAGTAATGCCAGACCCGCCTCTTATCACTCCACGTCTCAGAGAACAGAAGTCTCATCTTCTTTGACTTCAAAGTAGACTCCTCACATCTTGATACCTCAGCAGTCCTCACCCTCATGCCAGGCACTAAGTCCCATGATTTCTACTGTCAAATTCTCCTCCTTGACCCTGCCTTAGTTCAGGACCATCCCACTCCTGCTGTGTCAAGAGTCTTCAAGCTGGCTTGCCTGCCCCCAGTCATTCCCTACTCTGGACTTTTCCACACCGTCACTAGATGTGTCTACTAACCTTCAGCATGCCACAGCCCTGTACTCAAGCAAAAGACCACAAACGCATGGAATTAATGTCTCCAAAGGACCCCAATCTGTCTCCCAACTTTGTCTCCTGCCTTTCTCTTTTCTACATGCTGTGCTCTGATCACACCCTATCTCCACACCGCCCCCCCTTTAACCCTGCTCCCAGAGAAGTCCTGACCCTTCACAAAGCCTGGCTCTCATGTTGCCTCTTCTGATTTTTCCACCCAGCCAACCTAGTCACTTCTTCTGTTGTGTTCCCAAAGCACTTAGTTCTCACAGCTATTCATCATCAAAACTGAATTCAAAACTTATCAAACTGAATTATACCAAAATGAGTTTGTGTATCTGTTCCCCAACAATTTATAAAGTGAAGGATTACATCTTACTCATCTTTAGTTCCAGCATCTAGAACAATGCCTGTTCTACAGTAAATGCTCACTGACTATCTCCTGATGTTAAACATTAGCCAAAAAAGATTTTTTCAGGTTCTGTCCACCATACTCATCACATGTAGATGATAGATATCACAGCTAGCCCAGGACAGTCACAATTGACCTCAATTGCCTGGTGTCCTATTCGGTGAGGGCCCCCTTTTGTTCTCATGTAAGTATCCCTGTTTGAATGCTAAATTACATGGTCACCTTAATCATAAGGCCTGGGGCGTAGTCTTTTACACAGAAATATTAAAGAAGAAGACCCATTTATAAAGTTAGAAACTGAACCACCTAGAATAAGGGAATGGGTTAGATAATCTCTCAACCTACCCTAGTAATAAGGTTCTAGGATTGTGTGATTTCTAGTAGTTTTAAGAAAAGCTGTAATGATACTGTTTTCTTTAGCTGTGCAGAAGCTTTTAATTTTGATGAGGTCCCATTTGTTTATTCTTTCCTTTATGTCCCTTGCTCTAGGGGACACGTCAGTAAAAAAGTTTCTTCGTGAAATATCTGAGATTTTCCTACCTACGTTCTCCTCTAGGACTTTGATGGTGTCACGATTTATATTTAAGTCTTTTATCCACCTTGAATTTATTTTTGTATGTGGTGTAAGTTGGTGCTCAAGTTTCATTTTTTTGCACGTGGCTGTCCAGTTCTCCCAACACCATTTGTTGAAGAGGCTATTTTTTACTCCATTTTAGGTTGCTGCCTCCTTTGTCAAATATTAATTGACCATAGAGACTTGGGCTTATTTCTGGGCTCTCTGTTCTGTTCCATTGGTCTATGTGCCTGTTTTTATGCCAGTACCAGGCTGTTTTGATTACAGTAGCCTTGTAGTATAGTTTAGTGTCGGGCATTGTGATCCCTCCTACTTTACTCTTCTTTCTCAAAATTGCAGCAGCTATTCGGGGTCGTTTATAATTCCATATAATTTTTTGGAGTGTTTGTTCTATGTCTGTGAAATATGCCATTGGTACTTTAATAGGAATTGCATTGAATGTGTAAATTGCTTTGGGTAGTATGGACATTTTGATGATATTAATTCTTCCAATCCATGAACACGGTATATGTTTCCATTTGTTTGTGTCTTCCTTGATTTCTTTCTTCAGTGTTGTGTAGTTTTCTGAATACTACCCTTTGCAACAGCATGGATGGAGCTGGAAAACATTATGCTAAGCGAAACAAGCCAGGCAGTGAAAGACAAATACCATATGATCTCACCTTTAACAGGAACCTAAATAACAAAACAAAGAAACAAGCAAAATATAACCAAAGACACTGAAATAGAGGTCAGGCTGACGGTGACCAGAGGGGAGAGAAGAGGGAATTTAAAGGGTCAGTGGGAAGGGTTCACAGGAACAAACTTAAAGGACACATGGTCATAGACTAAGGGGAGGGTGGTAATGGGAGGGAAGTGGGGAGGGTGGGAGGGGGGTCTGGATTGGGAGTAAAAAGGAGAAAACTGTATTTGAACAATGATTAAAATAAAAAAAAAAAGCTGTAATGAAAATTCAGCTACTTTAACATCCTCAGCCTGGGAATAGGGGGCACCCTGAGCAGTGTTCTATAAACTCTGATAAATGAGCAATGAGGGAGGCAGGAAGCACACAAGTACATTCTCACCCACTGGAAGAGGGAAGGAATGGAGTGATTCAGGGCCAGGGGGTTAAAGAGATGAGAACGCATGGGCCGGAGAGCAGAGCAGGAGCCAGGACAGAGCACCAACACTTGGAACTAATGAGGCCCCCAAAAACCCTATTACAAGGAGCTTATTTTAAAAACTGCCAAGGAAAAGAAAAATGAAGGCCCAAAGTGTGGGCAATTAGAGGCAATGAATAATCGGTAGAAGTAGTAATCAATGAGATGAGGTTAAGCACTTTGACAATTCTACATGTCTATCAGGTCAGACACAGGGTTACACAATGACACTGATCATACAAAAGGTCCCTCCTTTGTTCAGAAGGAAGGCTTGCAATCTTCCTTTTTGTTCTAAATTCAGCCAGCTTGCTTCTTCTACTTGAAAACAAACAAGCGACAAAACCAGAAAACTTTCCTTGATGCTACAAAATTCTCCTCCATATACTGCCCTCTCTCACCCCTCTTTGCCAGCCCTGTGTCCTGAGTTTACTCGCTTCCCTCCATCATCTCACTCCTACCTACGCAATGCAGTGTATCCTGGCCTCTGCTCGCTCACCACTCCACCAACAATCTGGCTGAGCCCACCAGTGACTGGCATGTTCTCAATCCAATGGCCACACCTCAGTCCTTCTTTTACTGACCTGTCCTATCAGCAGGAGCATGGGACCCTGTTGCCACTCACTCCTCGAAACATGCCTTCCCCCGCTCCCATGACCCCACACTCTCCTGGTTTTCTCTATACCTCTCACTCCATTCTTCCTGAAACCAATGGCCTTGATTCCTATGGCTTCAGTTACCATCTGTAAGTGAATGACCCTCAGTCTGTATTTCTCTCCCACACCTTTCTCCTCTTAAGTTCCAGATCCAAAAACCTAACTTCTTCCTTGATAACTACACTTGAGTATGTCACAGACACACCAACTCCACAAACCCAAAAGATGAGCCCATGAACCGACCAGCAATCCCTGTCTCTCTAAGGAGCCTTCATACTGCCCTCACCTCACCACCAAATCCAATTGTCATGTCTTGTGGGTCTGCTTCTTGAACCCATTCCCTTCTACCCATCCCAACAGCCTTGTCCCCTACTAAAGGCATGGTCTCCTGTCCTGTCTTGTCTCTTGCACCACAGCTGCAAGTGAGTTCTCATAAACCCAGATCTAATGGTGGGGCTCCCCTGCTTTATATTTTCAGGGGTGTTCTACCATTTCAAGGACAGAACCAAGACACCTGAAAATATCTTCCAAAGACCCTTCTGGTCCTGGTCCCTGACTGATTTCCCAGCCTCAGCTGTCACTATTCACCCCCAAATATGTTATGAGTCAACTTCTTTCACTTCCTTAAGCCTGCTAAACTCTCTCAGGATATGGAACCCTGAACTAGGATATTCCAGCCTCATGGAACATCTTTCCATACATGCTCCCTTCCTCAGGTGTCTGGCCAGACTTCATCTGCTCTGGAGACTTCATCGGCTCTGGGAATCTTGTATGTAAGCCATAGGCCAGGGGAGAAGCCCAGACCCAGGCGCCTTCCATTCTGCAGCACTCACCCAGTCAATGGTCAGTGCCTCCTTCCTCCTCAGTCACATGGCTGCAGGTTCTGTGAGACAGTCCCCAATGCCCACGGTAATGTTGGTGTTATCGAGTGAATAATGAATGGAGTAAAAGTCTTATAAGTAAAAGAAATGTGAAAACAATCCTTATACTGTGCTCCACAGCAGCAGGACAGAGCAGAGTCCAGTCATAGGTGTGGAGCAGGGAAAGGCTGGGTCAGCCAGGTGCTGGAAGGCAGAGCACTGCACAGGGTCCAGGGACATGATTTCATCCACCCATTTATTCATTCAGCATGTGCTGAGGTCATCCATGTGGCCTTGGACCAGGAGTGCAGATGAGCAGGTCCTGGCCTTGTCCTCAAGATTCTCCCTGTCTAATGGTGGAGGAGGAGATACAGACAGTGAGAAGTGCCACAAAATTTTGTTAGAACCACAGTGGGAATATGTACAGGTCATAGAGGCAGGGTGGTGGCCCAGGGGCTGGGGGAGGCACTAGGAAAGGACTCCTGTAGGACAGATTATGGGGTCACATTCTGGAAAACCTAGAGGTGCTGGCCAGAGAGACAAGGAAGCAACAGGCATTCCAGGCAAAGTGTCAAGGAATAAAAAATCAGAAACGAGAAATAATGTGGCATAGTTGGGCCAGTGCACATGGTCCTGTGAGGCTGGACTGATGGAGGCTGGGGGAAGGGAGGAGTCCTCCAAGAGGATAGGCTGGAGAGGCAGTGAGGAGCCAGATCCCGGCTGCAGGTTCTCAACTCTGGCTGTTCATGAGAATCAACTGGGGAGCCTTCAAAAAATTCTGTCAGTACCCGAGCCCCACCCAGTGCTAGAAATGTTTAACTGGGTTGGGAAGGGGGCCCTGATTTGTAGCATTCATCAGTTTTCACAGTATGAATACTCCCACCCTGGCCAATTTCCAGCTGCCGATTAGAGGCCAGTGAAGATGGACTGGGAAAGAGATGCACAGCACTGTTCTACAGTATTTCTACCACACAGTTACAGTCGGTGTAAATAACCTCAGGAGCAATGTTAGCAAAAAATGTGGCAAAATCATCACAAAGTGATGAATTCTGAGTGTTTATGACCTTTGTTTTAATATAATTTATTTAACTATAAGCTTATCTAATTTCATCTTTAATAGCAGTTGTGTTTTAAAAACCCACTTGCAAAATTCCTGAAAACTGACTGAGTAGCTCTCCTGAGCCAGTGACAGCACAGCACCACCTGCCCCCGGGCTGATGCTGTGGGATCCCCCATGTGAAGCAGGCACAGGTGCCTTTTAAATCTTCTCCAGGTGCTGCGAATGTGCACCCAGGGGCACAAACCACTGGTTTGTGAGCCATGTTAAGGAGTTGATCGTTATCTTAAGGGGAAACTGGGACCATTGAAGTGAAGATTTAAAGGAGAGAAGTGATTTTATCAAGATTGCATTTTAGAAAGGTAACTCTAGCTACAGAGTGGCAACTGGATTAAGACTGGAGGGAGGTGGAGAGACTGGTCAAGAGGCTGTTGCTATTTTCCAAGCAAAATATGGCAGGGATTAAATAAGGCCACAGAGGGAGGGTGGGAGGGTGAGGTGGGGTGAGGGATGCGGGAAAACACAGCTGTAGGTCCTAGCTGTTCTGGGGGACACAGCAAGGGTGGGTCTAGGAACACATTTATTTGCTGGTGACTACTGAGAAAATGGAGGAAGTTATCTGACAGTCACACTCTTTTTTTGTATATGAAATTAGGGATGAGGTTCACTTGCAGAGAGAGAGGGGTGGAAACAGGACAAAAGACTCGGGCTAACAGTCCTGGCCCCTGTCCTGTCCTGCAGTCCCTGGCCCTATGAGCCTGGTGGGCCAGCTTTCCTCATCTCCCAAAATGAGGGAGTTTGAGCAGATCCCACTGAAGTCTCTTCCAGCCTGGAGACTATGACTCTGCCACATTGGCAACTGCTCATGCTGTCACTTTCTTCACTTCCTACTGACTCAACTTACAACCTGTTATGGGTCTGAAGACTCATTTGCTCTGGGAATCCAGATGGACACTTTGTAAGCCTCCAGCACCTCGAAAGTGAGTTCCAGCCCTGGGAACAGGCACTGGCTTGCCTTTCTCCATCTCCTTTTCTTTGCCCAATTGGTTGGCTCTCAGGCCAGAAGCTGATCATTCTGACCCCATTCCAGATGACTTCAAGCAGCGACTATTAAAGCCAAATGGGGCACAAACATGTCTTTTGAATAAATGCTTTGGTGGTAAGTTCCAAAGGACCAAAAAGTAAAAGGTATCTGCTAAAATGAAGAGAGGGATTTGTTCAGATTGCAGAGGAATTTCCCTGCAGGCCTCTGAAGGCTCCTGACCCAGAGTGCCCTGTCCCTGCACTGTCCCTCACTGGCACCAGAGATGCCAAGGTGAGAATGAAGACTTCAAAGAAGCTGATAACCCAGGTTCAGACCGGCCACATTGCTTACTCTTCCTTAGCTTCCCTTTCCTGTCACTCTTGCTGCTCAGATGAGGAAAAGAATGGCACTGTCTACCAGGGAAAGAAAAGCATGCCACAGGGGTGAAGGAAGACTGGGGTGGACAGAGCTATGTGCCAGACAAGATAACCATCCTCTTCTGCTATACAAAGAGTAGCCAGCAGGGTGCTAGGAGACCTCTGGAACTGTGCCCAGGGTTCAGGGTCAGAAAGGACAACTTGTCCAGACAGGGTGAGAGATGTACAACTGTGCAAGTAGCTGGAGGACCAACAGTGGAAATCAGATGTAATGACCATCTTTGAGAATATGAAGGACTCTTACAGAAAGATGATGACCAGTAGAACAAGCAGATAGGTTGCAGGCAAGAGAACTTGGGTTGGGGGAGTAAGTGTCCCTGGTGGTGCTGCTGCTAACTTGTGTGGTGTGTGATCAAAGAGCCAAGAAAAGTAGCTTGTCTGAGAGTTAAAAGTCTGACAGACCCTCATCAGTTTTCTGGGGTTCAGCTGAGGTCCTTCAGGTAGAGGTGGTGGCAACAGCGTAACTTCTTAAGGACCTTGCACCAAAGACCTGTGATGTCCCTGCTCATTAGCACCTATGACAGAAAGGGAAGCCAGGGAAGCTGGGAGGCAAAATGCCAATCAATTAGATTCCCTGTGCATGAATGGCTCTTCTGAAGTAATTAAAGGGCGAAGTTAAAGCCAACAGATAAATTCAGAACCTGGCTTCCCCTCTTCTTCTGCACCCTATACCCATTCATTTTCAGTGGGCTGTCTCTGTCCTGCTTTCTCTGTGAAGGCCACTGGGGCAAAGGGTACCTTGCTGTATTTTTGGTTCCTTTTTTTTTCTGACCTGGTTTGAGTGTCTAACACACCCCAGGAAGGCATGGGAAAAAAGACTTTTTTCCTACCCTGGCTCCCATACAAAATCCTTCCTTATAATGACAATGAACATTATCATTACAAGCAAGGCAGTGACAATTCCCAACTTACTCTGCTGTCTCACGGACTCCCCCTCCTCTCCGTCTGGGAATTTATGCCTTCTATTTATAACTCAAGGGGTTTATTCCTGAGTCACAGCTGACCTCTCACTCAACTGGACATGAAGGTACACACCACTCAGAAACCAAGGAGAAAGGACACACTCCTAGCACCCAGAAAGCTGCAGCCACATTGCTGGTCTTTTGTCATCCAAGAGCTGTGGTGATGAAATTGACAGCAAGGGCAGGTAAAAGGAAAGTTCTAGGCTCCAAGTCTAAATGTTCCCATAAGATTCCCTACTTCAGTCTCCACTGCTCTCCACCCACCCTTCTTTTCCTGAGCCTTTCAAATACTGCAGGGATATCCACTGTGACAGTGTAATAGCCATACTTGTTCAGTGCTTATGCCAAGCCAGGCACACCTCAGTGACCTACCATGCCATTCTATGGGTGAGAAAGCTGAGGCACAAAGAGACTAAACAACTTGCCTAAGTCACAGAGTTAGCAATAGTGCTGGGGCTTGCAATCCAGATTGAAAACTACTTCCAGAATACCCTAGAGTTCATGATTTAACCAATAGAGACACTGCCCCCTCCCACATACTGGAGGCCCCTGGCAAGCCCTGAGTAACCCAGAGACCCAGCTCTGATCTGGGTGATTAGTACGGGAGGCTCTCTCCCTCCTGTGAGACTCTAAGGGACAGCTGAAAGTGGGTTGATGAGCTCTGCTCTAAGTCAGTCAGTCTCACACTGAGGTAAGTTCCTTTTCAATACTCATGGGTCATTTTCTTATTTAATGAGGAAGTAAAAGTGTCCAAGGCAAAATCATTCTGGGGTTTGCCAAGTTTGGAACCTTTTCCTGCAGGGTATGTGACTGGTTTCAACTCCTCCTAGAACACACAGCTTGGCTCCTAACTGCTCCCTCTCTGGACTCTGTGTCTCCCACTGGACATTCATATTAGTGCAGAGTTCGGCCCATAATATGAGCCAGACATAAGCAGCACAGGATCGAAAGTGAACTGTCCATCTGCAGCCTTTTTGTGCTCTGGATGCCCTTGGCAGAACTGCTGATCTTGTAGCTCTCTTCTGAGAATAGTGTTTTTAAAGGAAATAAAGCATTGCAAAGAAAACCAATTATGCTGAAATGCAGTTACCAAAAAACTTTTAAAAGGCAAGTTTGCAATATACAAATATATGTGCTTCTTGGTTAATGTATTAATAACAAAATCTAGTGGACCGGCAGAACTTCAAAGTAGTAGTGAGGGAGGCAATCCTTTTGAGATATCTGTAGCCATCATAACATGATAGGAAAATATCCATAGTTTTTAGGGGTGGACAAAGTCACAGAAACAGCTAATACCATTGTGGCTTATTGCCGATATTCACCAAAAAATAACATCACACATTTCAGTAAGAAGTCTGTGAAAATAAAGATCTAATTATTTCCCAACCAAGTTCATGGAGCCTCTGGAATTCTACCTACAGAACACTTGGGACCCAGGTTAAGAACTTGTGATTCAAGCATGGGGAGTGTTTGGGAAAACAAAGGAGAAGGAACCTGTGTTCACTTGGCTGGAGGCAGAGCTGAGTGGAGGAGAGGGCCTCTGAGTCTTGGAAAGTCCCTGGGAATCAGTGTCTCAGAATCTTCCTAGATGCTCAATTCTCAAAAAAAGTTGCTTCTATTTTCTCCCAGGATTCCTTCAAGTACTCTGGGAGATTTTCTCAAGCATTCCCAATAGTCAAACTCATTATTACTTATCAGTAAAATGAGACATGTTGTCTGTCCACTGCTCTGCAGATCAGCCTACCTGAGAGAAAGCTATAGGACGGGGACTCGAGAGATGATGGACTTAGGGTAGCTGGTGAGCTTGGGAAGACAGGTTTAGTTCCATATTATAGGAAACCACTAAGCTGCCCAGCAGGAGGGATGGTCTTCAGGGTTACTCCAGAACTGATACAATGTCCTGGAGACTTGCATTGAGGATAACCTGAGGAGAGAAACCAGCTCCCCCGAGCTGCTGGACATCAGAGCCACCCCACTGAGGGAGCATTACTGGGAGACCCCTTAGTGAACTGTTTTAAAGCAGTTAGTTCTGGGGCACTTGATCCAAGCGTCCGCCATCCATTTCCCTGACCCCAATACTTTAGGTCTAGAAGAATAGGAAACATCCTTGGGGAGTGTCTCTTTCAGTGGCCCTTAATATTTGATCCAGGGACCTGTTTGAGAATGAGATGCAAACAACGGTCTTTTAATCACTGAAAACTGCCCAGAAGCACATTCTCATTCTGCATATGGTTTTGAGAACTCCAAGGACTCCGAGGCCTGTCCAGGTTAATAATTTTTAACTTAACTCCCACACTCCCCTCTTCATAGAGTACAGAGCTAGGGCCAGAAAAGCTAGGGTCATGCCCACAAGCCCAGGCAGCCCAAGAAGGTGGCTGCTGAGTGGTTCGCACAGGCCCAGGACAGTAGATGGCCAAGCACTGGAAAATGCTCCTCTTCTTTTACATGCCTCAGCCCCCCTCCCCTCCCCACACTCAGCCAGGAGAAAACACACATCCAAGGACACAGGCCTGGCTCCGAAGGAAGCTGCACCTTCGCTAGACTGCCCTTGGAAGATGTGCCACAGTCACAAAACACCATCCATCTTACTTGCTGTAATGAGGACATTGCCTTCCTCCTTCCAAACCGGGACTCCCAAAGAGGCCAGCCCTATTATTTAAGGCTTTATCTCTGTACAAATAATAAATGCAGAGAACATGGGCCTCAGCAAATTAATTAGTATTATTATGTCTTTAATTCTAATGTTGGTCACTGGCAGAGCCCTTTCATGCCAGCTTTCATTCCAGAACAAACCTCTGTGATACCCACTTGGACAAATTCCTCTGCAGCAAGGGCTTTTCTTACACAGAAAAGGGCCAGGGTCTTTCCTTGGGGTTGCAGAGTTGGGCAGGTGAGGCTGCTATGAACAAGTTCCTCAGTGTGGAAACCCCCTGAGGTCCACCCAAGGTGCTCAGTCACAACTGGAATGTCTAGGGTCTGCAGACATGGGTGTCCCACCTCACGGAACAGGAGAGTGTGGCAGAAGCTGCCCCAAATGGCTTATGTATTTGCTCTGCAGGGATGAAAGAGGAGAGAAGAAACATCTGCAATCTAGTCAACCTATTTAAGGACACAGCTTATAAGAAAATGTTAGTAGAAGGGGTGAAAAACCAAACAGAGAACTAATGAATGCCTTCAGATGCGCAGACTAAATGCTTGCATGTCCTCTCACTGTTAGTCCCATCTTTTGGAAACTATATTTGAATCGAAAGAACATTGTTCAGATACTGGTTCTCGGCCATCCAAATCGCACTGTGCTAGAAAGCAACAGACAGCTTCAGAGTAAGGCTGCAAAACCAAGTCCCAAAAGTCACCTGTAAGTGCTCAAGCCTGTTCTGTTCCAGGTAGGGTCCAACTACACAGATGCTACACAGAGCAATTTACAGAGAAAAAGAAACGATACCTGTCTTTACAAGTATGCAATCTACCACCAATAATTCTGACATAGAAAAGTGTGCAAGGGATACTCAACCATTTTGGCAGAGTGTGAAACACATGACTGAACTGACTTGCATACTGGGTGGCAGTGGGGAGGGGCATCAGGGCCCAAAGCCCACAAAAAGCATGGGGGTGTGGTAGAGGGCTCTCTGAGGGGTGAGCAGAGCTCCACCTCACCTCCAGAAGGATCTGCCCCACATCTGCCATGTGACTTGGGTGCTTAACCCAGGGTGTGCTTGTCTCCCTGATGAAATGAAGGGTGCACTGGACAATCTCTAGGGCCCAGACAATCTCACTCCTCTACAGGGCAGGCCAAGAAAAGGCCATCCTAGCCCAGAGTGTCAAGATCCTCCCACTTACTTACACTTTTAACAACACATCTTCTTCCTTACCCCCAGCCCCATGCGAGTAAAATTCTCAAGGTTAAAAGCTTTTCCCACTTATGCTAAAATGTGGAAAACTGATAAAGGGATGTGAATGGTTACTTAAGATTTCTCTAAAAGGCTGAAGGAGCTAAATAAAGGGTCCATGATTATTAGCCCAGGACAGCCTATCATCATTGTTACATGGACAAATTGTATTGTATGTCGGAGCCCACAGAAGATGCACAATAATTTATCAGTCAGGGCCCAGCAAATTGTACAGTACTCACACCTCTACAGCACCACGCGCCTCTGCCCTGCCGCGTCCTCCCTCAGCTCTGCTTATAGGGCCACTGCCAGGAGAGGCCCTGGATTTAAGCCTCAGCTAAAAAGAAAGCACTTGCAAAACTTGCAAAAACCCAAAATGAATGGAAATATTTCTGTGACACTTATAAGTAAATAACAAGAGGAGGAAAGTAGTAGTTTCCTTCCTAGCTCCCTCCATTCCTGGGGTTTCCCACCATTCTCAAAGTAGCTGCCTAAAGACAATCACAAAAAACTCAAACTGTGCAGTAAACATGGGGCTGACCAGGAGACAAATAAAATAGACTGTGGCAGTCTGCTGGCTAAAAAAGAAACCATCCCAACGAAATCTGAGAACCACCAAGCAAACAGCTGATAGGGAAATGCAGACCCCAGCACACTCACAGGGTGGTGGCTTGGGGCACACAACTTGCCCTTGGGGAAGAGTATTTTATCACTGATGTTGTTTAGAATTGCCAGGACAGGATGATAATAAAAAGCAGACTGATTTTTGTCAGTTTTATTATCATTTTTAAGTTGTCCACTTGCCTGTCTAGAGTGGACAACTCCCAGCGCTGACCTTGGCATGGCCCTGGATGTTCGATGGCATGTTCGATGGGTGATAAAGAGGGCGGTGCTGTGGGAGACACTGTCTAGCCCTGGGTGGCTCTGATGCAGAAACAATTTTAAAAGCCTCCAGGCTGGAGACGCCATAGAGGTGGTTCGATCTGCCCACCCACCTGGGCCCAATGCACTCACGTGTACGTGAGGGCCCAGCCATTCCTTGGGACACACCCCTCCTTGCAAACTGGTTTCTATTTTCTCAGCTTGTGTTTCTTAAGCTATTTCTCCCTCTGTAATCCATTCCCAAGACCCATTGCTTTACTCATTCCCAAGTAGTTATGAACCCACTTGTGATCATTAATTGTACTATTTCTTTGTCATCATATTTACGGAAAGAAACTAAAGCCCAAAAAAGGGCAAGTCATTTCGGCGAGCTCCTGAGCTGAACAGAAATTACAGCTCAGCTCTGTTGAGGATTCCGCTCTCCTCCCGCCCCCACCACCCCCTGCTCAGCTCCGGACACCAGATTCCTTGGCAAGCCCACTTTCCTCAGCTCTTAGGCTAAAAGCTCATGTGGAGGCCTCAGGATGACCTTCTTTCAGGGGATCTTCCCACACAAGCGAGCCCGTGAAACTCTGCAACTTCCTGAAGGGAGATGCTGGCTGTCTGCAGAGAGAAAGAAAGAGGTGTGGAGTCCAGCACACCCAGGCTTGTGCCCCATCTCCACCACAGTAACAGTGAGAGCTTGGACCAGCCGTGAAACATCTGCGGACTTCTCTTTGCTCAGCTGTACAGGGGAAAATACACCCTGTCTTTCAAGGGTGCACTGCAGGTTACAGGAGAGAGAAAACACATTAAGTGCTCAGTGCACAGCATTGGTGGTTGTTTTTTTGTCAGTACTTCCTCGCTGTCTCCCCATAACTACAGTGTCAGTTTGAACAGTCCTGATAGTAAACGAAATGAAACCCTAATTCCCTCTGAATTCCAGGCCTACCACACATGGTGATGGCCTGCAGAGTGTGCTCAGAGAGCACTCGGCAGGGCCCCACTGGGAGATGAGTCCCCTGTGGGCTGGGCCACTGTTGGGAGGCTGTGAGTGGATCTGCTGCTGCGGTGCTACTGGGACCAGGCTCATTTGTGTTTTGTCATAGTGTTTGTCCTCACACTGTACAGGATGCCTTGGAAGCCCCTGACTGGGGCACGACAGCAACATATCTCAGTGGTTTTTCTGGAAGTCCTCCATCCTTGCCAGAATAAACTATACTCACAAACAGGAGAGGAAAGGGGGTGCCAAAATTCACCAAAGCCCAGCTTCTCGGGTGAAACCCACAGCTCATGCTGAAGTTGAAATGCTAACTGTGGGTTCCCAGGACAGCCCATTTAATTTCTCCTTTTGTTGGCTGGGTTCCAACAGTCCCTTCTTCCCCAGGCCCCTCCTTGAATATCACACCAGCTGGGGAACTGCCCCACCCCTAATTATTACCCTGGGGCTGCCAAGATGCAGGCTCCACCATGAGGATGGCAGCAAAGCAGAACGTGACAACAGCAGCAGCAGCAGGTGGGCCCTGCAGAAAAGGCCAGATTATCCTCTCCGTGATTACTGTCATCCATCTCCAGTACAGCAGGCAGGGAGCAGAGCATGCTCCATGCTGGCCCTGCTGCTCCCCGCACTGGGGCCGCCTTCCACCTCCTCTCTGCTGAGAAGCTGGGGGCTGGGGTGTGCTGTGCAAAAGGGATGCCTGGAACACACTCCTCTAGTGAGGCAGGGAGGCTTGCTTAGCCAGGGTGGCAGAACCCCAGGCAAAGCCTGGTGCCAAGTGACCCTGGGGTGGTCTAACCCTCCACTCACCTCCCAAAGGGTAAATGCTCTTTGGGCAGAAATAGACAGCAGGGTGCCATTTACAGAAAGACAGGACAACTCTTTCGAACAAAATGAGGTTTATCTTCTGCAGGTTCCAGATCATTCCTTGTCCACTTGTCTGTCCAACTGTCTCCCATCTATTCATCTATCCAACCACCCTGTTTTGTTCTGAACCTGTTAAGTGCTGGTACTGTGCCACATGGAGGTATAAAGGTGGTTAGACCTTTACCTCTGCTCTCTTTCCTCCTTGCTTCCCAAACTCAGGCACATTTTGTCAGGACGTGCAACAAGTCTGAGAAGAAGGGGTGCCTGTCCTCACAAACCAAGGCTCAGCATTCAGTGACTTACCCAAAGTCACACATAGATCCAAAGCTGGGGCTCCAACCTGACCTTTAAAGCCAGTGCACTCTGGGGGGCACCATGCTTTCTAGGGCAAAAAAGATACCACTTACCCAAGGCTAAGCCTCAATGGGAACTCTGGCCTTGACTTCAGCCTCTCCTGTACCTGAGCAATCATGGCAATTCAACCAATATTTGCCAAACTCCCGTCAGCACCAGGCCCAGGCAATGCAGCACTACATGGGGTCCTCCGGCCCACTGCCCAACCCTTCTCATTTGCTTGCTTGGTGGTTTGCATCTTCCCTGACAGTTTCTGGAGTGTTTTACTCTTTCACAATCCTCCCATGCGAGAAGATCCTGACTGGCTTCATCCCTGGAGGAAAAGACAGCTCTCAGTCTAAGTGTCCCAGAGCAACTCTCCCACTCTGAAGGGCAGTTAGCCTGGGGGCCATGGATGGCGTAGGCAGCACCAGGAGGGCTAATGGCTCTGCACTGCTGAGGGCACTACTGTCAGAGAGCCACGTTCCCTACACTAAGGCAAGGACTCAATTTAATAACAATAACAACAATAACAAATATCCTCCCTATGGTGTGATGTGTGAAAAGGAGACACAGGGGGCCTGAGAAACCCACAGGTGACAATTCATTACTGACTGTAAATTACTGAGAACTTGAAAATACCTCAAAAAGGAAACACCTGGTCATCCGAGAAGAGCTTTCTAGATCACAGAATGATATCAACAAATGTGACTAGTCCAATTCTTTCACTTGGTGGTATGAAAGCTGAGATTTAGTCTGCATATGGCAGACACCTCACCTAAGGTCCCAGAGGGCCTGGCAAGACCCCAGTCCAGGGCTGCCCGGTTGAGCCACAACATGGGACATCACTGTCATCAGGAGTTCCCAAGCTGAGCCCTACCTAGGCCCAGGGTATCCCTCTCCAAGCCAGCCTCTCAAGGTGGCTCAGAGGGGAGACACTCTTCCTCTTTCTGTAGCATCTCAGCTGGGCTATTTCCTGGCTGCTGCTCAGTACATCAGCCTTCCAGAGAGAAGGGCAGCCTTGTGAGAAGTGAGCCTTGGAGCCAGGTTTTCTTCAGCCAGGTCACCTTGGGTGAATCCCTGATCCTCTCTCAGTTTCAGTTACCCCATCTGAAAACTGGGATAATAATCTTATCTTCAAAAGTTTTTATAAAGATTAAGGTATGTATTATCATTGAAAGTACTTTAACATTGTTACTGCCTGATTCCCAAACAACATTGCGGAACTCTGAGGCTCTCCTGCCGCAGGCCCTGACGTGGGACCACCCAGTGCTCCACAAGTCCCGCCTGCATTGGATGCCTGACTTGGAGCTGGAAGGAATGTATTTCAACCTTGTTTGCTCTCCCAACTGTGCTGGTGGGACGCAGCAGGGCTGACATTGAGAAGCATGGTGTGTTTGTCACCTAGTGTTACTGTGTCATCCTTGCAGCTGCAGTTATTACCTCTTAGCATTATCTCACTGATAAATGAAGGGCTGAGGGGTTGGCTCTGCAGTGGACAGAGGAGTGGGGAGGAGGAGTGGTGGGAACCTACACGTGGGTGTGAACTGGAGTGTCAAGACTCAGGAGTGGGCAAACCAGCTCCCGCTAAATTCCTACCCTACAGCCCAGCCCGAGACATGTGGGCTGGGTGTGCTACCATGAGTGCAGAGGGTCGGCAGCCTGGAAGGCCATGTTCTAGTAGCCTCCATAGCACATAATCATCCCATTGCATAGAGCTGTCCATGAACAAACACCACCACTTAGGTCCCAGTCAGGAAAATAAGTGGGGCTTAGGAAGGCACGGAGAATTTAGGAGGACTCCAATGGGAGCCACAAATACCTTGTAAGCAGAAAGGGGCAAAAACAATGACCACTACCACAATGAAAACCACAGTATCACCAAAAATGATGGCCCAACCTTCCATATACTGCAATCAACATCCCAATACCAGAAAGTTTTAGCACACTAGCTAAGAGTGGCAGGGCCTGGAGAAAGGTGGAAAGGAGTGAGCAGAAAACAGACACAAGTGGTACGTGAACACACGTGGGAAGGGTTCTGATACCACAGGCTCAGCCCCTAATTAGCTGTGTGACGTTGGCCAGGTCACTTTACACCCCTGGTGCCTAGGCTTCCTTATTTATAAATGAAGCATTAGACCTGGTGTTCCGCCAAGGCCATGTTGCCTTCAGAATTCTATGCAAAAGAAATCTGGAATGTCCCTGGAAAGCTGGCATAACAAAGTTTAGCATGCACAAGGGAAGAATATTGGGACCCAATTTGTTGAGCCTGGAAAAAAGGATGAGTGTGACTCGCAGATCATCTTCAAGCACATGAAGGGCAGCAGATGGTTTTTCTTCATTACCACCAATGGAACCGCACAGGAAATGGGCTGCAAGAGGGTTAAGAGGCAGCTGAAGCAATTTCAAAAATATGGGTCTGATTCTGTTATTTCCCTGCTAAAATACTCTCAATGGTGCCAATATCTTTCATTTTAAATCCAATTTCTTCCCATGGCTGGTGAACCCTACCCATGTGGCCCCTGGTTCCACTCCAACCACCCCCTTGCCACTGCCCCCTGAGTTTAGAACACTCCACAGTACTCCTTGAGTCTCTGCAGCTGTCCCATGGGCTCCTTCGTGCAGTCAGGTCTCAGTGTCACCTCCAAAGAGCCCTGCCCAACCACTCAGCATGCAGTCCCTGCTTACTCCCTATCACGTCACCTTATTTTATGTCCATAATAGCACTTTTCACAACCCTGACATTTTCCTTTCTTTGTTTATGGTCTATCTCCCCATTAGAATGTAGGCCCGAAGAGAGGACACCTATTGATGCTATTCAAAACTGTCCCTCCAGGGTCCAGAACAGAGCCTGTCATGTAGATACTCAATGGGTATGTGTTGCATGAATGAATGGTGACACATAAGTCACTGAAGGAGAAAAACATGGGAATGTCTTCCACAAGGAAACCTGTAAGGCTCTCAAGTGGTTGTGAGAAATCATGGGCCCTCCTTCAATGAGGTCCTTTAAGAGCCTACAGGATTCTTTTCTGTTACAGACAATGTGGGCTAATGTCCCACACTGCCTTTTACAAGTCCAGGTTATGAATAGTCCCCAGAACTGCAGGCCAGCTCCCCACTTAAAACACAGACTGGCTGACATGTCATTTCTTTGGAGATGAGTCAGGAGAGTCTCACCTGGGGCTGCTCTCCCATCGATTTGTTACTGTTGCTAATAAGCCTCTGGAGCAAACTTTCATGCAGAAAAGGCAGGCTTTCAGAGTGTGCTCGGAACTGCCACCACCGACATGACCCACACCATGGGTCTCTGTGGCCCATGGGATCTCTCCCCTGAAGCCTGCCAAGCCTGCTGGACAGGCTTAGAGGGATGGCAGGCTGATGGTTGGAAAAGGAAATTGGCCTTGAAAGGGGTGCAAACAGGAACTGACCCTCCAAACTATACCTTAATCTGATGGAGACATTAAATAATTTGGTTTATTTTTGTAGGTTAAAAAAGGATGTGTGAAATTATTATTACTAGCTTTGGTGAAATGAGGAGTGGAAGGCAGGCAGGAAGGACAGGATGGGTTGTAGGACAATGGAACCTTTTTCAGTGCTACATATGTCCATCTTTCCCAGATGGACTGGAGATCAAACACCACTGCTCAAGATCTGCCTGTGCTAGAAGGTGCAACCAGTCAACCTGATGTTGCTATAGGAACCAGATTGCTCCCCAGCTCCATGGCAACTGACTCCAGAGTGTGTTAAGTACACAATCTGTTCACACTCCACATCACAATCTTGAGGAGAGACCAGCAGGAGGTTGGGAAAGGGATGGGGCAAGGCAGTTCCTTCCTAAACCAATTAGCTAAAATTTCAAATAAATGAGGTTCACTTTGAATTGAGACAAGCACAAGAGGTGGACATCTTCATTAGAATTACTCACACCAAAGACATCATCAAAGTTTTGGGGTCTGTCTATAGTGTTCTATGTCACAAAGTATCTTCTGTAATCATAGCAAGGTGTTTAACTGAGGGAGGCCTCCTTCTGGGGTCAAGAAAAACAACAAACGATAAACAGCCAATCAACCAACCAACAAAATAAAACCCCACAAAGCTAACTGTGTGCCAACTTGAAGTCCAAGATCAATACAATGTTCTTTCGTGAAGGTCTAAGTGACAATGAACTGCCCCACCTTGTAAGAGCACCTGCTTCCCTTAGAGACTTTGAATGATCAGCATCACTTTATTTGGTCTGCCGGTAGAGCTGTCCTGTCATTAGGGTGAAAATGTGAGTCCATTCAGACTCTGAACAGCCTATAATTGAATTCCACAAATTTCAACAGAATAGTCCAACTCGTAGCTAAGAAAGTCAGTTATTATTCAGTATGTGTCTGCCATACCCCATATATTGTTGCTGGGCTTTCTATATCATTAAGCTACAGGCTCAATAAAACCTCCATATTTGTATATTTGTTTCTATTGACCTAAATTTAGTGGTTCTCAAAGTGTAGTCCCTGAACCAGCAGCATCAACATCTTCAGGAGCTGGTTAAAAATGTAGATTTCCAGGCCCCACTTGCTCAGTCAGAAACTGGGGGTAGAGCCCTGCAATCTGTGTTCTTCACAAGCTCATGAGGAGGTGCTGCTGCACAGCAAAAGCCGAGAACCACAGTCCTGAGAATCAATGCAACCCCAAGGTTTTATCTGCCCACCTAGACCTCCCATCAGTCACTGACGGGTCTTTCCATGCCTCCTAGGCCAATTTCTGCCTGATGTGGCCTGTCATTACCACTCCAGCAGGAGGGCCTTTCAGCCTCTGCTGTTTGTCCTAGTGAACCCACAACTTTTCAAGATGAACCCTTGTTTTCTAACACATCTGTTACAACCCAAACCTTACACTGTTATAAAGTCTGCCCCCTTTCAAATCCTTCCCAAGAACTAGTCTGTTTCCTGAAGTCACTCAGAAGATGAGATGAGGAACCTCCTCAAGCCCCTAGAAACAAGGTAAACAATGCCTGAGATGTGCCTGGACCTGCGCAGAGCACAGGCGACGGCTGCCTCCCCACCTGGACACCACAGATGGTCGTCAAAGCAGGCCAGTCATATCGCCCAGCCTGCGAACAGCTGAAGCCCCCAGTGTCTTAATCAATGCCATAGTTAAGTCAGCCCTCTTCCTTTCTGTTTTCTGAGCCTGAGCACAGAACTTTGCACTTCTAATAATAAATATATTTCATTTCTTTTGGTCCAGAACTTTTATTCATAGACTACTGAATTTATTTTTATACTGCATAGAAAATGTGACATTATGCCTATTTATTTTCCTTCAAACTTTGTTATTATGCTGTCCATATGTTTTATATCCCACTATTAATGTAAAATGAGCGCTTCACTTGTAAGCTTTAAAAACGTAATTTTTATTAACTCATCCCATAAATTATAACACAATTTATTTAAACATTCTCTTTGATGTTAGGCTACTTTCAATTTTTTTTCCACTATCCATAATGTTGCCATGAATACCACTGTACAGATACATAAATCTTTACCTGATTATTTTCTTGGCCTAGATTCCTAAGAGAAAAATTATTAGTAAAATGGTATGAACATTTCAAAGACCTTGATACATATTATTATATTGTTTCCAGAAAAGTTATATTTTTCTATTTTAACCATAGTATATGACAGCTTATTTCACCACAACTTTTGCTAATGCATTATGTTTTAAAATAAATCTTTGTCAATTTGATAAGTGAAAAATGGCATCTTGTTCTAATTTGCATTTCTCCTTTACTGGTGAGGCTATTTTAAAAACATAAGTTGACCAATATGTAGATTACCTTTTGTGAGTGAAGCTGCTCATGTTCTTTGCCCAGTTTTCTCATGGGGGTGTGAGTGTTTCCCTTACTAGTGTCTAAGATCTTATCCAACAGAAATATTGAGCCTGTATCTGTCATTTTTAAAAATAATTATTTTCCTAGTTAATGTTTGCCTTCTAAAGTCTCCTATAGTTTTTCTGTGGATAAAAATTGTACATTTTTATGAGTTGAATCTCTTAATCTTTCCCTTTGCGTTTTCTTCCACCACTTTTATGTTTAAAAAGTCCTCTCTGATTCTAAGAGCAGTTAAATATTCATTTTCCCACCACTTTTTAATGGTTTAGTATTTTGCATTTAAGTCTTTAATGCATCTGTAATTTGTTTTGGCTAAATGTAGAAGGTAGAAAAGTAAAGTTAATGTTTTTCTTCCAAATACTTAATAATCCAGCCCCTTTCCCTCATCCACCTTCCCCTAGACTTACTTTTCTCCTTTATTATATGCTAAAAGGTTCTCAAGAGCTGTATCTGAACCTAAGTCAGACACACACTGATTTCTCTCTTTTCTTTGAGAAAAATTTCGGAAATTTGCTACGTGTGAACTGGAGGTGACTTCATGCTGACTTTGAGAGGGAAAACAGGGTTTGTTTCCCAGTGCACAGTGTGGGCGACAACGGGACCAAGCAAGTCTCCTCCCACCCTTCCACCAATCCGCCATTTCAGGGTTGTGGGCTTCCACCTGAAAATGGTACTATTGCACACAAGTTATTTTGGACACATTTCTTTTCAAAAATCTTATTCTACACACCAGCCAATGTCATTACCAGAGTTTGTTTCCTAGCTGTTTTGTTTCCCTGCTCTACCTGCGGACTCCATTGCCTATACTGTTCTATTTAACAAGAGGACTACATTTTCTCACATAGAAAAAGGTCCTTTCCTCTGCAGTGTTCTTTACATGTTTTCATTGCTACTTTCTGCCTGTTTATTCTTCCGGATAAACTCTAGACTTACTTTTGTCAAATACCCTCCATCTTCCTCTCCCTCCCCAAAACACCCTGGGCTGTTGATTGGAATAAAAATTATGAATTAAACTGGGAAGATACAGCATCTTCATAATGTTCAGCCTTTGCTATAGAAATATGATTGCTTCCATTTATTCAAACTGTTCTTCTGTATCTTTCAGTTAAATTTAAATTTTGTCATATAGACTCATGTACTTAATTTTAGATACATAAAAAAGCTATTGATTTTAAAATACTTATGTTATATCCAGCCACTTTTTGGGGTGCTTTTATGAGTCCTAACCATTCTGCGTTAGATTTTCTAGGACTACAATCACAATGTTTGCACAGGTCAACTGATCTCTTCCTCCCCACTTCCTGCTTTGTGACACCCTCTAGACCTTCTACAGTGCTAACTGGCAATGATTTAGTGAACATCCCTTCCTTGTTCTTGATTTTGAAGGAAAGGCCTCCAGAATTCCATCACTAAATGTTTGCTGTTGTCTTGAGATATTCTTAATCATATTGAGTAGCATTCTATTTCTAATATATTCTTATTAAAATAAATATTGGATTTTATGGCATGCTACATTTTTAGCTGATTTTATGATGTGATATATTATAGTAATAAATTTCCCAATATCAAATAGTCCTTGAGTTTATTGGATATATCCTACCTAATTATAAATTCATTGGGTTCAATTTTTCTTTCACCTGTGTAGGTATGTGAAATTATTGCACATTTTTTGTGTGTTTATTAACATCTTTGTCAGGATAGTGCTATGTTTACTAAATAAATTTTTAACTTTAATATTTTCTGTATTTTGGGACATATTATCTATAAATTGAAATTCATATTTTTACTGAAAATTACTATTGAGATTTTCAAATGTCTTAACATACAACTGTGAATAGCATTAATGCTCTTAACCTTAAAATCTTATATGTGTATGTTATTATGTTTCCTTAATAATTTTATGCTTTGTTTCTAAAATTTCCAGAGGTCATCTAACTTTTTTTTTATTTCATAGCACTAGCTCTTAGATTTATTTATCAAATCTATTCTTATACTGTTTCCTATATTATTAATTTTACTTTTAGCCTTTTGGTTTTGAGTGTCTTTCTTATACAGAATATAACTGGGTTTATTTTTAAAGCTGAATATGAAAGTCTTAGACTTTCAATAATAAAAACATTTAACCCACTTACATATTTTACCATAATTGATATGCTTGACCTTACTTTTGCAATTTTGTTTTATGCTTCTGGATATTTTTGTGTGTTTATTTTCTCATTTTTTAATTCCACAGACTATACTTTATTTTAGCCTCCTGGTGTTTTTGAAAGTAGAAAACCTGATTTTTAGTCTTTATGCTATTACAGAAATACACAGCAGAAACTTCTATAATCTAACAAGTCCAAAACGAAGTTCTGACTCCCCTCCTTAAGACAAGTATGTCACATGCTGCATTTAAATAAAAGCTGTATTAACTACAGTTTCTCCTAGCACCCACTATGTCCTTGCCATTATTAATTTAATCATGTATTACACATGCAGTTCCTTATCATATAATTATTTATGAAAACAGGATATTTAAAAATAAATTCTAATGTCTATTTTGTAACCACAGTTAACATAGTTATTTTTATTAATGATATTAACAGGATCAATAAGAGCTATAATTGATTGGGTACTTGCTAGGTGCCAATTGCCACACCAAGCACTTTACCTACATTTTCTTCTTAATCCTTACAGAAATCTCACTTTTCCCATATGACAATCAGTAAGAAGCAGAGCTGGGATTCATTTGCTGGTCTCTCTGATCCCAGGCCTCTGCTCTTAATTATTATGTCCTAGCTCTATTTAATTGCTCTATTTCAAGTTCGGCATTGGTCCATTTTATACTGTCCTGGAGTCCTTGATTTCAATGCATTTCAGTCACCTGGAACATTAGTACTAATTGATTCACTGTCTCAGAAGGACAACTTGAATGCTTTATTGCTGAGACCTTGCATATCTTAATATGTCTTTATAATACCTTTCCATCTGAGTTACATCTTGTTTAACAATCCAGTTCTTTGTGGACTGTCAGTGAGGAATGTAGGGCAGGAATGAGCCTCTCAATCCATTCATTCCACTTGTCCTTTGATGTATGCTCTTGACTGCTCCATAATTTATAATGTGATTGCCAATTTTAAACATGTTGGTATATTTATAGATATTTTACTTGGAAGTTCTTAGGAAGCATATCAAGTATGCTTTTTAAGTAAGAAGCCAGTATGAGTTTTGTAAACATTGTTTTCTATTCATGGACTGAGTCATCTATCACAACTTTGCGTCTTCAACAAAGTTTCCTTTTGCAGTTTCAATGGTAGACATGTTGATTAGGCCTAAGCCCCATGGCATTGAACTCAAGACCTCTCTCCAGACTGACATCAATCTGTAATCCACATTCTTTAATCAGAGTTGGCCAACAAATTACAAACCTATTTCTCAAAATTTTTCACAAAGAAATCCTGATATATGTTCCCAACTGTTTTATTGAAATCAACACTATCTTAAGTATTCTTCTGAGATAAGTCTAGTTACCCCACGAAGAAAGAAAATCCAGTTAATTCAATATGTTTTCTAAAATTACTAATTTCTTTCTAAAGCACACACATGCCATGTTTTAGGGAATGTATTCCAAGAGTTTGCCAGACAGGAACATAAAGCTTACTCCTCTACAGCCTCTGAACTATAGAAAATCAAAATGTTTGCTTTCTCTGGCCCCTAGGAACAGTCCACATTTCAGTGGAATCACTGTCAAAAGCTCTAAGAAAATGTTAGGAGGTTCTTTTCCTACTTCAGATAAAATTAGTCAAGATAAACTTTAACCCTCTAAATGGGCAAATATTGTAAATGCATTTGTTCAATTCCTCTGTAAGTGTGTGGGTGTACTGCTTCTTCTAGTCTGTTGGCCATTCTCACTGATAGGGGCCTGGAGCCTCCTTGTGCTCCTCCTTGCCTCACTCACTGCAGGAGCCCACCGGTCTCTCGGCATTCTCCACCAGCTCTGCTGGTCCAGCTCCCCCTGAGCTGCCTTTGCTTTCAGAGACTCTCGTGGAATCACAAGACCATTCTCTTCTCTGCACTTTCTGAAACACTTCTGACATCAAAGGGCTGCATTGTATGTAGTAGTCTCTCCTTTCAGGAGTAGGAACCCTAGAAGCACTGGCCACTCTCCTCCACAGCATCCTCGCTCAGAATCGGGTCCTGCATGGCAGTATCTGCTGCTCCCCTCTCTTTCTGAGAGCTGGGACTCCCTGTAATCCATGGCAAGAGTATATTTAGATGCTCTGCTTTTAGCCTAACAAGTCTTCTAGCAGAAGATGAGACTATTTTGCCTCTGCAGCTATTTTATGAACTCTGCCAAGAAATCATTCTTTATGCCTTTGTTTATACGGGTAATCTGTGGTACATTTCCACATAACTGAAGCTCTTCCTTCTTTTGATCCTTGCTGCTCTGCTCTAGGCCACTGTGCTCAGGTGGATGGGTTTGTACAGCAACACAGGCCTCGTTGGAACATCGAGCCTCACTCCCAATCTCTTCCATGGCAGCTGCACCTCCCAAACAAGCTGTACTCCATGACTGCCACTGCCCAGTCTGGAATCACATACCAACCATCAGAGAAGCCTGTAAAAATTGCATTTTTCCTTTTATATGAACATTTCTAATTTATTTTCTTTACTCTTATAACCATTCACCTAGAGTCTGTCAGATCGCATCAATTATGGAAGAAAAAGAGCTAAAAGGGGAGATGGGTTGCCATCCTTCACTGTGATCTAGCCTCTCCGTGAGTTCTGAGGACTCATACCAGAAGCAAGGACCCTGGAGCTGGGACAGCTGCCTGATGAGTCAGGGCTGCCTTTCGCTGACCCAGCACTCAAGGCTCTGCATCCTCACCATGTCCAGACATGGAGTAAGTGACAGTGCCAGCCTCCTGGCTTCCAGGCATGCCACTAAGTTTGGGATCACACAAACAGTACTTCACTGGCAGTTTGCATGAAATGCACAGGGTTTCTTTACTCCATATTCCCTGCCCTGCAGAATCTCAGTACACACTTCCACTCTTGCCAACAGGCTCAGGCAGATGAGGATCCCTGGGCTGAAAAAGAACTCCCAGGTTACCTTCCTCAACCTCCCACGTGTACTTCATTTCACATCCACTCTTATACAAGGGTTCCTGTCAGAAGAAAAGAAAGAAGGAAGACAGTGCTGGAAAACGGGAAGAGGGGAGGGTGGGCAAGGGCCCCGTGCTGGGCGTGCAGTGAGCATTTGTAAGCACTCTTCCACTGAGTGCCCAAGCAGACTGGGAGAGAACTCACTGAGAAGGGAAGGAACCAGGTAACCCTCACTCCTCTGACAACTCTCACTGGTTCTGTTAGTACGTTATTTGGAATGGACTATGGCATTAGTTGAGCCAGGTCAAAATAACATATGATTTATAAAACTAGGAATACAAAAATGATACAAAGGAGGAAAAAAGTATCATTCTAGTGTTTTCCAAGATCTTCCCAGTATTCTCCAATTAGCCAAGGTGGATTTCAAAGAGAATTGGAAGCCTACCAAGGTGACTTGTCTCCTGATCCTCACAGGTAATCCTGAGAGCAAACAGTGCTATGAGCTGGCCAAGGAGAAAGTGTGACAGGGGCAAGAAGAGTTGGGGGTGGCTCTGGGGGTGAGGGCTATGGTCTCTCCAAGAGCTGAGATGTGAATGTATGGGATTTCAAGAGTTCACTGCCAGCAGAAGGAGATAGTCCATCTTGGCTGCCTGGTACCTGCTCACCCCCAGGCCACTATTGCACATGGCTAAAGCATGTTCTAGTCACTTGAAGGGTTTGACAAAGGAAGTTCTCCTTCTTCTTCTTCTTCTTCTTTTTTTTTTTTTTTGAGGTAGCATTGGTCAATAACATTATATACATTTCAGGTGCACAACATTATATCCACATCTGCATTCACAATAGTGTGTTTACCACCCAAAGTCTAATTATTATCCGTCAACATACATTTGACCCCTTTTACCCATTTCACATTTCCCCTACACTCTTTCCCCTCAGGTAACCTCTAATCTGTTGTCTGTATCTGTGAGTTTATTTTCATTTTGTTTTATTTCTTCATTTGTTTCATATTCCACATATAAGTAAAATCATGCAGTTTTTGTCTTTTCTGTCTGACTTATTTAACTCAGCATGACATCCTCAAGATCATACCATATTTTCACAAGTGGAAATATATCATCAATAGATGAATAGATAAAGAACATGTGGTATGCATATACAATGGAATATTACTTGGGTAGTTCTTTCATGTGGAGATTTCCTTCAGGTGACAAACTACTTCTTATCGTTCAGTTCACACCTAGGAAGGAGGAGGCTTACACATGGCTGCCTGGCTCAGGGGCAGGTGACGTGCGTGCCTCTGAGCCAAGCATCCCTTGCTCTGCTCACTCCTTCCCTTTCTGCCTCATTATACAATTTGCAGCCATGTGAGCCAGAGATAGGCCGGAGATTGCAGGAGATAGAGAAAGAACACAGGCCTCATCAAAGCTCTCATATAAAAAAAAATTTTAACCTGTAAAATTCTGCTTTCTCAACAACAAAGCTGGGCACCTACCACATAGTCCACATAAAAAAATGATAAGATCTGATCTCTGCCTTCAAGAAGATTATAGTCCAGCTGGAGAAAATGGACACACACACACACACACACGTGCACGTGCGCACAAGCAGCTACTACTTTTAAACACAATGTGCCAGGTGCTAATTACATGTTATAAATATGATATCTGATACTTACGAATAGCCTGTGAGGTAGAGATTATTGTCCTAATTTACAAGGGAAGAAACTGAGACTCAGGAGGGTAATTTGGTCGAGGCCATGGTTAATCAGAGGTAGGAATATCACACCCAGGCTGCATCTGTTCCTGTGCTGTACTGAATCAAAAGTCCACTGTGCTGCCCTGCCGGTGTGGCTCGGCTGGCGTCATCCTGCAGAAGCCCACTGTGCAGAGCAGTTCAGCCATGACACCTGCTCTCAAGTCCATGCTTTGTCCTTGGCTTTCACTCTCACCCTCTTAGCCAGCCCACCTAGAATCTATATGTAACTCAATATTTGGTTCAGCCGCATAAATAAAACAAAATTATTGGTGATTTTCTTTTTCTCTAAAATAAAGCTGTCTCCAGGGAAATGGGCTGGGATGGCTGCTCCTTGGCCATCAAGACTCAGGCTCTCCTCTTTCTGCTCTGGCATCCTCAATACTTGGCTTCTATCTTATGGTCTAATGTGGCTGCTAGAACTCTAGACATTTACAATTGCATTCCATGAGGCCAAAAGGAGTAAGAAGTGAAGAAAAGGGACTCATCCTTCTCCTTTAAGGAGGCTTCATTAAATTACAGCATACAGTACTTTAGTTTATGTCTCTCATTGGCCAGAAATTGCTACCAAGCCTTACAGAAGACTACAAAATCTAGTCTTTTTAGTCTAGGTAGCAATATGCCCAGCTGGAAATGAAGGTTCAATTACTAAGAAGGCTATGTATATCAGATGCTGGCATAGACAACTATACATTTTTATTATACTCAGATTTCAATTATTTTTTTTAAGTACCAAGGTGTGGCTGGTCTCTGATAGCTCAGGAGCAAAGTTAATAATTGACACTGGAGCTGCTTCTTCCCCATTTCTCCTCCTTCTCCATCCTCCTCTCCTCCTCTTCCACCTCCACCTCTTCTTCTTTTGATACCACTGCAGCCAGGAACTCAGCAGGGATAAAGCAAATAAAGCTATGAAATGAAGACCCCCCCAACATTCCTGTTTGCCCATGAACGGAACTTTTTGATTATAGGCTCCACATTTAAAACATATAAAAACTGTCCCAAGGCTGACGAACAGGATCTGTAGTTTGACATGCTGCCACCGAATGAAAGAAAAGATGGTCCATGGTCCCAGGTGGTGAGCAGCAGGCTCACATACAAGCTAACTGGACACAGGCAGAGTACTGTATTCCTCCTTATGCATCTCAAGTCTCCCAAAACAAATGATGGAAAAACAGACAAAAATTACTTAATTTAAAATATTCCAACTTAATTTAAAATATTCCACTATGAAATACTGCACTGCATCTAAGATTATATACTTTTCAAGATTGGTCAAGCATTGCAATTCTTCAAATGGCCAGTAGAGACAGAAAGCTGGAGTTGGAAGCTGTTTAGAGATGATCTGTTTGGCCTCTTCCAATCATGGAAGACACTGCAACCAAAGAGGTACAATGATCTGCTCATGTGCAAAAGAGACATCGGCTCTCAGCTCCCAGGCTCCTACCATCCTAGCCCCTTGGGGCCAATGGTGGGCTTTGGGGGACTACTCAGTATTGGAAAACTCCACAACAGTGGTATTGAAGACTTCAGATGCCAGCCATTAAAGTTAAGAAAAAGAATGTGGGGTGGGGGTTTTCTCCAGCACCTTCATGCTTCTGCCTAAGGAGAGGCACAGGGTTTCTTCAGGGCTGGGGGCAGCTGTTTTCTGGGCCCTGGAAAGGTTCATGGATGTTGAGAGAGCTTGATGGGCACTGAATGGAACCATAGGCATTTGAGTGGGTGTCTCCACACACCAGCCCCTGGTTCTCAATGAGCCTGAGACTCCCCTGGAAAAAATTGTTAAAAACAGACTCTTGGACTTCCCTCCCAGAAATTCTGAACCACGAGATCTGGATGTGGCCCAGGAAATTGTATTTTTAAGACATGCCCAGGGGATGCTAATGCTGCCATCCAGGCACCTTACTAATCTGAGGACAAGTGATGGGATTCTCTGCACACAATGATTCATGGGCAACACTCCTTCACCAGTCAGTACGCGTCTCACTGGGGAAGACGCTGCCTGGTGGGAGATGCCAAGACCCATTCCTCATGGCATTTACCACACTCTGTGGTAAGAAGTTCCTCCTGCATTCACAGTCCCCTATTTCCATATTAAGCATCTTTCCTTCTCTTGCAATAATGGGAAGCCAGCTAATCACCAGCCTCCACATCCTAACCCTTCACAGACTTGAAGTCTATTACTAGGTCACCTGTCAGCCTGCTTTTCTCCCAGTTAAATAATCCCCCTTCCTCTCACTTCTCATCCATGGTCCCATTTTCTAGCCCATCAATCATTTCCACGCTTTCCTCTAAATGCTCTTCAAGCTCCCTCCAGTCCTCTCGAGTTGTCTTTGTTTCCAGTTCTTCCCTTGAACAGTTTGTGTCTTATGAGATAAAAGAAAAAAAATCCCTGCTCCAAAAGAATTCGAAGGCTATTTTGACAGGATTAATTTAAGAAACCTCCCTGCAGCACCACAGCAATCCTGAAAGAGGGCAGGTTGCATAAGAAAGTCTAAGGAAGGGACTACAAGAAAGACTCCATCATCTCCATGGCCACACATCCCAAAAGTTTCCTGAGTGCTTGATGAAGCAACAGGTGTGTCCACAGGGCTGAGGGTCCACCAGACAGGTAGTCAGAAAGACAGGAGGGACTGCTGAGCTTTCTAGTTGATCCAAGTGAGGTAACTCAGCGCAGGCTGGCTTTCAGCAACAGAGCCAGTGGCAGGAACATAATGGAACGTAGGAGCCAGAGAGTCTTGGGAAGCAGTGTGAGAGTTGGGGTGGGTCATTAGTAACCCCAGTGACAATGATGTCCATTCATCGTAAGCACAAGGTCACTTCCTTATGAGGAAGAATTTTTTAAGGGATGCAACACCTTGTCAGGGATATGATACAAAAAAAAATCAGCAGGCAGGAAAAAAGGAAAAAGGGAAGCAAAACAGAGGGTAGAATTCAAAGAGAAACAGAGTTCAGTGGTCCAGAAAGACCTATTGTTTTCAAAAAGCAAGAAAAAGGGAGAAAATAGCAGAGGGGAGACATGGCAACAGAGGAGGCAGGGAAATTGAGAGAGAATTTGCCTCCGCAGCCTCCGGGGGCCTGGAAGAACTGCCACACCACCCAGCAAGGAAAGTGACTATGGAGCTTTGCCGAGGAAGTTAGGAAGTGGGCTTCGGTTCTAAATATTTCCCAAGAGGTGATCTCACAGGACAGCCAAGTGGGTGAGTGTACAGTGCTCACTCCCACAGCCGCCCACTGCTTCGTGGTTAACCTGCATTGTGCTGCTTCCAGAAGGCCGAGTGCACTTACAATCTCATAATTTAGTACTTTTTTTCTTTTTGAATCCTTTCTCAACAAAATTGGCATTTATGAAAGACAAATTTGTAAGACTATGGGCACTGAATTTGGAGATCAGTTAAATCCTGGTACTGCTACTCACTAGGCATATCCTTGAGGAAGTCTACAAGTCTTAATGCTCAATCTCTGGATCCAATAAATGGAAAGGGTTGTAATGAGATTTGAAAAGAGGTGATGTAATTACATGACAAGAAGTTTTAGTTGAATATGGATGCCTGTATCTCTTTCTGCAGCGGATATATGAAAGATGAAAAAAGGGACAGAGAAAGAAAGAGAGAGAGAATGAGAGGGAGAAACAATGATGGAAAGAGAGAGAGAGGTACCACTTCCTCTGGGCCACCAGTGACTAGCAGATAAAGTAGGATGAAGCACACCCTTCTGAAGAGAGACAGCCCGATCTTTTTCCATTCTGTGATGAAGCCAGACATGCTGTTTGAAAAGCCTTTCTTTCTCGGGCCTCCACTTCTAATAAGATAAGGAATCACATGAAATCCTTCCTCACATAGCGAAAATGTGCTGGGTATGGACATTCTCGGTGTGACTATGATAAATCACCAATGGGAACATGTACATGTTTCACTGTTTCCTTTTTTGGAGGTGGGGGGTATAAAGAAAAAGCAGACTGAGGTCTTTCTCTTCCCTTTCATTCAATCCCAAACCATGGCCCAATAGCTAATTTTGTTGGTTGGCCTCTTTGTTCACTAACTAGTAATTGTGAACAGCTGGAGAGGGATTGCTCACTTCGAGTAGAGGGGATTGTGTGCTCAGGAGAGATATTGCTTAGGGAGAAAAGTACCTCTTCAGTGACAAGATGAAACTAAGCATGCCCAAAATTAGATGTATCTTTAAGAGGGCCAAGAAAAGAAAAAGAGCTTTATTTGCCTCCCATGTGGCCAACATGCCACCCACCCTGGTTTCTGGTAGTTCCACTCTAGCATCTCACATCAGGAAACAGAAATACCAGCTGCTTCCAAGCAAGGTAATTCTCTTATAATTTTAGATCTGCTTGAAACCAGGGAATATAGTTGGGGAAGCACAGATTATTCTGGATAGAACAGAAAATCTAATCTTGAAAAGAAGGAAAAGCTCCAATTCTAACCATAACAAATTTTGGCTTCAGTCTGTGAGTGAAACATAAAAAGCCCAGAGATCACTGTATATATTCCAAGGATAGTTTTAAAATACCCAAGCAGAATGGCCCTATGTTTTCAAGACTCTTGATGAGAATGGAAGGATGGGTAGAAGCTGAAATTTTGAGAAGTAGAAGGAAAGAATGAAGCAGTGTTCTAGAGTGGGCGAAGTGTGGACGTTGGGTTTGAAACCAGGCTATACCGCCTTCTAGCTGTGTGATCCTAGGCAAGCCATACAACCTCTCTGTGCCTCATGGCCTCGTCTGTGGAATGGGAATACTGATAGAGGGGTAAATGAAACAACGCACAGGGAACACAGTATATTTGGGGGAGGCACACAAAGTGACCAAGTCCAGTCCTGCCTCAAAGGAGGTAAGAATTTATTATTCCCATTTACATATGAGGGACCTAAGCCCACAAGTCTCTGATATAACAGGAATATGAACACTTTTTTTGTGGGTTACAATTAGGCAAGAACACTGATTTGCTTTGAACCATACTGCCTCTTGGTATAGATTTTGGACAGTCCTGCACTTTTCCAAAGCCTCCTACAAAACAGAGTAGGGACACAGCAGCAGTTCTTAGCCCCATCTTTTTGGGGTCAGTGAGAAAGTCACTGAGATGCACAATAAATTAGGAGCTAAAACTACTCGCTGTCACAATTTACGAGCCTTTATGTTCACACTTGCACCCAAGCCCCTGCGTTCACCTTCTCACAGGCCTGGTCTGGGACACCAAGACAGGCTTGAGCTGCACCTTCTTTACTTCCTGTGAAGCAGCAGAAAGACTGAGCTACCGCACAGGGTAACTGGTGTTGTTTGCCTAATGATCGACAGGGTAGCTTAGGTTCAATTCAATTTAATTCAATTTAACTAAATGAATTTGATTCAGTGCATTTATTGAACGTCCAACTAAATGCACAGGATCACCGTGGTTCCCAAGGTGGGGCAGGGAGGAGTGGGTTGGGCATGATCCAAGCAGCAGTGCCCTGCCCGTAAGGAGCGCGTGGATAGGAGCTGGACAGACAGAGACTCACAGGTCCCTTTGGGTACCGGGTTTCTCCACTTCAGCACTGCTGGGCTGGATAATTCTTTGTTGTGGGTCTGTCCTGCATACTGTGGGCTGTTGAGCAGCACTCCTGGCCCCCACCCACTAGGTGCCAGTAGGACTGTCCTCTAATGTGGGAACTGAGAGTATCTCCAGACACTGCCAAACATCCCCTGGGGGGATGCAGTGTGCAAAACTGCCCCTGCTGTGAACCATCGCAGTAGTATGAGGTTACCTATATCATCAGTTCTGTAAGAGAGGTGTAAGCCAAGTGTCGTGTGGGTGATGAAGCCGGTGACTCATTCTAACCAGGACAGACTTCACAGACAAAGTTACATTTGGGCTGGGCCTAAGAAAGCAAGTGGGGTTTTGATAAGCATACTTCTATCTTAACAAAGGAAAAATAAGGGAGCGGGAAATGCTAGGATCCAGTGTCAAGGAACTTGGCATAACCTGCAGGCCACAGAGAGCTTCTCAAAATATTCAACTACCAGTGTGGCCTCCCCTGATGCCATGAGCCTGAGAATGGGCAGGAGCAGAGTCCTGCACAGTAGTAGCCTTTAGTTGCTGAAATGTAGGGGCATGAGAGAGCCCTGGTGGGGGATGGTGCAAGGCCTTTGTGGGGCTCAGGGCAACTGGAATTTTCCAGTATTTAACAACAGATAGGGTCCCACCAGCACACATCTGCTGAATGCCAGCCTGCCTTGCCCCCCTCAGGAGGAGGACACACCCAAAGCTTAATCTACTCTTGGTCTTAAATGGAGGCTTAAAACAGGCTTGGCCTGACAATGTCAAAGAGCTCCTTTCCAATTCAACAGTTCGTGCTGGTGGCATATCCAGCACAAGTCAATACTATGAACACTGGGGGAGGGCAAAGCTAGTATTGCTGCTACAGTTTTAATAGCCAACTTTACAGAACGTTGCAGTTCCTTGGCCAGTGCTCTCCCGCACCCCCACCCCCTACCCCAAAGCTCCCATTTGGCTTCATTTCTTTCAGGTTCCTTAGCCTGCCTAATGTGCAAATGTGGGTTATGTGGAGTTAGTCACCAAAACAGAAGCTAAAGCTGGACCAAACTCACCAGCTCTGAAATGCATGTGTTATTTGAACGAGAAAGGCAGAGAGGAGACCAGGGAAATGAGTCTGATGCAGACCTTGTGTCTGGAGAGAACGTACAAGGGGATGTCAGGAACAGCTATAATTCGGCATTCTCTTGCCATGCTCAGAAAATTAAATTACAATTCACCCCATGGGCAGGAGTGCCTGGCTGTCCCTGCTGAGGAGGAGGAAGGAGTGGATCCCATTTCCAGTCTCTTCCACACCACAGGCCTCTGCACCAATGCTGAGCCATCCCTACACCGGACAAGCGCACACACTCCTGACCTCCAGCAGAGTCAGGGAGACGCTTCCCCTTACAGATGCAGTTCAGCTGCGAACTAGATTCCCAGTCCCTTTCTGAAACAAATCTCCCATCCTACCAGCATTTCAACACTGACTGCACACTGTGGCAGCATGCCTGGAGAGCTGATCTGCTTGCTCTTCTAAAGAAAAACCTGGCTGATCAAAACTGCAAGCAGGTGGCTGGAGAATGACCCAGAGACCCTGGAGGGAACATGGAGCCACATGTCTGACCTGCTGCCCCCAGTTCCTGCTCTGTACCAGCAGCTGCAGCAGCTCAGACCAGGGAAGTGAAGAGCCATAGTCCCGAGGGAGGGGACTGCCTGACTGCCTAATATGCAGAGTGGTTATGAAAGGTGGGGGTCCCTGCTTTAGAAGTTCCTGGAAAACATTCATGTCTTCCTAAAAACCCCTCACCCCACCCCAGCTGCAGTTCAGAAGCAAACCTCCAATTCTGTCTTCTTCACCTGGCTCCTAGACCAGAAAAGGTCACCTGATGGGCATCTTTCTTCAGACTCCTTCCTCTGATCCTGTGAACACAGCTGCCAGATCAATCACAAGGAACGCACCTAGCATCATTTTACATCACCTTTGCCTGCACACTCACAAGGCCCCACTGCCTCTAGTGTGACGCTGAAACGCTGTAACCTGACATTCAGGATCTCCTCTCTACAGGCTCTGCTTCAGCCAGGAAGATCTAATCATACTCCCCCAGACAGGCCCTGTCCACCCAGCCCCACCCCTGGGCATCACAGTGGAGGCACAGTTTATGTTCTGCTTCCTCCAGGAAGCCCTCCAAACCAGAGCATGCTCCCTGACCCCCAGCACCATTGAGGGGGCACTGGGTACTTCCAAGGGATGCCAGTCTGACAGCCTCCTCTGTGAGACCCTCTAGGCTTTGACTTGCTTAAAGCAGACCCTCCCCTAACAAGCCTTCCCCCAGGTCAGGGTTAATCCTAAACTAGTTCTCTTTCCCAAACATTCAACTGTCTGCAGAATGTGTTTCCTTCAGCCAATGGTCTGGTGCTGATTCAGTGGTCCACCCTCCCACCACTCCCCGTCCCCCCAGACAGACAATGAGGCTGTTACTGGCAAAGGCAGGGTGACACCAGCAAGACAGGGAGTTCACCTGGCATGTTTTGTGAAGGCCTTCAAACACCACCACCCTTTATCAACTTTCCAGCAACCCACACACATCAAATGCAGGCAGCCAGTTTTGTATGACTGGTGATGACTTTTTTCTAATAAGAGTTTAATTACAGGGGAACTATATTCCCAGAGGGCCTGTCAATTGAGGACTCACCATATAGACCTTCTGACAACCTCAGGCAGCCAAGGAGACCTCATTAGCTGAGCAGGGGAGGGGAGGAGAAGATGGCTGTGACACACCGGGTGGCGTTTCCCAGCAGGGGTCTCTTACCAAGGCCCACCACGGAGGTTCTGGGACACTAGGTGGGGGTCTAATCTAACGATGCCGCACACTGAATCTTCTCACTGAGCTGCTGCAGAGTAGAGGGTATGGCTCTGGGGACACCAGCAATTGCTGCATTTGGGGTGAAAGCCGGGCATTCCAGTCAACACATTTCTGAGTCAGGCCACATGGCACAGCGCAGGTGACTCAGGCCTCCCACCCTAGTGGCCGGAACAACCATCAAGACCGGAATCCTGTTTCTGTGCTTAGGCCTTTCTGGAGATGGAGACGGCTCTTTCTTGCTCTGGTCTCTTTGTCGGAGAATTTCTGGGCCCAGGGTGTGTGGGAGAGGCGATGGGTGTGGATCTGGGGCTGCAGGTGGCGAAGGAACCCTCCAAAGCAAGGCAGAACTACAGAGCCCACAGCAAGGAAATGTGTTCTCTTGGGACCAAGCCAGGACAGAAACGCTCATGATGTTCTCCACTCTGCAGCACTGGAGACACCAACCCACATGAGAAAATCACTGCAGAAAAGTTCGTGAGAGAGAATAAATGGGAAAGAAAATATTATAATCAACCTGGTCCCCCCTTTCCCTCATATTCTCTCCATCTCTAGGGAAATCCTCACTCATCTAGCTGCATTAGGGTCCCTTGAGGAGGGAAGGACAGAGGCAGCAGGGACAGGGGCCAAAGGGTGGGCAACTCCAACTCCTGATGACAGGGCCATGGAAGAAGCCACACTACCTTGGGGCCTAGAAGTAGCTCAGAGGACTCCTGGCTGTTCATATGAAGCCAGGATGCAGCACTTCAGCAAAGGCCAGGTGAAGAAAGGTGATTTCTCTTTAGCCAATGGGCATTGGAAGCTGGGGTATAGGCCACCCTCTGAGCAGCTGGCAAAGCAGAATGAGGGCTATGACTCTCAACCAGGGACAATCTGTCCTCCTTACCTCTGGGGACAATGAGCGATATCTGGAGACATTTTTAATTGTCACAACTGGGGAGGAGGGGGTGTTGCTGGCATGTTGTGGGTAGAGGCCTGGGATACTGCTAAACATCCTACAGTGCACCAGGCAGCTCCTGATAACAAAGAATTACCTGTCCCCAAATGTCAGGAAGGCCAGGTCGAGAAACCTTGAACTAGAGTACCTGATACTTCCTTCAGCAACTACCTTCGGAAAGGCCCCAAGGGGCAGCACAGAGGACCTGCTGGCATAGCAGCTGAGCCACTCACAGCCAGTCAGTCTTTGGCTTCAGTTTATGAACAAGAGTGTTCTAATGATTAGATGGGTATTTGAAGAAGCTTCCATGATCCTTAGATGCTTCAACAGGCCCTTCAAAGGAGACTGCAGAGGGGCAACTGCGTTGGGTGGGAGAAGGAATGGGTGACCTCCCTGGTCCTTTCCAACTCAGGGGACTCAAGTGTCCATCCGTTAGAAGGCTATGAGGCCAGGAGAGGATGAATGGGTTGGGAGGCTGACTGCATGGCAAAGGGGCAGAGTTCAGCTATTACTCAGGGGATAGGAGCTGGAGAAAAGGGGGACTTAACAGTTCAGGCCAACACCAGATGAGCCTGCAAGGAGCATCTGTTACCCATTTAAAATGGGGTGTCCAGCCATTTGAGCATTTGGGCTACTCAGGTCCCTGAAATCACCAGCTACCCAACCCAGGGTACTTTCCCTTCTCTTTCCTGTCATTGTGAGGATATTCAGCCCCACTGTCTCCCCTTCGTCCTTCTCTTTCTACTACCTTAAAGGCAGTATGACATAGTGTTTAAGAGCACGGGCTCTAGAGCCATATGCCTGGGTTCAAATCCCAGCACTGCCACTAACTATTCATCAGATTTTGGGCAAGTTGCATGACCTCTCTAGTGCCTCGACTTCCTCA
Organism: Phyllostomus hastatus; assembly: GCF_019186645.2. Lineage (NCBI taxonomy): Eukaryota > Metazoa > Chordata > Mammalia > Chiroptera > Phyllostomidae > Phyllostomus > Phyllostomus hastatus. The sequence continues at coordinate 16,116,349 of NW_025333622.1, read as the reverse complement.
CTCTAAAATGGGGTAATAACAGCGTCCTACCCCCTAAGATTGCTGTGACATACTCAGTATCCTGGCTGACACATAACAATCACTCAATTAGTGTTGGTTAGTGTTAATGTTTTCACAACCTACCCCTGAAGAAGGTCCAGTCAGGGACCTCTCTCAGCACTGCATCCTTGACTGATAGATGTCTCTGGTCTCAGCAGTAAGAGAAGCATGTGTAGCAAGAAGGAATTCCTTGTAATCTACACTGAATTGAAAGATGTTAGTAGAAGGAAAGGGTCACTTCACTAGAGCTTTCCGCAATTACCCAAAAAGGAATTCTGAAACCTATCATGAACCCTGGGCCACTCCTTTTCCTTTGCTCATTTCTTTCTCTCATATTCTCTGTAAGCAGTGTTAACTACACACCCTGACTCATGGAAAATCACTCTTCTTTCCTCCCCAAGACTAAACAAATAGCAAATTTACAAATTCCTAGTCAGATGGCAGTATTTTCTGAGCACCTACTGTATGCAGAGCACTTTCAGAGGACACCACGTGCCAGGTGCTGTGCACATGCCGTCCTGCCCCTACTCTGTGGAGGAGGGAAAGCAGGCTCAAGAACTGAAATAGCTCCAGTCTCTCTGAAGCAACTCAGCAGCAGATCTGGGATTTAAAGGCAGACCTATGTGCATGCAGAGAGCCCTTCGCACCTATCTACAGTCCCTCTCTCCTGAGGCCAGGTGCCACATGACATGTCCCTGACCATGACCATGGTCATGCCCATGCCAAGAAGAGGCTGAAATCTCAGGGGGAGGGCAGAGTGGAGGTGTTGGGGCTCTTCCTACCTATGCACGGTGTGTCCCTACTAAAAATACCTCTGACTTGGCAGAGTCAAGCATTTGCCTGTACAAAATTCATCCCACGGGAGCTCTTCCATTTTCCTCCTTAACCTTTTAAAAGATGGTCCCAATTGAGACCGTGCTGGAGACTCCCTGACATTCTGTTGAAATTCCATAGACAGTTGACGCCCAGTGTGAACTGCTTCCTTATGCTAAAGTGGCTTCCGCCCACTTTCCAAGCCAAGTCTCAGTCCATGCAGGACGCTAGAGCTGCATTGTAGTGATATCTCAATCCCAAGGGTGGCTTCATTTTCCACCCTAGCAATGTGTTAACGATCTATGGGAGGCAGCAAACCAATCCTGTAACCTAGAGCCTTCGCTCTACTGCTCACAGACTATGTGACCTTGAGCAGGGGCCACTCAGTCTTTGGGCTCAGTTTCCCTATCTGTCAAATGAGGGGACAGGATAAAATAACACACAGTCCTTTCTGTGGCCACCAGCCTTCAATTCAATGTAGGTCAAGAGACAGCCATCCTTTTCACTGCTCTGGGCTTGCTAAACTCCACTCCAAAGCACAATCCTTGTAGTTAACACCCATATGTCTCTAAGATGACACCCATTATTACAGGGGCATTTAGGGATTGGGTGGACTTCAAAGGAGGGCTTTTCCTGATGGAATCTGAATGCTGAAATTACTGGGTCCACACACATCCCCATTTCACATCTGGGAAGTCCAGGAGAGGAGCAAACTCTGAGATCTCTTTTCCAATGTCTCCCAGGTCCTGAGAAAGGAACCTTTCCCCCAAGACACTCCCAGCTTCTTCCCCAGGGTACCCTACATTCCAGGTCCATCCGGGAAAAATCTGAGAGTGTGGCAGGCAGACGGAAGCACGAGTTTATATTAAGCATGCCAAACATTCTCGGGAGGACTTCTAAACATAACCAGACTTAATATAGTGTATCTTCTTGTGCCAACTACTCGCCTGAAATCCTTGCCCACCCGCTCATGAGCCCTGCTCCCTTGGGAAAACTATTTGTAGCCCTTCACCAGGTGCTCCAGCTCAGTGAGAAGACACCATCCATGCCAGCAGGAAAGGGGCTCTTAAATATGCAAATCACCTCCATGTTTGGGTTGTCTGACTAAGATGCTGCGAAGCTACATGACTCAGCCATGGGCTGGAAACCACTGGAAGTCCCCTGCACACTGAGCTTGAAGGGTCTGGCTCACTGTGGCCTGTCTGGGGAACTACCCTGCCTTTGCCCCGAGGCAAGAAGTAGGCCTGTAGGCCTGCACTCTACCTTCGAGCAGGCCTGAGGGGTGGGGCACGACAGGCCTGGCCTTCGGCACCTAGGGCACCTCTGTCAGTGACAGTCCACTGGCAGCTAGCTCAGTTGCCCTCCGACTTGCACTGCACAAGGAGAGCTTCATTCATACCTCAATTGTGGGCCTGCTGCAGAGTCCCCTCTCTGCTGTTTCTGGGACAACCTTCTCTTCCTGAGAATATGTTCCTGGCCAGCAATGGCTCTGCCCGCACATTCCAATGGCTGTTTCCAAAGGCTGTTTCCAATGGCCCTAAGCCAATAGCCCCCTCACTCCCAGCCCCACCCGGGAACCTGATGTGTGACATCACCCCACCCACTATTCACATCCCCCCTACAGCAGGAGGTGAGGAGGAGGGATGGGGACCTGGGTCTGAGACCTGCTCCCCAGGTGGGAAGGGGCCCAGGGAAGTGATCCTGCTATAGGACCTGACCAGAAATGTCACTGGGCACATCTGGCCCAGTGTCACAGCTCAGGCTCAAATCAGGCAGAGGGAGAACAGGACCAGCAAGCCCAGTATCAGGATCCCAGAAGGTTAACGCATCCAGGAATTCTGCAGACAGGAGCAGTGAGGTCAGTCCTGATCCTTCCTGGTTCCTGTCCTCTGAGGTTCTCAGATCCTCAGAGCAGTACTCTGCTGACCAGGTCAGAGGAGTTCCTGAACCACCGGCACATGGGCGTCAGGCCCAGGGCCGACTAACACTGGTGATTCTGAGCTGGCTACACGCAAGACCTCTCTTGAAGCTTTTTGCTAAACCCACAAGTAAACATGTAGAGCCTGGCTTCCTTTCTCCCTTCCTTCCTTCCCTCATCTACCTCCAGAAGGTACAATCTTACGCAGCTGGCCAATGCCTCAGAGTTGTCTTTGAGATGGAATGAATTAGGGAATGTTGTGAGTGTGCCTAGCACACAGCACCCAGATGTCAGCTGAAGTGGAAACAAAAATGAAATGATCTGGAAGGCAGGGACTCACAGTGCTGGTAAGTCTCATTTCGTTCATTCCTCACAGATAAATGTGGGAAAAGTGCAGGATTTGTGGGGAGGTGAGAAGGAATACTCATTCACCCACTTGCATACTAACTGCGCACACATGGCAGGCTCGAACCTCCAGAGACAGAACTAGCAGTGAGGCACGGTCTCCACCCTGGGAGAGCTGGGGGCAGCAAAGAATTACAACGAGAGGGGACAGGCTAGTGCCACTAGCCAGAAGACCTGGGCTACATGGGGCACTCGAGGTTCTATACGGGGATAAGGAGTGACACAGACAAAATTCAAAGGTGAGATGACTCAAATCCTGGGGCACCCCCAAAAAGCCTCTGAGGTGAATGTGAAACCAAAATGACCAACATACACTGTTTTGTGTATATTTGTGTACATACCTATACATTCTCATCATTTAATGGATGCCAAGTCCAGGTTTATCAGAAATAAACTTGGTTTCTAAATGTTACATTGTAAGACCTCCCACGCCCGCTACCGAGACCCAGCAAACCTGTGCCCTGTCTTGTTAGAAGAGGAAGGGTCCCTGCCAAGGCTTGGGGAGCCAGTGGCCGTGCTCCCCGCATGCCCTGTGCTCACAGTGGGCTTCGCACAGAACTAGGGCATTCAGGGGAGCTGAGGGGTGATGGGCTGAGCCACAGCCCTCCTGACGCAGCATCAGCTCTTTCTGGGGCCTCGAATTTTAAAAATAGCAGGGCCTTTGCCCTAAAGCCCTGAGACAATGAAACATTTCCCTCCAGGACCTGTGAAATGTGAGCACGTCCCAGGCCTGGGGCACACATGTGCATGCACACATACAGAACACACATGCATGTGTGTTCTCTCTCACGCACACACGGTCTCTCCTGCCTCAGCTCTGCCCACAGACAGCCAGGCTGTGGCCATCACCTTAAGGGGAACAAGGTCTGGGGAGCAAATGTTCCAGAGAGCCTGGGAGGTGGGCTCCCTGAGCCCTCTGAGGCATCAGTGGTTCTGGATGGAGTACAGAGGCTGGGTGTGCATCCTAAGGCCTCTCCAAGTCTCCTCTGATTGCTACCATGTGGCCTGTGTTCCTTCACACACTGTAGCCAGTGTTGGAGGGGTTCCTGTGCTGGGCAGGATCCTGAAGGGTGGGCTGATTTCTCCCTTCTTTCCTCCAGGTACCAGACCTTGGAATTAGGCAGGGAAGAGAGGAGAGGGGGAGTCTGTGAAGGCCTCAATGTCTAAACATACCTTATTCCTTTTTAGAACCTCAGGGAAACATCACACTGTGACCCAAGCTGTTCTGTCACTTCCCTGTCACTATTCTGAAATGAATGGTTTCTGGTGGCCAGCCCAATCAACCTCCAGGGAGGGTCGCAGGCAACTTGCATACAAAATCACCTTGTAATTAAGAGCAGAGGGGTTCAAATCCAGCTCCACTATCTTCCAGCTATTGGATCCTAGGGACATGATTCAATGGCTTAACAGTATCAGTATCTGTGAAACTGTGATGTTAACATAGTGTAACTCCTACAATTATTTGAGAAGGTTACCTAAGTTAATATATGTGATAAAGCACTTAGGAGTTAACTGAGTATTTAAACTATTAAAATATTTCAGAGCTGATTGGTTAATAGCTACCGCCCTAAAGTCCCCAAGAAGCTCCCACCCGTGGCCCTTCCTTGGGGCCCCAGGACTCCCCATGATGCAGGCAGGCGGAGGGAGAAGAGAGAGCAATGTCAGTGTCTGTGAAGGGTGATGGCTGTGCCCAGGAGGGTTCCCCGTATTTTGCATGTCACCCCTGCTCCACAGATTCTCGGGAATTCCTTCCTTGCCTCTGCACACTCTGCAAGTGCTTGCAACACACCCTCACAGTGCTCCCAGAGAAAACAAGCTTTCTAGTGAGCTTCAGCTATTCCCACAATGCACTGGTAAGAAGGGCACCTCTGCTCGGCTTTCTGTTGGTTCTGAGCAAGTGGTTCCTTTCCAGAAGGATCACACCTGGGGACATGGGGACATGGCCACAGAACTTGGCCTTGCATGATGCCCATTTCTAAATGTTTGGGGAAAACTGGAGCTTCATTTCTAAATGTTTGGGGAAAACTAGAATCAATGTCCACACTTCCGTGAAGCTAGGAAACTCCCAAGGCTAGTCTCAGGGTCACAGCATAGGTTCCTCAAAGTAAATTCTTTTTTATTTTTTAAAAAAGAATAAAAATTTATTTATTTTTAGACAGAGGGGAAGGGAGGGAGAAAGAAAGGGAGAGGAACATCAATGTGCGGTTGCCTCGCATGCACCCCCTACTGGGGACCTGGCCCACAACCCAGGCATATGCCCTGACTGGGAATCGAACCAGCAACCCTTTGGTTCGCAGGCCGGCACTCAGTCCACTGAGCCACACCAGCCAGTGCTCAAACTAAATATTTGTTTAAGAAATGGGAGTTCAATCCCTGTAATCCCACCACTGTGCACCATCTTCCTCCACTGGTTTGTAGTCATTGTCTTAACTGATGATGGGGAAGGTAACAAGTGTGACAGCAGAGTCGGAAGGTGTAAGTTCAAATCTCAGCTCTGCTGCTTATTAGCTGCAGGTCATGAGGCAAGTCCCTGACTCCCTCAGCTCTACACACATGTCCCCTCTGGGAGCAGGGATGCTGTGGGGAGGAAGGGAAGATGTAATCCCCGCCACAGGACCAGGCACCTAGTTGGCACCTAAAAACCCACTGAGGGAGGAGGTTTGGACTGTGCACATCCAAGCACATCTTATGTATAAAAAGTACTAAAAAATTAGTTGAACATAAATTTCAAAAGGGAGCTGCTTGGTCCTGAGATATGTAATATAAACCACCCAAAAAGGAAAAGAGAGAGGAGAGAAACTCAGTCAAGGCCAAGAGCCACATTCCTGATCTCTTGAGCACAAGAGACCCAGAGCTACCTTCACAAAGCTGCGTGGCAAACACTGGGTATGAAACATGTGTGCTCAGGATGCCCAGCCTGCTGTATCAGCCCACTGAGCAGGCTAGCAATTTTCAACATATCCCATAAACATCCTTCATCAGGGAAGGTCACAGCAAGTTCCCTAATAGCAGGGAGAGATCAGCCTCAAAATCAGGACTTGTGAGATTTCAAGAAGACATTATTGGGAAAAAAATGACATCCTAGATTTCAAGAAATCGTGGACTGCCTAGGGGACGTCTTGAGTAACCTAATTCCACTTTTAAAGCAGGTTGCTCCCTAACTTGACTGCCTGAGGGAACCGAATATTTTCAAATGACCACTGTCAGTTGGATCTGAGAATGTGGGGAGGGAGGTGCTGGACCTCTAGCCTCAGCACAGGAACCACCTGATCATTATGTCAGGCAGGAGACGAAACACTGTCGGATTTGAAAAGTAATTTACTTTTGGTCAAAGTAAACTGACCCTTGTTTGGTTTGTGCACAAGTCTCTGGGCCTCATCCTTTTCCAGTTTGCTGTTCTTTTTTCATGCAAATCACTCCTCCAGCTGGCTGCCAAACCATTTCCCTGCTGCCATGTAAACAGCAGCTCGAGACCCATCTTTTTCAGGAAGCATTATCTAATTAACACTATAGATTCTACAACCCCAGTGTGTTTTCCCAGCCCGCTGGTACACAAGGCCCCACTGTCCTGCTGTGCCAAGACCCCGCACATAGGCAGAGCTACAGACACAATACAGGCCACCAACTAGATTTGATTTTCAGATAGACAAAAAATAATTCGTTTTTATAAATGTGTCCCAAATATTACATAAGAAATATATATACTTAAAAAACTGCCATTCATCTGATATTCAATTTTAAGTGGGCATCTCAGGTGGAGTTTTTTTCTGAATCTGGCCACTCTATCTACTATCCATCTTCCTTGCTTACACATCAGAGAAAGAGGAGGAAAAGGTCTGCGAATGGCCAATAAAGACAGGTCACAAAGCCTGTGCCCTAAGTCTCAAACAGTCTTCAGAGGAGAGCCTCTTAGCCCTTCCTGCAGTCTTTTTCCACCCAGTGTTAAAGGGGTGTGCAGCAGGGCACGGCACAGGATGGGGAGCAAGGCAGGGCGCTGGCACAGAAAGAGCTGAGACCTGGTGCTGAGTCCCGCTGGCCCCTTTCTAGCTATGGGATCTCTGACACACTGCTAACTCTTAGAAATGTCAGGGGGGCTTTCCCCACTTTTTATCGACAAATTGGTGACGATCCTACCTACCTTGCAGAGGCAGGTGGGTAAGCTTCATATGAATAATGCATAAGAAAAACACTAAATAAGTGTAAGATACTTGTGATCACAAAAACACAATGACAGAATAAGTCAGTTCGGCTTAATACTGAGTTACAAGTCATGCAAGGAAGGAATCAATCCATAAAAATCAAACATAAGAGTCACAAAGAAAGCACTCTGAACATACCTAATGCAGGCACAGAGGACCCTGTGTACCTCAGTAAAACAGAAGTGTCACCACATCTCACAACGGCACTGGTGTTCAAAATGACAGCTTTTGAGGTATCAAGAAAGACTGAATTACACTTAATATATTCTGTTTAAAAAGGCATACAGGCAAATCCATCTAGGCCCAGGGGCTCCAGTATTGACACAGCCCATCAGGAAGCATGAGTTGCTTTCTTAAAAACACTCATGGAAAACCTCATGTGTGCTAGGCACAGCCATGTTCATGTGCTTTGTTCAAAGCCACTGGCTGTTATCTCTCCAGAAAACATTCACTGAATGAAGAAGTGGAAGGACGAATTTCTGGGGTGAACTCACAGAGTGCTGGAAACATAAGAAGGACTCAGGATACCACTGTGGCTGGATGAACTCCCCTGATACAAGAGGCATCAGTGCACAATGGGGAGAAGAAAAGGCCGCTGTATGGGGTGAAGTAGGAACACAAGGAGCTCCACTCCATCACCAAAGGGCACCCAACATAAGGTAAAGGGAAGGTGACATACTTCGAAGTACAACTCAGCAACTGCATTCATACTGCACTCTGCCAGATCAGACTACCTGATGGAACAAAGGGAAGACAGGTCTAAAGATCGTATTTAAGTGGTCAATATTTAATGAGTCATACTACTTCTCTGTACCTGGAAATAACTGGTTTGGTTTTGTTTTCCTAACACATGAATGTGCCCCTTCACCACTCTCATGGTTCTATCCCAGTGGAGACCTGCCTAGCAACACAGGATTAGCCCCTAGAAGGGTTCCTGCAGGAGTGACATGCAGCTCCAAGCTGAAGGGGTGTTGTGGGGTTGTGCAGATGAGCTGAAATAAACCAACCTCAAGCTGCATGTATAGAAGGACATCACAGCCAGGACCAGCAAGGCTGACCCACTGAAAGAAATCCCTACCCGTCAAACTCCCTATAAACCAACTAGTTAAGCCTGAGTGTGGTCCATCAAGCAGGTGACATGAGCTAATGCAGCGGGAGTGTCAAGGGAGATGACTGAGAGGGGTCTGTCCTCAGGAAATTCATTTTCTAAACCAGACAACAAAACCCATGACAAAAGCCATGAAGGCAAAAAGATAACCACAAACTCTAGCTAAAGAAGCACATAAACAATGTCATTCTAAAGGAGGGCTGAGCAGAAGAATGCCTCAGGCTGGGGACAAGGCTTGTGGCAACCTATATGAAATGCAAAGCCAGCAAAAACATCACCTCCCTGAACCAGGATGCTATAGCTATTCTAAAATATGCTGAGAAAGGGAGGATCTCACTTACACTGCCCTGAAATCCTATGGAAATTATAGATCTAAAAGGATTCTTAGCAATCAGTTAATTTAACCCCTCATTTGAATAAATGATAAAGCAAAAGGGCAAAAGTAAAACTATGACTGGGTGCCAAACTCTTAAAATGCTGCTTAAACCTCACCAACGATTCCAAGAGGTATGTAACATAATTGTTTCACAGATCACTTGCCCAAAGTCGGACAGCTAGTATGCAGGTGAGGAACTCAGCACTGCCTAACAAATGCCCAGGCTCTTTCCTCCCTGCACCAAACCTCCACAGGTGAAGGCCAGCAGGGCCTGCCAGGTTGCAGGTACTGAGCGGCACAGCCAGGCTCAGCCCAGAGCCCCTAACTGAGCCAGAGCACTTTCCACTTCACGTCACTGCTCCGGACTTGGTCTTGAAGGAGTGTGTGCTGAATTTCACTCCAAGTCCAAAGAGGGTTGGGAAACAAAGGCCAGTCGAACAATTACCAGGGCATCTTTTTTCAAGGAAATTTCAGATATGGGTCAAATCAATCCCCTTTCAGCACATTTCTAGAAACTATCCAAATTCCTTTGTTGTAGCAGAATTTTGTCTGTCTTACCTATAGGTAGAAATAAGGATGTCTTGGGCTGGGGTCTGGCCATATTTTGCTAAGGGGTAAATATTAAAATACTTTATATTTACATTTAATGACACAAAAGGATGTTCATAGTATGTAAATAAAGAAAAAGAAGGTCACATAGTAGTATGTGTCAGAATTTTTTAAAAATTATATATTTCTATGTTTATATGGTAAAGGCTGGAATGATATATGCATAACAAAATATATGAGGTCTGGGATTTTGAATGGATTTTTTTAACTTTTTAAATGTCTTAATTTTTCTATAGTGATTATGTATTACTTGTGCAATTATGATATAAAAATTGTTTAAATTAAAACAAAATCTATTGCTGAAATCTGGGGGAAAAAGAGGGAGGGAAGCACTTTTCCATAAACCAATATTGTAACTGTTAATAGGTGATCAAGTTAACCCATAAAACTTGTTAAACCAGTATTTTAGAGTGATCAATATAATAGCTCCATTTGGGAATGTGTTGTGGGGAGAAAATGGATTTCATTGAGGAAGGGACATGGGGAGAGAGTCCTCTCATTTCCTTAAGCCCAAGACAAGCTCTGATGCCCCTATTCCACATCCAAGTGTACCCCCTTTAGGGCATCCAATATTCTCATGCCTCCTGAACCCTGGATCACTCACTGGGCTCCACTGTCCCAGTCCCTGTCTGCTCCAAAATAACTCACTTCCAACTCTCCTTCCCCGCCAAAACCTATCCCCTCAGGTTTCGCCCAGTCTCTGGGGAGCAGCAACAGAATGGCTTCTGCCAAGAGACCAGCCTGTGGTCACTGCCGCCTGACTGAAGAAAGGGTGGCCACAGCCCCAGCTGCACCAAGTTCCACTGTTGTTGGGGGGCAGAAGTCAGGAAACAATCCTGGCTTGAGGCCACTTTGGCTCCAAGACATCCTGAGGAACACACCCAGTCCTGCGGAAGGTACTGGCCCACTGGTCTTTGAACAAACGTTCCATTTTCCTCCTCAGCATCTATTTCAGGCAGTCTTTCCTCACAAGGTGCCCACCCTGGGGCCTCTTCTTGCTTTTGACTCCATGGCAATGTTGTTTTGCCCGCACAGATGCCCATTTCTGATAAGTAAGTTCAGATTCTCTAGCTTATTTAGAAGGGGTTTGCAACTCATTAACTGGCCCATGCTAGACACCAAAGAGGCTACAAAAAAAGGAGTTTCCCCTTTCCCACCTTGTATAGAGCCAACACTGGGATCTACAGCTGACCATGCAGGCTCCAACAGTGCAGAACAGTCCAGCCTGGCTGCAGAGAATGCATCCAATGGCAGTGAAGGGTGGGGTATGCAGAGAGGGGACTCTGATATTGAGAGCTTGGACTCCATCAGGGGGAGTTAATCTAGGTACTGAAGGAGGACAGGGCACAATTAAGGAGAGTTTGGAAAACACTGAACTGGTGGCAGTCTGTGGCATACTGTGGCAACTACAGGTGGAGATCAAGCTGGGGTTAGAGGAGAGGATGTGGTCACTGAAGATTTCAGAGAGAGTGACAAAGGCCCAGATCCTGGCCCAGGACTGAAAAAGTCCTGCACCTGGCCTCACCACCCACAGGCGCTGGAGCCTGGTCCTCAACTTCTCTGGGCAGCCCATTTTCCATGAGTGACATGCACGTGACAACCCTGTCCTCAAGTGGATCTCACAGGACTGCTGCACAGACCTTAGTTAAACTGTAGAGTGCTATGCAAATGTTAGCTATTATTATTAAATATCTGAGACAGTATTTTGTCAGCAGCTTAGTTCTGGCCAGTTGAACACTACACTCCAAACATCTCACCAAATACCAAATTGGACTTTATTATTTAGGGAAGAGATTCAGGAGCTTTCATGGAACACTGGAAAATCTAAACAGCAGCTAAAAACACAACTATCCCAGCTTCCATGTAAAGGATCTTCACTCAGATGGGGCTGGGAGTGCCTAATTGTTGGGACCCCCCATAGCCAGAGAGATCCTGTACTCTGCCTGAGGGTGCTTAGCTCCAAAGAGGGATGAGGGTCTGGGAAAAAAGTATGAGGAGAGGGGGTGCTCACATGGCCCTAGCCATGGGGGGTTGTTTATTCAGTGATTTACCCTGAACGCTCAACTGCCTCTACACAAGCAGCACCTCTACAGAGACCACTGGAAGTGCCAAAGTTCCTGACTTAGAATCATAAAATCTTAACTTTGGAAGGGATCTTGTAGCAAGACTGCCTCTCTTCCTGTCTATCATCCACCAGGCTATATCATTCCTTAGGATCTAAAAATGGGCCCAGACTACTTTCAATGTATACACTGGATGCTTGTACAACTGGGTGCTTGGATGGACAGATGGCTGCATGGTGGATGGATAAATGAATTCTACAGCACTTCTGAACCAGTCTCTGATGAAGAAAATACCAATCTGCTGCTTCCCTTCTTTCAGAGGAAGCCACCTTTGTCTTCTAATTTCTTACTCTTAAAAGAGAAAAACCTGCTCCCTGTGAGCCTCACCTGCCCCGACACCTACATTCCATCGGCTTCTTCCCTCCACCATTTCTGCCTATGAGGAGGCTGTTCTGTTAACTCTAAGGGCTGATGCGACCCAGAAACCTCTTCCCCAGGATGCCCCGGAGGGCTCCTGAAGAGAAGAAAATGGCTAATGACTTGGCATGCGTTCTTCCCTGGGTGTGGGATGGGAGCTTTTAGGGATCAGGGGAGAAAACCCTGCAGAAGGGTAATAGATTTCTATTTAAACATTATGTTTCCACTTTCATTTTCACTAGGCACAAGGTTCCCTTTAAAGCCTCATCTCCTGATAAACAGACTATTCCTGCCCATCTGAGTCACGCATCTCTGGGCAGCCAGATCTCCTGACTCACTGGCATTGAAATCTCAGATTCACAATACCACAGAGCTGCTAAAAATAGGAACCATGTACCTGGGCCCCAAAATAGGACCGAGACAAATATGGCTCTTTAAAAACGACTGCCCTACCTGTAACATAAAAATCCAACAGGGACTATAACTGACCTCTTTCACATGGTGTTCAACTCAATAAAGCCACCTCGAGTCCTTTGGGAATCAGCAGGCTGCATGGACGGACAGGACAGACGGTAAGACAGGTGGGCAAAGATGAAATAATTATGCCTAACACATTATAGTTGTTTTTATTACAAAATTCTAGATCTTTAAATTAGCACAAGGATATTTTCACAGCAGTGGCAGGGAAATGAAACCTCCCTCCATGCTTTCTTTGATGGTGATTTCTCCCTTGAGAATCAGTACGGCTTAAAATAGTTTGGAAACTGTCACTGAGAAACAGAGAGGATGCTTGAGGGTTTTGTTGTTTTTGTTTTGGGGTTTTTTTTTAGTGGTTTTATACTTCCTAAACTTCTGAGGTATCCTGATGTTAAAATCTTAGAGTTTTCACTACTTACAAACTATTTGCACTTGAATGGCCTTTGGGCCAACCTTGATTTTATTTCAGCCTGACATCTTGAGCAAAGCCATCTACACTACTGTCACATTTGTTTGTTTGTTTGTGTGTGTGTGTGTGTGTGTGTGTGTGTGTGTGTGTGTGTTTCGGCAACACTTGTGACAACTGATTTCATTCTGAACCGCTGCTCTAGAGTGACCATTGCTCTGCCTCACCTGACCTCACCGTAACCTGGAGTGAAGTCAGGCCACTGTCATCACTCTCAGTCTGCAGGTGAGACTCTCATGCTGGAGGACAAAATGCTCAGAGGGACAGGTCATCCAGCAGGTGTGTGGCCAGGCCAGGCCTCAAACCCAGAATCTCACCCATGTGTGTCACACACATGGAGATGCACCTGAGGGAAGAGAATAGAGCAGACCTGCTTCCCAGGGACAGGAGGACCCAACATTTGGACATCTTGCTCTGTCTGATAGGTTGTTAACCACAGAAAAATGCCTTTTCCTCCTCTATCTCCATGTCTTTTTACATTTCAAGTCATATTTTTAGCTGATGGGCTCAACACAGAGTAGGTGACCTAAAGACAGTCACCTCTGGAGACTCTCTTCAAAAGGAAGGAAATAGCTCTTAACATAATAAATCACAGCTGTTTGTTTTCAGTGGTGGTTTCAATTTCCAATGACTTCCGGCAGGTGGGACGCTGCGGGCCTGTGGGCACAGAGCACTGGGATAAGGGACATAACTCACTTATGCAGCACAGACTGAGGCTCCAGCAGCCATGGTGAGACTGCTGGAGGAGTGACGATGATGACAGCTAGCACAGTCACACTCTGGCCTTTGGGGACTGAAACACTATGAGTGCCAACCTCTGGATCATCTTCAGATAAGCCCGGGGCCCATGAGTGGCCACCATTAGCTCAGGGCACAGGTATGGGTCCCTGAGCCTGGCTCTCAGAGGCCTCATCCTTGAGGTATTCTCATAGATCTATGGAGGTTTGGGGGCAGCTGGAAGAGTGAAGTGAAAGAGGCCCTGGAAATGCAGCTTAGGACATTTGAAAAATGAATCATGGGCTGGTCTGTCTCGAACACACAGTGGGAACCCTAAAATGTAATATTCCCACTTAAGAGTGAAATAAAATTGATGAGAGTCGATTGTGGCAGGCTTCTGGCATTTGCCATCTCATTAGTCCTTGCAATCACACCATGAAATAGTTTGTGTTACTGCTGAAGAAACTGAGACTCAATGAGGTTAAAGAATTTGCTGGAAGTCATGCAAGTAAGAAGTGAAGTCAGCATCTGTGCCCTGATTTGTCAGACTTCAAAGTCCACTTTTGTCTCATGCCAGCACAATTCCTCTCTTAAAAAATTTGCCCAGTCTGCCAGACGGAAGCTGAGTCATCCTAATGAACCAACACCACTGTCTTTTTGAGCCCAGAGTGAGGTCTTTCGTCTCAACCTAGGGCAAGCTTTTCCCTCCCTAGCTCCCCTCAATTCCAGGAGCTCTAGCACACACTGAAGAACGCCTGCAGTGTCATTGTGAGACTGCAGCGCCTTCATTTCAGGGTGGGCTCCTCTGGGACAGGACAGACTAAGGGGGGCAGGCAGGAGCTTCCACCCTCTTTCTCCTTCAATAAATCTTTTTGACTAGTTGGGAGTAACCTGCAGAAGAAAAGTTTACAGGTATGAAGAGCCCACCTTCTTGAGGTAAATTAAGGTGTCAAGGCAGGAGCAGTGTTGGAAGGAGCTAGCTCACTTTCCTGCCCTGGGAGGGATAACAGGGAACCTTGAGGACAGAAGAAATGACCACAGGAATGTGATGTGGTCTGTCTGAGCCTCTGTTTCCTCCTCTCCTGCTCTGCCTTTCTCAGGATGTTCTCATGGGAGCCTGACCAGGCAACCTGTGCAACAGTGCTTCAAACTCCAAAAGAGATGCCCAAATGTGAGACAGTTCTTCCGAAGGCTCTCTGAGGAACGTGAGTGGGGTCTCTGTGTAATTTGTTTATCCACTCTCGCTGTTGTTACAAAGAGCTCTGGAGGCCAAACTCAGTCTGTCCCTGCAATGTCCCCTACAGTTATGCTGCTTGAGGGGACAGAGGGCACAGGGGCTAATAGCAGGGTTCCTTGCTCCTTGAAGGCTTAGTAAATCACCTTTGGAAGTGGCCTAGATGGTATGTTAATACTTTTGACACTTAAGCAGATAGTTTTACCTTCCGCTTAGGCCCCTGTGGGATGAGAATTCCAGCAGCAGCAGCAGAATTCTTATTATTTATTGTCAGCCTGAGCAAACCACGGAGGAGGAAACAAGCAAGCTGACCGGTCAGGGTGACAGTGCAAAGACCAGCAGCTGAGCTGGCCCTGCGGGAGTGGCCTGGGGCTTGGCAGGACAGGAAGTAGGAGCACAGGTTCGGAGTCACTCCACCCTAGGGGAGCTCCCGCCTGAACTCTTAGGAAATGTTGGCATTTAATCTCTCTGAGACTCAGTTTCCTCATCCACTGAGGAATTAAAGGAGATTCTGCAGTGCCCGGCATGACCCACAGGAGGGCCGCCCTCCAACCTGTCCTCCTCCCTCCCAGTCTTCACCCCTTTCTCAGGTGCTGGGCCTGGGGCCAGTCCAAGGGGGCTCCACAGCACTGTGGGGAGGACTGTCCACACTTTACTTTCTTCATGTGGCCACGGAAAGGCTCAAAATCTCATTGCTACTGTTATTGCTGTTGTCTTTTTGGCTTAAACATATTTGCTTATGATAAAAAAATGTGATATTATTGAAAACTATTAAAAAGTAAGACTTTGATTTACATTCTTCCATAATTTTAATGTCTATTTTGATGTAATTGAGATTCTACTGCAAACACATTATATTCCAGTGTTTCACGGGACATTATCCATACGTGGTCATACTATTAAATAGTCTTCGGAGACACCACTTAGTGGGGTCACACCAGTCCCCACTGTTGAATATTTAGGCTGCCTCCAATTTTTTACTTTTGAAAGTAACTCTGCAATAAGATATTTGTGAGTAAATCTCTGCCTAGTTACATATTTCCTTTGAGTAGAAGTGGAGCTAAAAGTTATAAATATTTTTAAGGTTCTTAACACAACTCGCCAAGTTGCATTCCAGCAACGCTGGGCCACACTGCCCCTGCCAGCAGGGCTCAGGAGCGCCTGCTTCGCCCTCACGGCCTGCTGCTCTCAGCCCTCAGCCTTGCTAATTCTAGGGGCAAAATGGCCCTTGCTATTGTTTCATTTTTTTTATCTTGAAATAATTTCACACCTACAGAAAAATTACAGATATAGTAAAAGGTACTCCCATATTTTCTTCACCTAAATTTCCCAATTGTTAACATTTTGCCACATTTGTTTCAGATATCCTCGCTAGACAGGTAGGTAGATGTAGAGATACATATACATACGTAATATATTCAAACATATGTAAATATATAGTTTTTTCTGAGTCATCTGACACTAAGTAACAAAGGCAATGGCTCTTTCTATCTAAATACACCAGTGTGTATTCCATAAGAACAGTCGTCTTCACATAGTATGATTAGCAAATTCACAAAATAAATACTGTATTTGAAGGTCCTAAATTTCACCCAATGTCCTTTATAGCAAAAAAAAAAAAAAAAAAATCAAGCCCAGGATTCAATCCAAGACCATGTATTACGTGAAACTGTCATATCTCTTCGGCTCCTCTATAATGGAACAGTTCTCTCAGTCTTTCTGTTTCATGACCGTGACATTTTGTGAAAAGGACAAGCCAGGATATTTGTAGAATGTCCCTCAGTTTGGGTTTGTCTGATATTTCCTCATGGTTAGATTAAGATTATGCATTTTGGGCAGGAATACACAGCAGTGAAATTGTCCCCATTTTAGGGTATCATGATGTCGGTCTCTGCCATGGTGATGAGGTCAATCTTGACCCCTTGACTAAAGTGGTATCCAGGTTTCCCTGCTATAATGTTACTATTTAACCAACAAGCAATTTATTGGGAGATACTTTGAGACTATGTGAATGCCCTGGTTCTCATTAAAGGTCCACCTGCTGGTTTTCGCAGACCTTGACAATTCTCGTTGGAGCAATGGGATGGTGGACAGGTGGAGACTTGCTACTCCATCATTCCTTCCGTACTGGTTAGCATTTTGTTGCAAGAAAAGTTGACTTCATTCGTCCCCATTTATTTCTTCATTACTTTCCCTTTATCAGTATAGACTCATGGATTCTTATCCAATCTATTAATGTCATCTATTTTGAAGTTCAAATTGCCTCAGATTTGGCCAGTGGGGGCCACTGTGAACAGACTCCTGTGTCCTTCGACATCCTCATCATTCTGTGAGCACTACTTTCTGTCACCAGATGTTACAGGCTTCTCTCTGGCTACTTAGCCTTTTGTTTCTTCTAGTGGAGAATAATACTGAGAGACCAAGATCTGGATGCTAGATTTGTTCATTGCTACCGGGATGTCACTTCTAAGGCCTTTCAACAGCTAGAGAGCTAGGAAATGTCTGATATGTGTGACTATTCTATGTCATAATATGTGAAATATGCATAATGCAATACATAAGATTACACATAAGATGTATGCACATATATAATGATTTTCATGTGGCATTTATTTATAAATTAGAATTTTTAAAATTATTACTCAGTCAAACATTCTATAAGTGTTTATTAGGGCACTGTATGTACTTATTTCCCTTTTGTCTCTCCCAGTCTTTCTATTTCTTGTTCCTTTAGACATAATTTAAAACACAGATATAAGACAAAATATATATTTGTGGTAATTAATTTTTCAAATTCATTATTTGGCTTTTTATTTCTGATGTAGAACTTCTAACTTACTGAAGTTAGAACTATGTTCAGCTTTTGCTAATTTGTTCCATTGTTTTGAGCTATTAAAGTCCTCCCCCAATCAGAGATTTGATATTCATTTCTGTTTTCTTCTTTTCCCATTAGTTTATTTAATCAGCTAGGAATATGCTGTGGTGAACTCTATGAGATGAGGACAGAAACTGCTTTGATATTTTTCCCAAGCAGCTAACCAATTGTCCCAGCACCGTTTATTATACAATCCTACCCTTCATCACTGATTTATCATTGTTGTTTTTAGAAATTGCTTTTTGTATCTCCATCTGGCCAAGTGGTTTTTAGAAAGGTTGCAGGGCAAGCTGTATTTCTCTCCTAAGCTCACGTAACTTAGAACCTTGGAAAAAGAGCAGACTGGCTGACCACGTGGCCTCTGCACTAGAGCCAGGCTTCCTGGGCTCAGGTCCAGGTCCACCCCTTTCCCATGTGTAAAATGGCGGTAACTGTATGTGAAACAAAATAATTAAAGTACTTAAAATGGAACTTAGCACATGGAAGAGCCCAATAAATGTTAGTCATTATCATAATTATTTTGTTGTTTTTTATGGTAACCCTTTATATCTTAGATGGGAAACTGAGGCTCAGAAATGTGTGCTGACTTTCCCAAGTCACACACCCAAGCCCTTCCATGCTGCCACGTCTCCCACAGAAGAGGCAGGTCCTCTCTCACCTCCTACTCAGGCAGTGTCCCACCGTCTGTGCTTTTAACGCATGCAAATTCTACTATGAGAGAGGAAGGGGGACAGAGGATAGGAAGAGGGGAGAATACAATTCATGCGGATGATGCCATCCACCCCTACACTCAACACAGGTGCACCCTCTGCAGGTGGGGAGATATTGACCAGCTGTTGACCTAGTCTTTCTTAGCTCCAATGAATCTTTCTGAGAGCTATCGTCTCACCACATTGGGTGGGTTGCTAGTGTTTACAGATGTGTATTTCTTAAAACAGCATGGCCCCTAAATGCAAACCAACTGTTGTACTTCTATCTGGGGCTCAAGTGTCCCAGCAACAGACTTCTAATCGGTACACAGCAAACCCAGCCGCCAAGGCCTTACGGAGAAGTGGAGTGCCATTCCATAGCCTGGCAGTGTCCTATAGAATTTACAGAAGACTTTTTATTCACCACAAAGACTGAGAATAATGTCATAGCCACTTAACTGGTACGTTTTTGTCCTACATCTTGTCCCTGTCCAATTCTGTTCTTCAAAGTAAACTTCATAAAGTACATAAGGTATAATGAGGGGCTCATATATTTCTGGAGGCAGGTCACTGAGTGCAACTCAGGCTCTGAGAAGCCCTGGTACCGCACACTCATTGTTTTCAGATGCTCCGGTTTGCACAGTTACAACTTTAAAGAATAACTGTGTTATTAGTTCATGAAACTGAGAAACAAAGCAACTATAGCAAAAGATAAGTGAACTGTAACTTCCCACTCTGAAAGTTTCCCTGGCTCCCCACTGCCTAGTGAAGAATGGAGCTACTCAGCCAGGCTGTCTCATTCCGAGTCCCCACCCCTGCCTGCTCCATCAAGATTCCTTCTAAGGACACCCAGCCCAGAGTTTGCTGAGTGGGCAGCAACATTGTGACACCTCCCTCCCAGTCACAGTTGACTTGATTGACTTGACTGGGGTGGACACATTGCCTAATGTCATCCAGTAAGAGTCTCTCTCTCAGAAAACGTGGTACCATGAGACCTAAACATGACTGTCTTTGCTCATCACCAGGTTTGCGAGATGAGTAGCTATGCTGGGCTGGGCCGTGAGAACAATAAGAAAATAGAGGAAACCGGTGAGAGAAAAGGAAGAGTGAGGCAGACAAATAACGAAAAGTAGAAACAAGAACTCACTGCCCCTGAGAGATGCAAAGAGAGCCCTTGGGAAAAAAGAGAGGAAGGAAAGGAAAGAGAGGGAGGGTGGGAAGGAAGGAAGGAAGGAAGGAAGGAAGGAAGGAAGGAAGGAAGGAAGGGAGGGAGGGAGGGAGGGAGGGAGGAAGGAAGGGGGCCATGGTTTAAACTTTCCCATCCTTAAAACTTCTTACCATGTCCCCACTTTCACACAGCCACACAGCCTCCATAGCTGGTGAGCTAAAATGTTTCCCTTTTGTCAGTATGCTAAACAACAGATTTTTTTTTTTTTGTAAAATCAAAGAGTCTGAGGTGACAAGTAGGGTAGATTGTGTGGCACACGCAGAACAGGACAGCTTACTTGACGCCAGGCCTGAAGGCACCGTGTCTGTTCCTGAGGTGGGCACACCAGTGACTGACAGCCTTGACAGTGACCCACATCGGCAGCTGCAGTGCCAGGCAGAGGCCCTGAGTCCTTCCTTAGGAGCGAGGTTTCATGCTTGGCTTGAGTTTGGCAAATAGCCTTTACACTACAAGACAGAGGACCTGATTCTGGCTAATATACTATAGAGTTACATGTGTTTAAAAATTAAAATAATTAAAGAGTAGAAAACAATGATTCTATTATCCCACTAATCAAAACCATTGTGAGATTATGCACATGAAGCAGCCCTGGTTCCGGCAGAGAGAACGGGTGGAGACTAAACTGCACTCATGAGAACAGCAGCACCACGAGGGACTGTGGTGTCTGCACATCAGCTAGGTGGCTGGAGGGACCCTGAAACTGTTACACACAGCATCGCCATCAAGCGCTGCCTTTTGTTCCCTCTCACAGAACCAGGACACACTCACAGCAAACTTTGTTCACACCCATACTGTTGTTGCTCCTGAAAAAACCCATGTGAGAGGTACAATAGAACAGGGTGACAAGCAGGACTAATTTCACCTGGCTCGTCTGCAGGCACATTACACTTGGTCCCAGATGAGACACCGCACCGCTCTCTAGTCCTCCTGTGGAGGCTGCACTGATGGCCATGTCTACCTGCTCTGCTTTCACAGGCTCTGTTACAGCTGGCCAGGGGCACGATGAAGAAGACACATTAACAATAACTAGGACAACTTTCTAATTGACTGACACAATAAAACTCCCATCTAGTCATTGCTGTCTAATTGTGTCAGGACAGCAACCGAGTGAACAGCCCAGTGGTATTCACTCAGCTCCCAACTTCTGTGAAAAGCACCAAGCCACAGGCCCACCTAGGTTCTCTGTGCTGAAGCAGTTCACGTGGGTCGGACGAGAGCTAACCTGCCACGCACAATAGCACAGATCTGACAGTCTGGGACTAGCCATCCATCTCCACCTTCAGCTCATTTCAACATCCATTCTGGGGGCAGAACTAAGAGAAACCTTGGGACAAATTAAAAAAGAAGAAGGAATAAAAACACTACAATCATGGTGACTTTATTGCTACAATAACATCATGACCCACTGGGCAGACACTGTCCAATTAGGGAGCTGAATACCCACAGAAGACTCTGCTGCCTGGGTACCAATAACAAGGACTGAGCAAATCATCTTGAGAGACACATGCTGCTTGTCTGAACCTTCAAAGCTCAGGAATCATTTGGGGGGCAACAGATATCACAGTCAGCATCGTCTCCACTCTCCATGCATGGGGAGAAAAGGAGCAAGTGGCCTTGCCTCTTTCATGGATCTAACAAGACTGCTGTTTTGGCTGACATTCTATTGAAATTCCCCTTTATGAAGAAACAGTCCCCTATCTAGGGCATATGAAAGATGCATTCTCCTAAGAACTAATTACATAATCTCATCTTTTGAATTAGATGTTTAGGGTGACAGACCCCAAATGAAGAAAGAAGATAAGGTGAAAAAGCCACTTGTGGGTTTTCCCTCAAGGTGCCAGTTTTCAGGTATACGTTCACCTCCCAGTGCTTTCATGTCACCAGGTTTAGTCATTAACTTTTTTCTTCTCTCTCTTGTTTTATGGGTATGCATAATGAGGCAACTGAACTTTCATCTTGCTTTTGACAAGCAACCTTCCAAGTTCACTATCTTTCAATTAAACTGTTGCATTGTCCCCAATTCCATCTCTTTCCTAGTCATGCTACAACCAGCAGTGTCACCAGGTGAGCTAACCAATCAGGTCCATGCATCCTAAACTCCCATCCACACCACACAGATGCCTCACAGAACTAAGGTTAGAAATGGATGGGGTGTGGAGGTTTTCTGGTAAAAAACTGTGCTTCTACAGTAGGCCACAAGTAGTTCCACAGAGCTAGCTACTGACAGAATCAGAACTTCTGACTCTTCCAATGAACTTCACCGTCTTTGTGTAGAAACAGGACAGTCAACCTAATCAATCAATTGCTCAATCAACCCAAGTATTTGCTGGGTTCATTATGTATACCTGGCAGTATGTTTAACTTCATAAGATTTGCTAAGGATGTATAAGCACAGTGGTTACTAGTGAAAAGAATTCATGACACTATTGAAAAGGCAAGAACAGGCATCCAACATTCCAGATCTGAGTTTCAAGAGGGAGGTCTGAGCCTTCTTTTTTTGTGAATTAAACAAAGTACAAATTTATTTCTTCTTTCTTATGTAAAAAGCTAAATGTAAGTAGCCACACTATACATTTTATAGACACAAGATTCCTCTAGCTCACCATTCTATCATCTCCAGGGTGTGTACCTCCTACTCATGGGCAAATATGGCAGCTGGACCTCCAGCCATCACATCCACATTCCTGGCAGATGGAAAAAGGAAGAAAGAAGAAGGCAATAATGGATACTAAAGGCTAACTAATATATCTGCCCTAGTACTATAGAGAGAATGTTCACCAAATCATGGGCTTCCTGGAGCTTGGCCTTGCCTATTTTTAGAGAGCTTCCAGAAGAGTTATTGATATACCCTCCTGCTTAAGGACAATTAGAGTCGATCATCTTTCAGGTACCTTCCAGCCAGAAGCCGTTCTGAATGACATGAAACAAGAAAATATCAATGAAGTATCACAATGATCTGTGTTTCAGACAGTAAATCAAGCAGGCCAATTAATGTAACCGGGCCATGAGAAGTGGATAAAATAAGGACTGGGCCCTCAAGGCCAAGAACAACGCTGAGAGTTGCAGAGGGTATTTACTAGGAGACACAGCATGAGGAGAGCTAAGGGGTAGGGGTCATACCAATTAAATTCATGGAAAACAGTCCCTGTGGTCTAGGGACAGTGGGGCAGCCCCTCCACTGAGCTGGGTGCCCAGGCAATATGCAAGGGGACAAAGAACCTGCCCTTTAACCTGCCTTTTCCAGGGAAAGGTTTTGGTTTTGGTTTTGGTTTTGTTTTGAGAAACCAGCATCTCAGAGGCCCAGCTAAAGTTTCAGTACTTCTCAAAGTGTGGTCTCCAAATACCTGCATCAAAATTGTTAGAAGAGCTTGTCAAAATGCAGACCCTGGGTCCTAGCTCAGACATTTCAAACATCCCCAGATGACATTTAATGAACCTAAGACCAGCATTCCCTCTGAAGGAAGGCCAAGTCACACACCACATCACCTTCATCCTCTTAATTAATCCTCCCGCTTCTAGTTCCTCTTCCCTCCTCTTCTCCATATGCTTTTTCACTTTCCCTGACCTTAGTCCTTCCCTCAAAATCCCTTCCTACAAAATTAGCGATGAAAAATAAAAACACTCCCCCTGAATGTGGGTGAAGCCTGCCCTCAGCCTGCCCACTGGCTGCCCGCAGAGCCTCTGGGCACCCTCACATGTCCTTCCCCCACGATGACCAGCAGAGGGTGCAAGCAGGCTGGATGTCCGCTGCGAATGGTGGGGAGGACCCCTTGGGAAAAGCCAGTAGCAGATGTAGTAGAGGGCTGTGTGTGGTGGTCTGAAGAAGGTCCTACTTCAGTCCCCCTCTTCCTCCCTGCCCTAGAAAAAGCCTCCTGCCACCTGTAGAGCCAGCAGCACGAGAACCCCTAAGAGGATGAGGGCGATGTCACACCATGCATGTGGCAGAACTGGTCTTACTCATGAGTGAAGTTGGCAGCTATTAGGTGACTTGCAGGAAAGCAGAGAAAAACCTGCATGCCCTCAAAAGAGATAAAAGTGAAACTACTCTGTGCTGTATGTGCTATGTGCATAATTTCACTTAATCCCTGTGTCACGAGGGACACAGTGTTGAGCCCAGAGAGTCTATATAGTTCACCCTGTTCACACGGCTAGTGAGGATCAGGATTTGGTGTCTGACTCCAAGCCTATATTCCTTCCAATAAACCATATACCATGAGCCAAAAAAGAAAAAAACGAATTCAACCATTAGGTAGTTATTTGTTAGGGACTGTCTCAAGGCTCCTCTGTCAAGATAAATGTTGCCTAAGGAAATGCCCTGTTAGTGAACTAATCTACCATTTTGTGACCTCATGTTCTTACTGTATCAGGGAGTTTAGTGGATAACCCCCAGTGTGAGAGGAGCTCGGGGGACTGGAGGCTAGACAGTGTTAGTGCTGGGCAGCAATTGCTCAGGAAGGGCTGTGTGGTAAGGGTGGCACCTCTGGACACTAAGTGGCACAGAGATGGGAGGAGAGGAGCTGGGACCTGGGGCAGGGCAGCACATGTCGCCTCATGGCACCAAGGAAGGTGCTCAGATAGAAAAGCTCTTTGGAAAGAAAGTCCACACTCAGGCAGGGCTTTGGAAGTAGACCTGGGTTTCAATCTTTGTGACCTGGGGTCAGTCACTTAACTTCTCTGAGCCTCGGTTTCCTCACCTATAAAAGTGGGGGTGATAGTTCCCTTCTCAGAGGGTCACTGTGAAGGTTAAATAACTAATGTAAAAGTGCTCATTGCAGTGCTCGGTGCACAGTAGGTGCTCACAGCTCTTCCACTGGGTTCAACAGGTGGAGCACAGGACGAAGACAGGCCAACAGCAGAGAGATCCTGATGGGCTCCCCAGGCCCACTGCCACCCGCCCCA
Organism: Phyllostomus hastatus; assembly: GCF_019186645.2. Classification (NCBI taxonomy): domain Eukaryota; kingdom Metazoa; phylum Chordata; class Mammalia; order Chiroptera; family Phyllostomidae; genus Phyllostomus; species Phyllostomus hastatus. Next base: position 16,091,817 of record NW_025333622.1, on the reverse strand, counting down.
GCACCCTGCCAGGCAGGCCAGTCTCAGAGCTGATTTATGGAGGCCTGCTTCTTTCCTTTTCACTTTTTAATGACCTGTGGAGTCTAACACAAGCCTGCCCGATTTCCTGCTTCAGACAGGACAGCAGAGCAGAAAAGCAGCTGAAGGCATCAGGATTCTGGCATCTCCTCCTCCAGCAGGTGAGGGCTGCAGGGCGCATTTCCTCCCGGGCAGGCAGGCGGCCTGGCAGCTCCGAGCAGCAGGAGGCCAGGGGGCGCTCCTCATGCACAAATGAAGCTGTGTGGGGCAAAGCAGGGCAAATCCAGCATGTCAGCCAGGTACATGCTCAGATGTCACAGGGCAGGGCAGGTGCACAGTAAGGTCATGACTATTCCCTTCTTGGCCCAGAGAAGAGAGAATGTGAAACATGAAAAAGAAACCTCCAAAAAGCAAAATGAATAAAGAAACAAACACCTGTCAGTCTCCTCTAGGTGTTACTGCCCTGCGAGGGGTTTCATGTCTGATGCAAGGCCCATGGGGGTTCTAGGGTGACAACCCCATCAGCTGCTCTGTGGAGGGAAACTGAGGCTAGCGTGAGTCACTCTGAAGCATCAGAGCTGGGACTTGCACTCATATGTTTATACTTAAAGGAAAGGATTGACAATTCTCTGGACATTTGGGTTATACAAAGAGCCAACTAGCTTGCTCACAAATGGAAGTGTCCAGACTGACTACACAACCCAGACTCACCAGAGAAATGTAAAGGGTGACGGCACTGGGGTTGGGCAGAAGGCCTCAGATTTCATTTGCTTAACACCCTTCCTTTCCCACCACCGCCCCACTCCAGCCCCTCACGTGTGCTGGAAACAGGGGAGCTTCTGGTCCCAGAGGGAGACTCCATCCCGCAGCCCTAGAGGTGATCTGAAGGGGGCCTCCAGAAACTTGCTGAAAACCGACTCCCTGGCCCCCATAACCTCTGACTGCTATTAGAGTCCCTCTTGAACCAATGCAGTTTCCCTGAAGTTCCTGTTGCTAAGACACAATCTTTCAGAGGTACCTTGTTGAGGTAAGCCAGTTGTCACTTGGCAGAGTCTGGTCTGTTGAAGGTTGAATGGAACAGGTTCCGGGAAGAATGGTCGGAATGGTCAGCATGTGGAGGAACTATGCGGGAAAGGCAAGCATGGGAAGGTGGGGTGGGTGGGGCTGTGGCCAGCCTGAGGTCCTTTTACCAGTGTGGCTTCAAGCCAATCCTATTCTGGATGGCCCACTCTGCATGGCACCCAGTCACGCCCCACCCCCACTCTGCAGATACTTTCATTTTCCACACAGAGAAGCCTGGACCCTTCCCGCCCCTACCGCCCACTCTGGCCTTACCAAGAGAGAGACAAGAGTGGTGGGAACAAACCCACCTGGGTAAGGTTTCATTCTTTCCTGGGAGAGCAGAGCCCAACAAAGGCTGTTCAGGTGTTTTTGTAATTTTTCTGAATTATGAGTTTAAAGAACAACTTCTAAACTTTAAGCTTACTTAGAGATGGGATCTACGATGTTGAGAAAGAGGGAGCAAGTTCTGCTGGAAAAAGCTGCAGCCAATAGTGTTTGGCACCTTCTGCGCGTGTGCAGAGGAGCAGGAAAAGAGGAGGTGGCGGAGACAGTGGAGGACTTGTGGACGGTGATAGTGAACAGGTAGATAAGTGGAGAGAATCAAGAAAAGAAGCACGTGGACCAACACTGCGGGACACGGACCTTCAAACAGCCTCGGGAAGGACAGTGTGGTACAGGGGAGGCGTGGCCTGGCATACGATGACAGGAGCAGGTAGTGTTCACAGCGTGCTCACTGCGGACTAGGCACTGCTCTAGCACTCTGCTTGTATCAACTCAGCCTCACAATTACCTCAGAAGACAGATGCTTGTATAAGCGGCTAAAGGATGGAGCTGCAGTTCGAGCCCAGGCTAGCCAGCTGGCACCAACACCACACTCCTGACCACAGTGCAATACTGGATGGTAAGCACATGCTCCAGAGAGAATTTGGGATGAGCAGAAGGAAGGAAGGGAGCACCAGGGGAGGAATTTCTCAATGTGAGGCCCATCTCTACCTTGGACAGCCAACTAAGGAATTAAATTTCACATCTCTCATCTTCAGAATGAAGGTAGTGAGCCCTCTCTTGCCTCTCATAGGCTTGTTCTGAGCTTCAGTGAGGTGGTGCTGGTGGAAGTGAATTGGGACCGTAGAGCTCCACAAGCACAAGGGGCATCACACCGTCAGGGGTCATGGGGCCACTTCGCAGCGGTGGGAACACACAATCCCTGGAGTGTGTGTGCCACCCCCTCCCAGCCCCAGTCAGGCCTCTAGCTCCTCCAGTAGGAAAATCATTACTACTTTAATTAAAGACACCTTAATCTGAAGTGGCTCCAGAACCACCTGAGATTCACCCAGGTGAGCAAGTGACCTCCCCATGTTCCTGAGCACTGCTCCTTGTTCATCCGTGAGCAGACACATCTGCATGGCAATTAATTCATAAAGGTGAAATATGCACACGTAAGTACAAGGCAACTCAGTCAAACAGAAGTAGATTAAATCAATTCCTTAAGATAGCTCTGGCCAGCGTGGGACACCCACCAGTATGCAGCCCACCACAGGTGCAGGTTCCCTAAACATACATGCCCGAGTCGCCTCAGGGTTTGATGTGAACTTGATCTGCACTATTCCACTGAGGCAGGACCCAGTTACTAACACAGCATAACCTGACTTTGCTCCTTCCTGCCTCAGCAGCATTTGCTGTCTCCTCTGCCCAGAATGATCTTCCTCCAGGTTCTTTTTCTTAATTCAGGTCCAGACTAATGTCACTTTCTGAGCTACGACCCCATTTATTTTACTTTCTTCATAGCACATACACTATCTGAAATAACCTTGTTTATTTACTTATTAACTTGCTCAATTGTCTGTTTCCTCCACTATCTGCCAAATGCACACATACCACAGGAAAGCTCTATGTTCCTGCTTCATCCCTGGAACCTAAACAGTTCACTCCTGGTACCCATCAGTGCTCCATGTTTAGTGAATCACCAGAATTAACTAATTAACTAATGTCAACACAAGGCTAAGCAGTACTGCACCAATTACTTCATTTGTCTTATGAGATGAGTATATACCCCCATTTTACAGATGAGGAGCCTAAGGTCCTGATCCAGGTTAACGTAACTTGCTGGTTATGGGACCCCATGCCTACACTGCCTTAACCAGGGAACAGAGTGACCAAGGCCAGTATGGGCACCAGCTCCTTGCCCTATCACATCCCTGGAAGTTTGCTAGAATGAGGTTCCCCTGGAAAAGTGGGAGGGTCTGAAGAGCCAACTGGGCTGATGCCAGCAGCCAGAGAAGCTGGTGTCCGCTGAGCCTTCTGTTGGACAGGCCTCTGTTGGCTGGAGGATGAAGATGAGCCTTGCACACCTTTAATTTTCAATAATGCAGTGACTGTACATATGTGATTAGGGGCTATAGTCTCAGCCATCCATAACCTTAAACAATTGCTGCTACAGTGGTCAAGGCCACTGAAACACTTCCCCTGATCAAGGGCTATGGGAGATCTAGCAGGTCTGGCTCTCACCCAGGACCTGTAACTGTCCCTAAGACATTAGTGGGAGGAGACAGTGAGGGTGCAGAAGGACTGAGGTTTGCAAGCACGTCAGCAATGGCGTTCTTCTTGTCTTCTCCTCCTGCTGGGCTGCCGTGGCCCAAATACCTGACTGAAACTGCAAACCCCAAAGACTTGCTTATGAGGTCTGAGCACCAGCCCCCTCCTGGAGAGGAAAAGCCCGAGGAACCAGTCCCCCTTTCTCCTTCCTCTGTGCCCCTTACAGTATCCATTGATGCCACATGCACGCTAACTGAAGGAGTGGGGGGCCCAAGGGTGACTGATCCTGTGCACACTTCACTAATTAAAATAATTGCCACTTAATGCTTTGTGTATATTTCCTCAGACTGAGTGTGTATGTGGTGCCTGATGCAATAGGATATGATAGTATTTGGGTATTTGCTGCCTTCTCTTTTCTTTTCTTGAAGAAATATATATTCAACAAATGCATGGGAAATAAATGAAAATAAGGCTAGCAAACAGCCATACAGGGCAGAGCCTCAGGCCTCTGGCTGCCTGGAATGAGGTCAAGGCTGGGGAGCAACAAAGGAGAAGGCTGGATCCCACAGGACCCAGAGTCCAGCATTGGAGTGCAAGTACTGGCTCACCACTGGAAATCCAATTTTTCTGCTCAGTTTGGAGCCAAGGGTCAGTAACAATGTGGCTTGTCCTCAGGCAGGGGACACACCCGGTGGCTTGAGCTCCAGGCCAATTAGAAATAGAATCCCCAGAGGGGCAGGGGTGGAAGAGGCTAGCTGTCTGAGAAGGGAAAGGAAACATGTGATGGCAGAGACCATCCTGCATCAAAGCCCGAGGGGACTGGTGCTTCAGAGGGGTGGGAGCTGTGCCAAGACCAGAATAGCTCCTGGGGCTTCCTCAGCCCTGGGAAGCATTTGTATTTTCCCCAAACTGTCGAAATGACTTCCGCATAAGGAACTGAAATGTCCAGTGGTCTTCCTGTGTGAGGGGTGCCACTGAGTTATCTCAGCGTCTGGCCCCTTCCACCAAGTGCCTCTGTGGTGTCCTTCTCAGGGAATGCTCAGCCCAGCCCAGAGCACCCCACTATGAGCCCCCACCATTTGTAAGTGTATCAGATCAGACTAAAATTCACAGCACGAGCGAGGAGTAAAGAAAATGTCTGAAGGGCATCTGACAAGTGGAAGGAAAAGATGACACCTGCTCTTGGAAGGGTGCGTAGATCTGAGTTGAGACCCCAGAAATGTGCAGCAGCCACACCCTCACGCCTGAGGCGCACCTGTCAGCCTAGCACGGGGTGCATGGAGGCAGACAACCAGGGCTGCCAGGCCCTCTTTCCAAAGACTAAGAGAGTATGGGGCACAAGGAGTGTCAGGGATCTGGGGCCACGGAGGAGGGCCATCAGCTTCCTGAACCACTGGTGGGAATGTGATCCACTCCTGTGTGGTTCGTGGCCACTGCACATCTGTGGCTACTGTGGCCAGAGGAGAGAGCCCATGAGGCTTCAGTACCCAGGGGGACCCTGTCTAGTCAGAACAGGTCACAGAGCTGTTGATATACCTTGGGATAAACATACTTCTTTTCTTAAAGGAGGGCGGGGGTGGGGGGCAGTGTGTGAACCTAGTTTTCAAGAAAGAGCTGGTAAGACTTTCAAGCACCCTTCTGGAGATTTAGGATTAGTCCTCTGGAAGATATCACTACTGTCAGAAAAGGAGCTCAATTCTGAATTTCTCAGTCTTTGTTCCAGAATAGGACTTAGAGGAGTACGACAGCCTCTCCGCGCCCCCCGCTCTCTCCTCCCCATCTCTCCCTCTTTTGGCAAGTACCTTCTGCTAGCACTGTTCTAGGTGTGGCTGCATAACTGCGCCTGCCATGCGGTATCTGTAAACTTGCCCAAGCCATGCATACCCAACTACAGGTACATCCAAGATACATCCAAGCAGCCACCCTGATTCCTTCTTTAGACTATGAGCCCCCTGACAGCAGGAGCCATGTCCTTATGGACAGTGTGGCCAGTGGCCAGCAGAGCACCTCGTACAGAGAAAGTACTTGAACAGTGCAGGCTGGTTGGGGGAAGGATGGATGATGCCTCCTCTTTGGCCTGTGCTGCCATCCTGAGAAAAAAGACCTATTTATCGCAAAGTCATTGAATCTGTCTGCCCTTCATATTCATCCTGGAAGGAAGTTGCTTGCCATTGAAAGTGATTTTGCCTCAGGATTTGGTGCTGGGTCATGGCTCAACAGGGCCAGCTCACTAGACTAGGAGAATTCTCCGCTGCCACCTTGCTGAAAATCATGGTTCAAGCTTCTGCAAAGTAAGCTGTCTCCTCTGACTTGCAGCCACCTGTCAGGTTGTAATTACACATCATGCTTCTAACAAAACCTTTTCTGATGGTGTGGGCTCTGGCTCCAGAAGGAGAAAGACTCAACTGAGGGGCCTAAGGATAGTTCTGTAAACACCTCAGGAACTTGATCAGGGAATGTCAATTAGGCCTTAAACATCCGTGCACTTTCCTGACCTTTGGCCAGTTGTAACCAAGCCACTTCCAGCTACCAGCATTACTCCCAGCCTCAGGCAAACCTTCACATGTGTCCTGGGACCTCCAGCCCTGTTGCTGTCCTCTTGCTGCCTGTGGCATGTGTAAATGGCACATTTCCTCAAGCCTCAGCCTCCCTGAGCTCTCCCCGCTAATTATACCGTGATGTCAGTTATTTATTCCTTAGAATGAGTTCAAGTCGCTGCTGCGTTCTCACCTCTCCCAGGGCTGGTTTCAGTTAATTATGAAAGGAAAGGTGATCACGTTTTTCTCTCTGCTCTCCTGAAATCTCCTCAGAGAGCAAGGAACCTGAGGAGGAGCAGCCAGTCCCTCCAGAGCCCGACTCTCTCCTCTGTGTCCCCAAATCCAGTCTCCAGCAAGACCCTCCCAACGTCCCTGGCCTGTGGTGACCACACACTCCAAGACATTTCTCCTGTTTAAGCTGGATTCAGACGCAGTAAATATTTATTTATTGAGTTTTTGTGTGTGTTTTTTTTGAAATTAGAAGGTTTTAATATCAGAGTTATGTTGTAAAAACTATGATAAATGTTAATCAATAAATTAACAATAGGGTTTTTCTTTTTTCTTTTTTTTTCTTTCTTCTTAGGAGGTGATATTTATTTTTTAATATGTTTTATTGATTATGCTATCACAGTTGTCCCATTTTCCCCCTTTACTCCCCTCCACTCTGCATACCCTCTCCCACCCACATTCCCCCCTTTAGTTCATGTCCATATGTCATAAGTTCTTTAGCTTCTACATTTCCCACACTATTCCTGTCCTCCCCCTGTCTATTTTCTACCTATTGTCCATGCTACTTATTCTCTATATCTTTTCCCCCCCTCTCCTCCTCCCACTTCCCTGTTGCTAACCTTCCATGTGATCTCCATTTCTGTGGTTCTGTTCCTGTTCTCTTTGTTTGCTTAGTTTGCTTTTGTTTTAGGTATGGTTGTTACTAACTGTGAGTTTGATGTCTTTTTTTACTGTTCATACTTTCTATCTTCTTTTTCTTAGATAAGTCCCTTTAATTTTTCATAAAATAAGGGCTTGGTGATGATGAACTCCTTTAACTTGGCCTTACCTGAGAAGCACTTTATCTGCCCTTCCATTCTAAATGAAAGCTTTGCTGGATAGAGCAATCTGGGATGTAGGTCCTTGTCTTTCATGACTTGGAATACTTCTTTCCAGCCCCTTCTTGACTGCAAGGTCTTTTTTGAGAAATCAGTTGACAGTCTGATGGAAACTCCTTTGTAAGTAATTGTCCCCTTATCTCTTGCTACTTCTAGAATTCTCTCCTTCATTTTTACCTTGGGTAATGTAATTATGATGTGTCTTGGTGTGTTCCTCCTTGGGTCCAACTTCTTTGGGATTCTCTGAGCTTCCTGGACTTCTTAGCAGTCTATTTTCTTTGATAGAATAGAGAAGTTCTCCTTTATTATTTGTTCAAATAACTTTTCCACTTGTTGCTCTTCCTCTTTTCCTTCTGGTACCTCTATAATTTGGATGTTGGAACATGTAAAGATGTCCTGGAGGTTCCTAAGCCTCTCCTCATTTTTCTGAATTCTTGTTTCTTCATTCTTTTCTGTTTGGTTGTTCCTTTCTTCCTTCTGGTCCCTTCCATTGATTTGAAACCCAGTTTTCTTTCCATCATTATTGGTTCCCTGTGCATTTTCCTTAATTTCTCTTATCGTAGCCTGCATTTGTTCATCTACTTTATGACCAAAGTCCACCAATTCTGTGAGCATCCTGATCATCAGTGCTTTGAACTGTGCATCTGATAGGTTGGCTATCTCTTGTTTGCTTAACGGTACTGGCCGAGGGGCTCTTAATTCTGTTTGAGCCATGTCCTCCCCCACCCCCCCCACCCCCGCTTTAATCTGGTCGCGCCTGTTACATATGAGGGGCGGAGCCTTAGGTGTTCACCAGGTCAGGGCACCTCAGTCGCTGGGTTGTGATGCTGTATGTGGGAGCAGGGTCTGAGAGGGAACAGTGGCGCCTGCTCCACTCTCTCTAGGACTTCAGTCCCCTTTGCTGCTTCCCACAAGCAGATTGGGCCCTTCTGGTGCTGGTTCCCAGGCGGGTGGGCTTGTGTACTTTCTAGGACTCTATGGGTCTCCCCAAGGAGCCTCCTGTGAGGCTGAGAGTCTCCCGGCCTCAACTCCCACAGGTGTTTTCAATCGGTGCCTTTAGGCTTTGTTTCCCGGCGCTGGGTCCCTGGATTGCGAGGTCTTTGTTGCTGCCGGTTTTCGCTTAGTTTGCGGACGAATGTGTGGCTGCGGGCAGACAGCTTCCTTGCGTGCCTCACTGGGTCTGCTCCTTGCCTCCTGTGCCCAGGGTCTGCCACTGGTCTGTCAGCTGCCCCTGTGCTTCTGGGGTCCGCCAACTGTAGTCTGCACCCTGCATGCGAGTCTGCCAGCCACTGCTTTTTCCTGCTGGGACCCCTCGACCCCTCTCCATAGGCCTCCGACTCCGCCCCTCCTTACCAGTCTGGATGAATGGTAGTGGTTCATTTCTCTCAGTTCTGGTTGTTTTTTGTTTCTAAATTTTTGTTGCCCATAGTTTTGGTTGTGCGAGGAGGCACAGTGCGACTATCTATGCCTCCATGTTGGCTGCAAGTCGAGTTTGTGTGTGTTTTAAATTGTTTTTTATTTTTTTAAATTGTGGTAAAAGACACAGAAATAAAAAAATTTACCACTTTAACCATTTCAAGGGTACAGTTCAGTAGTGTTAAGTACATTCACATCATTGGGCAATCAATCTCCAAAACTCTTCATTTTGCAGAACAAACTCTCTCCCCACCAAACAATGGCTCTCCCTCCCCGCCCCTGGCAACCACCATTCCGCTCTCTGTCTCTGTGACTCTCACTGCTCCAGACACACACAAGTGACATTCATTGTACAGTATTTGTCTTTTAGTGACTGGCTTATTTCATTCAGCATAAAATCCTTATCCATGTTGTAACCTGTGTCAGAAGTTCCTTCCTTTATAAGTCTGAATAGTATTCCCTCGTGTGGACAGACTGCATTTTGTTCACCCGTTCATCCGTGAGGGTGCTTTGCATCTACATTTTGGCCATTGTGAATAATGCCTCTGTGAACATGGGTGTACGAATACCTCTTTGCACATTTTCAATTCTTCAGGATACATACACAGAAGTAGAACTGGTAGCTATGGAAATTCTATTTTAAATTTCTGAGGAACTGCCATTCTGTTTTCCATTTCCCACTCCCACCAACAGTGTGCAATTTCTTTGCATCCTCGACAACACTTGTTATATTCTATTTGTTTTGTTTGGTGTTTGTTTTAATAGCAATCAACCTAGTGGGTGTAAGGTAATGATTTCCTTTCATGTTTCAGACACTGTGCTGGGCACTCGGCATGTATAATCTCATTTAACACTCAAACACACCAACATTCAGTTGGTGGCGGCCACCTTTTTGTCCGCATCACTGCTCATCTTTTTATGTATGTATGTATTTCTTGCCACCAGCAAGCCAGCTCTCTTTAGAGCCTGCACACGCTGCACAGTCATGCAGGTTGCCAGCACAGCCTCGACTTAGCAGATACTTGGTGAACTAATCAGTGGTATTGCAGGCTTAACAAGTAGTTAAGGATGTCTCTTTTTGGACTGGGGACCCCTAGAGATCTGACCACACAGGTGCTACTCTCTCCATGCCTGAGCCCAAGCCCAGCCCATGATAACAGGACCACAGCATTCCTTGCCAGCTGAAAGCAAACTCTTGAGTAATGACAAGCCCTAACTGAGCACTATGTGTCAGTATTGTCTTGGCTTGTGCATGAAGCAGGTACCCAAAAGCACGTCTGGCAGTAGGTGCCTGACAAATGATTCCTCTAACAACAATGAGAGCCAACACTTTTGTTTGTTTACCGTGTGGCCTGCCCAGTACATCACTGACTGATTTAATCCTCATGACCCAGTGGGACAGGTATGATCATCTCCATTTCACAGGTGCAGAAACTGAGGTCTCAGAGGAACATGGGCACCTTCTCTAGGCCCACAGCTAAGACGTGGCAAAGCTGGGATTTGACACCAGAGCCCATGCTCTTAACCACTCTGACCTGCCATCCTTCTGGGGGAGTCCAGCTTTGGGGGCCTACCCCAGCTCCATGAAAGGGGAACACAGGCCCAGACCTCATTCTCTCAGTGGAGCCAGTGGCCCCTCCAGTTGGATCACAGGCCCCAGTCACCTGCTCCCTGTCCACAAAGGCCCTGCCCTCTGTGCACAGCATAGCTGAGTCTTGCCCTCAGTGGTGGTCTGGAGAGCCCAGGGGAATCTTTCATACCAAGAACTGTACCACTGCTCTTTCTCTTGTTGCTGTTGCCCTTCTGCCTGATGAGTACAGATTCCCCAGGGTTAGGGAACACTGAGGGAGTTTGGCCAAAAAGACATGTACTCTTAAGGCCCTTTCACCCCTAGATCTAAGTAAAATCTCAGATGACTTTTGTTATGGGGAAGTGAGCAAAAGCTCTTTTAATTGAGTTTTAAAAACTAATCATTCATTCATTCATTTGCTCAGCCAAATATATCCACATGGCTAAAATAATTCCCAGAACCTAATCTTTGCTCAAAAATAGTTTTTTCTTCCCTTTCCCAGCCCTCCCCACAAGCTCTTCTTAGGAGGCTGGATGGGCGACTCCAGCGAACCTGTAGCTCTGTGCTAGGCACAGTAGCTTGAAGCTCTGCCTTCGCTTCTTTCCATAATGAAAACCACCAGTGGCAAAAAGGACTGCTAGAGCCCATTCTTTTCCCTCAGCAGTCAAACACATTGACAATACATCAAGAAAGATGGGTAGCTGGAAGGAAAAACCACAAGTATGGGGCACGCTCACCTGGGCATGCATCAGTCTAGTTGAAGGAGGCTGGTCGCTATTGTCATCAGTTCAATTGTAAGTAAATACTTGCATCTCTCCCATTCCCACACTATGGGCACAAAGTGAAAAGCATGCAGTTGCAGATGATATCCATCAAGGAAGGGACAGGAATTTATGCTTGTCCAAATCCTCCAGAAAAAAAAATAAGGAGAAGACGACCCCTCTGGTCATCTGGGCTTAAACATCTGGAGTTCCATTCAGGCACTGTATGAAAAACTGTCAGTACCTAAGAAGGGGCTGGGGGAAGTTTGAGGGTCATAAGGAGGATGAGTCCTTTCACCCACATCCATTGAAAGGAAGAGTCCTTCACAGGCTAATGGAAAGGTTATCAGGTGAAGGGCCGAATGATCCAACCTTTCTGACTTTGGATAAGTCAGACCTCTGTGTTTCCTTTTGTAAAAGCAGGATGGTGGTTGGGGGCAAAGTAGAGAACTATTCTTAGGTTCTACATTGGTAAATGACTTTTTCTACATTGGTAAAGACTCAGTGGTACAGCTATTTGCAAAACCAGCAATAATAAAGCTAAACATACACACTGATGACTCAGTAATCCCTTTAGGAATTACACTCAACTGAAGTACATGCATATGTTTACTATTTAAAAAAACAACAACTAAGTATCCATCATAGCAGAATAAATAAAAACGCTGTGGTCTATTCACGCAGCAGAAATCTACAGAGCAACAACTATAACCAAATAAAGCTATAGGCCACAGCATGAATGAATCTCACAAAAATAACTTAAAATGAAGAAAGCTAGACCAAAAAAATACTCGGTCTAGCCTCGATTCCATTTATACAAAATACAAAAAAAATGGCAAAACTGTTCCACACAGTTAGAAGTCAGAACAGTGGTTACGGGAGAGGGGTGGCACAGGGGCACACATCCAGTTCTGTCTCCTGACCTGGCTGCTGGCTTCGCCCGAGAGAGCTCATCAAGCTGCAATGCGCACTTACAGTTTTTGCATCCTGCCATATACAGATTACAATTCAATAACACTTAAATTTAAAGTATTTATTTTAAAATATCAAATCACAGACCTGTGGAAATTTGAACTAAAATAAAAAACCCTCAGTAAGATAAAAATGTGACCCTGCGGTAACCCCTGTTTTTAGGCAACTGAGTAGATGAGCAGCCTTGCTGGTCCCAAGAATGAGAGAAGTAGGGACTCCCCACCAAGAGAGATGGCTGGCTTCTCAGAGAGAGCAGGTAACATGGTTACATGTTCTAATGGTGACAGGATGCAAAAATATGGTCACCAGCCCCAAAGAAACCAAGACAGGGGAGGACAGAGAAGAAAGAGGAGGGAGTCCTCTAGAAAGACAGACGGTACCCAGAGCCGGGGCCCAGGGCCCACAGGGCCAGTGGGAAGCTGTGGTCTTCTCCACAGCCAGCCTGAGCAGGAGATGCCCGGCATGTGATGGAGTTGCTGTGCCAGTAATTATGTCCTGCTCAGACAGGAAGGTGATAGATCATCTCAGGGGAGGCTCCTTAATTGAAAAAGTGTCAATAGATAAAGAGCAATAAAAGCGTTCTCAGCTGAAAGCCTGCTTCCTTAGCTCTGTCTTCTTTAGTTTCGACCAACCTGCTAATGCTGCTCCACCAGGAAGGGCCCTCTTGGGTCCCTTCTAGCTCTTCCCTGACACACTCATCTCCTGAGGGAGGGGACGAGCAAGCACGTTTCTCACTGGAGGCCGGGCTTCCACTCCTTTTCAGTCAGGAAAGTCCTCTGCCAAATCTTGGAATCAATGTTCTGAATGAACCAATGAGTAAATGTTGTCCCAAACTGTCATTCAGTTTATCCATACTGATTACAAGAATGATCTGGAGACATTCTAGACTCTTAACTTTATGTTACTTCTCCTTCCAAAGTCCTCTGAAGTCATTTCCTACCAGAGGCAGCAGGAAAAAATAACTCAAAGCCCCCACTTTACTCTGGGAGCAGTTTTGAAGAAAGTCTTTTTTGGTGAAGAGGAAGCGAAGTCTGAATTATCACCTACCCAAAGGTTTGGGGATGGCCACCATCTTCACTGATTAACTCGCCCACAGAATGTAGTGGACACCCACATGCCAGGCCCATGCTCCTCCTCCAGCCTGCCCTGCCTGATACAGGAAGCACCCATTTACCGGCCATGGGGCAGCGGCACCATCAATCCTTGGGAACACAGTGGAAACCCATGAGCTGAATGATGGGGCTGAGTGGATTCAGAGCTGCTTTATCACAGCCACAGAGCTTGATTAATGGTTCGCTATAAATTGAAAAGGTGGTCTCCATACTTCCTGGCCCAGTCCTGGACATTTCTATCAAATTGTGATATACAGCTACGACTCAGATGAAGATGTACTCAAAGCCGGGAAAAGAGAGTGGGATATTGAGTCAGGAATCAATATCTCAGTATCACATGGACTAATTCAACATAATGAATTATAATAACGCTTATGGTACCTGTCTGGACTTAGGTTAAATAAATTTGCCTGACTTCAAGATTGGGGAGCACTAGCTCAATAGCCATTTATATATTTTTTTTTAAAAAAACTGAAGGATTTAGGTAACCATAAGCTTTTCTTTTTAAAGACAAGACTATCATATGATGGTTAAAACATAACATCAAGTTACAGCGTTGGATGTGTGCGGTCAAACGGAACAGTAATAAATTCCGTGCACACATCTCTGAACAGACCACTGTTCATACTGTGTTTAGTCTGGCTCCACTCTGAGAAGCGACTGTGAGCCCGAAGGAAGTAGCCCAGGACAGTAAGGGGTCTGGGAGCAGTCTCATGGGAGGAAGATTTGAGAACTGAGGACAATCAAAGGAGGTTAAAACAGAAACAGAAAGTTCAAATTCATTTTCAAATTCTAAAAGTACTTTGGAAAAGGAATTGGCACTTTACCCTGTGTAATAGAAGAGGGTAGAATGGGGGCCAATGAATGGGTTACAGGGATTTGTTTTAACATAAGGAGGAATGTCCAACAATTAAGAGAATTGGAACACGACAACAGAACAGCTCGTGGGTCACGCCACATGAAGAATTTTTAAGTCCCTCCTCTCCTTTAGGAATTGGGTAACCTAGAGTCTCTCCTACTGGCTATAGTCAATAATGACTTTAGGTAACCACTGGTTCAGCTCTTCTTAATGCTCCTTGCCATGAGTCACCTATCAAGACATAGAGGGGGTGTGAGGGATTGGTCTGTCTCAGGGGCCTGGCTTCCTGGTATTTTCCATATATGCCCTTGAGACACCCTGGCACTGTGTGAAACCGTTCCCAGAAAGCCACAGCTCCACCCTCATGCATGACTTAGAAGGTGTGAGGGACAGACCCAGGGGCTCTCATAATCCCAAAGAGCCTCTGCAGTCTGATCATCCTGCTTTTTTATTTGGTAGGTAAAATACAATAATCATGAAATTTACCATTTTTAAACATAAAGTTCAGGAGCATTAAGGACATTCATATTGTTATGCACCAGTACCACTATTCAACTCCAGAACTTTCATCCTACTTTTCAATGCCATAATGAAGCTAAAAAATTATCCCCCAAAACTGTTTCTAGTATCATCAGCCACACACTAGATTCCACTGCTTTCTCTGCAGGCTCACCATAGACGTGCCTGTCCCTTTCTTTGTGCATACTCGTGTTCCTAGTTAAACAAGCTGCTGGCATCTGCGCAGCAGTAACGAGGTTCATGCCTGTCCCTGAGTCCAGGTGAACATGCGATGCCCATGCACATCTGTCTTCTGTTTGCTTTGGCAGAGAGGGTAGCTCACAGGAGCCTCTTTTTATGTGGGGACTGATGACCATTCCTGGGGAAATGGGTCAGCTTTGGTCCAAACTCACATTTTTCTGAAGGTAAAGGGGAAAAGTGATAATCAAGGGTTCAGGGAGTGTTCCTGTTGATCTGACTGGCTTGGTGTTAATGTAAACAGTTAATTGCAGGCTTGTAGGCCTTGGAGAAACCAGGGTAGCTTTAATTAATTCCAGTACATGCCTTGCAATGTTTACATTCCAAATTACCTTCAAGTCAGAAGTATGTGGCCCAGAACCACAGTTTGGGGGCAATAAAATTCCACTGGCGGCTGCTTCCAGCATCTGGAAGTCATTTGCTAAAAGAGACAGAGTTTGCTATTTGGAAAAGTTAGCTGTGCTTCAAGAGAGATGAAGTGACACTGGCTTTCCCCTAAGTTGCTGACATATGAAAAGAACCAAGCTAGTTCCAGAGTAAGAGTGAAGTCCTATGGATTCTGAGCAGAGGGAGGAAACCCCTACCATTTGCTGACCTCGGCATGAAAGGAAGTATAGGAGAAGGGCCTGGGGAAAAGATGTTATGCCAATAACCAGGATTCAATTTCTAGAAATTATTTCATGTTGGTACAGATGCCAGCCCTGGGGTCTGCTAAAACTGGGGGTTTTCTTCCTTTTTCCACTCCTTTTCTACCTCCCACCCAAGGCCCCCTTCCAGGATTCACAGAAAACTCCATCTGCATTAAGAAGGGTGTTCGGTAGCAACAGTTAGTTTTTCTGATGAGGCACTCAGAACACTTGGAGCTGCTTGCATGATCTCTAAAGCACACTGGGTCCCAGGCACTGCTTCTATGTACTGAGAGCTGGAGCCCACTGAATGAAAGAATCCTGTGAGTAGAAGGCCCTTGCAAATTTCATCTAGTCTATGCCCCTACCTTTAAGCAGAGTGAAATATAAGCCACTCTAGACTTTCAGTCACCTACCATATTAGTTTCCTCTTCAGGTCTAAGAAAGGAGGGCTGGATTATGAAAAGTACTTTGCATTTGCTCCTTTGGAAGTCAACTTTCCAAATGAGTCAACAATAGTAAAGGATTTACAATATCTCTAAGCAAATCAAATGTTCATGTAAATCCTATTATTTGTCAATGTCATTTTGCCTCCCATTTGTTCAAAAGCCAAAGTAGATGTGTTGGTGATGCACTTCAAGCGTTCTACATTCTCTCCTTCTGTCTACCCAGGAGGCAGGGGACAGGATGTTGCCCCACCTTTCCACTTGTGGGAACTGAAGGGAATAAAAGTGGCCCATGGAGTCAAGTTGACCTGGATTGAGGACCTGACCTGGGTTAACTTATTTAGTTTCTCTGAGCCTCTGTTTCATTGTGTGTCAAGTGGAGATAATACTAAACTCCTCTGGTGGGAGTGTTAAAAGGTTAAATGAGCTAACTGTTGTGAAGGGCTTTGTACACTAAGTGCTCCCTGCATGGAGCCGTCCAGGCAACTGAGTGGCTCCCAGACCAATGTATGCGACTGCAGGTGGCACTGGGCCCACCTCAATGCTCCTTCCTGCAAACTGCCAGACCTCACAGTCCCATGCACTGTGTTGCTATGTGTCACTCCACCTCCAGTTCTGCTGACTTCCTCATCCCCTTCCTCTTGTAAGGCACCAGAAGTCAGGGACCACACCTATGTGGACCACACCTCTGTGGATCACTAGTGCAGTACAGTGCTTGCAATGCCACCTGTAATGCGATACTCAATATACTTTCAAAATGATCAAGATGACATCACTGTTACATGTTACCCACATTAAAAATTAAAATGCCTTGCTTCTTTCTCTCATTCACTTGGACAATCATGGACCGAGTTCCTCATATCCTAGCATGTGGGTGTTTAAATGATTCCTATAATTAACAATTTGGGGTCTTCACTAGGTAAGTCGGCATTTCACCAAGTGTAGTCCAAAGATGAACCACATCAAAACCACAAGCAGTGAGGGTGGGAAGAGGGTGTACAATGAAAAATGCAGATTCCTGGTCTGCACCCCAGACCTCCTGAATCACAGTCTCTAGGGGGAGAGCCAGGGATCTTCCCTAAATAAACTCTCCTGGCATAGCCTCTGTGGTTCCAGGGGCTTCTGTTTCCACCCTTACTTTTTAGAGTCTACAACGATGGGCAGTTGTATTGGTCTTGGGGTATTCAGAGTGTGGCCAATTAGTCACATAAGTGGGCTTAAACCAGAGGAATTCCACCTCCTCCCCATCGAGAGACCATGCCAATCCAAGGCACCAGAGGGCAGGCAGTCTCTCAGGGCTCCAGAATCACCAGGACACAAAGAACACTCTGTCTAGAGCCTCAGAAGATGAAGCGTCCTTCCCAGGCAACATCCCCGGACTTGTCCTGCATGGCCCTCGTCCTTCAGGATGAGTGCCCTGTAATTTTTTAGAAAGTGCCCTGGGTGTTTATGCTGCATAGTAAAATTTGAGAACCACAGTTTAAAGCCATGCACCTCTACCTGCACCCCCGCCCCCCGTTCTAACTAGAGGAAACACCATGCAGAGGGAAGCTGGGAGCTGGGCTCTAGCCCTGGCTGTCCTGTGCCCAAGGATCTGCTTGATCCTGCACAGGTTCCTGAGCATCTTGGAGCCTTAACTTATCTTAACTATTAAATAAGGGGAGTCAAACTAAATCAGCAGCTTTCAGATCTTGTTTTGGCAATGAAATCATTCTTCCAGAGGCAACCTACCCAGTATCTGGATACAGAAAACAGACTGAAGTGCAGGACAAGCACTACCTGCAGCAGCCCTGGGGCCTCCTGGGCAGGATCCTGGATGACCCAGAATGCAGCTCTGCATCCTCTGGGCCACTTGAACTAAGGTCCAGGTCGGACTTGTAGGTTTATATATCCCCAGACTCCATCCCAGGAGTAGACAGATAGTCATCAGCACAACCACGAACAGACACGAAGAGCTGGCTGGCAGGAGGATGCCTCATGGTTTCAACCAGGTGTCCCACAGGTGGCTAAGTGTGGACTCTGGGTAGCAGGTGGTGGTTTGGGAAAGGAGGTCCAGCACCCCTGCCCAAGTCTAGCCACAGGGGATGTGGAGGCCCAAACAGCCTAATTCCCCTGACAGCAAGTGATCATCGTTTTGTTTCCTATCACTGCCAAGCAAGAGCTGTTCCCAGAAAAACAGGCCTTGGAAGCACTTCCTCACCATATATGAGACTTCCTACAAAGCATATCTGCATATTAAAGACAAGGGTGAGAAATCAACCTGCTTAGCATGTTTTTAAGCCATAAAGTTTCAAACTTTTTTGACTGACCTTTTTTACAAGTAAAATTTATTGAACATTCTTTGGAAGAATGTGAAACACAGAGGTACAGTTTCAGAAGAGAGTTCTGGGAAAAGATTGACATTCTGAAGATTTAGAGGTGGGGAGAGGCAGAGGTGGAATTATTTTTAGGGTTTCTTTCCCCTTTGATTTTATATTCTATGGGACAAAAAGACTATAAGACTTAACTGTATGAAGACTGAAGTCCCAGGACTCAAACCAGCCATCTGTAAGCCATCTCCAGGCTCCTCCAGTTTGCTCTCTGGCAGAATCTCAGGACAAGGGCCACCAGCACCAGGCATCACTTCTCCCAGAAGGCCACCTGCTGGCCCTGTATTCAGCCCCAGAGTGTGTCAGGCTGCAGAGTACACAGGCTGCAGGGGTGCTGTATCTGCTCGTTCCATGCTGCCCACCATGGACCACAGTCTGAGAAACATTTATCTGCACAGCCAAACACAGCTCCTGGAAGTTTCCAAAGTCCCTTCCCCATCTCAGCAGCCTGTCACCCACTAGGATGAGTGGCACAGCAGCCTTCCTTCAAAGGTGAGACAGGAATGGTTAACAGCATGGGATCTAGAGCAAGACTACCTGCCTGCGCTCCAATCCTGGCTCTACCACCCAGAGCTGCATAACAGCTGGCAAGTTCCTTAACATAAGTTAACATAAGTAATATGCTTAAAACAGTGCCTGGCATACAGGAGACACGAGAATGGTGCCTGCTGTTGATAACATTATATCACAGTTTGGCCTCACTAGCAAACTGTTTTGGGATGGAGAGGAAGAGATGGCCTAGCCTGAGCAGTTTCTGAACCTCTACAAATATGCATAGCTGAAAGGAAGGCATGATGAACAGGAGAACATTCAAAATAAGACAATGATGCTCTCACACGGGAGAGGAGCCCAAGGCTGGGGGCCAGGAGAGCTGGCCTCCACCTGAGGCCCCACCAGGAACTGGCTTTGTGACTATGGAAGCCTTGGCTTCCTCCTGATGGAAATGATGGAGTTGACATAAGTGATCTCAGAGTTTCTCCCAGTGTTTAAATTCCATGATCCTAGGCCAGGTACTGGGTACAGGAAGGGCTGGTGGTGGGTTTGCAGAAAGAGCCAGACTGAGTGAAGGACCACCCCCATGCTATGCACCTGTGTGCAGGCTAGCAGCTCAGGGAAACGGATGTCCAGACACCTTCCTCGGCTCCAGCTGAGGAGTCTCTGCCCTGTTGTAGTCCTCGAGCAGCTCAGGATGGTGCTAATGCCCGGGCAGATAGTGTCCTGAAAACATACTTGCACAGCTGCCCTCCAGCTACTCAGAGCTGTGCTCAACTAGGTAAGAAGTTAATGTCATGTTCAAGATGAAAGCTTTGTAACAATGTAAAGCTCCCATGCGCAGCTGCTTCTCTCACCCACACCCAGTCCTTGGTTTGCTGCGCACAGCATCACTTTTCCCCAACCTACCCTCTTCTTTGTGCCCAGGTGTTGACACAGAGCAAACCTCTCTTCAGCTCAGTGTTTGAATGCAAACAGCATTTTTTTCTTTCAACTTTATTTTGTATTGGTTTCAGGTGTACAGCTTAGGGGTTAGAAAATCATATACTTCACAGTGTTCCCCTTGATACTTCCAGTACCCCAACTGGCACCATACATAGTTATCACAATATTATTGACTATATAAGAAGTACAAATTGGTAGTTACAAAATAGTCATGGGGACATATATAGAGCATCTTTTGAGTTTAAAAGCAAGTGGCCATTCTCACAGGAACCTGTGTGCCTGTGTGGTGCAGAGAAGGCTTGTGCACTGGGAGGTGCAGACATGTGAGCCCTCTGGGAATGCCAAGGAGCCTGTAAAGAACTCTGCTCTCTGTACCTTGACAGAGAGGAGAATGAGAAGGGGTGGGGGCTCCCCTGGATACTCGCTCACATGAACTGGTGTGGGGTCACTCTGTCTCAGCTCATGGGGCAAAACGGTGACAACACAGGGGAACAAAATATGTTACAATGGAGGGCATTTCACGTGTTCAGAGAAATCTGGCACCAGGAGATATTCCAACAGTGATGGCTCAGTACATCAAATGTGTTTCTTGTTGCTGCCATTGCTCTCTTGGCAAGGCCTGATGAGTGGAGGGGAGGAAAGGACGTGCAACTTCTTTTAGGGCTTATCCCTTCCCAAATGCCCTGCACCCCTTCATACACCAAGAGGCACATGTGCACACATATGCATGCCACACACGTGCACATGGGGTCTGTACTGACTCCGGCTGATAGAACTGTAGCTCACCAGAGTCCACTCCCTGATGTCTCACTTCCCACCGCAGTTCAGAGCCCTTGACAGACATCCTCTCACCTGTCCTCTGAACTCTCAGAGCTCTGACAGGATTGACACACACTGCCTACTCCCACTGTGCCTTTGGAAGGTGAGGGAGGCTGACCCATCCACCAGGCACACATGTAGCTCTTCTTGAGAAAGCATCCCCCACCCCACAAGCTCCATCTCCATCCACCCACTCAAACACAGTGCATACTCCCTGTGAACAGTTGAGGCATGGGGAGAAAAGCCCAATGAGATCTGTCTCAACCCCAAAGCAGCTCTTTGCCCCAAACACACTAATTTTCAGGGCCACCACCAGTCCTGGGGGTGATTCAATGGGACTTATTGAACAAAGGAGCTCACCTTCTGCACAACCTTCCAAGGCAGACCTGCCCAGGTAGACATATCCACTGATGTGCTTGTTCTCTTACAGCTAAACACGATCTTCCAAATTTACACTCTCAGTACCTCAGAATGTAGCCACATTGCAAAATAGGGCTTTTACAAAGGTAATTAAGTTAAAATAAGGTCTTTAGGGTGGACCCTAATCCAATTTGACTGGTGTCCTTCTAAGAAGGGGAAGTTTGGATGAAGGCACACGTAGAAAGAAGACAATGTGAGGACACATGGAGAAGACAGCCATCTACAAGCTGAAGAGTGAAGCCTCAGAACGAAACCAACCCTGCCTACACCTTGATTCTAGAACTCTGGCCCCAGAAATGTAAGAAGACTCATCTCTGTTGTTTGTTTAAGTCATCTTTGGTACTCTGTTACAGCAGTCCTGGCGGATGCAGACAGGTCACTCCACTCATTTTCCAGTCTGCAAGGCTCCTGTGTGGCTAGAAGCCACTAGCTTGGGCCAACAGAACGCTGGCTCTGACACTCACCACAGCCTACTGGTTAATGTGGAGGCTCCACTGCACGATGCTGGTCTCTGTCCTTGGCTAAAGGAGGAGATGCAGAGGACAGGAGGGTGGAGACAGGTCATAAGCAGGTGAGTCAAAGGAGGAAACAAGGTCTGGAGCAGCACCCACAGCACCAGGCTGCTACCTCCCCAGAGTATGAAGGGCCAGCTCTGCATCTTGCTCTCCAGCCTCCGCTACTGGTACTGGGACTCATGTGCCATGTTTACAAAGCCTTCAGGCACCACACAAGCCCCTCACCAGAGTGAAGGCAGTGATATTCAGCCAGGGCACTCAGTCTCAAGGTCACCAACTCTGAGAATGTGCCACATGCTCTCCAATCCTCAGTTACAACGTGAAGGGCAGAGAAACAAAAGGACCAAAATACCATCTCCTCATGAGGTGATGTTTACTGAAGAGTATAGATATATATGAATGAATCTTATGTGAGAGTCACTATGTTCAAAGCACTAAGTGTAGGTCTGGATACATTTTGGTGAATTAGCTTTAGATGTATTCAACCCTTTTAAAAAAAGAGACTGCAATGTAGGATGTCAGTGGCCACACCTTATCCACATGCAGCCCACCCTGCCCCCAACCCTGGCTCACTATGGACCATCAGAGGCGAGAGGACACAGACAGAAGTAGGACAACCCCAACCAAGCAAAGCAGAAAGTCCCTCAGGCTTCCAACAGGGCAGAGACACAAGAGAAGAAACTTCCAGGAACTGGTGATGTCCTAAAACTCACCTTCAGAAAAGCATGGAGTAAAACGAGGCAGAGGCCTCAGCAGCTACCCTCCGCCTCCTCTGGAAGATGAGCCTAGCATTCGTTCTCAGCAGCTGAGCCAGCCTGGCACTCATGGGATGGAGGTGGAGGGAGGGCAGCCATGCACAACCTTATGCTCCTAATATCTTCTTCCCCTCCTATCAAAACACAGGCCAGGCAATCTCTAACCTTATGTTCCAATGGTGGGAGAGTCCCTCAGCTGAGGGCCACGGACGGTGAGTGGAAGGCTGGGGCTGGAGAATGGGTTAAATAGCTTCAGGTGAGGTCTCTGGGTAGGAATTATCTGTGCGAGGTTCACAGAGTAGCCAAGGTGGTCAGGTTTTAGTTCCTAAACACTTGTTGGTCACGAAATTCATCCAGTCTCAAAAGCTGTATCCTTTTCAGAAATCCAAATACTACTTCTTATAAGTGAACCAAAAGTTACAATTTTTTTCCTAATAAATCAGTTGGATCATACTCCTTTTGTAATATTACTGACCCAGAAACAAATCCGAAGTGTTTTCCCAATCACCTCCCAACCACAGTGACAGTTCACTCGATGGCAAAGCCTGCCTACAGTCTCCTCTCACTCTTACTTTCAGTCAGTTAACAACCAAAGAACATTAAGTCAGTAGTGAGACCTGACCTCCCAGCCACCTCCACAGCCAGGCTGGGAAATCTTGGGAAAATCTCTTCAGTGTCCAGGGCCTCTGTAGGCCTTACTTGGAAAATATCTGTAAGGTTCCTTCAAACTCTGCTTTACAGGACCTTATTAATTTCAATTTTTGCAAAGGAGATTAGCCTAAGACACTAGTTTCTTGGAATGTTTATAGGTGCTATGTGTGAAGTCAAGACAGTTTGGAGGTAACCAGGGTTCTTCACTGTAATGCTGCTCTGAACCTTAAAAATGCTAATAAGCATCTCTGTGATTCTCCAGGAGCAGAACTAAGCCTGTAGCATTTCTGATATAAGGGGAAAAAAGCTAACCACTTTTAAAGATTTCCCAAGATTGGAAAGCTCTTAAGACTCGCAGTTAGGAAAGCAGGACAAGGAGTTGTCTTCTAGGACAGAAGCTTCTACTAATATTCCTTAAATGGCGGCACGGAGAAAGGAAGCCAGCTGCCCTGAGTTAGCCCAGCCCTGGGTCTGAGCGCCTCCCCAGATAGTGCTCTCAGGGCGTGCCAGGCAGTGCCCACAGCTTCCTGCCCAGACCCAGCTCTGAGTACCTGCACAGGACAGAAAGCGGGGTACATGCCCACAGACCACAGGGAGCTGTCCAGTGTTCACAGAATGAAGTGGCCCTGACTAGAAGTAGCTATGTGGCGTGGGGACCCTGGGCAGGCCAGCAGGTCGTGATCTCCAGTCTCAGCTGCATCACTCTCATCCTGGCCACCGCCCAAAGGACTCTCCTTTGACATTTCCTGTCTTTGGATTTTCTGGCAGTTTTCTGACTCGGGCCCCTCTGCCCACCCTCTCAAGAGGCCTTCTCTAACTATCTTCAGGGCTCACTGAGTCCTGGCCCTTGAATCCTTTAGCCTTGGAGAGTCTGAATGACACAATTTAGCATGTAATTATACATCGTCTCATTTTCGTCCTGTTGTTCAAAGAGTGACAACTGTGCTTTCCAGACCAGATCACAAATGCCCTGAAGGAAACGAATGTCATCTTATTTTATGTGATACCACCAAACACAAAGCTGAGTAAACAGTAGGCACTCAATAGTGAATGTTAATTCACTTTGGATGGTAATCAGGACCTGTCTTCCCAGCAATGGGAAGACATTATTATTCTTTACATATGTCTTGAGTGTGATGTGTATAATCTTGCTCTAATGCTCCTCAAAGAGGTTCTTGGTTCACATACAAATTCAAAACCAATTTAGCTCCTAGAGTCACCACAAACTTCAGGACCAGAATTTTTTTAAGATTTTATTTATTTATTTTTAGAGAGGGAAGGAAGGGAGGGGGAGAGAGAGAGAGAGAGAGAGAAACATCAATGTGCGGTTGCTGGGGGTCATGGCCTGCAACCCAGGCATGTACCCTGACTGGGAATCGAACCTGCGACACTTTGGTTCACAGCCCGTGCTCAATCCACTGAGCTACGCCAGCCAGGGCTAGGACCAGAATTTTTGTGTTCATACTATTTACATCTTATAAATTTCTCTTTTAGCCTATAGCTTCTATTTGAGTTACAAAATGATGACATTAATGATGATGGTGATGGTTAGTTTATTAAAAATCTATGATGTGCCAAACACTTTAAGTGTATTAACTCATTTAATCTTCCCAATGCTTTTATGAAGTGGGTACCATTATGGTTCCCATTTTAGAGATGAAGAAATGAGGCTGAGAGAGGTTGAGTATCTTTCAGGTCCCACAGCTCCTAAGGGGTCTATCTAATGGCCCAAGAGCCAGCCAATGATCAAAAAGAAAGAAAAGTCTTCTCTCCTGGAAAAAGAGGACTGAGTCTCCCTCCCAGTGGTTTCTAAATCTGGTTGATTATCAAAATCAAATAATAATAATAATAATAATAATAATAATAATAATAATAATAATAAAGACTCCCCTTCCCAGTCTCTGAGATTCTGCTTCAGCAAATCTGATTGGAGCCCAGATATGTATTTTCTCAAAGATCAGTGAGTGGCTCTGATGATCATTCGGGACGGAGAAGCACCAATCTTATCTGTGACCTTCTGTCCACAGCACCTGATTTAAAACACGCCAGACGTCAGACAAGAAACCCCTGGGGAAGACTTACAGAATACCCATGAATGGAGAACCACTGGCTGGCATGCCAGCCTCCCTCCTCCCCTCCCTCACACAGGAAAATGTACTTAGTTTAGTCCAGTGGGCTGCAACCCTGGCTACATGTTAGAATCACCTGGGGAACTGACACAAATACAGATGCCTGGGGAGGGCAGGAAGAGCAAATAGAGAGACGAGGCCCACGCACCCCACATCAATATTTTTAAAGCTTCCTTGGTGATGCTAATGGGTAGCTCGTACACTTGTCTTTTTTAGGATGAAAGACTCTGGCCATTCAATCTTGCCCTTTGAAAGCTCCTTTCTCAAGCATAAACAAAATGAGAGGTTCACTTCTTAACAGTGCACCTACTTTTAGAACTAGTAACACCAAAGTGTTTTAATATCCTCACTAGCTCAGGTCAGACTCATGAGGAAGAGTAAATAAAGAGAGTCTATTATACACACAGACACACACATACAACTTAGAAAAGCAAGTCCCTATGAGATGGTCCCTATTTAACATCAATGTCCTTCTTGAAATCACTTTTCAGCATGCTGCCATGCACAACAAAACTACTGGGCAAAAGGTCGGTGCTGGGAAGGGCTTTGGAGAGCCCCTCAATGAGCAGGCTGTGGTCCACAAGGAAAGTGACTTGCCTAGACCTGGTGGCAGCACGAGGACTGGACCTCAATTCCGTGGTCACAGACAGGGTCATGGCCTTGGTGCAGTCAGCCTGAGAGGCATCTGGACTCTACTCTTCACACTCCAAGTTCCAGGCAGAATTCAATAATATTGATCATTGAAGCCTTAGTATAAGATACTGTCACCTAAAGGATACTTACATTTTAAATGCTAGCACTGATCATCATCATAGGAATGACTTTTTCCTTGCTAAGGAAACCTGAGACCCTTTTTGAGCACTTTTCACAGGGAAGGAGGGATCTATGTTCCCTTAATTCAGCATTCCAACAACTGATGAGCAGCAGGAAGGGCTGCACCCTTCCTCAGACAGGGACACTAGGCTTGGACCAGAGTCACAACAGCACACAGGAGTACCTGCAGCAACTGTCTGACTCCAGAGCTCCGGTGGTGACCACTGGGAACAGTCTCCTTCAGATAGAATGAGCCAAGGAGGTATGTTTGGAACAATTGCTAAGGGCTCTGAAAAAGAAAGGATGACCTCTTTCTGGTGTTTTTCTTTTTCCCTCCCCTTCCTCCTCTTCCTTCTTCTCTTTCTTTAAATGTGTGTGGGGTGGTTGTTTTTGGTATTTTTCCAGTCAAGGGTCAGAAGAAAAGGACCCAAGATTCTCAGGGACACAACCTGAGTGATTTCAATTATTAAAATATCACTCACTAACCCATAAGCACATTGTGAGGCTTAGTGGTGGTGAGGATATACAGCATCTGGGTGTTCAAATTCTACAGAGGAGGTTCCTTAGCACCTCTCTCCCCTTAGTCTTTCCTCTTGGGAGCCAGAAGAAACAGCCCATTTTCTCACAACCTATTGTCTCTTGAGGAATTAAAAATAACCACCATAATAACAGCTCTAGCGAATCAAGCCAGTGTACTTGTCCGCCAATGACAACCCACTGATTCTGCCCATGCTTTTCTACTTGTCCTGTCCTTCTGGTGCAAGCAGAATTCTGTCTCAAAGCCCAGCCAATGCTGTGGATGAGACAACCAGCCTTTGAAGGCCACTGGTAAATGCTGTTAATAAGGAGGCTCCAGCAGGGGCAGCCCCCATGTTTTCTGGGTGCTCTGTCCCTAGAGAGTAAATAACGACAGAAATATAAAGGGTAGGCTAAGGAGGTCATACTCAGGGAGCTTGGAAACATACAGGAGTTGCTTTTAGTATTGACTTGTTTGCTTCCTTTTCCTGAATACGACATCTTTCTTCTTATCGTGGATATTTTTCTCCCAGAAATTAGCAGAGGGCTATACCCCCAAGGCAGGACCCAGGCAAAAATGGTGATAAGACAAAGTTGGCTTCTGAGCTCATCTCCATTTCCTTAGTCAGTTCTGTGGATTTATTTGATCTGTGATGGACTAAGTGATTCTGATAAGGGTGTTAGCAAGTTAAAGTTTTGTCTTCCCTGGAGGATTATAAAATAATGAAAGCAAAGCAATGTAAAGCAATAATGGTGGAAATTCAGGCAGTGGGGCATTTACAAGGAAGACAAATTTCCACCCCATACAGACAGATGTTTCCCTATTGCTGGACCACAGACCAACTGGGGTACTTTGTATTACTTTGTGTCCCTTATAACCCTTGTTTCCCTTTCCCTTTCCCTTACTCCTTGGATCCATGGTAGAGAATTCATATCATCTCTGTTTGATGTGGGAGACCTTAAAGCACAGGGTCAGGACAGAGAGCCCGGCTGCAGTGTGGATGTGGTGGTGGAGTGCGGGGGGCGGGGCGGGGGGGCAGCAGTGGTCCAGGTTGAGGATATTTGAAAGCAGCTGCAAGTACTTCCTTGGGTTGACTTGGAAAAGGAGGGACAAATGGGCCTGCACCTCTTTTGACCCTAATAACCTTCCTCCAGCCTTCTATCTGTATAGAGTTGCAAGTGGCCTTGGACTCCTTGAGGGTCTAGAGGCTAAAGAGCCAAAACCAGTATCAGGGTTAACTTTTTCTACATAACAACTGTCTTCACTGTCTATAACCTATCTTTTGGCCCATGAGGCTGGGCCATTATAGAAATGCTTCATCCCTTGTTTGCAACCAGGGATTATAGTTCCCTCTGTCCCTAGGGTGAAGATTTCTTATACTTCCTCACAACCATTAGAGTGCAGTGGCTATCATGTCCCTACTCCATTAGCATGGATAAACATTTGTACTCACTCATCACCTGTCAACACCTCTCTCTTCCCCACTCCCTTTCCATTTTTCCATCTTTACTCTAAGGCACAGGGCACAAGTCATCCATTTTTATGACACCTCCTGAGCAACATCGTTTTTCCAAACACTCTGGCTTGTGACACCCCCTCCATTCTCCTGGCTTCTCACCAAGTATGCACCCATAATCAAGAGGAGGGCAAGATTCAATCACAGGGATAAAGAAGCAACGTGTTAAAAAAAGAAATGACAAAAAAACTCCATGCAATGTGCGATAGGAGACACAGACAGAGGATGCACACTGAGAGTGGAAGAGTGTGGATTTAGAATCAGACAGTTGTTCCACTTCCACATTTGCCACTTTCTAGCTATATGACCTTGGGCTTCCCAGCATCTCAGCTTACTCATCTGCAAAATAGAGAGATGGCCAACCCACAGAGTAGTCATGGCAATGAAATCATGTGATGACTGTAACAGGTCTAGCACTGTTACCAGGAGATGTAAGAAAATGCCCTGCCCTGGAAATGAGCACACAGGGACACCTGCCATGTGCCAAATGTGTGCTGTGCACAGCAAGGGCTGCAAATATCAGAGAGGGATGCTGCACTGAAGGAGGCTGGTGTGAATAAAACCCTGAAAGAAGATGGGAGAGGCATTTTAGATGGAGGTGACAGAGGTGGGAAGCAGCATGATAGAAATAAGGAATTAATCAGGCTGGCCATTTTGGCAGATTTAGAAAGGAGAATAATGGGAATAGGTTTGGGGATGGGTTACTAAGGATCACCTATCAAATTGAGGATATTTATTGTCTAGACTTCAAGGAGCAAAAAACAGCTTTTTTAAAAAGGAGATTAAAGGCAAAAACTCTAGCAGAAGCCTACACAAAGAGCTGGTAGTGTGAAGCTGTATGCAGGGAGCCTGCTGGAAATCTACTACAATAATCCAGGCCCCAGAAGACATGAAGAAGAGGAAACAGGAAGGAGGGTAAGATGGGAGACAAATGCCAATCAAATCCCATCCCTGGGAAGAACTTTGAGCCCAGGTACTGCTTAATTGACCATGGAGACCCCACAACTAGGGCAGACATGACAGGCCACATATCAGTTGCATATATGGATAGAGACAATATGGCACACTTATGGCTTGGTTTTCTGCTCAGTCAATGGTGAAAGTTGCCATTGAAAGTTGCCACTGCTTGTCTGGGTCAGTGTGATCAACACTGTGTCTACAGTCCCAGCAGCCACTAGAGATCTTCACATTATGGTGACATATCACATATTAACTAACAAAGTCACTGTAACCAGCAGCTCCCCTTGGATTTGTCTGGCTTTGATGGCATGAGCTCCACTCTCAGGGACCACCCTCTCCATTTTCCGGCCCTACTGGTGTTCTTCAGGCTCTATGATGTGCTCCAACAGCAGATACAGAGTCTTCCCTACCCCACAGAACCATTTCTTTTTGGACCTGCTTTCTACCTGGATTCCCACCCTCCCAGATGCAGTCCAGGTGCTCTTGACCTCTCTGACCTATCATGATGGCTTCCTCACCACTCTCCCTCCCGCCACCTACTCTCCACCACTACCAGAGGAGCCTTCCCAAGTCTCATCAGGGCACTGCCAACTGTCCACAGGAGCAGATCCAGTTCCTTCCTGGAGAGCCAAGGCCTCCATGCTCTGGACCCAGCCTACACATCTAGCTTTTTGTCCCTCACAACACTCCCTACTGAGGGTTCCTCAAACAGATCAGCCATACTTATGCCTCAGGCCATGGGCTATCCACCCTTTTCTCTGCCAAGACTACTCTTCCTTTTTTCACTCCCCACCACCACCACCATTTTTTTCTGGCCAACTCCTACTTAGCTTCAAGCTTTGAATCAAATATATCCTCTATGGATATCTCACCTTTTACACTAGGCAAAAAGCACTTGCTCCATTTTAAATTATTAATGTATGCTCTATATTACTATGTTAATTGGTATTTAATTTTAGATTATAGAAAGACTATATGTTTATATCAATTTGAATGTATGCCCCCTCATGTGGATGGTGAATGCCCCCCATGACTAGGACTGTGCCTTGTATTACTTTGGCTGGTGCATATTCTTATATAGTTAATAAATGATTAAATTAATATATTAGTACATATAGAAGATGACTTGATATTAGAGTTACTACAAGACTTCCCTTTCACCTTATGCATAGGCACTAGCACAATCTACAAGTGGCTATAATCTACTGGTCATTCAAACAGTATTGTTTACAACAATTAAGCACTATTCTAAGCTCTGATAGAGATGAAAGTGATAAATGTATGAAATTGTTTGGAAAATAAAGTATATGCATATAAAAATAAGTAATAACCAAAACAAGCTATTCTAAAGGTCAAATGGTTAAAGATTCTAGGTTTGGAGGCATTTATGGAGCCACAGGATTGAAAAACACTAATTACATCAACACTTACTAAGTTTACTAGACATTTTGTTTATCCCATTGCCTACAGATAGAACCACACTTACGTCATCATGTCACAGTCAAATGAGAATCACTCATATTTACCAAAGCTTACTGTTAATAAGAAAAAGGGCATTTTTATCCCTATCAGGAAAAAAACTACATGTGTCTATTCTAGTACACCTATGCTATGCCTGAGCCCATTTCTTTTGGTCTTCAGAGAAGATTTTAAAACTATACTGTTTTGTGTTAAGATGTCATCACAGATATGAGGACTGTCACTTACGTACCTCTGGCCCTCTGGGCCACTGTTAGGGACAAATGCTCAGACATGAAGAAGAAATAAGAATACTAGTCCATGTGACACACTCAACCCCTGGCTCCTTGAGACTTCCGTGTCCAGGTGCCTTCTTACCTTCTCCTTTTTCATTCTTTTCCCTCTCTCAACCCTGAGCCAAAAATGCACCACCAAGGCTCAGATTTTACAACAGCCCCATAAAGAGCCAAATAATAACACACAAGAATTTGTGCCTAGGCATATACCAAGGAAGGTATAAAGGAACTACAAAGGGAAG
Source organism: Phyllostomus hastatus (assembly GCF_019186645.2). Lineage (NCBI taxonomy): Eukaryota > Metazoa > Chordata > Mammalia > Chiroptera > Phyllostomidae > Phyllostomus > Phyllostomus hastatus. Next base: position 16,061,147 of record NW_025333622.1, on the reverse strand, counting down.
TGGAATTTCCTGAGTTGCCAAGGGCTTTTCAAGCCAATAAATATGCCAGAAAATAAAAGAAAGGAAGCAATTATGGAAAGCTCCTTGGCAGTGCCCCTCTAACCAGGCATGCAGGTTCCCACCAGCACTCCAGTGGGTCTAGTACTATAGGGCACAGACAAAATGGAATGAGGAGGAAGGCAGGAAGGGACACTAAAATGCACTCCCCTTGGCCCTTCATCAGGATCTGCGCATTTGAGGCAGAGATTTGGCGGAAAACTAGAAGATCCCTAGGCCACTTAGAAAAGACAGCTGTGCTCAGATATTGCTCCCTCAGGAGCAGTACCCTGTTTCCACCCTGTTTACCTACATCTGCACATCCTTTATGCCTCCAGGTACCCCAGTTCTTCTAAATTGTCTGCTTTGGCCACCATAACACCCCAATGCCCTCACAGTAGATAATCAATATATGTTTGTTAGTTGACTACGTGAGGCTGTAGAGAGGTTCAGTAACTTGGTCAAGGTCACACAACTAAGTTCTGCAGGTTTCAAATGTGGGCAGATGCCTGAAATAGTGCTTCTGACCTCTGTGCTGTACCAGCTGGGAGTGGGAGAAACACAGAGGGTACCCAACCTTATTCTTCTCCAAATACCTCAGAGCATCTACAACAATGATCTCTACACAGAGAAAATACACAATAAGTATACTTGAAATTGAATCGTCCTCTTAGAGATCAGGAACCACATCTAACTAAACATATGCATACTTCCTTCTGAACATTCCAAAAAAGAATGGCCCTATCTGATGGGACTCATCATTCACTTCACTATCGTGTACTTGTTTAGCACAAGTTTGTCTCATTTCCTAAACTATCATCTTCTTAAGGATAAGGCCAGGCCCTATGACTCTCTGCCTCCCCAGGAACCAGCACAAAAACTGACACTTAGTAGTGCTTAATGGATGTCTGTCATTTGATTTTCTTTTATTTCCAATCCAGGTGACACCTTCCTACTATATTTACTGACAGTTAGGCTCAGAGCAGCCCCAAACTAGGTCAGGTCATTAAACCCAACTGAGCAATAAGCTGAAACGACCCTTTCTTTTTTTGCCTTCCCAGTAGGAAAGATCTTTTCAAATTAAAACTCAAGAAAAATTGTGGCATATTTCCCCAATTTGGATCTCTCTGTTCTTCTGGCTGAGGATTCCTAGGAAATTCTTCTTCCTGTATGTTTATCACTTTCCCCATGTAGTAAACAGAGGTGACATTTATAGCAAATGGACCAACTTCAGCAGGCTTCTCTTGCTTCTTCCAGGGGACAAACAGCAAACCAGAAGTGGCCTGGATGTACTTACAGAAAAGGCACTTCTCAGAGCTGCCATTTGGAAGTCACATCTACCTCCCATCACAGCCAAATCCTGCATTCTCCACTGCAGGATGTGGCTTTGACAAGTTTTAATAAAACTATATTTATGCCAAACAAAATCTCCAGACACTAACATCTTATTTACAAACATCTCAATTTGAAGTAATCAAAACAGTTGCAAAACTACTAGTTACCTTGCTTTTCCTCGCCTACTCGCCTCTCCCCCTGCCCCCTCCTGGCATCGTACTCAACAAGGAGCCAAAGCCAGAAAAAGGGTTTGTAGTTTCACGAAACTACCAGTGAGTGGTGCAGGCAAATCCTCCTGCTGGCTCCAGGGCAGGGCTGTGCAGTAGGGAACAAAGGGCCCTGGACAAATACCTATCTGGGTTCTGTTTTGATTGTTTTGGCTGGTGTTTCTGGATTTTGAGGCTCCCTCTTTAAAAGGCTGCTCCATTTCCAAATAACTTCTTTTTTGCTTCACAGGAAGGACCTTTAATTATTTTGTTTTAATAGGGATAACCACTTAAGTGTTGCCTATGACTTGGAGACACTACTAGGTGCTTTAGATACTATTAATCCTATGATGTATTGATTATCACCTCCTATTACAAAGGATCTAGGCCTCAGCAAGTTTAAGTAAACTCAGCAAGTTTAAGTAAACATGGCTGGCAACTGGTAGAACTAAGGATTTAAATCAGTTGACAGAACTTTAAAATCCACACCGAAGCCACCAGTTTTCCCCCCAACAGGTTGGCTGGTTCAGACAACCATTTGGGAAAGCCAAGGACATGCTACCTAGAGCAGCTAGGAAGTCATCTCTGCCCCAGAGATCCTACGGCCAGCACTGACAATGCTCAAAATTTCATTTCTGGAGTGTCACTCCTTTTATACCCATCTCAGATGCCTGTGAAAAGTACCACCTTCTCCAGACAAAGTTAACAGCTTGCTGTGGTAGGAGTCCTGGACTCCTTTTCTCAGTACAGGTTTGACTCCTCACTCTCCATGACATTGCGTAAACAGCCCTGAGTCCAGCAAGAGGGGTCCTGAGTGGAGTAGCCCTGAGCATGTTGCCATCATAAAGCCCAGACGGAAGTTATCTGGTCACTTCTCATGGATAGTACAATAAATAATGTTACCACTGAAGCTTTCCCACATGCCTTCTGGCTATCTTCTCCAGATCTGCATGGTTGGGAAAGAAACTTCTTTCCCCCAAGAGGTTATTTTCTCTACCTCCAACTAGCACTTTCTCCTGCATTCTTATACTTATCTTCCAATGTTTCACTCAAGGAACCCACCACCCTGCAGGGCTTTCAAGAGAGATCATTTACATCTCTCTCTGGAAACAGGCACCTGCTCTGCTGAGACCAGAGGGACCCAGAGAACAGTGTCCCAGCATCTTCCCTTTCCTGATGCCCCAATCCCCAACTGCCTTAACATCTGCTGAGGGGGTCAGGTGCTGGCTAGAAGTCTCTCTTTGATGTTGATTCTCCACCTGTCCACACCTTCCCACTGCAGACTACCGCTCTACTGTGCCAATTAAAACACTAAGTCTTCAGAGTCAAAGCAGTTGGCCATAAGTGCCCAAGAAGGTCACCGAATTGGCTTCATTTTTGCAAAGGTGACACCATAAGACAAAGTCTAATGAACACTGGGCTGAGAGTCAGGAAAGCAGATTTCCATCCAAGCTTTATTGCTACCCAGCTGATTCTTTCGGATAAGTTCCTTAACTTCTCCTATTTAAAGTAGGAGGAGTAGGCCAGGTCATCTTCCAAATGCAAAGATTCAGTGACTCCACAAGACTTGACAAGAACTTCATCCTATCAGTAGAAGAAAAACTTGAGCTGAGTGTATTTGAAAAGCAAAATAGGAAAGTTGTTCCTTTGTAAGCAAAATAAATAAATGATGAATATCTGGGTTTAAGTGCTTGAGATCCTGAAAAGTCATTTCAGATCCAGGTGTCCTCAGTGCACCATCACACGCACCTTTGAGCACGTGGCCCTGGTACATTTAGCACACACTACCCTTGGACGTTCATATCCTCTGACGGTACAGGAATATCCTCGATGGCAGGGACTGCCTTTGTCTCACCCACTGCTGCATCCATGATGCCTAGCACCATGCCAGCACATTGTAGTAACTTCATAAATATTTGCTGTATGAATGAATTTCCATTGTGCACATCTGATTTTATTAACATACCAGAGCCTGGGCAGCAAGCACACATTTCATAGTTCTGTAGCTCTTTCCCATCCCTTCCCTGGAGATTTCCATAGGAGATCACTCTAACAATGAGCTTTGCCCCAGAGATTTGCCTCTGAAGACAGCTGGTTCCCCTCCTCTGGCCCACTCTCTCCCAGGGGCCGCAACACACTGGGGGTGTGGGGGTTCAAGGTCTTGACAGCCACATACCCTGAAAGATACACCCTTTGATGGTAGGTCATGCACTCTTCTCTCTGACATGACACATTCTCCCACACAAAACCTTGACCCTCACAGCCTCCCTCTGTGCAGCCTGCACCCTTCATACTGCATCAGGGGAAACCCAGCATTCCATAGCAGCTTCTGGTTCCAGGGGCACATTGTCCCCATATGGGATACATTTGGTACACAATTAATCAAAGGCATCCAATTTCAGTGAAGCCCTGGTTCTCATATGTGGTCCATATTGCATGAGGGAACCCTCTTACACTGACTAGCAACCTCGCAGGCTGGCATTTCTTTATCCTTACTAGCTAGCCAATATGAGAACAGACGTTTTAATTAACATTCGCCTCCCTATACATGTGTTGCCCTGCCATTTACATTGTATTTTTCAGGTCACACATATATGTAAGTGCTGCGTATTGGTGGCTGGCAGTGGCAGCCCTGCCAAGGAATACTACACTAAATAATCTGTTCACTGGGTGTGGGCACCCTGGAGCATGGGGAGTTATCTGTATACCCACCCCCTCCCAGGGTGGAGACAAAAGCACAGGGCAGTGAGTGGCCCTGGGAAGACCAGACCAAGGAGGCTCAGATTTCCCAAAGACACAAAACAGAACACAAGGGCAGTTCTCTGCCCAACACCCAAACTGGGCAAATACAGCCCTTCCTGAAGGCCTTGGAAAACACAGATCCCATCAAGAACCACAAACCCAGGACCACAAGAGTAGGTTCACAGAGGAAAATGGAACTGCAAATACACTTGATAGGGATGAGGGGAAAGGGCACTTTTGGGGTACAATTATCCTATCCCAAAGCACCTGACTGTTTTCCAGGTTGCCAGTGCTAACTGGTTGATTGATTTCTGAATGCCCAAGGGGGCAGAAACTGCACAAGAGTTTCAACCTCCAGAGTGAGGTAAACAGCCCATCATTATGTATTTGGTAAGAAATCATCAAAGCTCAGAGAGAAGCTGGCTAGGGAAGGGAAGGAGGCTTAGGGCAGATGGCACTACTGCCAGCAGCCTGCTCACATTCTCACTCAAGGAACAGGGGCAGGAGGACAGAGCCTTCACTTCACTTCTGCAAAGGACAAGGAAAACTGCTGGTCAGGGCTCTGTTCAGTCATCAGAGGAACTCTTAGAGGCCTCTGTCACTTCCACATGGTGCCTGGCACACAATCTGAACAACGAATAGTTATCAGGTGATGCAATAAGTCAGCGATCAGAAATAGGTTTTAGCCATGGCTGTACATTAGAATCACCTGGGGAGTCTGGAAACATTCTGATGCCCAGGTCACGCCAGCAGAGATTCTAAGTTGTCAGTGAGTTATTCACACTGGTGATTCTTCAAGTGTGGTTCTAAACCAGCAGCAGCAGCAGCAGCTGGTTACCATGTTCCCTATTACTGGCAATGTCTTACTCCACAGGAGCCTACAGCAGCAGATCCTTGGGTGTATACCTACAGACAGTGGCCCTTAAAATCTGGCATCCTGCCTAAGACACATTTCCATCCGCTTGCTCCACCTCAAAAAAACTCTATTCCAGAAATACCAGCCTCCAGGACATTCCTTCAGATTCCTTTATTACAAAAAAGGTAAGAACCTAGGAAAATCAAGGTTCTTATTTCCTATTCCCTTTTCATGTAAATAACCAAACCTAGTTCTCAGACCTGAGTTTGAAATTAACTCTAAACAGAAAATCAAATAGGCCAGTCTAGTTTCAAAGTTCTTTGCAAAGACAAAGGACAAGTAAAGACAGAAATGACCACTGATGATGACTATTTAGCTCCTGGAAACTGCCCATTCTACATCTCCAGTAGTCATCCCCAAGGCACTCGCGATAATGGCCCTTTCAAAACTCAAGTGAGAAAAGAGGCCAAGGCACTGGGAGAGCTTAACTTTTGTTAGTGTGCAGCCATCGGGAAACCTCTCTGCCTTGGCCTCCTTGCCTATAAAATGAGGGCTCCCGACCTCTAAGTGACGTCCAACCTCCCAAGGTGATGACTTAAAATATTGCAAAGTCGGAAAACCTATGTTATTTAAAAAGCACTTCCCTACCTCCAGTGGAAAATAACTGAACTCCATCATCAGTGTGGTACTCCTTGGACTTACAGCTTCAATTCCTAATAAAATACGCCTACCCCATCACACCCAAAAAAGCTCTAGGTGGATATGTATCAACCTCTCTTTGAATGAGCAGACCGGTGGCAGACTGTTAAAAAAGAGTAGAAATGATGACAGACAAGAAGACAAGTTTTGGATATTAGGGAATGGTGGGAGGGGATGGAACAGAGGCTAGGAACCCTGAAAATAAGTCTGTCTGCAACTCAGCCTGGAGTTAGTCCAGCTCTGTTCCAGAGCAGAGGCCTCAAACAGAGGGACTGCATCCACCCTCCTGAGGGGGAAAAGTGTCCAAAGAGAGTCCCAGAGAACAGAGGTCCTAAGTTCAACCAAGCTACTCAGTGGCAGCCAGCACAATCTATGGGGAAGGAAGGAGGATTCTTCTGCTACCAGGGCCCTCCCTCACCTCTACGTCACCTTCACAAGTGGTCACAATTGCGGGTTTGTTGGTAAGTACTTAACAACCATCTTCCTGGAGGACAGTGGGAGGGAAGCCCTGTAGCATTTGCCAATTTCCATGGTGTAAATACGCCTACTGTTGTCCATTTCAAGCTATCAGTCTGATAACACTGAATGCAGAGTTCAGAACTATGAGTTCAATTATCTCTCATGATCAACCCACCAGATCCAAGGGAGAGAAAATTCCTGTCAGGTAAACTAGCAGATGGAATGGAGACACAAGAATGTTTCTAAAAAGGGAACAAGCTGCTGCCAACCCTTAGTGACCCCTTTTCCCCAGGGCAGGCACCACAGGAGACCAAGCCAGGATGCTGCAGACCTGACTCCAGGCCCCTTTCACTGCTAGGAGTACTCTTACCAGAGAGCAGGCTGGAGGGAGGAAAGGAGACACAGCCCTGGTCAGCCTGTTCCATGGCGAACAGGAAGGTAGTGGGGAGGAGGCTTGAGGTGCTCAGAAAAATGAAGTTTGGGAATTGCCAGTGGAAGTTAATTACTCCTGCCCTAGGAGCAGCAAGTGTTGGCAGTGGCATCACGTTTGAGCAAAGCTGAACTGAGAGCCTTATAGCTGAGGGGCAGGAGAACTGCCTGGTCCAGCTGCCAATCAGTCAGGAAACCAAACAAAGCAAGGTTCCATGGCGGGTAAGACCCTGACTTATGGTAAATTACAAAGAAACAATAATGATTTACCTGTGAACATATCTTACAGGGTACATGTCAGTTTCACATACTCCCCCTCCCCCTTTTCTTCCTTTTGATCCTGGAAGGAAGACCAGTACAGACAGTTCTTTCCCCCACAAAATCTGACAGCATGCCCCAACCAAGAACATTGCTCTGTGATGGCCTTGGGCTCCATCCTGCTCCCCTCACCCTCAGCCCCTCACCGCCTCTTCCTTCAGCAGCTCTTCTCATTCACTCCATCTTGGCAGCAGCCCCTTGTGTAACTGAAACCACAAGAAACTTTTTGTTTGACTTTAATTCAGAAGAAATTCCAGTAACTCAGTTCCTGCTACTTATAAGAAAAAAAAAAATCCAGAGCTCTGCTCTAGAGAGTTCAGCTTTTTCCCCGGGCACAAATGTTCACAGAAAATATATTTCCCCTTCCCTTCTCCAAAGCCCCACTTGAAGGCCACGCAGTGCCAGGGAAGCTGAAACATCTAACACTCACTGGCCCCTCACATAGCCACTGAGTCCCCAGCACTTCTGGAAGGCTGAGGCTGAGACTGGGGTGCAGTTTTTCTGCTTCATGGCTGGAGCCCAGGGAGTTAAGAGTTGTTGAAAGATTGGGTTGGCTTTCCTGGGTATGCTGATCATTTTGTTTTGGGCAGGCAAGGGTCCAGGCAAGCAAGAGATCTACAGGCAACCAGGCCCCTGCCCTGAAATAAGCACAGCCAGCTCCTCCACTTTCCAAGGTCTACATCTGATCTGCTAATCTGCTAACATCCTGTCATGAATGAAGGACAAGTAACCACTGGTAAGTTAGGAAGAAGTACTTAACTCTGTATGCTTTTGGCACTATCTATTCAAAGTGAGGTCCAGGACCTGCAGCAGCAGCATCACCTGCAAGCTTGTTCAGAAAGCAGCATCTGGGATCTCTATCCTGGATGGACTGAACCACAATCTGCACTTTAACAAGGATCCCTTTGTTCAACTGGGCAAATTGTATACACACTGCAGTTTCAGAAGCACTGTATTTAGAAAATGTGCTAGTAATACTTCAGTTTACCAGGCATTCTACTGGGCACTGCTACTGTGCTTGGTGCTCAGGCAATGAGATTCTTTCAGTACAATTCCAGCTCTGTGAAGTCACTCACAGCCTGGCACACACAACCACCCAACTTGGGACAAGAATACCCTCTCCCTGTGGGCTGGGTGTGGACATGGTATAAGCAGGTCCATGGTCCTCCCTTGTGGACAGAAAGTCTCTAATTTGTCTCAAGTCAATCTTGTTACTTCAGAAGCTTCTGTAGCCTGCATTCTTAGTAGAACTCTAGCTAACAATTTCCTACCCAAATTCTCCCCTTCTATCTTCTCTCTTGCCCCTTCCACTATAAAGGCTGAAAAAGTGAGGTACTTTGTCAGCCTCTCTTGCAGCTAGCTATAACCATGTCACTGAATTCCGGTGAAAAAGATGAAGGAGAAATAGTATGGTACCTTGCTACTCAAAATGTGGTTTCTAGCAGCTTTAACATACACTGGAAGCTTGGTCAAAACGTGCAATTTCAGGCTCTCCCCCTGATCTATGAAATCCAAACCTGTGTTTTAACAAGATTCCCCAGATGGTACTTCTGCATATTGAAGTTCAAGATGTATTATCCTAAGAGACTTCTGGGAAAGTGTCTGTTTCCTATTAAAAGGCAGAGAGTGTTACTGGCACCATGCCTTCTAATTGTCCCTGCCTCAAATGTGGGTGTGATACCTGGAGTTGCATCAACCATCCTGCAAGAATGACAGGCTTGGTATGAGAAAGTGGAAAGAGATAAAGGCCCTTGGTCCTCAGTGGCATTTTAAGCTGCTGGACCAATCCTAAGGCTACTTTCAGACCTTCCAACCAACCAACCTTCCAACCTTCCTTCCTTCCATCCATCCATCTTCACCTGAGGACATTTTTTCATTGCTTTTAGAGAGAGAAGAAGGGAGAGAGAAAAACATCAATGCAAGAGAGAAACATCAATACAAGAAAGCATCAATTGCTTGCCTCCTGTACATGCCTGGACCAAGGATTGGATGTGCCTGGAACTGAACCAGGGATTGGGAATCAAACCTGCAACCTAGGCATGTGCCCTGACTGGGAATAGAACACGCAACCTTTGGTTACGGGATGATGCTCCAACCACCAGAGACATCCCAGCCAGGGCTACTTCCAGACTTCTTAACATCCTATTACTTGTAGCCTGAAGTACATTCCTAATTGACATGTACTCTAAGTCCTTGAGAATGAGGGAGAGTCTTAATGAAGTTGACTTAGCCTGAAGAAAGCTAAATCTCCAAAAGAGACCTGCCACAGCAAGACTGCAGGTCTCCTTACCTCACCCCCTTTTCTGATAGGGATTAGTTGAGTGTCACCTGTTCAGCTCATTCAGTGGGCCCAGCTGGTTCTGACACTGTGCACACACATGTATAGAGCATGCTTGATCCTCCTCCTCCTAAGCTCTTACATGGACCACTATTCTCCCTTCTGATGTGACTATAGGGGAAGAAGGTAATGGAGACCTCCTTCCAAAGTCACTGTCCCAGGCAGGGCTTTCAGGCCCTACAGGGGAGCCTGAAAGTTCTCTCCCGAGTGTTTAGCTGACACTCAGCTTGCAGAGCTGTCAGTCCCACCTCACTCCTCAGGCTCCTTTCCTGCTGAGAAGGAAATCCATGCATTGAGTTCTGCAATCCAGGGAAGCATTTGGGATGACACCTCTTGGCTTACTTCAACTGTCCTTACTTTGGGGACAGGAAAGAAAGAGAATGAGAAGTCAAGAGAAACTGGATACATCCCAACCCAGGCTCCAAGGTGAGATGCCAGGCAAAGTCCACCAAATTCCAGAAATGTCACCCCTGGATTTCACCCCTATAGAATCTTCAACCACTAGTCTGGCTTTGGGGTGAAAGAAGATGTGTTAGCCTGTGAAGTACAGATTGAAAACCTTGGGTTTGTTTTAAAATAATAAACATTATCAAATTATTGGGTAGATCTACATAGGTTCTTCTAAAGGAAAGTGAGAAGGCAGGAAGGCAGAACGGTGGCTGGGTGAGAAGACAGGAGGCAAAGAAGGAAGGAAAGCAGAAAGTCTTAGGCTTGGTGTATGGGATTTGATCTTCTCCCCTAATAGCTACAGCCCTTTGGATCAATCACTTGCAAATCAGTGAAAGGACTATGATATACCCATGCAATGGATTACTACTCGGCAATAAAAAAGACATGAACAGCAGATGCATGTAATAACATGATGACTTGCTAAAAGCATTTTGTTAAATTGAAAGAAAACAGATTCAAAAGGGTGTATGATCCCATTTACATAATGTTTTGGAAAAAGCAAAGCTATAAGGACAGAAACCAGAACAGTGGTTGCCAGCTACTGGGGAAAAGGAGTACTGTATTTTTCGGACTATAAGGCTTGGGGAAACTTTGTTCCCCCAAATTTGGGAGGAATAATGGTTGTTAATGCTGCTGTTGATTTCTGTTTATACTTACATTGGTGAAATATTGTTATTTATGTTATTAAATATTTTACCACATTTTTTGCTTCAAAATTTTTTTCCTATTTTCCTCCTCTAAAACCTAAGTATGTCTCATGGTCTGAAAAAATGTGGTAACTACAAAGAGGCATGAGGGAACTTTCTGAGATGAGAGAAGCATTTTTCTATCAGATGTGGTGGTGGTTATGTGATTACATAAATTTGACAAAATTCACAGAATTGAAGACTTCTGCTTCTGCCTCAGATGAGATAATGGGGTCCAAATTTGCACTCTCACCTGAAACTGCCAAAACCAAAAACAAAGCAGAAAAAAAATTATATGAACCAACAGTTTTCAAGACACTGGACATAAGTGAACAAAGGACAATGTTTGAGATCCACAGGACGCGGGAAACAAACAAGGTAAACTTTATGGCTGCCCCAGCTTACTGCCTTGGTAGAGTTTCCAAGCCACAGCATAAGTAGGGAAAACAAATTTAATTTTAAAAATATAAAACCACAGATTCAAGAAGGTTAGTGAATTCTCAGCATGAGAAACATGAAAAAAAATACACATCAAAGCATATCATAATCAAATCAATCAATATCAGTGATAAAGCAAAAGCATTAAAAGTAGCCAGCAGATGAAGACAAATTCATGTAGAAGAACAAAGACAAGCATGTCAGCAAATTTCTTGTTGGAAACAATATAAGCAAGAAGAAAGTGAAACCACAACTTTAAATTATTGAAAGAAAAAACTGTCAACTTAGAATTCTATACTAAGTGAAACTATCTCTCAAAAATAAAGGTGAAAAATAAAGACTTTTTCCCAGACATATACAAGCTAAAATATTTCATTACCAGCATACTTTCACTACAAGAAATGTTAAAGAAAGCCCTTTTAAGCAGAATAAAAGTGACAGGAGATGGAAATGTGTATCTACAGAAAGGAATGAAGAATACCAGAAATGTATATATGATTTTTTCTTTAACAGCCTGCTTAAACAAAAATAATAACAATGTACTGAGGTTCATAACAAAGGCGTAAATAGAATGTATGACAATCACAAAAAGTCATGAAGAAAGAAACATAAGTACAGCATGGTAAAGTTCCTATACCATATGTGAAGTGGTATAATAACAATTGAAGGTAGGCTGTGATGAATTAACAGTATATACTATGAACCCTAAAGCAACAATTAAAACAAAACAAAATTTTAGCTCAGGAGCCAACAAGAGGTAAAGTGGAATTAAAATATTCACTCCAAAAGGAGATAGCAAAAATAGGGACAGGGAAACAAAGAACATAAGGGAAACAATATCAGCCAGTTAGAGAAAGGCAAATACCATATGATTTCAATCCTATGTGGAATCTAATGAACAAACTGAACTAACTAGCAAAATAGGCACAGACTGATGGATAGAGAGAAGGCTGACAGCTCTGGGGGGCAGTAGTTAAGAGGTAGAGGGACTGAGAAAAAGGAAAAAGGACTCATGGACATGGACAACAGTGTGGTGACTGCAGAAGGAGGGGGTTTAAGGAGGTAAATAGTAATAAAAATACAATAAAAAATAAATTTAAAAAATTTAAAAATAGCAGGATGATAAACTTAAACTCAACCACATGTCAATAATCATATTAAATCCAAATGGCCTGAATACCTCAATTAAAAGTCATACAATTAGACTGGATAAAAGAGCAAAATACAACTATATGCTTCTTATAAGAAATCCACTTTAAATATAAATACACAAATGGGTTAAAAGTAAAGGATGGAAAAACACATATGATACTAACATGAATCCAAAAAAAAAAACCCTGGAATGGCTATATTAATATCAGGCAACATAGAGTTCTGAGTAAAGAATATAACCAGGAACAAAGAAGGTATAATTCACACCAACAAAGAGGTCAAGTCTTCAAGGAGACATAACAATCCTAAATCTTTGACAGAATTTCAAAATACATGAAACAAAACTTTTTTCCTAGAAATTCACAAGCAGATTCTAAAATTCATATGAAAATGCAAAAGACCCAGAATAGTTCAAACACTGTTTAAAAGAGAAAATAGTTCAAAGAGTAACTAACACTACCTAATTTCAAGACTTCCAAAGCTACGGTATCAAAACAGCATGGTGTTGGGAAAAAAGACAGGCAATGGGTCAGTGGAACAGAATGGGGGATCCAGAGAGATCCACACATTAGAAAAAACTGATTTCCAACAAAAATGAGAGAAAAGGCAATCCACAGACAAGTAAAGTATTTTTAAAACACCTATCTAATAAAGAAGATATTATATAAATAACTCTCAAAATGCAATTATAAGAACACAAAACAATTATAAAATGGAAAAGGATATGAACAGGCACTTCACCCAAGATATGAGGATGGCAGATAAGCATATGAAAGATGCTCAATATCATTAGTTATTAGGAAACCACAAACTGAAAACACAATGAGGTACCACTGCATACATATCATAATGACTAACACTTAAAATATTGACTATACCAAGTATTGGTAAGGATGGAGAGGGACTGAAACTGTCATATACTGCTGGTGGAAGTGTAAAACAATACAACCACTTTGGAATACAGTTTGGCAACTTCTTAAAAGTTAAACATATGATATCATATGATGAAATCACCCCATTCCTTAGTATTTACCAAAAGAAGCATATGTCCATACAAGATTTGTATATAGATGTTCACAGTGACTTTACTTAAATAGCTCAGAACTGGAAAAAACCCAAATGTCCATCAACAGGTGAACAGGTATGGTACACGTGTGCACAGAATGGAATACCACTCAACAACAAAAAGGGATGAACTATCAACACATCCAACAGCATGCATGAACCTCAAAGTAATTACACTGAATGAAAGAAGTCAGAGTACATACATAAAAGGTTTAATGTATGTAAACTGTACAAAATGTAAACTATTATGACAGAAAAGAGACAGAGGAGGGTGGGAGATGAGCTAGAGGGATTGACAAGGAACGAGAGAAAACTTTGGGGTGATGACAGGTAAGTTCACTATGATTGTGGCAGTGGTTTCACGGGTGTGCACACATGTCAGAACTACTCAAAGTGCATGCATGAAACATATATGGTTTGTTGTACGCTGATTATTTCTCAGTAAAGCCAATTTTCTAAAAGTTCATAGAATTGGAAACCTAAAGTAAGATCATTTATTCTATGAAAATTATACCAAACAAAAACATCTTTAAAAATAAATGGCAGATATAAAAGCCCAGAGAAACATCTGGATATCTGGTGACTCCATCCAATGGTTTGTTCCTGCAGAATTAAAAATCAGGTGTTCTTCTGTGTCCTGCATGGCTCATAGCAGCAGTAGGGACAAAGTTCCCTGGATCTATTCTCCCTGTTGGAGACCGCCCTGCCTGGTCTCAGGAAGCTGTAACCCCCCGTGACTTAGGCTGAGTGAGAGACCTCCGGACCAGGAGCCACTAAAGAGACAAAACTTATTTCCCTGGCATGAACGCTGCCTGTTCTGTGCCTGACCTCCTAGGCTTGATCAGTTAGCCAATGACGGGTAAGATTTCCCACGGAGGGAATCATCTAAGACAGGCATGATCACTAGGAGGTCTCTGGGAAGAGACTCAGGGCTGTGGAAATGAAGGGGTGATGGACATCAACCCCTGCCCCCTCAGCTTTGTCAAAGCCTGAGTCCTTGTTCTTAGATGTGAGAAATCCAAGTCTCCTGGCTGCCTTTATCTCCTCTGTTGACTCAGGACTGTGGAAATAGCAGGGGCGGTGCAGTCCAGACCAGAAACAGCAAACCCCCGGGGTAATCAGGCCTCAGACATAGAATATGCAAGATCCTGTGAGACCTGTTTGCTGGAGGATGCTATTAGATTAGAATTTGAAGGCACAGACAGGAAACCAAAACTAGCCCTTTGAGCCATGTAGTCTTTTCATGTGTTAAAACGCCAAGCTCTGCCCAGAATCACAGCGGGGGTTCTGTCTGCACCTTTGTAAGTCACCTACTTCTTTTGTTCTTTTCTGCCAGACTGTGAATCCACAAACTAAGTCTGTATTCTCAATAAAAATCTGCTTAGGAATGGACACCGGGTGCTCCCCACTAGAGAGAGTGGCTATTCCATTCCTACTTCCCCACAGGACCTGGTTGTCTCTGTGTATGTTTTTCTCGTGTTTCAAGGAACCATCCACAGCATTCCGTGATCACTGCAGGCTGGTGAGCATGCATCACTCCCAGCATGGGCAGGATGGGGAGTGAGGGTGGGTCCTTGCTACAGGCCTGAAGCATGCCAGGAATCAGTGTGCTGGGTGCTGGTGGCCAGACCAGACGCAGTCTTTGCTGAGAGTGGTGGTTAATATGCAACCAATTCGGTGTGACCAGATTAAAAACAGTTTGTGCATCTAATGTAACATCTGAGGACCCTTCTGCTCTGATGTCAGTGCAAGTACAACAGGTTCAAGTCCAGGAATTAAATGTTACCACACAATAAAGAAGCATGGCCACAAACCCATCTGTGATGAACAGTTGGGGTTGGAGGAAGAGGACAGGAGCTACCTGTCCATGAGGTAGAGATGGCAAGAGAGAGAAGGCTCCCTCAGCTACCAGGGACACCACCTGGTCAAGACCCAGAGGTGAGGGACTCCAGCCACACTGAGCTGGGCTGCTTGAGAGAAAAGGTACTAGGGACATCCTCTTGGAGTTCCTCATGGGAAACAATAGTAGAGTTGAGCAGGCAGGGCAATGTTGGGGGCTGAAGCCTCCTGAGATTTCTGAGCAGAGCTGGGGGTTCTGAAGATGGTGCTGTTGTTGTCATTGTTGTTGTTATAGAGCAAAGACAGAGAAACCTGTTAAAAAGCAAGGAGCAAGATCCTTCTTCCTACCAATCCTCAGAGCAAAAAGGAGAGGTGTGTGTGTGTGTCCTGTCTGCCTGTATACTAAAAGGAGAGAGAGATGAATTAAACTAAATGCTTTTAGGGCATGGGTTGATAAATGGAACTGTTAGGAATAACTGTTAATAATGATGCTTCTAAGCAATGTCTCATCCTGTATTTCTACATCTGTAAAATGGGGATGATGATAATAATAGAGCCTCACACGGTACTAGCAAAATCACCTATCATGAGAGTCTTATAAATTGCAAGGTGCTATGTGAATGTCAGTTCTCAGTATTAATTGAGGGCCTAGTCCTGATATGAAAGCTTAATGCTGCAATATTTTTCAGTGATTTTGCAGCCTTTGTGACATGCCGAAAAAGTCAGCCATGGCAGAAGTACTGAGGTTTGCATACTCCCGGCAATTTCACTCAGTGGCTAGAGTTTATGTGTGAGACCTTTCCTGGTCTCTCTGGTCCCTGCACCCCTAGTTCAGACACTGAGCTTCCAGGCTTCCCTGTTTCTTGACCTATTCCACCCTGAACCCAAAGGCACCCCAGCTGAACCTGACCTTCCCATGCTGCAACCATTTCCTTCTCTCTCTAAGTAGCTCTTTAATTCAAAAACTATCCTGCCTGGAACCCCATTCTTTTATAGCCTTAGTCTCTGCTTTCAAGTGCTCTAACAAACAAACCCATGCTGAGGTGTAGAGGCCATGAATGTTTCATCTAGTCACCTGCCCTGGTAACAGGGGCCTTAGATATCTTCTCACTATATTCCATGGAGCACTGAAGGTTCTAGAGAAATGCCTAAGGGGCCTTCTTATAGAATCGGGGAAGCTGAACAGGGGCCTCCAGATCATCCATAACTCCTCAAGCACTTGAACCAAAGTGTCCCTCCTCTTTTCTGTTCTGTGTCAGGTTTTGCCAGAAGAAAGAGTTCTTTGATAATTAAATGTTTGTTAATCCCTGACTTACTCCAAAAGGCAGTGCTGAAGGTAAGGGCCCAGGGAGGAAATGGCAGACCCCCCAGACACCAGCACACAGGCAGCTTCCATCACAAAACCAGCCAATCCACTGCCTTTGGAAAGAATGCAACAGAGGTCCAGGTGTTAGCCCAGACCCACTGCAGTCCCTCCTCTAGGCCTCAGTTTTCTCACATAATGAAGTCATAGGCTCAATAACCTCAGAGTTTCTTTCTAATTCTAAAGCTCTTGTTCTTGAGTGTTCACTATGGCAACCCGCTCCAGAGGGCCTACTGGCATACACCTACTCCTGGGAAGGACCAAGGCCCTCGCCATTCTGCACTGCTGGCTCCCTTCTCCCCACCTAAGCTTCCATGGCAGTGTGGTGGCTCCCTTTTCATCTTGGCCTGGCCACAAGAGCAAAGGCCGATACCCAGTTTGGCTGAAGCTGACCTGCCCATGGAGAGTGATGCAAAGGTCTGGTGGTGCTGCAGACTGAGGGACATCAGGCTCTGCTCTCCTGGCTTCTATGAGTGGGTGCAGGCCCCTGAAAGCAGATGGTGGTGGCAGGTCAAGGGGGAGAACTGGGGCTGTGTGGGGTCTACAAGGCAGAGTGGGGGAAGCTGTGCATGAAAGGGAAGACATATGCCTGTGCAGTGGGGGAGAGTAGAAGCAGGAAGGACAGGAATAAAGGTAGGGCAAAAGAGTTCAGGCTGGAGGTTCCCTGGAAAATCCATGGGGGCATGAACCTTCTAGGAAGACACAGCCCACAAGACTGGTCCATCTTAGGGTCATGGTGAGGAGACAGGGTACACGGATGGACAGGTAGACAGACATACCATCATCCACACAGAAACTGCACAAACTGGGAAAAGGAGGGGAAAAAAATCATATTTGCTGGGCTTACATTGCTGATGATGGCTGCTCACTAGCAGGACAATGATTACATACCAACCTCACTGCAGCAACTAATTTCCAAGCATATCAAAATAAATCATTAAACAAAGCCATTCTGACAGCAAAAAAATGTGGAAACGTGTTAAGAGGTAATTACAGTCCTTTCCCCTATTTCACCCATGTTTCTCCTGCCACTGGTGCACGTGTTGAATCACAGCTGTCACTCCCTGTCAAGAGACCCATGCATGCTAAAGGAATTGTATAGGGTGTGCCGGGGCTGGGAATGCTGCCAGCATGCTTGGCCGCCTGGGGACCAATGTCTACTAACAAAGACATCAGTCCCAAGTCTGACACCAGAGGACTGAGGGGGAGTCCGCGTCCTATTCCAGCCAGGAGCTCCCGTGCAGCCAACATCTGCTGCTCCTTGAAAGCAAACTCCATCACCTCTCGCTCTAGACTACACCCTTGCACTAGCCACAGGGAACACAGCCTTGGAATCAGACAGACTCAGGCTTGAATTCCAGCCCCACCAGCTTCCAGTTAAGTGTCCTTGGGAAAGATATCAGCTCTATAATCCTCTGTTTCCCCATTGGGAAATAGGATTTAGGAATGCCTATCTTTTGCAGTTGTGAGAATTAGAAATGATGCATGTAGAATACACCCACCTGGCATGCTCTGCGAAGGATTACCATATGCATCATGATTGTTACGGTATCTTTATCAAGTCTGAACTGACACTGAACCAACTGAACCTGGTTGGTTCAACTGAACCACTGAACCAACCACTGAACCCTTTGATTGCACCCAGTGTGGATGTGGGAGGTTTCCTGGTAGCTGCGGTGTCTCAGGACCTCTCTCCATGGGGCAAGGATGAATGTTGTGTTTTCCAGAGCAAGCCTCCTTCTATTAACTGAAGGGAATGCTCACAGCTCAGAAACCTCTGTAGATACTTCACAGCTGAATGAGTGAAGCCAGCAAGAGCAGTTCTTATTTAATAACTACTCAGGAGTCTTAATATCTTGTGGATGCCTGGGCTCCTCAGCATTTTTTGAGATGACAGCTGAGTGTCCAGGTTAGAAATGGGATGGACAGAGTAATGACTTGCTGCTAAAAAGCAGGAAGCCATGTAGGAAGCAGCACAAGGTGTTAGACGATGATGATGAAGACGATGCTGATCATCATCACTGGTCAAGCACTCGAATATAATCTTATGTTACTCTTAACACCAGAGCCAAAGTAATTCCAGCTGAGTGCTGGAATGCTGCACAGAACTCAGGTGAGCCAGCCCCACCTACTAGAAGCTGCATGTAAAACCCATGTCCCTTGCATTGTACAATCAACAGCCCCCCATCAAGTGCTCAGCAGGGTCAAGGACAGAATCTCCATAAAACTGATGTCCAGGCACTGGTACTGAGAGAAACAGAGAGTGCCCTTGCCCCCAACCAGACCCTACCCTTTACGTATGAGAGTCCATCTTTCAGGCCTGCCCAAAATGAGCATCTAGAAGCATCCTCAGTACAAGTGCAGCTCTCCAGCACATCAGCTTCTACACTATATGGCTTCCCTTTGGCATATCTGAACTCCCAGCATCACTACTCTTGCACTTTGGGGACAATATTAAGTAAAGTTTACTTAACACAAGCACTGTGATACTTGACAGTCCATTTGATAATCAAGAAGGCTAGTCAGTGACTAGCAGGCACAGATCATATGCAGCTTGGATGTGCTAGACAAAGGGACGATTCATGTCCTGGGCAGGATAGGGCAGGATGGTGCAAGATTTCATCATGCTACTCAGGATGGCACGCAATTTAAAACTAAAGAATTGCTTATTATTGGAATTTTCCACTTAATATTTTCAGACGGTGTTTGACCACAAGTAGCTGAAACCACAAAAAGTGAAACTGCAAATAAGCAGTGACTACTAAAATAACAATAGCAACTTGTTCAGTACTTTATATAATAGCAACTTGTTCAGTTCTGTCCTAAGCATGTAGCATGCCTTCACTCAGATCATTCTTCCACCAGCCCTCTGAGGTGCGTATCATGGTCATCACCATCTTCCAGACCAGAAAACTGGGACCAGAAGTGGTGGAGCCAGCTTCCCAGGCAGGCAGGCTGGCTGGCTGGCTGGCAACTACACTGTGCAGCTTCTCATGAACCAGCCACCTCCACAGGGCCTCCCACTGGACGTCTACCTTTGCTGTTACCTCCTGAGCATGTGTGACTCTTCGATAGCTGGGAAGGTGGCCCTCTCCCTTCTTGCAGGCACACTCCCTATGCTGCCCATTTGGATTTATAAGTGTCTTCCTCTTAGCCCACAGGACATCCTGCAAAGTTCCTTGAACATTCCTCTGTCTACTTGGGCTTTCTTTGCCAAGTTATTCCAAGAAGTCTACGTTTTTCTTCTGATTTCACTTTGATTTAATCCCAGGAGAGATCAAGGCTCTCTCCCTGTTCTGAAAGGAACGGCTTGTCCTGTTGATCCTAACCCAGCACCCAGAAGAGCTCCTCTGGATGCAGAGAGAAGCAGGTTTCAGGGTCCCAGTTTCTTCTCCACCAGTTCTATTTCTTTCCCTAATGTTATGTGCCTGGCCCCTGGGTCCCCAGTTTGAGATGCTGAAGTTTAGATTTGAGGTGATCAAAAAGCTACCTGGGCAAATAACCCTTAGCAATTAATCTATACTTAATAAATGATGCTATCAATGAGACATTCTATTCCTAGTAGAGACAAAATTAAGTGTAATATATCGGCAAAATATAAAGTTTCTTTTTAAGAGCCAACATTAGAGTATTACTTGCCTACAAATTGATTTCTTGTAGCTGTGGATTTATTCAACTTCTGGGTCTGTGACCACAGGCTCAATGGGACAGATAAAGACACTGTAGTCCTGGTCATGCAGTAGCTTGCCTCCGTTTCAGGAAAAGACAGAGGTAGAGACAACAGCGCCAGTCCCTCTGTGGCCATCCCACAGGTGCATGACATGCAGAGTCACTTCTGTGTTACAATAATGGTGTATTGAGAAAAACAAGAAAGAAGTCAACTGCTTGCATGTAGACACTCCTTTCAGAACCAATTATGCAACTCTGAAATGTGAGGCCCTAGGAATTGCATCTACAAAGTTTCTCCTTTCTCTGTATTCCTAAAAAAAATTCAAAACATAGAAGTAAAAGGAAAGCTGTAGTGGGGGCCTCCGAAGATTTCCCTGGTGAGGCCAAGGTTTTGTGGCAAGAAGTAGGTAAGGCTGGGTGCCACACTTTGGAGAGAACCCAGACTATAACTTCAAGCAAGCAGCCTCACTGAAGGAAGGTTTCTGGATGACAGAGAGGCCTGGGGATGCTTGTCTCCCCAGTGGTCTCACAGGTGCCCCATCTCCCCAGGCCCTGGAGGATGCCCTGCCCAGAAGAGTCCGCCTAGTGATCACAACAGCAAACTTCAGCACTCAGCACTCTTCGCCATACGTTGCGCACTTTAAATCACTTAGTCCTCAGCCAGTATCCTTAAGGTAGATAGGACGATGATCCCCATCTTATAGATCAGGCAACTGAGAAACTCAGACACTAAATAACTTACACCTGCTCGGAACTGGCAACACAGGATGTGACTTCCAGCAGTCCAGTTCATGCCCCTCAGCCACAATGCCTCTAGGGGAAGATCCTCTCCAGGTGCTTTTCCCAAGCGCTGTCTCCACTGCTGTCTCCATTTTCTGTTTTGTGTCAAAATACCAGCTCCACGGCTGCACCCTGGACTTAAATCTACACAAACTCTTTTCCATTCAGGACAGAATTGAGAAGGAGAAACACAAATGTGGAAGGAAATTTGCGTTTCACCCAAACTGTCACTGGAAACCACAAACTTGGATTGTACACTCCATCCTACCTGGGTCATTCCCACCCAGCCTGAGCAGCAGGCTTTGAGGTTTTATAACCTCAAAAAGGTTATAAAGCCCACCTGCCCCAGGATGTCACAGAAGCACAGTGCTTGGCAAGATTCAGAGTCCAGAGATAGCAACATGAGGAAGAAGAGCATCTGCTGATATCCCAAACAGGTCCACTTCGTCCTCAGCAACAGGTGTGTCTGGTGCCCTTCATCTCCCCTCTGGTTCTCACCTCACCTTCACCTTCACCTTCACCCACCACCAGGACTGCTGCCCTTATGCTACCCCAGACCTTCGCACCTGGCCAGGGAGTTAAAATGACCATGCAGTCCTTCTGGATATACTCATGACTTCACATGCCCTCCCTCTTAGATTGTTAAAGATCTCACCCCAAAGAATAACCTGAATGGTGGCAGCACAGACACCATGACCTCAGGTCAGCAGAGACGTACCAGGGAGGGCCATAAGCTGGAGGACATGACATTGTTCCCACTTCTGCTTTCAGGCTCCTGCCCTCCATCTGACTGTGCAGCTGCAGTCTTGCACTGTGAGGACTCACTGTCACCTTCAGAGTGCTTGTGGCCCTTGTTGAGCCAGGTCTCCTCTTTTTCTCTCACAGGAGAGCTCGGGCCACTCGGCTGCATGGATACCTTGTTGCCGTTTGTCAGTCTGGAAGTGACGTGATGAGGATTCCGAGTCACCGTGTTCTGCAAAGTGTGAGACACTGTACAGAGGTGCGTGCATGAAAGTTACTGGAGACAACTGGCAATAAAAGACTCGGCTCCTGCCCTTGTACAGCTGGTACTTCACGGAGAAAGGAAGTGTATGTGGGCATTTAGGAATTCCACTTTAGTTTGTTCAGCGTGTTTTGCAAGGCACACAGGCTAGTCTTGGGGACAGAATAATTTGAAAGTGGGTAACCTCTTTATAAATTCCTCTTCTCAAGATGGCCTTTCCAGAATTGCTAAACTAACCTAATATTACAAATAAACTCTTGCTCCGCCCACTCTCCACCCTCCTCATCCCTGCGCTGTGCCTTGGAAGGTGATACCTTGGACTGTGCATCCCACGCTCTACTGCTATCTGGCTTCAGGTTTGGTTTGGCCCGTGAGGAGCATCAACACGACACTGGCACGTAGGAGGAAAGACAAGCAAGGGTGTTGTCTTTCCATGGCCCCGGATATAGTGCCATGGTCCTGGCAGTGGCCACACCTGGCATGACCCCAGTTTCCAGCTCATGCCCTTCCCCCATCTCTCTCCCCCACTGAGCTGCAGTAACACTATTTCCTCCCCTCAGACTTCAGGTAACAGCTGCCCTCTATCGCTAGCCCCAAGTGCCTCAACACCCTTGCAGGTTCCCTTGGCCCTCTGTAAATGTGCTCTTCCATAAGGTCTTTTCAAGTGAACTGTCCTTGTAAAATTCCATTGCTACTGTGATGCGTATTAAACACTTGATACCCATTCTTTGTATTTAATCAAGGAAAGTTTATAAGAGAAAACACAAGGCTTCCACTGTTGGAGGCTGACTCCTACCCTCCAGTAGTGATGGTAACCGAACCCGTCCTAATTAGGCAATAAGCATTCTTGTCTTCAAATTCTCCACAAGGCAACACATTTCCATTGTCCAGAGGACAGCGTGTGATTTCGAATGCAGAACCCAGGGGTTCAGAGTTCCTCCCCCACACCTTTGGTCAAGTACAGCAGAGACAGCCTTTCAGACCAGGTCAGCCCATCTTCAGCACACACGTGAATGGTAGATTTAGCCTGGCTGCTTGCTTTCAGCTGCCTATAAATCAAGCACTAATCCCCATTACTGCTCCTGCTCCAGGATTAGCACTCCCTCTGGCCTCCGTGGAATGTCTTTTTCATATTGAAGTCATTTTGCTCACTGCTCACCCTTCCCTGAGAAGATGTGAAGGCATTTTGTCACTGTCAGTGCTTTGACAAAGTACGAATATTTAATCATATGCCCATTACACCCCTCCTCCCATGACACATGGGCTTGATGTACCTGCTGCCAGGGCAGGACAGTGGGCAGAGAGCAGGCAGTCCTACCCAGGACTGAGCAGGGTAGGGGTGAGCCAAGGAGGTGAGATCCTCTCTTTGCAAGACACCGGGCTTGCCCAGGACTGTGTCAGCCTTCACTTCCCCTTGAGGAAAGGAATCCTCGGCTCAAGTGAACAGAACCAAGATTAACTAGGACAGAAAGAACCATCTCGTTCTTTCCCTCGCCTCTTCCGGATCTAAATCATCTTTGGCAGATGGTGTTTCTAGCCATGGTCTCCCTGGGAAACCTCCCCCAGTGCCTAGCAACCTTCAGCACTGGGAAGTCCTGCTGTTGCAGTCTAGTCCAGGACACTCCTAGCCTCAGGCATCCATATGCCTCTCTCTACCAGACACAGCACTTACTGGAAGAGGCCCTTGGGCGCACCCTCACACGAGTGAGGACACCACAGTCCAATTGTTCCTGCCCTGGGAGCCTGGGCCTCCAACCAATGAATATGTGACCTCTGCACAGCCCCCCAAGCCCATCCTGCCTACACAACAATCCCCAGCGCACCTGCCCAGGAGCATTTCCCTCTGCGGCCTCCTCCAAACTTCTGTCTCTTTAAAAAATTGTTTCTTAAAAAGAAATAATTTTACAAATCCCGGGGAGTTAATCCATGAAATCCTCTAACAAAAGCAGCTGGCCTGGGCTCTGGGTAAGTCGATCAACAAACATGCCAGAGCTCCACATGGTTCAAAGTGTTCTCTGTTCCAGTTAGTGGGCATGATCTCACTGGGTTCTGCCAGTGACCCTTGCCTTGCAGAGCCTTACCTCTCCGCTTCTCAGTCCCACTGTCAGCCCCACTCCTTGAAAGATAAACTCCCTTCAGAGGGGCGGAGTCATCATTTTCCTCCACAGTCTCTCTCTCTCTTTCCAAAACCACTCTATGGAAAATCTTTGGAGCAAATCAAGGTTCAATGACAAGTGAAAACAAACGAGTTCCCTGCAAAAGGCACAGGCTGTCCAGTGTAAGTGGAGGGCACATATGGTTGTTATTCTCAGAGAGAATCAAAGACCCTCAGACCTGTTTCTTAGAAAACAACGGGGGGAAAAACCAAAAACCTGTTTTTAAATACCCACTGTTCATCTCATGTGCAATTGATCCTGAATGGTGTCAGATGTTTGGCGAGTGCTCCAAGAAAACCAAAGAACAGTCAGAGAAACAGGGCTGACAAGACCAGCCAGACATCAAGATTTCCCAAGAATTACAGAGGGGGAATACCCCCTCCCAGATGTGCTGCACAAAAGGAATTCTAGCCCTGCTCTGATTCTTTCTGCCCTTGGCAGTCAGAGACATTCCAACCCCCCTTCCTACTCAGAGCGGGAAGGAACACAGTGCAGGCAGCCACAAAGGGCCGAGGGTCCAGCTCTGAGGTGAAAGAAGAACTCGGGGCAATCAATTTCCTTCACGTGGACTCTTACAACCAGAACTGAGCAGCCCTTCAGGTTCTTTCTGTCTCTGGACCTCAGTTTCTTGTCTATAAAGTTGCTATTGTAAGACCTATTTTGTGGCCATCACGAAGGATAAATGGTGCATCCAGCAGGCGTTCAGAGAGGCGTCCCTCTCTGCTCAGTCCTGCTCACACACCATCCCCAAACTTCCAAGGAAGCTCTGACAAGTGCTGTGCAGTGGGGCTGACTTCACCAATTCCTAGCCGTGTGACGTTGGGAACATCACTTAGCCTCGCTGGGCCTCATTTTACTTATATGTAAAAATGGGCATAATAATCATACATACCTAATAGATTTGTTGTATGGACTGTACAGATGGTGAGTGAAATCCTCAGTCTCCCTTTATTTCATGAACATTCTAAAGCAGCTACTATGGGCCAGGCACCAGCTTGGCTCTGGGACCCCGGTGGTAGATAACACCTACGGAACCCTGCTCTCACACCACTTACTGTCTCTCCCCAGGCATGCATTACACACACCAACAAAAATCCACATGAAGTAATATGTGGCTGCAAATTCTGCTACATTCTATGGAGGTTTTATAAAGAAAAAGAATGGGTCCTGGCACATAATAAGCATTCTATAAACAATAGCAGCTCTTGTTATTAACAAGATGTAGTTTTAATATCCCTCAGCTTACAGATGAGTAAAGAGAAACTCTGAACAATTAAATATGTTTCCCCAACTCACACACCCTGAAGGGAAAGGCCAGAATTCAAACCCAGGCCTTCCTAGTTCTAGAGGCCTTGCCCTTCCCTTGGTATCCTATGACCTCCATACAAGGTACTGTTTGATATGAAAAGTTCCTTTAAGCCTCCCCAGGTGCTTTCACATGATCTCCCCAGACCCTTACAGCATACCTGAAAGAGTGAGGACCCCATTATTATCTCCTTTCTGCTTCCAAGCAGAGCTCCACAATAAGGGGAGTCATAATCATTTTGCTGATGGAGGGTCTTGCCTTCGATTTGTAAAAAACGCAATGGCTGTGAAGCACAATAAAAGTAAGTATAATACAATGAGGTGTGCCTGTAGAGGGAAACTAAGGCCCAAGGTCACTTGCTTAGCATGCCAGAGCCAGGTCTATTTTTACTACAGGACCACAGCAGCTCCTGCTTCTTTTGGAATCCAACATGCCTTCCTAGCTCCCGAGTCCATAAAGGCAGCAGGGGTACAGGCACATCACACCAGCCCCAGCAGCACCAACTTCAAGAGTCCCAGGTTCTATCTAACAGGTGAGCCCTGAGCATGGAAAGGACTCTTCAGAAGGAGCATAACAGCAGGTGTTCAAGGCCCCCTGTGCCATCCTGAATCAATATTCACAGCTTAATTACTTTCAGAACCTGGCCAGTTGCTAGCACATCCAACTTGGAGCTCTACACAGGAAAACAAGGCCATGTGCTCCCAACACCAGCCCTCCCAACACATTCTCAAAAGCCAACAAGCCCAGAAGCATTATTCTGGAGGTAGAGGTAGCTTTGGAGAAAACAGAGGCTTTAGAGCAAAGAGAATGTGCTTTCGCCTAATGCTGTGCATACGGCCACCTGCATGCCTGCCTGTTCCTCCTTAGCAGCCCGGGTTTTCTGAGCTATTTGACAGCAGGATAGGAGAATTACTACTCTGTGTCCACAGATCCTGAGCATGAGGCATTTATCTCATCAGATTGTTGAGATACAGTGTGGGTGCTTTGATGTCGTTACTGCACAGATCAGTGTGCAGTGCAGCGGAGTGTAACACAGGAACCTTTTAAAAAAAATACTGAAAATGAAAGACTACAGAGAACTGCAGAATGAGCCAAAAGCTCCCTCCAAGATTGCCGGCCTGCCCGGCACCTGCTTTCTGTAGGAGACTGCAGCCCAGGGAGTGAGAGAACTTGTCAGGTGGACCCTGAGAGGGAGAGGGTAGAGCACAGACACTCCCAGGTGTCTTCCTTCTCATTCCCAGGCTCATTCCATCACTCCATAGACTTGAGTTCTGGAATCTACAACAGAGAAAAGATGATGGTAGAGAAGCAACCTCACCCTGTATTTGCAGGCAAGATGGTCCCCAGAAGGTGCCATTCAGCAACCACAGAATGAAAATGGTTTCCACACCTACAAAGAAGGGATGGGGTGA
This sequence comes from Phyllostomus hastatus, assembly GCF_019186645.2. Taxonomy (NCBI): domain Eukaryota; kingdom Metazoa; phylum Chordata; class Mammalia; order Chiroptera; family Phyllostomidae; genus Phyllostomus; species Phyllostomus hastatus. The sequence goes on along the minus strand of NW_025333622.1, from coordinate 16,034,410 downwards.
AAGGAGAATGAGATAAGGACACAGGAGTCCCTGATCCTTGCTCACATCCCACCCCCACCCCCCCACTATCCAGCAAAGTGGATGCTGAGGAGGACAATGCCAGACAGAGAGGGCACCTTTCCTCCTTGCCTTAGAATAAAGCATCAAACATCTATGGGTTCAGAGAGGCCCAGGTGTAGGACTTTCTCATGAAACAGGAGTGAAATAAATGCCTCAGTTCGCTGGTTCCAGCTCTGTAAGGCTCAAACCATTGGCCAGGAGTAGTGGGTTGGGAACCCTTTCCCTAGAGAGGTCGACGTTCACGGTTATGAGCAGTTTCCTTCCAAAGCCTTGTGTGAAGGTCAGGATTACTACCTACTTCCAGAAGGGCCATGGGCCTCCTGCCAGGCCAGCAAAGAATCTGATCTTCAGGCTCACTGTCCTGGAATCCCTGGTATTGTTGCTCAATTCACCAGGTCACTTGAGGGTAGGAATAACTTCAGCTCATCAGGCAGACATCCTGGAGCTGATATTTAAGGAGAAATCCAGAGGCAAGAAGCAGTGAAGAAAGGGCACCTTGGACAACTGGAAGGACAGAGAGATTTGCAGAGAACAAGGAAGACTGGTGTGAGATGGAGCAGGCCAGAGGAGATAGCTCTGGGATGGGGTGGAGTGAACTCTGGCAGATGAAGAACACCTTGGACATGAGGAAATAAAAGCCAAAAAGGGTACCATTGATTTTAAGAAAGGTATTTCTTAAGAAATTACTGGCTGCCAAGGAACTGATGTTTCATCCAATGGGGTAGCCAGATTGCCAAAGGGGCTGGGTGACCTCAGGGCTGCCGACCATTCTCTGAACCCTGACCTGGCATCGACACACCCATGTGGAAGAAGGGAGGGAGACAAGAAGAACTATGAGACCACCATCATCTCTAAGCTAGTACATTTGGGAAAAGGCCCACTTCCTGCCATGGTAGCAACAGTTAAGTTATTTGCCCTTCATGACCTAGAAGTCTTAGAAGTCCTAGGTCAGGAAGCTTCTTAACTTGGACAAGTCACTGTGTTCTCTGGAGCTCTGTAAAAAGAAAGGGTTGGACAAGATGCTCTCTGTGTCAATTCTGACATTCTACAGATCTCATCAAGAACTTGTAATCTGCCAGTTCCACCTCCCTGGATAACTGCAGTCATCTAAAGACAGGCCCAGGAGAACAACAATGCCAGAGGACTGGTCTGGGAAAAGCAGAGCCTGGATCCTCATCAAAAGGTGCCCTGGGAGCTCTTGCAGACACAGTCCCAGTCTTAGGGGCACCATAACACACAGTGCATCCATTCCAATCCCAGCAGGGCCTCACCCTCCTCTGCCCACTCCCTGGCAGTCAGCCCTATTCAAAGTAAGGCTTGGAGCATTGTCTTCTGCAGCCCAGTAAGGAGCACCAAGAGGGAGAAGGGATGAGTGGATGCCCCTGGGTGCTTTTCTTTGGGTTTAGGGCCAGGGTTTGAGGCTGCTCTGAGATGCGTTTGATCCCAGGGGTAGGACTTGGCTTCACAGGAGCTGCTGCTGGTTCTCTTTCTCCTTTGCACCTCTCAAGTCATTTTGCTAATTCTCCCTGCCACCACTTGGGCCTCTCCAGTCCTTTCCTTGATGTCTTCACTTGGAAACCTCAAACTAATGTGTCCAAATTCCAACACCTAAATTCTCCCCAACTGCCAACCCTCTCCTGCCCGTCTCAAATAATGGCTATCTCCAGCCCTCCAAGTTGCTCAGGTCAAGAAACTCAGAGTCAATCTTTATGTCTCCTTCTCCCATACCTAATATCTAATATGCATTGTTTCAGCTGTACTTCTAAAATATATTAAGAATTTAGCAACTTCTCTCCACCTCCACCATCACCACCCTGGTCCTGGTTACTAACATCTGCCTTCTGGATTATTGATCTAGCCTCCTGACTGATCTTTCTGCTTCTGCCGGCCCCAGTACCCGCCTCCTTCTCTTCCCCTCCTTTTAAAAACATCATCAGATCATGTTGCTCCTTCATTTAAAACCCTTCACTGGCTCCGCACTTCACTCAGAGGAAAAGCCATAGTCAACACAACGACCTACAAAGCCAGAAATGTTCTTCCTCTACTCCTCATTGACCTCATCCCACAGGACTTGCTGTACCCCAGTCTTACTTGCCTGCTCCCTGCTCCTCAAACATCTGGGGACCTTGGCACCCACTGCTCCCTCTCCCCCTCTCCAGATAGCTACAGAGCTTACTTCCTCACCTCCTACAGGTCTCTCTGCTCAAATGTCATTTCTCAATGAAACCTTCCCTCACACCCTCTCTTCAAAATTAGTACCCCATCCTGAAGCACCCTATCTCTCCCCCTGCATTTATTTCCCCTCTGTATCTAATACTATATATTTTACTTTTTTTTTCTTTTTCTCCTTTCCTTTATTTTCCTCCTCCCATGAAAGTGTAAGTTCCTTGAGGGAGGGACTTTTGTCCTTTTTGTTCACCAATATAACAACTGATATAACAACAACAGTGCCTGACTAATAGGCACTCAATAAATATTTGTTCACTGAATAGTAGCACCTACCCTGTAGGTACTTGGAGGTAAGCACTAGAGCCAGTTCCCAGATCTGCCATATGTTTCTGATCTTCTACTTGCTGTCATTTTTTTCCCTGTCTCCACTAACTTTCTGGATTTTTATCATTTGTCCCACACTTCAGACATCCTGACCCTGACCTCGATCCTGTGGAGCATCACTCTGGTTTCCGGCCACCTCCTGGTCTTCTCCATCACCAGTCTCTGACTTGCTGCCTCTGCCATGCACAGATGCTGATCTGTATCATTATGGGCATTGGTGCAGGTCAGATTCCTGGTCCCAACTCTTTGCCCTTCATCCTATGGCCGTACACACTCACTGCTGACACCAGGCCTTTGGAAAGACAGTGCTAGCTATCGCAACTGCAAGTCTGAGCCCTCACACTAATTGGTCAACATTCCTGTGTTCTTTCCCTTGGTAAGAGACCAGGGAAGAAACAGAATGGGGACTCAAAACACAGCAGGTGTTTAATAGATGGCTAAGTGAAAAGGACTTCCAAATTACATGCCAACACAGCAGCTTGCTACAGCATTCAGCCCACTGCTTGCATTGTGGCTCTTGGATTCAAAGAAAGGCCAAGGGAAAGCTGGTTGTGAGCGCCAGCTGACTGTCACATGGCATAAGTCTCCAGATGGAAGGACAAAGACATGGGCTCTGGCCCATGTCTCCATCCTAAGCTGAGCTGACAAGTCCTATTTCTAGCCACTGAGTCCTAAAAGCACTACACCGTGCCCCCTGGAAGGCCCCTGCAGATCCTGCTCTTTCACACCTTACCCTGATTGCACTCTAAGTCAGGGTACGCAGGGACAAGTCCGGGCCCTGGCTTTGACTTACCATGGACCACAATGACTTCCCTTGGGGATACTGAGAACAGGAACAAGGTGATGGAGAGGCAAGTTCTTTGTGACGTCTTCAGGTTATGTTAGCATCATCCCCATATTAGTACCTGTGCACACATCCCAGCACTGCAGCCTGAAGCACACCCAGGTGCTGTCAGGGCACTCGCTGGCCAGAAGAGATGTCATAGGACTACTCTGCAGCAGTAACACCTGCCAGTGTGTGGGTTGTACAAGAACCCTGCTGAAAGCAGAGCCAAGTTCTCTTCTGGAGCTCAGCCTGTATATGTACAGAAACTGCCTCTGACACTGTCTCCTAGCTAATGGCAGTGTTTGTAATGATAATTTATGGTTCAGTAAGGCAATACACTAAACTCTAGTCAGGATTTATTGCCTCAGTGGTTCTCAAAGTGTGTTCCTAGAAGGTCCCTCAGACCCTTTCCAAGCGTCTGGCAAAGTTAAAACTACTTTCAGAATAATTCTAATGCTCTCACTCTGATGCTCTCACAAGTGTACAATGGAGTTTCTTTCCCATGTGCTTTTACAACCAACATATTGAGCTAAAAAGTAGCTATTACAATCCAAGTGCCTTCTATTACATCAGACCTTAAAGATATGTTTAATAATGTAAAGTGATATTTCTCACTAAATTTTATTTTTGTTTTGGAAAACAACTATTCTTTTATCATTATAAAGATGTTATTTATCTTAAGTTATAACAACATTTCTTTTTTTTATGAATTAAGTTTTTCTAATATAGTAAACATTGACAGCTATAACGCACATAAAAAAACTCTTTGGGGGCCTCAATAATAGTTGAGAGTATAAAGGGGTCCTAAAATCAGTAAAGCTGAGAACTGCTGCATTAACTCATTTAATTTTCAAAACAACTCCACACAGCATATATCGTTATCGCTCCCATTTTAGGAATGAGAATATTGAGACTGAGAGAAGCAATGGCTTCTCTAAAATCACACATTACCAAGTGGTCAAAACACAAATTGAGCCAAGTTCCACGTGGATCCCAAATGCATGATCTTGACCATGATGTTACAGACTCCAGGTCGGGCCTCTGACCTCACAGGCAGCAGCAAATCTTTGCCTTTGTAGGGTTGGGCATTGCACTCTTTCCTTCCCCAGACTGTGTCAGCAAGTGCCTATATCAAGCAAATGTGCCCATCGTAGTGGGAGAAAATGACCTCATGGAAGAGCAGGATGCCTGCTTGCCTCTAGATTGCCGAGACTGCTGGTCAGTGCTTGTGAGGGTGCTCCCTGCTCCTCTGCACTACTGTGCAGTCTGGGGGGTGCTGGGCGGGAAACAGGAGTTCTCTGAGTATGGCCATAAAAATACCCAAGAAAGCAGAAATCTAACTAATGCTTCTTTTGCTACAAAAATAATAATAAGTTTAATTGACTAATTATTCATGATAAAATTTTTTCAAAGTACAACTCTTGCACTAAATTATACAAAGAAAGTTACAAACCTAGACCTGATATGATGCTTAATCCAATACTGCTGGGCTCCTGGCCTAAGAAAACAGTCTCCCCCCAGTTTCCTCTAGCCAACAGGCCCTCAGAAATTCTCCTCTTAGCTCTCATTCTATCACTTTGGAGAAATTTTGCTTCTTAGAAAAAAATTATTTCCTGCCCCAGCCGGTGTGGCTCAGTTGGTGGGGCATCAACTTGCAAACCAAAAGGTTGCTGATTCAATTCCTAGTCAGGGCACATGCCTGGGTTGCAGGTTTGGTCCCCTGGGGTGCTTAAGAGAGGCCACAGGCTGATGTTTCTCACATCCGTGTTGGTGTTTCTCACCCTCTCTTCCTCCCTCCCTTCTCCTCTCTCTAAAATAAAAACTAATAATTTCCTTACAGGTAACTTATTTCTAGTCTGTAACCACTAACTTGTAAGGTGTTTTCACTTGTTTGTTTTTAAGGACAAAGGCATTAATTACCCTCATTAGCATTTTTAATTTGTTCAGGGATATTTTTAACTACCCTGTTCCTCTCCAAAGGAGGTGGCTCCCAACTGATCTCAGAGGCTGTTTTAAGCAGAATCGTCACAAACCTTAGCGTGTGTTAGAAAAGCCTTGTGTGCTTGTTAAAATGCTACCTGTTGGTCCCACCCCAGTGGGGCTGGTTCTGTGGAGCCAGGGCAGAGCCTGAGATTTTGCATTTCTAAGAGGCTCCCAGGTGATTTTTGATGTTCTTGGTTCAAGACCTCATTTTAAGGACCACTGCTTTAAGCTACCATTCCCTTTTTCTCCCAGGTGCAAGTAAAACACTTTTGGTTAGGAAAGGCCATCGTTGGCAATCATGCTTACTCACAAGTGGAATTTAAGAGCATACAGGTTAATTTATATTGAATTTATAACATTAGTTTATTAATCCATCTATCAAATCTACTTTTTAAAATTGCTTTTTGCCTCTTTCCATCTCTTTTGAAAACTCAAAAACTCATTTTAATGGAACAAAACTAATCAGAATTTGACTAAAACTATAGTGATTTCCTTGTAAGGGGATGATGCTCATGCATCTGTAATAATAAATAAGATAGAAAATTATTCAAGTCTCTTAAAGTACAGGAGGGAAGAGAATAAAGTGATAGTGGGCCGTTGGGAAAGGCAGCATCCCGGAGAGGAAGGAGCACTGGGGTCAGACCTGGGCAGGCACCAGCCCAGGCCTGCACTCAACAGCTCCATGCTCTTGGAACACTCTTTTAAGTTTTATGGACCTCAGGTCCCACCTATGTAAGATAAAGATAATAAAGTCTCCTTCAAAAGATTGTCATAGTTAAATTAATTTTTTTATCCCACATCATTTTTAAAAAGGCCTTAAAAGTCTTTTATCTCACATCTTAAAAGAAAAAGGAAAAAATGACAATAAAAAATTAGTAAGTAAAATATATTTTAAAAAACAAATATAACAACCAAAGGAATAGTATAATTATTCTGACTAACCACAAATACCAGCCTAAGTTTCCTGGCAGTTAAGCTAAAGACGAAATTATTATATAACTTGCACTACCTCATTAATCGAGAGTCAAAAACAAACCATTCTTCAAAGTAAATAAATGAGATAATGTACGTGAAAGCTTTTAGCAAATAACTAGAAATAAAGTGGTGTTATTCAGGTTCCAGGAAGAGGCAAGATATGAGCTCACTGTTATGGTGGGACAGGGCAGACCCACATACCTCACTCAGGTAACAGGATTTAATGTAAGAAATCTCTGCCTATCAGGCACTGAGAATGTGCTTAAGTGATGGCGGATCCCAGAAGAAAGTTGAGAGTATAATATTCAATTGAACCATATAAAAATGCCATTTTGTAAGACAAAAAAATATCAAACAGCAATATGAAAACAGCAATTCCATGTACTTTAGCCTAAGAGGAAAAGCAAAAGAAGTGGAGGAAGAAGAGAGATGAGAGGAAGGAGGGACTGCTGTAAGGAATATACAGTTTCAAGGCCTTCCTTCTTTGCAATTCTCCAAGTATAAAAGAATTCGAAAGGCCACAGAGGTGTAACTACTTGTGAACCTCACTGCTTGAGAGCCTGGGAGAACCCAGAGAAGGAGGAGAGGTTGATGAACATGATTAAAGAGCTGTGCAAGAAGGCACTGTGCTGGGGAGTGTGGTAGAGCAGAGCTGGCTGTTCATGACACCCAGTTCCTGTGGTCCCTGGATGCTTAGATTGACCACACTTCCCAGCCTATTTCACCACACACGTGACCTCTGGCCAATGGAACATCAGTGGACGTGATAGTCACCAATTCCGGGCTTGGCCCATAGGAGACATTATCATCCTCCCCGCTCATTCCTCTGGCTGACTGACTGCTAGATGCTCACAGCAGGGAGATCTTGAAGGCCATTTGTCCGAGATGGTAAAGCATCCGTCCCTCAATAAGTAAGGAGCAGAACCACTGAGCCCTTGATTGGACTTACATGAATGATAAACTGTTAAGTCACTATGATTTCAGAGTTCAACTGCTACACAGCTAATGTAATAGAAGAATGGATAAAGGAGTTGATGTTCTTGTGCCCCCAAAAGACAGAACCAAACTAAATGGGGGAATGCTGTTCACTATTTACAAATATAGTGTGCTGGTTCCCAAACCTGGTAACGCAGAATCACCAGGGAAGATTTTTAATCAGCACAGATTCCCCTACACCCCACCCTGGATCTCTTGAATTTTCCCAGGTATTTTTTAACTTCTTTACTAGGTCGTGACTCTGGTCATCCAATTGGAATAAGAGACTGGCTGCCCAGGACGTGGCTCCAGCCCTGCCCCCCATCTATCTGTGTCTTCATTTCTCTATACCTAGGAAATTCATCTGCTCTGCATCTTGGCCCTTAATCTTACACCTTCTGCTCATCTCTAACTGGTTAACTGGAAGGTGTGTTTTATCAACCCAGGAACCCTGTAAGTTCATCAGGGACCAAGATCACAGCTTTTATATTTCTTTCTGAATAGTATGAGCTAGGCAGATAATAAAAGCTCAATCAACACTTCAGTTCATTTGATTTGTGCAGTTATTTTCCATACAACCAGAATGAGAGGGGGAAAAGGGCTTTCCTAACAAACTAGACAGAGGAGGCTAGATTAACAAAACCATTCCAAGTATAGATGTAATTCATTTTTAAGACACCAGTGTGCTCAGGGGAGTGACTGATCACTCTGCTTTGATGGAGAGGTGATTAGTGTCAAACTTTAATGTGCCCAAGAATAAACTATAAAACTTATTTAAAATGTAGGCTCCTGGATTTAACACCTTGATATTCTTTCTGATCTAGTAGTTCTGGGGTGGAACCCAGGAATCTTCATTTGTGGCACCCCTCCTCCCACCCCACCCACAATTCCTATGCAAGTGGCAAGAAACAACAGGTGCGGATGTATCTTCTGTGAAGTGAGGTCAGGATCAGGCCTGTCCTGTTTAATATTACATCCATAGGGCCTAGCATACTGCACAGCTCAGAGTAAAGCTTAGTAAACCTCAGAGTAAAGCTCAGGGTAAACCTCTTGAATGATACTCATCTGTCAGATTTATCCTAAATACGCCCCCTCAGAGAAAGGAAATGAAGTAGGGGACCCCTCTGGTTCTCTGAAGGCCATCAGCTCACTGTCACACACTTAGTAAACTGGGAAGTGCCCCTCCTCAGACCCATCTGCTCCACATTCTAATTGAGGAGCCCGACCTCCTTTGATTGGCACTTCCCTCTTGTTCTGCCAGAGACCATCTGTCCCCACCACCTCCTGACAGCTCAGACATCCCTTCCTCTCTGCTGGTGCAGACGGGCAAGGGCACTGGTAGTAGATCCAGACCTGGAGTGAGAGCCTGCCTTTCACACTCTGGGATGACCCCAGAACTGTTCACAAACCACGCACGGGCTCCCAGAACGCCCTGCACCTGGGAAATAGTGCTTTTAAGAGGCAGTTTTTGTTTCTGTGGCAGAACTCCGAGCACTGCATTCTGTGATCTCAGTCACTCTCTCAGTACCTCAGTAAAACCAATAGGTAGCAACTGTCTTTATCCACATTTTGCAGGTGGCAAGCAGAAAGGAAATTTGACTTGCCCAAGGTCACACAACAGGTCAGCCGTGAAGCCAGCAAGGGCATCCAAGCTCTCTGCATCCAAAGCCCCTGCTTTTCCACAAAGTGCCTTTAGGTTTATGGGGAGTCATGGCTGCTTTAATGCAAGGCTGGAGCTCCTGAGTTTTGCATCAGGGCATATGTTCTTTAGAAAAGAAACACCAAGTTAACTTTTGTCTCCTCTCATTTAAAAGACCTCTGGGCTGAGTCTCTTTCAGAGAAACCCTTCTTCAATTGCCATCATAGGTGAAGAGAGGAGAAAGGAATAATGCAAGCTCTTGACAGTGGAAGTAAACACATAGGTCTCAAGATGGGGAGTGGGTGGTGGGACATAGAAAATCATACAGGGAACTTTTTCAACACACATCTTCTCTCTTCCCCAGAGATTCTGACAAGTGTCAAGGAAACTGACTTCAACCCTGACTCTATAATAACATGATGGAGCAGGTTTCCCTCATCCTGTGGGGTAGGTAGTAACAGTCAAATAGAGAACAGGTGAGAAGTAGGAGAAGCCCTGGCCCCAGGCAGTCAACAGCACGGGGTACTGGAAAAGACATGCAAAAGCCACAGGGGACCAGACAGTTAGTCACACTGGCTGTCTCAGATCCCACATCTCCATTCCTGGACTAAGAGACAATGGGAAAGTTCAGGGTCACAGACAGAGTGCACATCCAGAGCTAACAAAAAGAGGCAAGGACCACTGGAAGCAAGCAATGAACTGGTAGGACTGTTCCAAACAACCAAAAGCATGAGAGCAATGAGACCTCAGGCCCTATCCTCAGGAAGCTTGCTGACTGACAGGGCTCTGTGCAGTTGTAAGATGCTCCTCTGTGCTGGTATTCCCCTCCCTGGGAGCAACTGGAGTGCACATGCCTGTCTGGAGGTTCCACGGTGATGCACACAGTGCTAGGTGTGCACAGTAAAGTTCCAGGAAAATGAGTTGATTTTGCACTCCAAATTGTGGGAGAGAAAACTCTGCATTACTATAGGATACCTCCAGTAGCTTTTCCCGGACCCTCTCAACTTTTGCTTTAAATAAAGTACTCATGCGTGCCCAGATGAGGTCAAACAATGGGTACTTCTAGGCCCATCACTGCATGGATGGATCCCTGGATCCCTGCTGTTTCTCCTCCCACTCAGGACACATCCTTCACTTCTCTCTATTGGTTTTGAAGTTTTCTCTTTTGAATGGTATACGGGATATGGAGTTTTCTCACCATGTATTAAGCTTATAAACTGTTCCTAATGAGATAAAAGAAATGACCATCAATCACAAGAAAGGCGTGTTTTAGACTTCAGAATGAACTGACAGCAAGCACTGCACAGGCAACCAAGGGATCAGAGAAATGGGCATTTGCTGATGACCTAATTTGTGCAGATGTGTGTTATTTCACTTAGTCTTCAATGACCTCCTGTCAGGCAAGTATTATTTCAGAGATGAAGAAAAAGGAAAATAATATTTCTATAGCAGACATTCTCAGAAAACAGGAGCCATAGACTTAGGTTCTGATTAGTTTTAGATAGTGCTGTGGAGGGAGAAAAGCATCCACAGATGTCAGTCGCCTGGCCTCCATTACACCTAGAGCTGTTCAGACAGGCTTCTATGTGCATTCATCAATGAGCAAGGAGGAGGTCTGAAGCTTTGGGTAGTGGCCAAAAAATAATAATCCTCTCTTCCCTTATAAGTTCACAGCCAATTAAGAAATAAGATATGGAGGCACACAGATTGAAATCAAGCTAAAAGCTTTATTACAAGCAAATGCTAAACTGGAGGAAATGACTTAGATGTGTGGTTATAAAGGGCTACTTAATATTTCACCAGAATTAAACTCATACAACCAAAAAGTGGGACCATTGTAGGCTGTCTGCAGGGCCAAAGCCAGCCCCAGCAATTTGGCAAAAGCTTCTTTGGGAACAAATACATTTTTAAAAGTCCCAGAAGATGCTAAACTAACCCACAAATCAGAAGGGTCATTTTCTCCTCCCCTGGGGTCAAGGGCCTGAGGGGACAGAGAGAAGTAAGAACTGTTCTTCCCATACCATTCTCTCCTCCCACCCATGGTAACACAGGAGTAGAGAAGAAGTGGTAGTCTTCTATGGGGGGCGGGGGGGGGGTCATTAAAGAGTTCAAGCTAGGTTGAATGTATAGAGAGGGTAAAAAAGTAGTGTAATCTGTGAACCAAGCAAAGGGACGTCCTCTAAGCGAGGACACAGAAGTCTGGGAAGGACCCAAGAAAGTGCTGGGAAATAAAATATAAATGGGGAAGAGTAGAAAAGCTTGGAGAAAAGGGGCTTGACTCAACCAGTCTGTAATATAAAATATACACTGTCCATACTGATACCATGATCAGATATGGCATTTGCTCTAAGTAGAACCTGAATAATCTTTTGGACAAAGCAGGCCTCTACCACCTACAGGGACAACTTTGACATTCAAAGCTCATGCCCTTGTCCCTGCTTCCTGATATACAGCAAAGGTTGTACCTAAGGACAAGCCACAAATCATGGCCACAGGTTTTCAACCCTGCTACAGTGCTCCCCAACCTCTCAGCTCTCAGCTGGCTGGTTCTCCCTTTTCTGTCCCCTCCCCTCTCCCACTCAGCACTCTGCCCACCCTCTTGCATCTTCTTTCCAGACTATCCTGGAGACCCAAACATTTGTGTATGATATCAGAGCTGATGACTTGAAGAGGCCCATGACTGTGGCCAGATCACAGAGGCCACTCTGAATAAACCAGCCCTTTTTTGGACTTTCTTCTTAGGCAGACCGAATTATTTACACACTGGGAGCAGGCCCCACAAGAGCTCCTCAGTAGATAATACATTCATGCAAGCAGGCAAGCAGTCATCTCTGGTGGAAAAAAATCATTATTAATTGGGGTTAGGGCACTCATTGCAGCAGGAGCTGAGCTGACTCAATTCAGTGGTGTGCAGGCTTTTTCTGAACTCTAGTGGATACTTCACAAATAACAATAAAAATGTTCACAGTAGTAGGACATATAAGGAGTAGGCTACACAGCCTCACTCATTAGGCAACCTTCATCCACCATGCAGAAGAATTCGAGCAGTTTATGGGGCTGGCTGCTTTGCCTAGGCCTGCCGAAGACAAGAGAATCAATCTTCACAGTGTGGAGTTACAGAAAGAAACAGGTTTCATTAGCCCTGTTTAACAGATGTAGAAACCCAAGGCCAGAGGAGAGGAAGTGATTTAGGGTCATTCCGAGGTGGGACCAGGAGTCCATCTAAGCCCATCTCTCACCCCAGCCCTTATTCTGCTTTGATTTCCAAAGTGTTTTTGCTTCCATTCACACTTTTCCAAAGTGTTTGAATGGAGACTAGGAAGATTCCATTCTCTGGTGAACTATAGGGCAGCTGTTTCTGATTATTTATCCAAGACAGACACACAATGAAAGCAATTTCTTGTCCTGCCTACTAGAAGTGATGTATATACATTCACATGGGCTGGGGCTGGGTTACACTGCAGTGACAATGTCTAGAAGGACTCCACTAAATCAGGAAGGTTAGTAATGAGGAACTCAGGGCTGTGACAGGTCCATATGGGCAAACACCAGGATGTCCAGCCGCTACCTAGTGGCCCTGCTGAACTACCTCAACCTCCCTGCTTTGGAAGCCTCTGTCAGAAATCACAAAGGAGTCCTTCCCTTAAAGCACATGCTTTTCATTACGAAGGGGGTTTCAACCTGGCTCAGCTGAGTCCTTTTATCTCAATGCAATAGCGAGCTGGACATAGGTCTGGCTAGCTGTCAAATACTCCCCCATGCTGAACAGCAGTCACACGGTCTACTGGTAACTCCACTTCCTTTTGTCCTTCATCCCCATGACCTATAAATGTGTTCCATTTTCTCCTGTGCTCTTCAGACGCTTTCAGGAATTATTTTCCAGTCTCTGGATACTGATGAGATAGAAATTAAATAATCAAGGGGTACCCACACACACACATACACACACAATCGGGGCTTTCCAAAGTGATATGACAACTCTACAAAAGAGCTGAGCTGACTGGAAACAAACAGTCCCCGCTTCTGCCTCACATTGGAAGCAGCTCTAAGGTGGAAGTCACTATAGTGATGTGGTAGTCTCTTTTTCCAGCAAAACCCCCAAAACAGAAATGCTGGCCTAGACTACTGGGCAGGGGACAACTTCAGGGCTGAAGATTGAAAAATAGAGTTGTTTTTTGGGTAGCTTCTTTTCATCACTACTGTGAGCAGAACAAACTCATATAGCACACAGAATGTCTGTTACAGCCCCCAAAGTACAATAGCGAGGTTCATTACAGAATGGAATATGTGAGTGAGGTGCCTGGTGTTGGCCTCACCTCAGTGATCAAGACAGACAGCAACTGGGGGAGGGAGAATAGCTGAACTGAGCTGACAGATCGGGACTCCACTGCTGGCCCAGCCATGGGTTTAGCATGTGGCTGTGGGTGAGAGTTCAGTCTCTCTCAGCTTCAGCTGTTGGGCACACCATCACCCACCCTGTCCTCCAAAGCAGTTGCTGTGAGGATCAAATGAAATCACAGACCTAAAAGTGCTCAGTGAACCAGAGGTCAGTTATCCCCAGCCACATGCATGACCCTGACTGAAAGTCTGGGGATAGGATAGGGCCTTGGCCTGTGCCTTCCCAAATTCCATATACATGAGCAACTAGGGGAGTTCCTGGCACAATAATAAGCCAAGCCCTCCCAATTCTGCAGCAGGGCAGTGAGCAACATGGACAGCTCAGTGGCGGGGCTGGCAGGTGAGGTGGGAGACATTAATTCAGCAGACACCACTGAGGCCAGGCTCCATGTGTCACACTGTCAGTACCACAGGGAGAAGAGCAGATACAGGGATGGAGACACAGGATACAGAGATGGCCATTCCTTGAGGAATCCACAGAGGAGGCGAGGCAGATGTTTCTGATGGAGTGCCACTAGCAGCACAAGCCCTGAACTAGATTTAAGGCCTGGCACTACCATGAGTAGGTCACTTATGTCCACTAAATCCCAGATCCTTCACCTGTGAAAGGGGAACAAACACAGCTGTCTGTACCTACCTCACAGGAAGAGTGCAAGGGTCTGCTGAGGCCACAAACCAAAGGGACAGCAGCGGTAATGATAGCAAACACTTATCCAGCACTGACCCTGTGCCAGGCCCTGCTTAAACCTTTCATAACCAGAAGTCAGCAAACTTTCTCCGTAAAGGGCCAGAAGAAAACTATTTTAGGATTTGTAGACCAGACAGCCTCTGTCACAATTACTCGTCTGTGCTGTTGTGGCAGAAGAGCAGCCACAGACAACACATAAATGAAAGAGAGTAGCTATGTGCTACTAAGACTTTGTTTACAAAACCAGCTGGTGTTTTCGCTTGTTGGCCAGAGTTTACCAACTCCTGCTTTATATACCTTTTCTTAATGACCCAATGAAGTGTACGAGGTCTGTCCGGAAAAAGTCCAACCATTGTTAATATAATGAGAATGACGTTTGCACAACATCCATGTAACCTGGCAGCCAAGGAGAGTAGACTAGAATGAGCATGTGTGAACAATGATGACTTCACTGTACTAGTCAGTGGGGGCAGTAGGCACCAGTTGAGTGACCGTTTGTACTGTGTGGTTGTCACATTCAAAATAACTGAGTGAGTAGAGCAGTGAATCTGCAACCAATTTTGCATTAAGCTTCAACAATCCTCCACAGGAACTATTTGGATGTTTCTAAAGGCCACAGCTAAGGGCAACTAGTAATTGGCACCTTCATCATGACAACGCACCTGCTCATGCATCATACCTCATGCAGAGTTTTTTGGCAAAACATCAAATCACCCAGGTGACTCAGCCCCACTACAGCCCAGATTTGGCACCCTGCAACTTCTGGCTTTTCCCAATACTAAAATCCCCTTTGAAAGGAAAGAGATTTCATACTGTCAATGAGATTCAGAAAAATATGATGGGGCAACTGATGGCAACTGGAAGAACTGAGTGAGGTCCCCAAGTGCCTACTTTGAAGGGGATAGAGGTATCATTGTCCTGTATGAAATGTCTCTTGTATCTTCTTCAATATATTTCTCTATTTTTCATATTACATGACTGGGTACCTTCTGGGCAGACCTCATATAATCCCTTGCACTCACTGGGCAGATGAGAAGGGTGAGGGCCAGAGTTGTCAGTTATCTTGGTCATGGTTGTACAGCTAGTAAATGACAGAGCTGGATCCAAAGGCAAAGTGGTTCCAGAGTCTGTGCTCCTTACCTCTCTGCTGACAGCCTTCTCAGCATACTAATAATGAGGTGTAGTAACTACTAAATAAAACTGAGATGCCAATCAAATGTGACAATAACAGCAGCCAAAATTTCCCCAAAGCCTACAGCACACCAGGCTCTGTGCCAGGTCTTCCTCAATATAATCTTCACTGCAGCCCTATGAGATCAGTGCTATTATGACTGTCATGTTTCTGATGGAGAAACTGAGGTTAAGAGTTGCAGCCACTTGTTCAAAGCCCACTTTGAGTCTGAGTCTGTCTACTCTGGGGCCTGTCTTCACCTCGCCCCTGTGAGACACTACAGCAAGAGGCTACATCTGTTCCCTTCTTAGGTTCACCTCCCTCTGAGCTCCTTTTGAAAGTGGAGTTGAACATTGTTCTCAAGAGATTATGCCCCCGAAGCACACCTACCAGAGAGGAATAAGGACATTTTTGTTTGCAGCCATCCCCTCTCCAGCATCAGCTCTTGCTTTTCCTGGATGTTACTTAGCAACACACATCACCTGTCAGTTTCCTTGGCACCATGGGCTTAACATGTCACCTGTAGTCTAACTAAAAATATGGGAAGTGGAGCCAAGGAATGGGCCCAGCTCTTTCACAATGAAAAGGATGTTCCTCAGGCCCCTGGCCCTGCTGTAAAGGAATATTCCTTGGAAGAACATGAAGATTCCCAATATTCCAGCTCTAACTCTGGACTCATCTGCTCCTCTCCTTAGCTGGTCAGGAGTTGAGTAGGGAAGAGACACTGATCACTGGTTGTATTTGTAAACAAGACTCCATCAGCCAGCAAGTAGAACTCAAGTGTTATGGACTGAACGTCTGTGATAGTATTTGGAGGTCATTAGGTTTAGATGAGGTCATGAGGGTAAAGCCCCCATAGTGGGATTAGGAACCTAATAAGTAAAGAAAGAGATACTAGAGCTATTCTCTCTCCGCACCCAGGCATGAGGAAAGGTCATGTGGGCACACAGTGAGGACACTGTCTACAAGCCACGAATCTGGCTCTCACCAGAAACCAAATTTGCCAGCACCTAGGACTTCCAGCCTCCAGAGCTGTGAGAAAGAAATGTCTGTTGCCCCCCAGTCTATGATATTTTGTTATGGCAGCTCGAGCTGACTATAACAGTAAGAGAATGTACAGTATAAACAGAGCATAGAAGACTTGCTTCTTAACAACTTTACAAGAGACATTTGGGCTAAACCTCTACAGGTTACATAAGTTGTTGTGGTATTCTCTTTCCCTCAATAAAAAGAAACACACACATATGTATATACAAAGGGGTACCCCCCCAAAACCCTAGAATTTATTTATAAAAAATTGTGTATTCATTCTTACATGTTTAAACTTCAATCACCTTCAAAGTATTCTCCATTTCATGCACTACACCTACCAAGACATTTTTCCCACTTCTCAAAACAGTTTTAGAACTCATCTATTTTTATGCCTTTTAGTGCTTCTGCCATTTTTTTGTTTCACCTTTTTCACACCGGCAAAACATTTCCCTTTGAGAACTTTTTCATCTCAGGCAACAATAACAACAACAACAAAAAGTTGCTCAAGGTGGATCAGGTGATAGGGAGGGTGGGGCACAGGGGTCATGCTGTTTTTGGCCAAAAAACTGCTGAACACAGTGTGGTGTTGGCAGGTGCACTCATAAACTACTCATCAAGAAATGGGCAACCACATGGAAAGAGTCTTCAAAAAATTTCACTGAAGCTGAATGTAGCCTCTCACAACAAGGCCAGCTGGTACACTGATACAGATGGGTTCCTAGAGCACTCACCTAGCAGGGAAGCCTGTACTACAAGGGGCTGGCCATCCAGAAGATAATCCCTTTTGGGGGGAGGGTTCCCCCTCTCATACACACATATATATAACTTTTGAGTTAAAGTAAGTTCTGAGTGAACAAAGATACCCAATAATCCAGCTCAATTTTAGAAATAACTTTTTTTGAGATTGGGAGAGGAAAAAAGAGCTTTTGTTCCTGGTCTACAAAGGTTCTCAACCATCTGCCCACCTACTGCAGGGGCTGTAGCACTTTTATCCTTTCCCCATGTTGTGTTTTGTTCCTAAAATCCAAGCTATCTTCCCTTAGAGTAAAGAAAAAGAGCAGCAGGTAAAAAGAAGGGTAAGTGGGGATGACTGAGAATTAAAGGAAGAAGGAAAAAGAGGCTTGGCAAGAATTTGGAATTTAAGAAGAAAAAAAGAAGGACTGATTAAATACCTAAAAAATTTCAGCAAAGGTTTCCTTTGTTCCTTTGCAAAATCTTGCTATCATAATCCACAGGGAACTGAGGAAGAACAAGAAGTGTGGACCCTACTCTGCCTGCTTACCAGGGAGATCAGGAAGCCTGGAGCTCTGCCACAGGGACAAAGTGCCCACCAGGAGGACAAAGTCTGCAGTCACACTGCCATGTTGGCTGGGACATTCCATCACAATATGACATGGTTGTGCTCTCTTCCAACCCAGAAATCCCAGAGGAACTTCCCAACAAAACTTACATCTCATTTGGCACATGCAAATTTAGCTAATTAAAGTCTATCCAGAAAACGGAGTCCAAGGACAAGAGAGAATCAGATTTATAAATACTGGGTTGGCTCGGTTGTTGTTTTTTTTTTATGTAAGATGGCTCTAGGAGCGCTAAGTTGTCTTTACCTTCATTCAAAATAATTTTGTTAGACTGTATTGTGACAGCTATTATATCAGTGTGCATTTAAAACAAAAACATCAAAATTGGTGAATTTTCGTATAGTCATTTTAATACTGAAGATGGAAGAAAATATACAACATTTTCAGCATATTATCTTTACTGTTTCAAGAAAGGTAAAAACACAACTGAAATGCAAAAAAAAAAAATTGTGCAGTGTATGGAGAAGGTGCTATGACTGATTGAACATGTCCAAAGTGGTTTGTGAAGTTTCATGCTGGAGACTTCTCACTAGACGATGCTCCATGATCAGGTAGACCAGTTGAAGTTGACAGTGATCAAATCGAGACATTACTTGAAGAATAATCAATGTTATACCACGCGGGAGATAGCCGACATACTCCAAATATCCAAATCGATTATGTTATTGGTGAAAGTGCAAAATATATCTTTTACTTTATGGAAAAAAAGGAAAGAAACTTTTTGGCCAACCCAATAAAACTGCCTTCTAGGGCTGACAGGAGAGAGGAGGGGCAGAAAATCCAAGAGTAACCTGGGAAAAATGGGAGGGGCTCCAACTTCCATGGATTGGGCCATGCCCATGAAAAGAAAGCAGGTTTATAAAAGGCCACCCCCACCACTCAGCACATTTTTAACAAAGAATACAATTTGTTTCTGTAATAATTAAGGTAAAAACTGAAAAGTACAAACGTGAATGAAGTAAAGGAAATGACAGATTTTTAGGAGTCAAAGGATTGAAAGAAGGCAGGATTAATGCAGCCGTTCTTAATTTAGAGTCTTAGCTTTGCCTAATTTTGAAAGAATTTTAATTCTACCTATCAGGGAGTTATTCTAGGGCACATAATACAAAAAATGTGAGTGCTTGAGGGAAGAAAGGCCTGGGAATGGGTGGGAGAGGGGAAGCAGGGGTATAGCCTCTAGGCATGAAGCTGTCAGCCAAGGGCATCAGTCTCCTTGGAGACATCAAATTACATTTCTTATTGATTGGGTCATAAACTTCAGGACATCACCCCTACTACCCCTGTCTAATGTGCCTCGGTCACCAACTGTCCTACTGCACCTCCCTCCAACACCCTCCCAGTTTCCAGAGGCAGAGCAAAGTGCTCACTGAAATCATTGGAGCTAATGGGTTTCTCCACACCCAGGATGCAGCATTAGTTTTTAAAAAGCTTCGTTTCTGGGATATGTGGAAAAGTGTGTTAAGGCACAGAGCAGCAGTTAAGAGTACAGACCTTGCTGACTGGGTTCTCACTACAACCTCTACACTCACTATGCAAGGGACCCAGGGCAACTGACCCACCCACCTAACTTTTCTGTGCCTCAGTTTCCTCATCAATAAAGTGAGGATAACAATAGAATCTATCTCACAGAGCTGCCATGTGTCAAGTACCTAAAGCATTGAGAACAGGTCAATAATCACATATAAAATGCTCTATCAGAATTGGCTGTTTTTATCCAAACATGTTTCAAAAAAGAAAACATGGCTCATAAAGACAAGGGAAGCCTGGGATTTAGGTTCTAATTCATCAGCAGGTGACTCCTCTGCTCTGAATTCAGCCATGGCCTCCATGTCTACAGAACTGGGTCTGCTGAGCCATCAGGGCCTTCAGAATCCAGCCCTTCCTACCCCCCTCCGTTCCCCCCAACTCCCGCCCCACTTCCAGGGACAGATGCCTGCCTCCCTTCCTTGTGGATGTCCCATGCTCATCCCAGCCTCTGAACATGAGTTTCCTGCTACCAGGGGCTCCCTTCCCCCACTTTCTCTCTTGCCTAGTTAGGGCCTATCCTCTCTCTAGGACACCCCTTCCCATGAGCAGCCCCAACTCCTGTCCTCCTGCAACACTGACTGTGGACCCTCTTCACCTTAACTGTCACCTACACACTGCCCTGGAATGTCATTGTCTGCACCAACTACTTTTTCTTTCTTTGCTGTGCCTTCCTCTTACCACCACAGGGCAGGTGCCTAATGAAGGCCACTGGGTTCTGTGACCACCTCACCACAGGTGCACAGAATAGGCATATCAAGGTGCTGAGGTTTCCTGCTAACACAGTTAAAGTGTGCCCCTGGTACTCAATGTACACAGAATTTTAGAGAGGGCCACTGTCTCTTATCATAAATGCTTGGGGACAAGTGCATTTCAGAATTTGGAATGTTTTAAGTTCTAGAAAGGTATTTTGTGCATATATTGTGTATAAAACCACAGTAGAGTGAAGGATCCCACAAGCCAACATGTTTCTGCCATAAATCACAGAGTCACTCTAAGCAGGTTAAATAAAGACTCTCACCTCCCTCGTGTCAGTTTAGGCCGATTTTGGCCCCATATGAGTTCAGTCAAGTTTTGTTGGATTTCAGAATTACAAAGAAAGGACTATGGACCTATACTAGCTACTAGGGGACATAACAAAAAATAGAAAAAAAAGAAATAGGCACTATAATTGCTGTCGTCAGGAGGCACAGTGAGATAAATACAGGTTCATATATGTTACCAACCACCATCTCTGAGCCTCGGTTGCCTTGTCTGGAAAATGGGATGGCACATACCTGACAAGTGAGATTTATAAAAGTGCCCAGCAAATAAATCTCTGTCCAAAGATTTTGTAAGGATTTTTTCCTTTACTAAAACTTCCACACTGGATGGCTGAGTGCACATGTGTTGAAGGAATCACTCAGGAGAACAAAGCAGAGGACAACTCATCCAAGAAGCTTCCTAGAGGATACTGACTCAGAAAACCCTATGCCTATGTTTTGTTGCATACAAAATAGGAAAAACAGAACACCATTCACTGAAATACCTTCTTTAAAGAATATAAAATTCCAAGTAATAACACATATTGCATTTGCTACCACAAATGGCATAAGCCTCTGCACTTGGCCATGCAATATCGGCCTGTCTGCTCTTCAACACTTTCCTAAGACACTTTCATTTCTAAAGACATCAAATACACAAACACAATTAGACAATCAGCTCAGCAGTGGAACAAAGTTTACAGGCTGTGAAAGAAGTCGGTGGGAATGGTAGGGTAAGAAGGCAAGATAAAGGCCTTGGACTTGATGAATCTGGGCTTACAGTTCACTCTGTTTGTTTTTGTTGATAAAAGTAAAGTCTTCCCCCCAAGTCCACTGTAAAGAAGTTCCTTTTTGCATAAATGAACCTAATCCCCCTGTTTATTAACATTAAACTTGACATTTATGGCCCTAGTGCTTTACTGGCATTAACCAATAATCCTCGGCACATTCCTGTGGGGTGGTTCAATGTGAGGCTTTGAACTACTCAACAAGGGCCTTCACACACAGCAAAGCAAGCACATGACTTTGCTCTCAGAGGAAGGCACTTACTGCACCTGCCCAAGGCCTTACACTTCATGAGCCCTACATACTAGGACTCTGCATACCCTTCTGCCAGCAACCAGAGTGAGAAATGTGTTAAGACTCAGTGATACTGAGCACAAAGAGGTTGACAGGACAATCGTGAGCCACTGCTGGACCTGGGGAGCAGTTCAAGGAGGAGCTGCAGTTCACAGGAGAATCATGGAAGCCTGGCCCATGCTGACCAATGGGATGAGGGGAGCTATTTTTATCCAACACTCCCTTTATGAAAACAGGTTTCCCTGCTGGTGAAGCACACAGACTCAAGGACCTACCTGCTTCAGTTCTATAACAGAGCTGCAACCAGAGGCCGTATTACCTTTGCACTCTAATTAATGAAGGCCATAGGGAAGAGGATCTTGGAACAAGTGCCTAACTACAAACTGAGAAGGCTGAAGGCTCTGAAACAGAAGGGGATTCTAACAAAGAACAGGGATGGATAGACTCAGGGGATGGGTGGAGCCTCCCAGAGCAGCCAGCGACCATTCTGTTACTCACTCAGCTGAGGCTTTGACCAGATCCTTAGTAAAGAGGAGCTGGAGTTTCATCATAACTCAGCCATGTAACCACAGTTGTGTATAGTTGGCCTTAAGTTTAAATAAATTGAAAATAGCTCTCTTTCCATTACACAGACCAAGTCATTTTCTGCTTATTTTTATTGTCTTCATAAAATCTCAAGTTAAAAGGCTCCTCCAGGTACTGTTTTAAAGGAATATTTGGAATTAGTGAATCCGGTCTGATGATTGCAGGGAAGAATTCAGTGCCCAGCATTGGCAAAACCAGATAGACAGTGCTTTTATGAATTTCACTCTAACACAGAAATTTGACTGTTGTGCATTGCACTGAGCGCCCAGTCTGTGCCATGCACCATGAAGATGCATTAGCACACGTGATGTTATTAGCCTTCCTCGCATTCACTGAGGTCCACATTGTTATCCTTGTTGTGCGGTGAAGAAGCTGAGGTTCAACAGTTAGATGGCCAGCAGCCAGGAATTAGTCAAACCCAGATCTGACGCCAAAACATCTTCATGTCATTCGATCCTTCCCCTCTCCCAATCTGGTGACCTTGGATGGTAACCATCTCGATGGCAACTGCCACACATGCTATACTGCACGTGTGACTAATGGCTACCAGTAGACTATGAATGGAAGGTTTAGAATCTCAGTCACCAGGCCTTGACTTATCCTCAGGCACAGCCTGGCTCTGGTTTTGTGTTGTGGTTCTTTCTCAAACGGCATCACCACTTTCCTTCACTTCAGTTTATCAGCAATTACTTACCAAATGCCTTGAAAGGCATTTCTGCATTAGCTTTCATACCTGGCTCCAGGTATTCACAGTCTGGCACAATAATCATTTATCAGATAATCCAAGATCCATTACCATGGTGTCTAGATATGTATGGCATATACTTTATTGTAATAACCCATGTAACAACAAGCTCCTTCCTCCTCCTTATGTACCCACATAGTACCTAACAGTTTACCAAGATAAAGGAACTCATTGTATCCAAAGGTTTAAAAAAACAAATAAACATAACCCAAACCTCAAGAGATGAAAGATCTACATGCTTGGTTCTGCTCTACCACTTATAAGCTATATGGTCTTGGGTAAGTCATTTAACCCCTGTGAGTCTTGTTAAATTAAGATTAATTAACACTTTCCAAGCCTGCTGCACAGGATTCTTTCAAGAGTCAAATAAAATCATGTATATAAAAGCACTTTGAAATTATAAGCCAAGCAACTGAATATAGGTCAAATATTATTGCTCCCACTTACAAATGTGGGAACTCAGGCCAACAGCAGAACCAGGACTAGAGAACAGGTCTTCAGACTCTAGTCAACGTTCCTTCCACTGCATGATGCTGGTTCTCAAGTTCTAAGGGCACTAGGAAGGGAAAGAACCAGCTAAGCCTCAGTGATCTAGGAAGACTCTTTGGAGCAAAGGTTAGACACCAGAGACCAACAGGCCAATATGAGCCATGGATGTGTTTCACTGGGTTGGCACAGTTGTTTAAAAAAAAAAAATTTCAGCTAACATTTAATAGGAAGTAGGTTTCACCTAAATTCCCTATTTCCTGTCTTTGAAAAATTAAGATATATAACAAGAGGTAGATATTCCTTCACGGTGGTAAGCTATTATAGCTGCACCATCAGGGGACCTGTGTTCTTGAGTTTGTCACAGGCCCTTCATACCCTCCAGGTTCTCTAATATGGAGGACAAGTATTGGTAGCTCTATACCACTATTCTTGCATTGTTGTTTTCATGCAACAATGGGAATGAGCATCCCTCTGGGAAATTGAATCTTCTTCCTATACCTGGCCTGCTTCACTTAAGTAGCTTTTCACATGGCTCCAGTAGGCATTCGAGTTTGCAACCTCTGACCTGAAGGACAAAGAGAATCCTGGGGGAGCAGGGGGAGCCTGTAGCAAGACCAAAGTGAGGCTGAGAAACCAGTATGGGAGTATGGAGACCCTGAGGCAGCAGCCTGCACAGGAAGAGGGGAATGCGGATGGGGACAGGGACAGTGGCAGGCCTGGGAAGACATCTAGGTCAAAAAAAAAAAAAAATGAAGTTGCATTATGAAGAGAGCATCCTGAGTAATGATGGTGTCTACCCTTGAGGTGTAGAGGAAAAGTGGATGATGATGGCTCGGAACTAGGAGAAATACTTTTCAAGGTCGTTCATTCAATGAAATCATACTGGGCAGTCCCTGTGTCCTAGGCACTGGAGTATAGGAGGGGATAATACAAGACAAAACCCTGCCTTGCATGGCATGTACAGCCAAATTGGGAAAAATCTTGCCATAAACCCCTTGTTAATAATTGTGCCCCATTAGCCAAGAGCCTTGGATGAGCAGGAAAAGTGTTTTTCAGCAGGGAAAGACAAATGGCAGAGTTGATGGTTTTCCCCCAGAGGACTGTTGAACAGATTGAGGGAAAAATGTGATGAGGTTGAAAATGATCCGCCTGCCGCTGCTCAGCCCATGAAAGCACAAAGCAACTCAAAAGCCCACTCATTAATCTTCTAAGATGTTGGACAAACTTCAGAATTACAGTGCTGACAGTGGGTCCTGTCATTCCTTTGGCCTATTTTTCCAAGCTTCTCACATTTGTGATTGATCACATATATACTCCCCCATGCAGGGTGCTCTCTTCTGCTCACCCACTCTAGCTCTTGTGTGTGTGTATGCACACACACTCCCCATCTTTGAACTTTTCAGAAGGGGTCACCTTGACAAGATAATCTCATTAAGGAGTATTCTGCTATTGGGAAAATGGGGAAACATGCAAGTTCCAGCTCATGGCACCCCATGATAATTTCTTTCGTTCCACTGGGGGAGGAGACAGAAAAAGTAATTACCGGAGCAAATAAGGAAACATGACTGAGTCTTCCTATGTACAGCAGAAGTGTGATGAAAGCTTTCTTCCACTGAAGAATGGCCAGGGGCAATGCAAAGAGAAGTGTTCATAATATTTCTGCCCTTGAATACATACATCCACAAACTATACTCACCATGAACCAAACACTGTCTACTCGTTTTGCTTACCAGCCCCTAGTCATCAATCACTGCAGAGCTGAGAAAGGCAAATAAAGGAGCAGCTGGTGCAACCTGGTGATGTGGAGGGAAGAAACATGAATTGGGAAGACACAGCAAGGAAAACAGACAAGATGGCATTACAGGTGAATGCCTTCCGTAAATTTCTGTGCTTCCTAGTCAGACACTAGGGTTGCTGGGGTTTCACCCAGAGTGGGAGGGGAGTGGCCTAAGAACAGAACAGCTAAGATGGTAGCTGATAGGGGAGGGGCTAAGGAAGACAGAGAAGCTTGGAGAATGTAGGCAGACAGGATATTGAAGATGAGGAGGTCCTGCAGATGAATGAGCAGGGAAGTGACTTGGAGCAAAGGCTACAGCAGACACATACAAGAGAGTTAGAATCAACCGGGAGAAGTCGTGTGCACACATGCATGAACACACTATGTTGATGAACAAGGGAAGAAGAAAAGAAAAAAATGATATTTTATAATTGACAAATCTGAAACTGAGATAACTGGGATTTGAACTCTAGCTCTTCCATATGACTTTGGGCCAGTTAGTTAATACTAAGTTTCTGTGTTCTCATACTTAGAAATGAGGGTAATACTACCTCAGAGTTTTGATGAGGGTTAGATGACATAATCTGTATGAGAGGACACAGTCAGTCCTGCACCAGACACAGTGGGTCTGCAATACATTCTATCCTTCTCACTGTGTTCCTTTGCTCCCTGACTCATAGGAGGAGTTAGGCTTCCTGATCTACTTGCAAATCAGAAATAAAGCTGCAAGAAACCTTCAGGGAAATGCCTTTCTTCTCTACCCGTCACTTCATGTTGTTAGGAGAGATGCAGCCAAGACTAGTTATGTGAACTGTGCCTCTCTCTGGAATTATTAAGAAATACTTGAAATCCCCTCAATAATAATTCCATTTGGGTTAGGACATAAATTCTTGGTAACTCCTTGTTAAAATGCAAACAGAATCCCTGGGAGGGATCCCGCAATCACCCAAACACCCATTAAGATGTTGGAATGAAGGGACCTGAGCTCCGTGAGGCATTTTCACAAAGGGTAGTAACCAGGAGGGGAATTTCAGAACAAGAGCCACAGACCAAGAGAGGCAGCCTGGGTGAGTGCTACAGAATGGGGCTCTGGGTTGCTGGAGATTGGGCATGGGGGGCAAGGAAAATGGCAGAAAGAGAGTAGAAGAGAAGGGATTGAGGAGGCCAACATGGCCTACTTTACCATTTGCTAAGAACCAGTCATGGATAAAGAAGGCATCCATTCTTTTGACCAACATCCATCAGTAGCTGCCATGTGGAAAGGTCAATCTTTGGGAGATAAAAGTGGACCCAACTCTGATACTGGCATCCAAGACCTTAAAAAATGCTTTGCCCCTTCAGGGGTCATTCCAGGCAGCATGGGTGCTCAGTCCTAAGTGCCCAGGGTATAACTACCACCCCCGCTGCAAGCCCTGCCACACATACAGAGCCCAGGTGAATAATTTTTGTTTGGATTTTACTGACTTCAGTAAAGTTGCCGATATAGCCTCACACATCATGGACCCCACCAGAAGATTTCCAGATGAAATCCAAATTCTTCTTCAATCTCCTTACTTGTCAAGATTGTTCAGAAGACAGTGGCATACCTAAATATGATACTTGCCTCCTCCAACCACCACATCAAAATTACAACTAAATTATAGAAGAACCAACATTCAGGATGCCCTGAAATTGAGCTGAATGGAAGCCCTACAACTAAGAAATTAAAGAACAACTCACATTGAGACTGGAAGAAGGGGGGACATGAAGAATGGGCTGGTCCTGCAACCACATGTAGAATTTAAAAATCAGGAGGATTATCACTGCTTCCGAGGACTCCCCCACAAGGAGACAGAGGTCCCAGCCCCACACCAGATCCCCCCAGCCCAGGGTTCCGGTGCAGGGAAGAGAAGGTCGCATAACTTCTGGCTGTAAAACCCCTCAAGGATTGAGGCTGAGAGTGATGAAGGGCTTCTAGAGTTCCAGGCAGTTCCTCTCAAAGGGCCTGTGCACAGACTTACACAGACTCACTCCCTCTGAGCTCCAGCACTGGGGCAGCAGCTTGAAAGGCACCAGAAACATATAGGGAAGAAATGAAGTCCAGCATCAGGGAGAGAGCTAGGGAGAAGCTTTCTCCCAGACAGAAGTGATGGTAGAGGCCACTTTTCCTTTGATGAGCTCCCTGATGATTCCTTGTGGCCCCACCTCACTCAATTTGTGGGCCCACCCAAGTTATTTCCAGTGGCTTTTCCATATAAATGGCCTGGCTTGGCTCATGCTTCAGATCTTCCTAAAATCTCTTAAACCAGCAGAATCTGGCCTCAGTGAGCTCTATACCTCTCACTAAGAGGCCCCAAGTCCAGTGCTGGTGGCAGCCAGCCTCAGTTCACAGCTTGGCCTCGCCTGGACACCTCCAAGCCCAGCACAAGTAGAAGCCATCTGCAGATCACTTTGTAGTTTATGCTGTGCAACCCCGGACAGAACATAGGTGGTGGCTGACCTGGATGTGCTAACAACAATCAATAGTGTACACATCCAACACTGGGTGCACACCTCTAGTGCCCAGTTCAGGTGACTGGGGAGGCTGTGCCACTGGACCCTACAGGACACCTCCTACATATTAGGCCACTCTGCCAAGCCCAGGAGATGTATCAGCTCTACCTAACACACAGAAACAAACACAGGGAAGCTACCAAAATGAGGAGACAAAAAAACATGGCCCAAATGAAAGAACAGAACAAAACTGCAGAAAGAGAATGAAACAAAATGGAGACAAGCAATCTTCTAGATGCAAAGTTCAAATATTAGTTATAAAGATACCCCAAAAATTTAGTGGGAACTTTAATAGCATGAAAAAGGACCAGTCCTAAATGAAAGCTACACTAACTGAAATCAAGAATACTTTATAGGGAAACAACAGTCAAGTAGATGAAGCTGAGAATCAAATCAGCAATTTGGAGTATACAGAAGCAATGAACACCAAATCAGAACAGCAAAAAGAAAAAAGAATCATATTGTAAGGAGCCTCTGCGAAAACTTCAAGCATAACAACATTTGCATCACAGGGGTGCTGGAAGGAGAAGAGAAAGAGCAAGAAATTGAAATCCGGCTTGAAAAAATGTCAGAAAACTTCCCTAACTTGATGAAGGAAATAGACATATAAGTCTAGGAAGCAGAGAGAGTCCCAAAGAAGCTGAACCCAAAGAGGCCCATACCAACAACATCATAATTAAAATGCAAAAGGTTAAAGACAAAGGCAGAATCTTTAAAACAGCAAGAGAAAAGCAGTTAGTTACCTACACAAGGGAGCTTCCATAAGACTGTCAGCTGATGTCTCAAAGGAAACTTTGCAGACTAGAAGGGCTTAACAAGAAATATTCAAAGTGATGGAAAGCAAGGACCTACAACCAAGATTATTCTACCCAGCAAAGCTATCATTTAGAATCAAAGGAAAGATAAAGAGCTTCCCAAACAAGAGAAAGCTAAAAGGGCTCATCACCACCAAACCAGTATTATATGAAATGTCTTTTGAAAGAAGAAAGAAGATCCAAAATATAAATAATAAAATGCCAAGAATTCGTATCTGTCAACATCATATCTAAAAACAAAATAAATGAATGAGCAGAACAGAAACAGACTCACAGATACAGAGAACATTTTGAGTTGCTAGATGGAAGGGGGCTTGGAGGCATGAGTGAAAAAGATGAAGGGATTAAGAAGTACAAATTGGATGTTACAGAACTGTCATGGGGATGTGAAGTATAGCATAGGGGATATAGTTAATAATATTCTAATAACTGGTGTCAGATGAGTGCGAGATTTATTGGGATGATCACTTTAGTAAGTTCTATAATGTCTAATCACTGAGGTATACACCTGAAACTAATGATAATGTATGTCAACTATAATTAAAAATTAAAAAATGATCTCACTTATAGTAGAATCCAGTGAACAAAATAAACTGAGAAACAAAATAGAAACAGAGGCATGAATAATGGAACAGACTGCCAGCTGTCCATGGCAGGGGGCTGGTTAAAGGAGTAGCCAAAGAATATATATGCATGACCCATGGACATGGACAATGGTGTGGTGATGGCCTGAGGGAAGAGGGGGGTCAGGGGCTTGGTGGAGATAGACAAAGGGGAGGGGAGAGGGGACATCTGTAATAGTGTCAGTAATAAAAGAAAAAAGGAAAATAAAAGTGATAATAAAAAATATTGTTCAGTATCACTGATTTCAAGAAGGACTATGTTATGTCATTTTTTTAATAGGGGAAAATTCCAGAACCACCACCCACTGTGAACTCCAATGAGAAAAGCAGTAATGGAGAGAACCCTGTGAGCCGACCAGGCAGTGAGGCTGCAGTTTCACTGCACCTCTGCAGCTTACAAGCAGAGCACTGAGTTATCATCCCAAGCCATTTGTGTTTCATGTAATAATGACCTAATGATTCAATTAGCATCGATTCTTCAGGGGCAACAATATTTTTTGACTGATCAAGCAATTTAGCGCTCACTGTTGACTGATACAATTTCTATGAGTAATAAAGCAGTTTAAAAGAAATGTGTTTAATTCTTCACAAATCACCTTTTAAAACATTTTAATTTAACTTGAATTCCATTTTTCTTTTTTTTTTCCTCCACTGTAGGTCACAAGGACCCTTCACCCTCCACCTAGCACCCCTGCCTAGGTCCGCCTAGCCCCTTGTCTAGGTGTCTTCGGCCTTTGCCACCCCCCACTCCCCTGCAGATGCCTGGTGGCTGCAGCCAGAGGAACAGATGGGACACAATCATTTAGCCTTTGTGAATGGTGTCCGGCACAAAGCCATTGTGGAAATGGCCCAGGCCAGAGCCACTGAAGCAGGCTTTCCAAAATCTGCCCTGGTAACACAGCTATATTTGGAAATAAGGCAGGGTGTGTAGGGTGACAGAGTGGGAAGCTAGTAAGAGAAAGAAGGGACAATCAAAAAGAGAAAAGGGAACTAAAACAGACTGTGGCATACAATTTCTTACCCGTTAAATACTGGGCTTCCCTGGAAAGGAAATAAAACCCTAGGCTGGTGAGAGAAGCCCTAGGAATGAACAGTCTTTGTGCCCCAGGGATTGGGCAAAAGGAACCAGGCTGTAGCAGCTGACCCCTCTGTGGGCTCCATGCTAACTTATTCTGATGCCATCTCCAAGCCCATCTCCTCCCACAGTGCCCCAGCTGTGGTTTCCACCAAGGGCTTTTTCCAGGATAAAATGTGTATATAGAGAAAAGCATGTGTGGATGGAAAGCGTCAGGTGCTGAGAGAGGTTGTGTTGTCCCAATCTCTGCTGGCTCCTAGGCAACGCATACATCACACAGAGGCCAGTGGGCCCAGGGTGTGTGTGTGTGGGCGGGGGGGGGGAGACGGAGATGGAACCAAAGTGGAGTATTCTGTAAACAACTTGTCCCTATACAGTTCTGTACCAACTCTCATGTGTACATCTGGCCATCTCTACAGCTTCCTTCTTGTCCCAACTACACTTTCCCACTCAGGCTACTGTACTAGAACTACAAGTAGTAATAACTTCTAAAATTTTAACAGCTACTATGTGATAGGCATGACATTAGTAAATGACTCACATATATTATTTCATGTAATCCTCTTAACAACCTTCCAAAAAAAAATTATCCTTACTTTACAGGTGAGAAAATTAAGTTTTAGGGTTGTTATGCAATTTGATCAAAGACATTTAATAAGCTCAGAAGCTAAACTACCATATTTTTTTGGACCATAAGATGCACCTAGGTTTTAGAGGAGGAAAATAGGAAAAAAAATTTGAAGCAAAAAATGTGGTAAAATATTTTAAAACATACATAACAAATATTTCACCAATGTAAATGTAAACAGAACTCAACGGCAGCATTAATAACCATTATTCCTCCCAAATTTGGAGGGGGGGTGCATCTTATAGTCTGAAAAATGAGGTAATCAAAATGAAAAACCCTGATCTCTGAAACCAAGGTTAGGGGTTCCACAATATCTCTGGATTGTCAATTCCCATATTTCAACCATAGCACAAGGAGATTTTCTCCTAACTTCACCTCTTCTACACTCTCTGCAAGTACAACCCTCATACTCTGCTTCTTAAAAAAGATGAAAACAGGTAACACCTTTTAAGACTCCCTTTGGACACAGTGACCCTCCACCCGAAGAACCAAGGAATCCATACCCCCACCCCACCTCAAGAACGTCCAATCCCTTCCTCTCCCAGGTCACTTCATGGGTCCATTCCAAAGTCCCTGTCACATTCACCTGACCCTTAAATATCCAATCAGAGCTTCCTATTGATTCTGACTCACAATGGAGTTATTGTGCCTGATTCCCTCCCAGTCTTTCTCTAAGACTGAATGTGATTTGGGTGGAATTCCTACCACGGCCTCCCATTACCCAGCCCTTTTACCCTTCAGCCTGAGAATGGGTTGGTAAAAATTTGGGGTTTGCAGCCCAGAAATCAGATTCAAGGGAAGGGTAAGAGACACACTTTTTGGCCATGCTCCAGTTCCTTCTAATTTCAGTAAATCTTTCCTCCAGTGTATTATTTCTGTGGGAAGATCACGTCCAAATTAACCAGTTATCAGTTACCCCTTCACAGGAATCCTTCATAGTTAATATAGACATCATGCTTACAATCCATACTCATTAAGCAGAGCAGGCAGGGGGTGGGGGAGAAATGCTTCTTCTGCATAATGGCCTCCCAGCTTCATGAGCATGAGTCTTGCTCCCAAACCTGATTCTGTTGGCTCTGATGAAGAAGACTACAACAAAGAGATCTGGAAACAGCAGTATTGTCTGGCTTTTAAATAAACTTACATAAAAAACACATGGACAGGAGCAATAGTTGAAACTGCATTTGGGATAGGTATGTAAGAGTAGAATTTAAGAGGGTAGAATTATTGTGAGGCAAACAATATAGGTCTTAATTTATACTGACAGAAAATTTGTTAGTTATTGCTCTATCCAAGAATGTACTTTCCTGAAGTCTGGCTCAGCAGTGAACACAGGGTTATTAGCTAACACTGGTTTCTTAAAACTTGGATATAAAAATGAAGTGTAAGCAAGTGAGATTAAAATCATTGTCTGTACCCAGTTCTTCCTCAGGTCTTCATAAAGCAGATCATTAAAAATGAGATTCCACAGGACGCAGGAAGGCCTTCCCCAGCTGATACTGTCTCAGAAGAGGTCAATCATAGACCACTGGGAATTGAGTGCTCAATGTCTTCTTAGAGACTGAGCACAACATTCTGAAGTATATCCATATCTAAAGGTATGTTTCAAGAAGTCATGTGGCCAAGCTAATGAAACTTAGTTCATTGTTCCCTTTCTGTAAAACAATAATAAGCAAAACCAGCATTAATGTTCCTTTGGGTCATTTTGGTTTCTTTTGTCTCAGCTCCATTAAACATCAGGCCATCTCATGGTTCTTGGTGAAAGGCTACAGGGTGCTTCTCTGATGGTGTCATCCAAATGAGATGGACAGAATGAACCCATGCCATTGCTCCTGAGCAGTGGAGGACTTAGAGGAAGGCAGAAAGGAAAGCAAGGTGGAGAAGATTGTTCCAAATGATAGAAAACAGCTTTTTTCCTTAACATACAAAATAGGAACCTGATTCCAGAGAGTCACATTTTCACTGGTTCCACCCAAGGCTAGCACATGTTGGAGTCTGGTCTGACCCAGTCCATTCACTACTGAATTTGCCATATGCTCCATACCACCAGTAAGCAGATAAACCAAAAAACTGATGCATTAACACAGCAAGACTCAGATGTAGTTATCCACCAAAACTCAAACCAGAAGAACAAGAGTATCCCAAGGCACTGAAGTACTCTCATAGTGTTGGCTGTTTAGGATCAGAAAACTATCTGAGGCTAACTTCAAGATTCCAGGAAGAAGGGAAGGCCTGAGTGCTTGAAATCTTCAGAGCAAATGAAAGCCCTTGCTGTAGGGGTGAAGATACAGTAGCCTAGTGTGGGCAGGACACCACCTTCCTCCATTTCTTAGGAGAACACCTTGATTCGCTTCAACTTCCAGCTCTGCTCAGTTGCTGGGCACACTCAAGAATCAAAGGATGTGGTTTCCACGGTGACTCTGCTTTTGTGATGGAATTTAACTTTATGTCTGACCTCTTGTACACTGCTAGGGTGTGGTTGGATGAACTATATACATTGGTGCCTCAGAAAAAAATTAGGACTGACACCAGCCCAGAAGTGCTGAGATAAGCCCATGAACAAAGAAAGACAGGGAAAAGAAGTCATAATCTTTCCATTTTCTAGTAAAGTCCTAGGAAACTTTGTTTTTAAATAAATATTGATTACTCCCAGCTACTATAGTCCTTTCATTTTTCTCACTCCTCGATTCTCATAGTTGTTATTCTAAATGTAAGGGTCTTGACAACAGCCAGGTAAGTATAACCATCCATGAAAACCATAGAATACTATGCTAAGGCTTTGCTGCTTAATGTGTGAACCATAAATCAGCCACACTGACATCACCTGAGAGCTTGTTGTAAATAAGCCTCTCAGGCCCTGCCCCAGATCTGCTGAATCAGAATCTATACTGTATCATGATCCCTGACGATTCACGTGAAAATTCAAGTTTGAGAAGCACTGTCCAAAAGGGCATTGTGAATTCTCCTCTGAAAACCCTGGGGCTGAGATAGACTAGAGCCTATACCACTGACAATATGACTTTGGTATAGCAGACAACTCTTGAGGCCAAACATCCTGGCCTCAAACCCTACCTCCAGAAGCAAATGTTTGTGAGCAAATTTATTAACCTTTCATTGCCTCAGAGCTCCCATTCATAAAACAGGGATAATAGTATTACCTACCTCAAAGCATCCTGTGGGCATCAAATGAGTTACTATATGGACAGCACTTAGAATACTGCCAGTCACCAGGAAGCACTATATATGCTGAGTGGACAGATGGTAGAACGGATGTGAACTGAAACTAAAGAACAAAACCAGAAGTGGCTTCTGTATTTCCTATACACCTAACTGCCTCCATCCAGCCTGAAAGAGATAAGCCTTTATTAATTATTCATTCCTTTGTGCTCTTGCCACCCCAATCTGACATGGCCCTGCTTTACACCCCATTCCCGAGGAGCCATAGATAAAGCCTGAAGAGTACTACACTTCATCTGGCTACTACCCTAAGTAAACCCTCACCACACTGAGATGGTCTAGGTAGAGAAACATTATGCAGACAGCATGTGGGAGAGAGGGCTGGCCCTTCCAGTGATCACATGATCTCCTGATCTCCTACCAGGAGAGAAAAAAAAAAAAAAACAGCTTCAAAATAAGCCTTCAATTTAAAAGATATAATCTATGATTTTCTGGGTGAAATAATGAGCCCTGAGTGGCTCCAGGCCTTGGCATCCTCATCCTGCAATGTCCAGGTTAGTGCAGTGCCCAAATGCTGAGCTGGGTGCAAAGGCGGAAAAAAATGCATGCGGGAGCCAGGTGGAATGGCTTTCCTGACTGGTAGCTACAGATGTTAGCCTGTCATGTAGAGCAACTGAGTTAATTAGGAATTTGTGTGGAATCAGAAATCAAAGTGGAAGGGGGGAAATGGAAAACAAGAATGCAAGAATGGCTACCCTGGACTATGAACAGCATTTCCTCTCCATATCTTCCCTTAGGACTGGGAGGGAGACAGAGTGAGAACACCACCCCTTCAGAGAATCACATGTAGAGACAGCTGAAAATGAAGAATGGATGTTTGAAAAATTAAGGAGTAATGTACCATAATCCTTCTCCTGAAGAGAGGTAGCCTGCCCAATCCCATGAAGATTGCAGCATAGCAAGGGATATCAAAGGCCGCCATCACAAGGACTTCAGCCACCGCAAGATGTCAAAGCATCTACGACAGCAATCAGTTATGATTCCCATCCCCAACTTCTTGTCACTTCTATTGTTTTACCTGAGCCATAGCTCCTGGGAGGGATCTTCCCCTCGCTGTCCTCTACCTCTTTGCTAATCTATGCTCTCTGTAACTTTTAATCAAAATAGTTAAGCTATGTAGGTCAGGTAATTTAAAATTTTCAAGGGCAAACCACCACAGTACAAGCAGGATGGGGCATACAAAGCTGTTTTCTAAACTGGATTTCATGTAATAAAATACATGAAAAAGAGAGAAGTCGGCAGGGGGGAGAGACAGAGAGAGAGGAATTTTCTGTAAAAGCACCAAATAAAAACTGAGACTAAAAACTGAGATACTAAAGATTCATGTCCGTGATCCAGCCCCTGGTCATCTCCAGGATCAGCCTCCTCAGATGATGACTTCACATGTTAGGGAGCACGTACCTAGTTGTGTGTTTTTGACACCTCTGGCAGATGGATTCTCAGATGCCTGGACTTTATGCTCTTTTTCATGGAAAGGAAGCTGATCCATATTGACCACAGCTCATGGCAATCAACTTGACCACAGTTCCAGGGTTTTGTTCCTCCCAAGAACAGGCAGTAAGTTAGTTGGCCATTGTGTATACACTTCACATGCTGGAATACACATTTGTGCAGTGACACAAAAGACTTGTAATTTCATGTATGTCCGAAAGGGCCAATCAGAAGAGAATATAATAGTTAGCATGGATTTCTAGCATTTCCATCTTTTCTAAAAAATAAAGGAGACCAACTGATGTTTCCAGACAACAGACTTGTTTAAAAGGATTGCATTTTCCCACCAAGATCCCAGGATCCCAGGATCCCAGCAGAATCCTCTTTGCCAGAGACATCTTTCTGGGCTATGAAAGTGATTTTTAGTTGATTTATGCTAAAAAAAAAAAGAAAAAGAAAAGAGTCAAAGGAAATACTAATAATCGGCCAAAGTGGGAAGTACTGGAATAATACTAGATTGTATTAAATCAGATAGAAGTACAAGAGATGGGAGTGAGGATAAAGCACTTCCAAGTGATCTTAACTGACATCACTGTTAATCTCCTTCAACTGGAACCCAGATCCATCTTGATGTGTAGGTGGAGTATATTAAAGTCAGGCAAGAGAATCTTTCAAAATACATTTTGCTGAAGGGATCATACTGGGGTCTGAGAGCAGTCTGAAGGAGAACTCCTGTCCCATGCCCCAGCCTGGTGGGAAAGGGAAGTGCTGAATATTGAGCCCTACTCTTGCAGCAAGCTTCTGCCAGCAGACTTTCTTTCACATGGTGGTTAGAGTAAGCAGTCAGCATCCAAAAGTCAAAGCATTGGTCTCCAGTCTCCTGCATGAGGCCTAAGAATCAACCACTCATGTGTCAGAATTAAGTCATGTTGGGAACCGCCCTGACTGGTATCAGAAGCTGAAACCCCCGCCTAGCTAAAGCTAAGGGAACGCCCTTGGAATTGTAAGCCAGCAAGGAGACAAAAGCTTCTCTCTGGCAGGAATGCTGCTTCTGCTGCTTTATTCATGACTGAACCCCCAAAAGCTTGGTCGGTTAGCCAAAGACGGGTAAGATTCCCCACGGGGGGAACGACCTAAGCCAGGCACGATCACTTTGGGAGGCCCCCAAAAGAAGGACTTGGGGGGGCTGCAGCAAAAGGGGGTGATGGACCCTCGCTCCTCGGCTTTGACATAGCCTGAGTTCTCAGCGTCTGGGAGAAAATCTCCTTATCTCTTGGTTACCTAGTTCCCTTGCTCCACCTAAGCCTGAAACAATGACAGGGTGTTGCAGCTCGGTACTGAGAAGTGCGGATTCCCCAGGGTGATTAGGCCTAAGAAAGAACATGTAAATTACTGTGAAACCTTCTTTGTTTAGAATGCTCTCAGTTGAATGAGAAGGGTCTTAGGAGGAAGTTAGTTTGTTCCTCAGTCTTACAGCTCTTTGACCCCAACTCAATAGACCGGCAGAGTTCTTTGTTTTCTATAGTTCCTTACTTCCCCTAATGAGTACTGTACTTTACCTGAATTATTATGCAAAATGAGCCTAATAAAAGCAGGTATGGATGGTAAATCAGCGCGCTCCCCACTAGGGGGGTGGCCATTCCGTCCCTACTTCCCCACAGAAACTAGTTTGTCTCTGTGCATGTTGTTATTTCTCGCGTGTTTATCATCGAGCCATCCACAGCGTTCCGTGGTCACTGCTGGCCGGTGACCCACGCGCAACAAAGTCATGGACAAGGTTTCTAATGGCACCAAGAGGTACTATGCTAGGGAATAGCCTCTTCATATTCTAACAACTTCTAAGTCTATAAGTGATGAAGAATTTTTCTGTAAGAAATTCTTACAGAAGAATTTTTCTGTAAGAAAAATTAAAAATCCTCCAGGCTGAACTTAGAACGTTTAGAATGTTGAATAATCTGAAATCAGTTCTCATAATATTCAGTGACCAAAATAAAGGAGTATTATCTCCAAGATTTAACAGAAGATACAATATTACAAGATCCTAAGGAGCAGAACTTTACTCACCATTGTAAACCCAGCACCAACCAGAATGTTTAGTGCATAGTGTGTACTCAACACACATTTACTTAATGCATGAGTGAAAGAATAACACAGATCATGACTTTAATTTAATGCAATTTAAAATTACCACCGGAGAAGTAACATGTACATGGTGACAGAACCATTGAGATTCAAAGTGTCAGGGTCACAATTACAACTGACAAGATATGGAGCTCACTGATTCATAGTTAAAATGTGATATAAAAAAAAATAAGTTGATAGCCGTGAGCACACCTAGTGCCCAGGTCTTGGTTTTAAGTACATTCTCCAGTGAAAAGAATCAGGGCTTTTTGGAGAAGTGTTTGATTCCAGGAGCGGGGCAGGAAACATTTAAGGTGATCCTGGAGCATCTTATGGTCCAAAAGCAAGAAAATGGTTCAGAAAGGACAAGGGCATGTCAAAGCATTCAGGAGCAGGCCTGAAACAGTTCCCAATGGTCAAACCTGGAACAATTTGAACAAAAGAATAAATAACAGTAGTATTGGCTTATAACCCATAGAGCAATATAAACATGACAGTGATGGAAACAATTGAATAAAAAGAGATGAAAAAAAGGAATAGCTCTTCCTAACAGAAACATTCTAATTAGTAGATGTAGAGAGAAAGAGGACAACAGAAAACCATGATTAGGTAAAACAGTTGCAAGCAAGATCCATGATGCATGCTAAAATTATTAGCAAAAGTTTGAGAAGCAATGAGGTATTTATATAGTCTCAAAATACCTCCCCCTGGATATTCATTGATTAGAAATGAGGAAATAGCAGCTTTACAGTGAAGAAACTCAACAGACACCACCTTCACCAAGTGATGAAGGTTAACAGCACTAGGAAGAAGACAACATTATTTGTCCCCAATGAGAGAGACTGTGATGGGCACATCATTTCTGTGATTTTCAGATGTGATGCATGTATTCAGTATGTGCAAATGCATAACCTCAATCTAATAATGAGGAAACGTCGGACAAACCCAAAGAAAGGGGCATTCTCTAGAACAACTAACCTGTACTCTTCAAATGTGTCCAATTCATGAAAAACAAGAACAGATTGAAGGACTAGCACAGATTGGGGGAGGACTAAGGAGACTTGATAAATGCAAGTGCGATCCTGAATTAGATCCTGGACCATGAAAAGAATGTAGATGCAAAAGTTTAGCAAAGTCAAAATAAAGTCTGAAGTTTAATTAAGTCTGAAGTCTGAAAGTTAAGTCTTAAGTCTGAAGTTAAAGTATTGTACCAATGATAATTTCTTCGTTTAAATCATTATACTATGATTATGCAAGATGTTAGCAAGAGGAAGCTAGGTGAAGGGTCTATGGGAACTCTCTTCATTACTTTTCAACTTTCATGTAAGCCTAAAATTACTTCAAAATAAAATGTAGAAAAGAAAAAAAAGATAAACTAAGTAGTGTTTATAAACATAGTTGATTTACATTCTGTCACAAGCTCATGGTCTCACCATGGATTGGTAACTGGTAACTGGTCTGCCAGCTGGGGACCACATTTTCAGTAGCACTGTGCTAGCTTGTCTGCAGTTTGCCAGGAATTAAGGAAAGAAAACACTCTGTTCTTCGTGCTTAGTGAGTATTGTTAGGTCCCGTGTTCAAGCGTTTCACGCATGTGCACTGATTGCTCACAAAATAAGGAATCAGAGGATTTGGATTCTGATCTCTGCTGATTTAAAAACAAAATTTTAAGAAACATAAAATCTGTTTGTGACCCTGGGTAAATCACTTGTCTCTATCCTTGCTTTTCTCATCATAAAATTGGGAAAATAACATGTATCCCTATCCCCCCTTACAAAGGTTGGTAGGAAGATGAAATGAGATAAACTGTGTAGAAGAGTTTTGAAAATCATAAATGCATTATTCAACGTAACCATCTTATGATTCACATATTTAAATGTTCTCCTTTTCACTGTTTTCAGAAATGAATGGCTTAAGTGAGAATTGGTTACCAAATCCATCCATCCAACTACAGAAATTATTTCATATTTAGTGAACATCTACTATGTTTAAAGCATTGGCTTAGATACTATAGTAAATACAAAAATGAATTCCACATGGACTCTGGCCTCAGTGATTTTCCAGCCTTAGGAAGGGAGTCACATGCATGTCAGTAAATCACAGCATAAAACAGGAAGTGGGAATTGCCAGCTGCCAGGCAGGTACCCCACACAGATATGGGGGAAAGGGACATGAGCCAGCTTTTTTTTTCCTTCTGTGTCCACACAATTCCTTTGTGTATATTTGTACAAATTATTTCCAAAACCTCCTTCACAAAGTTCTACATGACGAATAAGAAATAATTACACGATTGACGAAGGAAAAAGAGATAAGGCTTATGGAGTCAGAAGCATAAGTTCAAATAATGGCCCCAGCACTTACTGGCAAGGTTTTTGAGCAAGGTCCTTAATCTGAGTTTCTCCTTCTGAAAATGGGATAATATGCTGCCTATCTCATAGGACTGTCTGAAGATTAGCGGAGCTAATACACATCAAGTATTCAGAACTGTACTAAGCACTATGTAAGAGTTAGTTGTTGGTGTTACTTTCTTCTTGTCTTAGGGAAATGTATTTATGTCTTTGTGACTAACAGTGGAAAAAACCCCACAAAATCAAAATAGAATAGAATTCTAGTTACAAAAGCCTTTGCTCCAGAAAAGTGCAGATCCCCTTGAGCGATCAGGAGAGAAAGAGGACAAGTCAGCAGTTCCTGACGCTGTTGATTATCAGGGTGGGTGTTGTGTAACTTCATTCACCCCTCCCATCTGTCACCACTTAGCCTTTCGGACACTTCGGGTCACACTTTCAGCTTTCAAGTTCTCAGATTCTTCTTAGGGTACTGGGGTGGTTCAGTACACGCCCTTGGAATTCCTTACTGCTCAGCCATGTCCTTCCAGGCTCTCACCACCCCCTTCCCCACTGAGAACTCCCCTTCCTCCTCGTCAGGCACAGCAGTAAACT
The DNA here is from genome assembly GCF_019186645.2 of Phyllostomus hastatus. Lineage (NCBI taxonomy): Eukaryota > Metazoa > Chordata > Mammalia > Chiroptera > Phyllostomidae > Phyllostomus > Phyllostomus hastatus. The sequence goes on along the minus strand of NW_025333622.1, from coordinate 15,994,129 downwards.
GTGGCTCAGCCATGCTGTTGTTTCAGAAACACATCAGTGCAATGTGCCTTTCCATGGCCCATTCAACCACAGTCTGGACATGTTCAAGGCCCAACCCCAGAATGGTGGACAGGCTAATAGCCCCTTTCTTCCTGCTGCACATTCCAAGTTCACAGTGATAGGAAAACAGACAAAAATCAAAGATGGGCCAACCCACAATGTAAACCACATTTCTCCAGACCTCCTCTTCCTCTCCCTCTGCCTCTCCCTTCCCCTCCTCTACTGTCCATTTTCATTTAGCCTTCTAACCCAAGGTACCAGTAATCTCATTCCCAGCTGGGAACTATTGCTGAGATACAAACACATGCATGTGCACACATGTGCACATACTATCCTTCCCCCAAAGATGATTTCTCCACTCAGCGGCCATACTCATGTTATATGTTATATAACATACAACCTGATTATAACATGTTATAACATTCATGATATCATGTTATGATGTGTCAGGGCTTGGCACTCCTTTGCTCAAAATTTCCAGTGGCTCCTGCCTCATTTCAAGTACATAAAAGCCAACGTCCTTACCATGGCCTACAAGGCCTTGCTCCACTGGCCTCTGGTTAGTCCTCTTTTCTCACCTTCAACTAGCACTCACTGCTGCTCAGGCCACTCCAGGTGTGCTGGCCTCCTTGCTGTTCCCTGAGCATGCCAGGCTCATTGCTCTTGCAATTCCCTCTCCCTAGAATGCTTTTCTCCCAAATATCCACCTGGCTGGTTCCTTCAAACATCCCCTTGGGAAACCTTCCCTAATCATTCTGTTTACAATGTAAACCTCCACTCATAACCACAACCCCATTTTCCTGCTTTACTTTCTCAATACCACTTGTCACCATCCAGCAAACTATGTGTTTTACTTATTTATTTATTGTCTCTCCCCGCTAAAACATATTTATCTATTGTCTCTCCCCTGTGGACATGGATGTGGGGGTGTTTTAGGTCTGCTAAATCACTGATACCTAGAACAGGTGCTCAATAAGTATTTGCTGAATAAATGAAAGAAACATATACACAAATACATGCCCATATATTCCCATATATACATATTACAGCTGCTACTTATTGAGCACCAAGTACATCCCAGACACAGGATGAGGTCTGCATGAAGCACAATACTTTACATGAGAGTCAAATTCATTCTTTCAATCAGCCTGCAAGAAAAATATACTTATCCACATTATAAAGATGAGGAAACTAAACTTGTCCAAGTGAGTGGGCAAGGAAAAGACAAAGCTTGGCTCTACCCTTCAGAATTCCAAATTCTATATTCTTCCCACCTATCAGCAAGGTGTCTCAGTTCTCATGCCCCTACAACTCCTGCCTGTGACTGCTAATTGGCCAGTACACCCACAGCCTTTTCTACCAGATCAGACACTCCTGGAAATCATGGCAGTGTCTCCCCTGTCTCTGTTCAGGACCTACATATACAGGGCAGTTCCTGGCACACAGTCAGTCTTAACTGCTCATTGCTGGGAACGCTTATTTTCTTCCCATCTGAACTGACAGATCATCAAGCACTTACTCCTCTTTCCCTGGCAACTGGGGCACATCTGACTCAGGACAGCAGGAGAGAAACCACCTGCTGCTTCCATCCTGAGGAAAGAAAACCACAAAAGAGCAAGTGCAACCCTGCTCCTGCCAGGCAGCCACAGCCCCCCCATTCTGCCCAAGCAGGGGTCCCTGCTGACACAACGAGAGAGGCAGAGAGATAGACTGAGTGAAGAAGGTGGATAGGAGCTGAAAGTTCACTTGGGAAGGCTCAACATCTGCACTGTTTCTCTCCTTTCCATTCTCCCCTACTTCCATAATCCATAACCTACCACCCCCCAAATCTTTAGCACATGACATGTCAACTAGATTTTCAATAAATTCAAATGGATTCAGCTCCTGTGCAGTTTTGTTGTTACTGCTAGCTAAGGCACAGTGGGGAGAATGCAAGGACCACATAGCCGGCTCAGGCTGGGAAAGAGGAGCAGGACAGAGTGAGTTTGGACACTGGCAAGTCAGTTAACCATTAAGCCTGTGCTTCCTTGTCTGTAAGCTAAAGATAAATTTGCATCTACTTTATAGAGGTGTTGTACTAATTAATAAACTTTATATATGCCAAATGCTCACCCCAGTGCCTTAACACACAGTGATCCCTCACTGTTTATAAAAAGCCTGACCTGCATATTATTATGTGAGAGAGGATGGATCTTCCTTTGGAAGGGGTTGGGAAGGCATCTTGGGGCCAAACAGACACAAAGCTGCTGCAAGTCCCCTGAGCTCAGACACAAAATGCAATCCTAAGTGCTGCTGACCCCAGTTCAAAGTGTCCCAGGAGCCCAGAAACTCCTCAGCTGCTCCTCCACCCAGACAGCAACCTGCCACAAAGGGACACTGCACAGGTGACCCAACAGAAAGAGCCTGGGAAGCCTCTGCATCAGGAGTCACCAGATCAAAGCAGCTGTTTGACATGTGAGAGGATTTAAACTCATATTTTTTTTATTTTTTAAATTCATATTTTAAAAAATAACTACTGTATTTTATTTTTAAAAACTAGGTTTATTTTACATTAACAACAAAGAAAAATACTACAACTAAACTGTAACACATCATCTTATAAAAGGCATCTCAATTTTAGAGGCAATGTCCTTGGGGAAAATTGACACTGAAGGGCAAAAATCATTTTTCCAGAGAGCAGGCTTGGTGAGTGGGAAGAGGAGCCTAGCAGGAGGTCCTGGGCAAAGTCAGGAAGAGAGGATTTGGGAAAGGAGGAGACTCACTAAAAAGAGGAGGCCAGGGCACAGAGAGAACACGGTGGCCCACAAGCAGTTTGGGAGTGAATTCAGCTAGCATCATCTCGCTCCACCATGGGCCACAGTGTCAGTCCCAAGGGCAACGTCTTTGATCAAGCCCAGGACAGGTATATTTTTAAGACTTAAGCATCTTCCACCTGCACAGGAAACCAGATGCAGCTCATTCAGACTTACTGCTTACACAGACATTCATTAGAAAAGAACTGCGCTATGATAGAGCGTTTTTCAACAGCCCTCCTCACACCAGTAGAATACTTGAAACCCTTACTGAAAAACAACAGGGAGGAAGCTTGAGAACTAGAGGAAGATGGGAGTCAAGCTCCATGAATTTAATAGCTGCCGAAGACCCAAGTACAGTGAAGGACAAGTTCCTGGCTTGCTAGCTTCAGTTTGGAGTCTTCTTGGAGGAAACAATGACACTATGTAATTATTAAAAGCAGAAAGTCAGGTTTTAACCATACTGTGTGCTATGATGACAAATAATAATCATTTTAAAATATGAGATATTAAGATGAAATTCAGATATCTAGATGTGGCTAGATAATTTGTCATTGACAGTTGGCCTTTTAAATACAGGTGGCTTTAGTGTTGACAATCTTGTAGAGAGAAAGGCACAGTGAGGGAGTGAATGCAGAGTTCAACAACCTCGTCTCTATCTTAGATTTACACTGGTTCTGTGACCTTGGCCAAGTCATTTAACCTCTGAGTCAGTGTCCTCATGTGTACAGTGGCAATTATCAATAAAAGTCTTGCCTACCTTGAGACCTAGGTTTTGTTGTCAAAGGAGATCACATTAGCAAAACGGTGCTATAAACTATGAAAAGAAACACAAATAATAGCTACTTTAATTAATCTTCTGGCAGGTTTCACTACCCCTCTATAAAGAAAATCGTGTGTATGTGTAAGACCATAGCTTGGGGGTTTGGTTTCTCTAAGGAGCAGCAGGGAGTAATTTAGTACGTAACTTAGAGATCATCACATCCTTCTCTTAGCACTGGGGAAGCAAATGGCCTTCTTCTCTCTGGGGCTAACTCTTCAAAGCATTTAGCTGATGGGGAAGTCAGACACACATAGGCTTGTAAAAGTTCCTCATATGATTCACACACAGATGAATCAGTTGGAAGGCATAAAATGTGTGACTACAGTGTTTAGAGAATGAAGAGGCAATAACCACTGCCCTGGAGCACATCTCTAAAGCGCAGGCCTTTCTTCTTTTGGGGTCTTAAGCCTCAATGCCTGAACCTTAGTTGTGTTGCGGGAGAAGAGACAATGACAGGAACCTAAATACCAGAATCCTCTCCTTCTTGGGTCCCAGTAGACAATATTTGACAATTTCATTACAGAAAAAAAGGTTCCTGTAGGACTTAGTTCCAGATAGGCAAGAACTTCCCAATTATTTTATCTATAAATTTTTGATGTGAATTCCATCTTGAAACTAAATTTCTTTCCATATCAGTTCTTCTTAATTATTTATACACTGTTATTTGTATCATATAACACAAAGATAACTTTTAAATTACTGCTCCCCTTAGCTGCCTAGTTTCTTCCTTTTTAAGAAAATAAATCTTCCTTTTTTAGAATATAATCTAGCAGGCAAGGCAGGGACATAATCTTTACGATTCTTTTTGTGCAGCACCACATAAATGCTGAATAAAAGCTTTTAATGATGCTGCAGCTGAAAGGGTTCCACACACATTACCTTATTCATATTGAAGATATCCCGACAAAGTGAGCAATGTCTTACAGATGGAGAAACAAAGAAGCAGAAAGGTGTAATGACTTGCATGAGAACAGAAAGCAAATCAGACATGAAGGCCTGACTTTCTTCGTACTCTTCAATTTGGAGTGCTGTTGTTTATTCATTCATTCTAAAAAGCCACAACTTAAACATCCAAGTTCTCCAGCCCTGCAAATTCTGAGTGTGATAAAAAGCAATATAAATTGGGCAAGGAAAAAAATAGCCCTAGCAGTTGGCTCAGGTACATATTGTCTCTTTCAACTGAAACCACTTCAGAAACAAATACTACATTATCACACATCTCATGACAACAATGGCAGCAGCACAGTGATGTTTACACGAGACCTCCCACCTTTGGACCCCGAAGTGCTTTACAATGTAATTATCTCCAACACTGCTCTGTTTGCTTATACAAAGGAAGCCAAGTTGCCTTTCCTTCATCAGGAAATTGATGGCAAACTATGTTTTGCCCAAGATCCCAAAGTGAGTCAGCAATAAAAGATCTTGACATCCAAGGTCACCTTTTTAACACAGGACTCTAGACTGAGCTCCCATCTGTCCCCTAATAATAAAAAATAGTGAAAGTGACCACCCTTGTTACCACCATGAGATGTGAAGCAATGGAAATGGTTGGGAAGTTGGGGACTCACAGTGAAGGAGAATGGGGACATGACAAGTTGTTTTACACTTAAGTCTAAAAGAATGCTTGAGTAACTAAGTTTAGATGCTCAGCTACATGTATTAGAAGTACAGGAGATCTGGTCAAAATGGTGATATAGGCAGACATGGCTTGCTTCTTCGTACAACCACATCAAAATTACAAGTAAAATTAGAAAAACCATCACTTGGGAACATCAGAAATCGAGTTGAATGGAAGTCTGACAACTATGGGATTAAAGAAACCACGTCTACCCAGACTAGTAGGAGGGGCACAGAGGTGGTACAGGCTGGTCTCACACCCATGTGGATAAAAATTTAGGAGGGATATCACAGGAGCAGGGGAGTCCCACACCTACACCAGGCCCCCCGGCCCATGATTCCAGTGCCAGGAAGATAAATTCCCACAACTTCTGGCTGCAAAAACCAGCAGGGATTGAGTCAGTGAAGGAGGCTGCTAGAGCCCTAAGCAGTTCCTCTTGGGGAGCCCACATGGACCACACATAGACTCACATACTCAGACTCACTCCCTCTGAGCTCCAGCACTGGCAGCTTGAAAGGCACTAGTGGTATACAGAGAGAGACTGAAGTATCTGGCAGCAGGGTGAGCAGAGGCCACTGTCCCTTTGCTGAGCCCTCTCCCCCACAGAGCCAGTAGGCTGGTGCCATATCTGAGACTCCATCAACCTAACACTGTGTTACCCACCTTGGAGATCCACAGAGGCTCTACCCACCGAATTTACAGGCACACCCAAGCTACTTTCCAAGAGAAGGGCTAGTCTTAGAGCCTAAATCCTATCAAATAAGCAATAGCTGGCTTCAGTGAGCCCTAGGGGCAGCTAGATTAGAGTCACAGCTTGGCTTCACTTCCAAGCCCAACACAAGTAGCATCCATCTCAGATTGCTTTAAAGCTCAGACAAGGTGACCCAGGCAAAAAACAGTTGGAGGCTAACCTTGGCCTTCACCTCCTGGGAAACCCCAGGGCCAACACACCCAGTGGACAGCTACAGACCACCAACCTGCCCCTGCACAGCTGATCCTCCACAGAGGGTAGAGGCTGGTGGTCAGTGGTCACAGCTTGTCCTTGCAGCCAGCTGGCCTGGGTAAATCCCTCCCATTGATCTGCCAACAGCAACCAAGGCTCAACTACAAAAGAGGAGTGTACTCAGCCCACACAAAGAGCACATGTCTAGTACTCAACTTGGGTGACAGGGAAGACTGTGCCACTGGACCCTACAGGACACTTAATACATTAGGCCACACTACCTAGATGTGGAGTCAAGCAGCTCTATCTAATACATAGAAACAAACACAGGGAGGCTGCCAAAATGAGAAGACAAAGAAATATGGCCCAAATGAAAGAACAGATCAAAACTCCAGAAAAAGAGCTAAATGAAATGGAGATAAGCAATCTATCAGATGCAGAGTTATAAGGATGCTCAAGGAACTTAATGAGGACCTCAGCAGGAAAAAAAAAATCCAGTACAAAACAACGGATACACTAACTGAAATAAATAACAATTTAAAAAGAAACAACAGTAGAATGGATGAAGCTGAGAATGAAATAAACAATTTGGAACATAAGGAAGCAAAAAACAACCATGCAGAACAACAAGAAAAAAGTCCAAAAAAATGAGGATAAACAGCCTCTGTGACAACTTTAAGAGGTCCAACATTCACCTCAGAGGGGTGTGAAGAAGGAGAAGAAAAAGAGCAAGAAATTGGAAGTCTATCTGAAAAAATAGTAAAAGAAAAATTCCCTAATTTGGTGAAGGAAATAGACACACAAGTCCAGGAAGCAGAGAATCCCAATTATGAGGGATAAAAAGAGGCCCACTCCAAGACACATCATTATTAAAAGGCCAAAGGTTAAAGATAAAGAGAGACTCTTAAAAGAGAAAAGAAGTTAGCTATCAGAAGGTTGCCAGATGGAAGGGGGGGAAAAGAGAATGACTGAAAAGGTGAGGGGATTAAAAATTACAAATAGGCGGTTACAGAATAGCCATGGGGATGTAAAGTACAGCATAGGAAATGGAGTAGCCAAAGAACTTATGCACATGACCCATGGACATGAAAAATGGTGGGGGTATTTACTGAGGGAGTTGGGGGTGCTGGTGGAGTGGGGCCAAGGGGGCAAAATCAGGACAACTGTAATAGCATAATCAATAAAATATAAGTTTTTAAAAAAAAGAAGTGCAGAAGAGAATTCTACAATAAAGATAAAGAAGTATGATGCAAGCCCTGGCTGGCGTAGCTCAGTGGATTGAGCGCGGGCTGGGAACCAAAGTGTCCCAGGTTCGATTCCCAGCCAGGGTACATTCCTGGGTTGCAGGCCATAACCCCCAGCAACCGCACATTGATGTTTCTCTCTCTCTCTCTCTCTCTCTCTCTCTCTCTCTCTCTCTCTCTCTCCCCCCCTTCCCTCCCTAAAAATAAATAAATTAAATATTTTTAAAAAAAAAAAAAAAGAAGAAGTATGATCCAGTACTACATACAGGTAATACTGAAGAGGAGATTAGAAATCATACTTTTTCATACGGGTCTCTTGAGAGAAAATTATAATAAAACTCCATTTCTGAGTTCTCAGTTGTAAACATCATTGAGAAGTGAAATTACAAAGCGAAGCAAACCAGGGCACAGGGTCAGTTGTAAGAAATCAACCAGTGGGCAGCAGGTTCAGTTTATAATCCAAAGGCAATGTCAGGTGGGAACTAACTTTTACCATCTCTACGTGTCAAAATCCCTACTCTTCTCTGAGGTCTATCTCAAAAATTACATTCAACTTGCTTTTTCCTGATTTCTCCAAAAAGAGGTATTCTCTCTCCCGTCTGCAAGCCCCCAAAGGATTTTACATGTGTCTCCTTTATGAGCTGCATCACTATCTGACTGGGATTGTGGGTATCTATAAGCTAACCCAGAATATACTTTATATTACTGTTGATTCAATAATTATTTATTGAGTTCTTGCTATAGACTTAAGCTCTTAAAATAATGTGTAAATTTCTTGAGGGCTGAAACCACAATTTATTCATTTTTCTACCCAAGCAGCACCTAGTACAGAGCAGGCTCTCATTAATGTATGTGGTATAGAATCAAATTTGAAACCATCACTAGCAGAAAAAAAAAAAAAAAGCTCAGTTATGGGGCAGAGTAATGGAGGAATTTAAGCATATACCTATAAAGTCAGAGAGACCTGGGTTCAAACACCGGGTTAGTAACTTTTTGGCTTTGTGACCTTGGGCAAGTTACTTAAATCTCAGTTTCCTTGTCAATGAAATGGGGACAGCAATACTTTCCTCCCAGGGTTAATACAAAGATTAACCAAGATGATATAATAGAGTACTTGGCACAGTACTCAGCACATAGTAAATGCCCATTAGCAGGAGTTGTCATTGTTGTCATTATCCTTCTTGTATGTCTTAACAAGTGGGTCAGTAGAGTCATCTACAACAGGGAGGACAATGAATGTTATAGCCAATGAACTGCACTATGGGCACAGCCAATGGGAAGCTCCCAGGATACTTGTTCCAAATGGCAAGTTCAGGGTTCTCTTCTCAAGGTCAGAAGGTACTACAGGGGCTCTGGCCAGTCAGTTGGGTGTCATCCCACAAAGAGAAAGGTTGCCAGTTCAATTCCCAGTTGGGGCACATGCCTGGCTTGCGGGCTTGGTCCCTGGTCAGGGTGTATATGGGAGGCACATCAGAGTTTCTTTCCCTCTTTCTCCCTCCCTTTCCCTCTCTCTAAAAATAAATAAATAAAGTCTTATTTTTAAAAAAAGAAGAAGGTAATACTGAGTAACAGGGCAGTTCAAGCCAGTAGCCATTACCCATCTTGGTAACTGGTGAGTGCTGTATTTTCCACACCTCAACAAGGCTGTGAGTCCCCAAAAAATAAACCTTAGGGAGGGGTCAGGCCTGGCTGCTTGATGTCCCTTTTCACAGAAATGCTCAGCTGAAAACAGGGACTCAAACCCCCATGTGACAGCCCCGGATTCATTCTCTATACAGCTTTTCTTTGGAGGGTAACTCTCCATTAAGACATCCTAATGTGGACAGCACTATTCAGTACACCGGGAGTACTGCAGAGCCAGGCAGAATGTCCCTGGCCTTGAATAATTCTAGAAATTAAAAATCAAGTGTCCGTTACTCTTCATCAGTGTTTCTGTGCATGTCCATCCCAATATGTGAGGACCAGTTTCAGATCCCAGTGTCCAGCATCCATTAAAAAGTAAATGTCTCATTTAAACAGGCAGTCCATTTCTCCTTCATCCTTATTCTGACTGGTACACCTCATTCTGCTCAACTCCTTTGCAGGTTGATTTCCCAGAAGTTTATGTAACAGACAGATCAGCCAAGTGATCTATCAGAGGGATTCCGGGTACAGTTGCTGCTGAGATGGCATTTCATTTACAGCTTTCCAGTGAATAAGAAAGCGTTCCTTATTTGAAAGCTGCCAGCTACTTAGGACAAACAAGCTAATTGTACCTTAAATTCAAATTGTTTGCTTTTGTAGGAACAAGGGATCAGAAGTGAGTTGACCTAACACTTAGTCAAAGTGTGGCCCGTCATCAAGTGAGATGTACACTACAGTACACATGAATGATCCCCCCAAACTACATCTGTGCCTCCACCGAGTCTGTGCATGAAGCCTGGGACCATGGAATATTAATACTTATACTGTGTTTTTCCTCCTACCAAATGTTTTCTAATTCCCTATCATTTAATCTCCACAATAATTCCGTGAAATCATTATTACTGTTTCATTACCATCACTCAGTCTAATTACAAAGTAAAGAAACCAGTGGTGTGTGTGTTAGAAGCTAAGTGAAAGTGGTAGAGCTGGGATTCCTGCTCCAATTTTTTCTGACTCAAACCCAATGCTCTTCTCGACACAAACTTTCTGAACACAAACACTGCCCAAGGTATGGCAGGGTATTGAGGAGAGCCATTAGCTCACTATTTGTTCACTATTCCAATTTATACTCAGACATGGTGAAACCGTCCATCACTAGGTTTTAAAAATTATACCTTTTTACCTTTGATTTCATAATATTTATCATAGAAAATAGGGAAGAATCATAACTATTCAGAAAATGAAATAAATAATTTGTAATTTCATTCCCAGAAACGGCTTGCTGTTAATGCCCTCCCTACCAGCCATGATCTAGCCCCTGCCTACCCTACTGACCCCCTCACCTGCCACCTCCCGGTCACTCACTGTGTGCCACCAGCCTTGCTCTTCTGTTTCTGACACACACACCAAGCCTGTCCTCAGGGCAGTGGTGCTTGTTGTTCTCTCTCCCCAAAGGCTCTTCCTTTCTTTCCTTGCAAGCCTAGCTCCTTCTTGTCATCCAGATCCTAGAAGGGTCTTCCCTGGCCACCAACTTAAAGTAGCTCCCTCCATACAGTCATGCTGTCCCATCACTCTGCTTTGCTTCTCTTAGATTCCTTTTTCACAGCACCTTCAATAACAGGAAGATCTCTTATTCGTAGATTTTCTTACTTCTATATTTTCTGTCTCTTCCCCCTCCCCCCACATGCAGCAAGAATGTAGCCTCTTGCTCACCACGGCATCACCCATCCATGCCCATCAGAATGCCTGGGACATAGTTCATTTTCAGTAAATGCTTGTTAAGTAAATGAATGCAAAGAAAAGAATAACTTTAGTACTGCCCTAACCAAGCATAATAGTATAGCTGAGTCTAATGTACACCATATCACCTGCTGCCTTCCAGAAATGAGGGGAAAAGACAGGAGGCACCACAAAGAACCTCAAATCAAGACTGATGGGTAACTGGAGCCCCCCAGGCTCAGCCTGTGATGCTTCATCTGCATGAGACAGGTCTAGCAGAATCTAACCACACGTCAGATATAGATTCTTTGCCCTGGAAAACAAAAAGCTGCATCCTTTAGAAAGTCATCTCAAAAAGAAAAAATTTTACCGTAAGAAATTACAATGTATAGGAATACACCTGAGAGTGCATTCTTAGGTGTTTTCATAGTACAGTTGTTTAAACTGTTCAATAAGACATGCATAGGGCATACAGCTGTTTTTCAGGACTTTAAGACTCAATGTATTAATGAAACAAAAATATTTAAAAATGTACATATCAGGACAGCAAGAGCAGTGGACAGGCTTGCAGTGCCCAGCCACCTCAGCACTCCTGCATCCTGGGCGGCAGTAGTGATACAAGTACCAATCACCTGCTGCAGAGCCCTTGCTGGGGAGCCCGACCACATGTAAGCCTCCCAAACTCCCTGGAGCACTGTATCCCCACTCCTACAGAATAGGAAACTGAGGTCACAACAAGGGAATTTTTTCAAGATCCCCAACACATACCTATCTAACTCCAAATATGTGCTTTTTGCACAACAGCCCAGTTTGCACACAGCAGTCAGTTTGAGAACAGGGTGACCAGACTCCCAGGCCCTCACCATTTCTACCAGTACATGCTGATTTTAGATGTAAGGGGCAAAGAATAATTTCCCCCACCTCTGAAGAGCAGAAAATCCCTCCTACAGACAAGAGCAGCTTTCCATGTATGATTCTTCCATCAGTGTCCAGACAATGTCCAGAGTTACCCAGTGCAGGACTGCTCTTCAAGGGCAGCCACTCTCCTGGGCGCTGCAGCTCTGGGTCAGTGGGCCGGACAACTTGTTCTCCTCACTCTCCCAGGGACCCTCCCTGAGACAGTGACTCTGTAAACCCTTCTCAGCCATCCTAAAGCCCATGGTAGGTGGGAGACAAAATGTTCCCAGAGTTTTAGGTGATCCAAAGAGGAGCTTTCACAGTCATTTAAAAAGATTAGATTAGATCTCTAATCTTCATCAATGTGAAGAGGTAACACCAAACCAATTGGGGGAAAGAAGGCTGGAGCACCCCCTCTGGAGGTCTGACAGGAAATGCTGCACAGGAGATATACCTGACCATTTTTATTTACAACCAAGAGAGCAGCACAATCCTCAAACATACTTGATCTCGTATTTTTTTAAGTAAATAAACAGCAACAACAAAATGCTTAGTTTCTAGTTGGCCAGGTAAACCATGAGAAAGGAGTTCTCTGAGCTCAGTGAGCAGCCCTATTTGCTGGTCTCTGCTTCATTGAGGTCCTCTGAAGGGTGTGGACAGCAGATGAGTCAGGACAGAGGTGCATGGAAGCCGTAAGGTACAGAGACACCGCGAAAAGTAAAGCAGTTGTGTGGGCTCCTTCCCCAGATCTCTGCATGGCCCACCAAGACACAAGGGTGGTCCTCTTCTGACAGCCACGTGCTTATAGTGATCACAGAGGGTACCCTAGTTTTGGAACTGAAACCCTACCATTGATTTTTTAAATTAATAGCCAGACACCTATTTGCTGGATCAGTTTAATTCGGCACAGGTGTAGACACAACCCTTCCTCCTGTATGTCAAGGACACAAATGCACATCACAAATTTAAAAACACAGCCTCCATCCCATGCCAAGTGTCTTGTTTTACTAGAAAGGCATTTCCCAGATCACTGATTTTCAACCTTTTTCATCTAGTTAGCACACATATTTATTAAAATTCTGTGGCACACCAAAAAATATATTATTATTTGCCAATCACAAAAATTATAATATTGATTCATTCACACTGGACAGCTGTTGTTGTGTTAGCTGTTGTCATTTTTTTATTTGACAATCTAAAGGGAAAAAAGGTTAGTGTCCCTGACTATATAGTCAGGTACTGCAAGAATTTAAAAATTCTTGTGCCATACCAGTTGAAAATACTGAGACTTATACAACTCATACTATAATGGTGTTCAGGCTCCTGGACACTTGCCTAGTCAACCCATGGTCAGCAACTGCCAGGAGAGGGTCAGTGGGATTAAAACCCAAATCAAAAGGATCAGGTTCCTGTGTGCTGACATAAGGACCTCCCTCCCACCTTCCCCCATTTATTCCCTGTTGTTCTAACAAAACCGATCTTCTAAAATATATTTCACATATTGCAGTACCAGTAGCCTGGACATCAAATGCTTCCCAGACTTAAATTAAATATAGCATTTTATTTGGAACAAGTCAGCCTAACTCAATTTTCCCTCCCAGCATTGCCACACAGAGACCTTCCATTGGCAGCTAAAAGATTTGCTCAGCTCTGGGCTGGGCTTAGAAGTTCTTTCTACACTCTTGATAATCCATCTGTCTCCTCTGTCCCCAGTCCAAGTTCTTCAGGAGTCACAAAGGGGCAATCTGTCCCTTTGTGCCCATGCATTGTCTGTAGTGGAAAATACCCCTCTCCCCCAGCAGAACCTCTCCAAGCACCTTGAAAACACAGCACTGCATCATTGAAAATTTAACTTCCTAGCAAAGGCCAAGAGTTTGCCATGGAGCAGCCTGACCTGGACAGATGCAGTGGTTCATATCTCTATGCTCTTGCATGTTGCTTAACCTAACAGGAGAGACCTCAGCAGACTAGGAATCTCACTGTCCATAAACATTACTGCACACCCACCAAGGACTCTGTGCCCCTTCAGGTAAGGAAAGGGGATGGGGAAGCAACAATGTCAGAACCACCAGGCCCATGAATCCAATGTGCTCACTTTATAGATGCAGCCACTAAGACCTAGAAAGGACAATAGTGCTCCCAGGGTCCCAGCATGGGCAGCAGCCACAGTGATTTCCCAAATCTCAGGCCAGGGCTGCTTGCTCCACAGCCCTCTCGTAAGTTTAGACAGGGGCAGCAAGCAAAGAGCAGATGCTTCTAACGAGGACGCTCACATATCCGTTGAGGCCTATGGTGATGCCTTAATAACAACTACCACTTCCTGAGGGCCCAAGTGGGTAACTTGGCATCTCTTATCTTTAATTTCCAAAACAACCTTGGGACTTAAGCTCAGCTTCAGACCCAAGGTCACAGATCCTAAATGTCACAACTGCAATTTGAACCCAGTTTGTCTTCAACTCCAAACCTGATCACACTGTGACACCTAGCTAACGTACCACTTCACTTAGCTGTCCCCTGAAATGGAGTTTCCTTAAGAAATGAGTATTAAACCAAAGCAAGTCCAAATGAAACCCAGTGAGCAAAGTCACGCACACAGTTAGGGCCAAAATAAGTGTTTGTATATGTTTATACACATGAAATAAAAAAAAATCCATCTAAACACCAAGTGGTGATTTTTAATCACCATTCTTCTTCATTAATTTGTTTTTCTAAAATGTGAAATAAACAGATGATTCTTATTAATATGACATTAAATTTTTTAATTTGGTAAAATACACATAGAAAACTTACCATCTTAACCATTTCTAACTATACAGTTCAGAGCCATTAAATACGTTCACATTATTGTGCCACCAGTATCACCACCGTCATCTCCAAAGCACTCTCATCTCACAAAACAGAAACTCTGTCCTCATTAAAAACTAACTCCCCAAGTCCCTCCATCTGCCCCTGGAAACTAGCCTTCTACTTCCTATCTCTATGAATGTGCCTCTTCTAGGCACTTCATGTAAGTGAAATCATACAGTATTTGTCCTTTTGTGTCTGGCTTCTTCCACCTAATATAATGTCCTCAAGGTTTACCCATGTTGTACCATGTGTTAGAATTTCACTCCCTTTGAGGGCTGAATCGTACTCCGCTGTATGTGTGCACCCCATTTGGCTGACCCACTCACCCCTGACAAACTGCTGGGGTGCTTCCACTACTGGCTATTGAGAATAACATTGCTATGAACATAAGCATACAAACAGTTTTATTAAAAGCACCTAAACTTCTTAAATTCTGAAGTACATTTTCAGAATGTGCCATAGTAGATTAAAACCAGGATATGTCTTCAATGGGTTTCAACCTGGAAAACGGAGCAAATTCTATGCTGGAGCCTGCAGATTTTACCTTTTGTCTTTAAACACACTATAACCAGTAGTTTTCAACCCTGGCCATACATTAGAATCACCTAGGGATGACTTTTAAAAATACTGATGCTCAGGTCCAACTGAAGATCTCTAAATTTTGATCTCTGGGTTGAGGCAGAGGAAGTGGATATTTTTTCAAAGTCAGCCTCCTAACTTCCCGATCATTCTGCAGGAGGGAGCACTGCTATAAACTCTTTTTTTTGGGGGGGGGGGCTTTTCTTTATATACAAAATCTCTGCCCTGTGAGTCACTTCTCTCCTCTTCTTCCATCAGTAGTGAAAGGGTCTGCAAATCAGTCAATGGCCCTAGTTGTTTGACTGATTTCATCTGAGAAAGATTCCTTCCACAGCATTACCTCCTTCTGTTTAAGCCTTTTATCTCTAATTGTGCAGTAGAGCCGACTTCTTTCTAGGAAGGAATGTTGATATGAATAAGCACGTAGGGAAGTATTCCTAGACCTATTCAGTCCTTGAGGTAATTAAAATTTAGTCTTTTTAGGGCAGCAGGAACAAGAAGAGAGACAAAGATGCGGTCCCAGGACCAGAAGGAGGATGCTGAAGAAGCACAGTCCCTGGACTCACTGGAGAAGACAGAGAATCTGCATCATCCTCACATTCCTCCAACCCTGAATCTCCCCTTGCCCTGGCCTCTCTCATTCTCACCCAAGACTCCCAGGCACTTTGAGGTGTGTCCTGGGGACACTGAGTGAGGTTTTGTCCAATTCTGTATTGGATCCTTTCCCCACTGTAACCAACACCCTGGAATGCATCCCCACACTGCCCCACTCTCTGATTATTGAGTTCTTAACAACGGAGAGTGTCGATAAAAGAGGAGCACAGTTACTTCCCCAGTAGGATAAGCCCTAAATACCTTCATCAGAAACTTCACCGCCAAAGACAGACATGACAGTGGCAGCAGCAGAACTCGTCCTAGGACGCAGATTTTCCCTCTGCTGCTGCTCCCTGTGGGCCTCCCCTCTCCAGTGAGCACACCTGGAACTCTAAGACTCTTCACCTTACTTTGGGGCTCTTCTGACTCTTTGAGGATAGTCCTCCAAGCAGGATATTGGAAACCATTCATTCTACAGCCACAGCAGCAGCTCCATACTCCCAAGGACTGGCCCATTTGGGATGTGACAATAGTGTCCTTCTCTCTGCCAGGCCTGCCCTTGCATCTCACGTCTAAGGGGCTGGGGCATGCCCAAATCCTACCAGGAAGGTCAACTCTGTTTCCAGAGGCTGGCTCTTCATCCACATGAAATGCTCATGTAATAGAATGTCAACTGTGCTGGGGGCAGAAGCCATGCAGGAGGTCAGAGGAAAGAAAGAATGAACTGGAGGAACCATGGCAGAGAGTAGGCAGAGTGTGGGGGGGGGGGGGCCCATGGAGGATGAGGTAGATGAAGATGATGTAGCCAGGGCTACAGAAGGGAAGAGTGCATTTGGCACAGGGGACAGGACCATTGCAGGTATGGCTGGAATCAACAAGCCAGCTCTGAACTCTTCTGTCCTCTCAGGCATACTGGCCCCACAAGAGCCATGAGTGATCAGGTTAACAGGGCATTCGGCACCACGATAGATGGCCAGAATCTATCCTAATAAGTGAACAGGCTCATAGAAAAGGAAGGGAAGGGAAGTGTCAAGAATAAAGGAAAATGAAGACTGAAGCCCTCAATAATGCAACAGAACACTGACAAATAGCATAAGATTAAAGCTAAAGCAGGAAACTCAAACTGGCAGTGAATGTCTCTGACATTCACTGAACAGGAAACCCAAAATACGTAACCACGCCTGGATTTGTCTCTCCATCTAGCGTAGCAAATCCTTGGTGAGAACCTATCAGCAATTATGCACTCCCATACTGCTCCCCCTGCCCCCGTTCTTATGCCACCTTCCTGCTGACTTCCCACCCATAGGGTGCTGAAGTCCAGATCCAGAGGGTGCCTCTCTGCCACATAAAGGTAGAGAAGAGGGAAGAAGCAACAGTGAGACAGTGAACAGTATTTTTATTTCTTCTTCAGTACCTCTTCCAGGTGACAGTAGGACAGAATAGAAGGGATGGAGTTCAGATGAACCTCATACATCAATAAGATTATGTTTGTGAACTGGAAGGGTCTGCCTTTGGACTACCACTGGACCTGCAGGGAAGAGAGGAAAGAGAACTGGGTGCAAGGAGGCCATCATGAAATTTAAATATTACAGTGGCTCCCAGGGAGTTAACTCCAGCAGCGTGACTGTGGTGGAGAGCCACTGCCGAGCGTACTTGCAGAAGAGAGGGAATGCAGCAGGACTGAAAGGGCACAGGGGTGTGAATGCAGCAGACAGGCCCAAACCGCAGCTCAGTGACATTGTTTGCTCTGACTTTGGACTTCAGCTTTAGAAGGAGTAATAAAACACTCGTTTAGGAATTAAAAAAGATTGTAGTGTTATTATCCTGGTGACACTCAATAATAGATCACTATCACTATTACCTTATTGTCAGTAATAGGCCTTCTTAATGAGCTTGTATCACAATCATTCACTTACTTATGTGAAATAAAAACTCAGTAAAACTTCTAAGTTGCCTGTTGAAAATGATTGAGGTCTCTCTCCTTGTTCACGTATTGATAAGAACTACCCAGATATAGAGAGGGGAGAAACAACCACAATGCAGAGCAGAATGCATAAGTGTTGCTCTCAGGAAGAAAATAATAATCGATCGATATGTCTGTGTTCACTCAGGTGTAGGTCACTTCACAGGGAGAGGCACTAGAAGGCTGGGGGGCAAGGGTGAGGGGAGGCTTCCCACTGTATATCCTTTTGTGTATTTTTTTATTATGTACCACATGTATGTGTTACCTTTTAAAAACTACACAGAATCGTTTACTTGAAAGAACTAAGCAGTTACAGGGAGCTGAAAATTTTGAACAAGCTAGCAGGAGTAAGTGGTAATGCACTTTCTTAGCCCAATGGCGAGGCAGTAGCCAGGATCCCCATGTCCTGAGAAGCCATCCCCGGCCCCATAGAGGTGCTGCAGGGAGTCCAACTCCTTCACTGACACAGGGCCTTGCCACCCCACACTCAAGGTGAGCCTAACAGTAGGAGCCACCTCCTTGGGGGTGACACTTAATAATGACTGGAACCCTGGCTCACGCAGCACCTTCCATCCAAGGAGTGCAAAGTGCTCGTGTACACTCACAAGGCCCCAAAGCCATCCCAGGGAAAGGGAGCAGCTCAACGGCTGTGAGGACTGGACCCTGAGGGGCATGGGGGGTGAACACCACCACCAGGTTCACCAGGGCTGAGCCACCTAGGCTTCTAGCCAAGAGCTGTCCCTTCTGGGCACCTCTCTATGCCTCAGTTTCCTTCTTTGTAATTTGAAAATACAGTCATACCTCGGTACTCATCAGCTTTAGAACTTGTCAAACCTGGACTCATCTCATTTTGAGGAGAAAAAAAATGTTTCAGCCCTCGCCACTTGCTCAGGACTCATCACACGGGACTTGTACGAGTCACAACATCACCCCCCAAGAGAGAATGCTTCATCACTCCTTTGTGTGATACTCACTGGTTTTGGCACTCGTCCCGAGCTCCAGAACAAATCGATGATGGTACAGTACTTATTTTGTAAGTTAAGTGTGAAGATTAAATAATGACCAGACAGAATAATTAGTATCATTGAACCATTATTTCATGCCAGGCACTGTTTTAAGCACTCGACACATATTTATCTATCATCCTCAGTTTATAAGTGAGGACACTGAGTCTCCAAGATGTCCAGGAAGCCACCCACATATAGGTGAGCAGGAGCCTGGAGCTCCTCACACAATCCCTCCTCCGCAGATTGCCACTGAGGACCATCAAGATTTCAGATTCCCACCACTTTCTAGGTGGAAAGCTGAGGCACAAAGAGGCTGCAGCAGATTCCACCTGCTCTCTCTCCCGTGTTGTCATCAGACCATGGACGGCGGCCTCCACAACAGATGTCAGAGAAAGCCAGACTATGACTGATTCTCAGCGTGAGGGCCATGTGCAAGCTGTCACTCACGCTGGGAGCCCCAGCTCCCTCCAACACCAGCAGCAATCTCCCCTCCTCAGGACTGAGATTCAGAGGTTTGCTAACCGACTACAGAAAAGGAGCCATAAAGATTTGCCCAAATCCCGAGATGCTGGCACATGAGAGAACTGGTATTTGTTCCACAGCCTATGGCTGCCACTGACAAATGTGAAGGGAGTAGCCTGGTGGGAGGAGGGGCGGCATGTGAAGCCAGCAGGCCCATCTGTTAATACAGAATAAGTTAGGAATATGTAAGCACAACTACGAGCCCCTCCTGGTCCCTGCCTCTGTTCCCTTCCTTTGCCGCAAGGGCCTGGGAGGCCTCTGGAGAAGAGAGGAATCTAATGTTTAGCCTCTGATGGCCAGAGAGGTAGCTGCACGCAGAGTATCTGTCACAGAGCACCGGGTAAAACAGACACACTGAGAGCTTCACTCATTAACACTGGTGTTGCCATGACAATAAGCTGTTGCCAGGTAGCAACGAACTAGGAGAAGAGTGAGAATTAGCAGAGCCTAAAAATAAAGCCGTTATGTTCCTCCCCAGTCTAGATGTCCATGTTTAATAGGCAATAATCCTGCCACTCCTCACCTCAGCTCCTCTCCCCCGCCCTGGGGGCCTACCTGAAACCACAGCACCCCACGCAGAAGGGCAGGTGTCTCCTCTCGGAGGCAGTGAGGAGGAAGCACCTGAAGATACACAATGGCTCATCTGAAGACCACCGACAAGCAGTACTGGAGAGAGCTGCAGGGAAAATCCCAGAAGGCACATTTCCTTCCCGTGGGGAATTGCTGACTTGGGAGGTCAACCTTGACTCCAGACTGAGGCAGGCTGTCACATATTCGCCCAACTCCTTAGCTCTGAAAGAACAGAAGTGCTGGTTTCCTCTCCTAACTGACCACTGCTCTCTTGGAAAAATACCTAACTAGGCCCAGGCCCCAGAGGTGTTTGTGGGAGCCAGGAGCCTACAGCAGGCAGCGTGAGTGTTTGTGGTTTCTTTTATAAGTCTGATACTACCAGAAGCAGTCAGGATACTAATTCTAAAAACTAAGGTACTGTACAATAAAAATCATTGAACAGTTTTTAAACATCTCCAAGGGGCAGACAATGGAATTATCTACGGTGCATTCTGGGTTGGTTCTGGTATCAAAGGAGAAAATGCATAGTTTCCAACAGTTGTATGTTTCCTTTGTCCATCTCTCTTACCAGGCTCTAAGGTCCATGAAGGCAGAAAGCACATCTGACTATTCGCCCTCATAACTTAGCATCTGCTGTCATCCCAGACACAAAGTCAGTGCACAGTAAACACACTGAAGAAAGGCTGGGGGGTGGGGGGGACCAACTAACTCAAATATAACAGAGAGCCTCGTGGGCAAACGGCAAAGATATTTACAGTAATAATATTGGACCTAGATAAAATACCTCTCTAAAATTACAAACTCCACATTCTAAGAACTAAATCCTATTCCCTACCCAGGTATTTAGTCTCAAAAAAATGATTTCTCATACATACAGGTATGTCATAAGCAGATCAGATAAATTAAAATCCAGAATTTTGTTTGCAATAATTTCCTTTATAAGTAATCATAATAAGATTTCCTCAAATGTACACTAGTCTCATTTCTTCAAAGTATGATTTGTTTAATTTGGATAGTATGTGATCATTTGAATCTATACTTTGAGTGAAGCCAGCAGCAACAATTGAATTCCTGTTTTATTCCCTTGTACCACTTCACCCTTGAGTTCTCTCTTTCTACAACTGGTCAATGTGCACTCAGCAAAGGTAAACAGTAGCTAATTTTAATATCTGTGCAGGAAGGACATACTGAGAAAACTAAAGTCATTATTCCCCTCGCCATCTCCTCAGAACAATAGAACAAAACTTTTCTTGGTTCTTAGACTGTTGGATTATCTAGTCATTAAACCTCAGACAAGTTCTCTGCCAATAAACTAAACATAGCACAGACAGAATGACAAGTGACAGAAGGAGCAGAATGGCTGAGGATCTGAGAGCAAGCCCTGCTGAACATCTGCCCAAACCCAACCTCCGAGCAGATCAAAGCTGTATAAATTAAGTTACCTACACTCTTGAGACAATGAGAATCACCAGGTGGGGTCCCACTGCACAAGTTACAGAAATGCACACAACTGCTATATTTCAACAAGACACCATAGAGGTTCATATTTTTACAATAATAAAGCAACAACAGCCATCAAGTCTGCTTTTAGTACTCTCTCTACAGAAGGTATATGGACACATCCCTCCTTCTATCAAAATGACACACTCCGGACCTCTACTGGAGGTGTCCCAAGTTTACAACACCTGACATTCTCATAGCCAGGCACAATCTGACAAATCCAAGTATGCTGCTAGAACATGGTTTCTACAAGTATAAGAGAGTAGGTTAGCCTAAAACACCAATTCAAAAGAGCCTATGCACCCAGTGCTCATAGCAGCGTTGTTTATAGCCAAGTGCTAGAAACAGCCTAAGTGCCCATCATAGATGAGCGGATAAAAAATGATGGTACATTTACACAATGAAATACTATGCAGCAAAAGGAAAGAAGGAACTCCTACCCTTCACGACAGCATGGATGGAATTGGAGAGCATTACATTAAGTGAAATAAACCAGGTGGTGAAAGACAAATACCTTACGATTTCACCTATAAGTGGAACCTACTCAACAAAACAAATGAGCAAAATAGAACCAAAGACATGGAAATAAAATACAAATCCACAGTGACCAGAGGGGAGGAAGAAGGGGGATAATGGGGGAAGGACGGGGAAGGGGCAAGTCAAGGAACATGAATAGAGGACTCATGGGCACGGACAATGCGGGGGATTGACTGTGGGAGTCGGGGTGGGGACAGGGCAGGGGAGAGCAACAGGGAAAAAGGTGGGATAACTGTAACTAAACAACAATAAAACAATGAATTTTAAAAAATAATAAAAAAATAAAAATAAAAAAGAAAGTGGGGTAGCATCATACAAAATATACAGTCCCAAATTGTATCTGGCCCTGACCTGGCAGCCTTGGGTAGGCTCCTAATTCAGCAAGACTTGACTAATTTATTGCTCTCACTATTGAAGCTGAGGTCTCCTGCATGCCAATTCCCACCTGGACCCCTGGGTTTCATCAGGGCCTTCATTTGACAAAACAAATGCAAAACTCAGGCCTGACAATAACTACAGATAAGGGCTCTTTTGAAAGCATTATGGTTCTTTCTGCTAAAATAATCCCTCAAAGATAGCTCTTACCATC
The DNA here is from genome assembly GCF_019186645.2 of Phyllostomus hastatus. Classification (NCBI taxonomy): domain Eukaryota; kingdom Metazoa; phylum Chordata; class Mammalia; order Chiroptera; family Phyllostomidae; genus Phyllostomus; species Phyllostomus hastatus. The sequence goes on along the minus strand of NW_025333622.1, from coordinate 15,971,723 downwards.
ACTATACCACCATCTTGATACGCAAAATCCCAGCTTGTCCTCACTACTCATCTGTATGCTTCCTTCCTTCTTTATGGCATGAAACATCGAATTAGAGCAGATTCCAACGGAAAGGAGTTACTGGAGAGCAGGTGACATTGCACCTGGCTTCCAACTACCTCAAGTATAGCCTCCAGTACTATATTGGGCACCTAACAGGAGATCAAGAAATCTATGTCGAATAATTGAATGACTAAATGAAAAAGTAACTTAATCATTTTTCTCTAATTCACTTGATTAATGGGATGCTTCCAAACTTAGAAACTTGAGATTCTAGCTCTTTGAGATTCCACCTGTCTAAAGTTAATCGAGTTTGCCTTATTACTGACTTTGAGATCATACACACTAGCACCAAGGTCAATGTCAGCCCTACGAAAACAAAAGTTGAAATCCTCTGTAACCTTGAGTCACCTAACCCTCCACCACATTTCCAGATTTCACAGTGGAGGTACTACCAACAATTCCATGCTCCCTCCTGGGAAAGGGGAGCAAGGCAAGTTACCTGGGTGCCTCAAAGGAGGATGGCATAAAAATTAATGCTGTTGTGATTAGCATTATTGCCACCATCCCAATTGGATCCTACCCCACATTCAACTCCCCTCATTGTAAAGAGTCGTACTTTCCATCATGGTCCTGGTAAAATAAATCTTTTAACTATGACCCCAATAAAGCAGTTGAAACATAGGCAGGTCCCCAACTCTTCACTAGACCCTAGACATTGTTACAAGAGCAGTATGACAAAAATAAATCACACCACACTGAAGAGTAGCTGTCTCTCCCTGCCTTTCCCTCCTTTCTGCAACAGATAAACTTGTTTTCTTACTTTGCATTTGCCATTTTTAGAAACGGGTTAAAAGTAAAATGCAAGCTTCTCCTGCAGAGAAGATAAGGATATCAGTGTCTCTCTCTCCTTTTTCTCTCCCCTCTTTCTGTCTCCTCTCTGGCATGTGTTGCTAAATTTTAAATAGCTGGACTTGCTGCATTTCTGCTACAAGCTGCTCATACACAATATAACCAGACATACATTTGTAAGGGTACACAGCACATAGAATAACTGAATTTTAAAACTCCTGGTTTTATTTCAGAATTTGATTGGGGGACAGAATGGGTCCTGGCACTTGAGAAAGCAAGGCAATTACTGCTTTACAGAAATGCATGAGTAGTTCTTTCAGGAGGCCATGGACCAAAATGCTGAAGAACCTGACTTGCTTTGTGCCCCACCAGACCCCCTTGGGAAGTACAAATATCCTTCCAAAGACGGTTTCCACAGATAAGTCTTCTGAAGCTCAAGATAGTTATTTTAAACTTCAGCTCCTTAAATTGTATTTCTAAAATAATTAGGGATTCTTTATCCTTGGCCGAACTGCTCAATAGTTGAAGTCAGTTTTAAGAACCTTATGAAACAACCCCCAGTTACACAGTGGCACTTTCATACTTTCTCACTTTCTCACTTCTTCTCTCCCTGTGCCTCACCCCTCCCCCCCCCCCTTTCTCTCTCTCTCTCCCCCTCTCTCTCACATGTACACATAGATGGAACACCACTTGTCTTCTGAGAGCCATCAAATTTCAGGCACATGATGACCCCTCCCAATGAATTTATTATTACAACTATCAAACAGACCACTTCTGACTGTTTTTGTCTGTTCATGAGGTCTGTTCATGTTAGTGTTTGTTTTCCTTTGGTTTTCTTTTGAACTGTACTGATACACAGAGCAGATGCTTACAAATTTTTGAAAGGTGATTGACTACTGTTTTTATTAAAATAATTCTAATAATAATATACCTCACACAAAAGCAAGACTTCAGTGAGGCATAGAATGACTGGTTATTTCTCACTGGAAGGAATGAGGACCAATGGGTAGCACTTAGAATCGTCCACCATCAGAATGGACACCGCCAGCTAAAAGAGCTGGCCTGGGGCTCAGGAATCCTCTGCTCTGTTAGGCATACTTCTTGTATTTACTGGATTCAGGGAGGTCTGGGGTCTAGGGTAGGGGCCAGAGGAGTGGAGGCACTTGAATGAGAGTATGAATGCTCAGAGTGATTGGAAAAGGTAAGAGGTTTCTCCTTTATTTCTATGTAGGGTACTCAGGCCTTTGGTTAGACCTTCAGGACAATCCAGGCTGAAAAACCCTAGAGAAATATAAGACCTTTTTAATGGAGTAAAATGTATCCTCTGGGATGGGGTGAGGGAGGATGAATAACCTATACGGTAGCTCCATTGGCTTACCCACCTCAGAGGTTCTAATTTTAGCTAATTTTCAGCTACTAGGTATGGTAAGTATATACTGATCATTAAATACTAGACATTTCTGTACTGGTTAGTAAATAGCCATTGCCCTAAGTTTCCCAAATGTCCTCCACTACCCATGCCCCCTTCCTAAGACCCCCTGGGTCCTACCCTAAATCCTGCAAACCTAAGCCCCACACGCTGGAAGGCTCCAGAACCCTCACTAGTTCACCTGGCCAGTGTTGGGAACCGCCCTGACTGGTATTAGAAGCTGAGACCCCCGCCTAGGCTAGGCTAAGGGAACGCCCTTGGAACCGTGAGCCAGCAAGGAGACAAAAGCTTATCTCCCTGGCAGTAATGCTGTTTCTGCTGCTGAACCCCAAAAAAGCTTGGTCGGTTAGCCAAAGACGGGTAAGATTCCCCACGGGGGGAACAACCCAAGCCAGGCACGATCACTTTTGGGAGGCCCCCCAAAAAGAAGGACTTGGGGGGGCTGCAGCAAAAAGGGGGTGATGGACCCTCACTCCTCGGCTTTGACAAAGTCTGAGTTCTCAGCGTCCGGAAGAAAATCTCCTTATCTCTCGGTGGCTTTAGTTCCCGCGCTCCACCTAAGCCTGCAACAATGACGGGGAAGTACAGCTCGGTACTGGGAAGTGCGGATTTCCCGGGGTGATCAGGCCTAAGAAAGAAAATGTAAATTACTGTGAAACCTTCTTTGTCCAAGAATGCTCTTAGTTGAATGAGGAGGGTCTTAGGAGGAAGCTAGTTTGTTCCTCAGCCTTACAGCTCTTTGACCCCCAACTCAATAGACCGGCAGAGTTCTTTGTTTTATATGTTCCTTACTTCCCCTAATGAGTATTGTACGTTACCTGAGTTATTATGTAGCATGAGCCCAATAAAAGCAGGTATGGACGGTAAATCAGCGCGCTCCCCACTAGGGGGGTGGCCATTCTGTCCCTACTTCCCCACAGAAACTGGTTTGTCTCTGTGCATGTGTGTTTTTTCTCGCGTATTGTCAAGCCATCCACAGTGTGCCGTGGTCACTGCTGGCCGGTGACCCACGCGCAACAGGCCAGTGGCATCCTTTCTGGTGAGGACTGCAGGACCAGCCCTTCATGATAATGTGCAGTCCTAGTCAAGGTCTTGGCTGAGTGCAGCTCAGCTAACACAGCTATCCAAGCCATGCCCAGCAACCTCTCAGATACAGGCTTCGTTTCCCTCCTCTCCACAGTGCTTCATTTGGCAGTCCCTCTCTTTTAGCACCTTTTAACTTTTCTGACTTGAATTATGTTGTATGTACATGTTTTGTTTTGGGTATTTTTTTTAAATACACACGTCTTCGTATTCCTCTCAGACTTAAAGAGGTTCACGGTAGACATCAGGTAAGTTTTCTGTTTTTGTTTTTGGTGTTTTTTTTTTAAATTAACTTAACACAGCACCTGATATATCACAGGAATGTTCACTGAAAGAAACTTTTCAAGGCTGAAATTCCAACAACCATGGCCTATAAGTTAATTCCCATCCTATCCAGGCCCTGATGTTCTTAAAGGCCATGCAGGGTCTTGTCCCCTCCACGAAACCTCTCTGGGCTCTCCTACCCCATAGCAATTCTGCTTTTTCCAATTCCTCTGAACCAAGAGACCGTCCTGCACACTCCAAAACCTGATCTGACAGTGTATCATCTTGAGTTGTTCACATTCCTTCTGTAGCAGTTCAATTCTGACTGTTTGTTTCATTGCCCTGACTAGACCACACATTCTATGAAGACAGGAACCATGTGTATAACAGCACATGTCAGGAATCCATTCCTGAAAGTTGGACACTCTGTGGGAAATGCTAACCTTTCCTCATTATTTGAAATAGGAAAAGTTATAATGTGTGGTATTACATCAACCCAAAACTAATTTCCTAAAATGTAACAAAAATACGTTACAAGGTAGTTCCTAGAATGCAACCAAAATATAGCATGTCTATTATATAGTTTCATTTAATATTATATAAACTATCATGTGTTAGTATAATATCAAATAAACTATCACATTAAGAAAGAAAATATTTTAAATAGTTTCTGATCTCCCAGTTTTACGTGCAGAGGCCCGTCACCGGGTTTCTCTCAGCCCTTCCAAAGGGCCCAAGTGGATGACCTCCTTCTAGGAAGGAAGCCAGAAAATGAGAAAGGGTAAGAATGTGGGTGTGCTGTGGATTGGAATAGTATGCTGGCTTCTAAACGCCCCCCCAACCACATGTGGCCAAGAGCCCCACCCCCCAGGAATAGATGAACATTCTTTAAGACGATATGTGAAATTTCAACATGCATTCTGAGAGAAACGTAACTTGGTTCTGATTCATTCATAACTCATCAAATTGTTGTTGTTTGCAAGTGCCACTGGATGCCCAAGAAACAGCCAAGTCTCTTTCACCTGTGTCCCTCTTTGAAGTAGGGGGTGTGCAGATGTCACATGCAGCCTCTGTGCGCACTGAAGAACAGGGCCCAGAGGTGGAAAGAGGCAGACCTGCTGTGAGGATCCTTCAGGTCACAATACCCTGTGCTGCCTCTTGGGCACTGTTTAGCAATCTCTGTGGTTTGGAAAATGTCTCCAGAATGTATAAATGAAAGGCCCATGAATATGAGGAGAGGAGAGAAGTGGGGGAAACACTAATCAATGGTCATTTTATTTGCTAACTAAAGCCATAATGTGTCAGTGGCCAGGTGAACATAAAAGGGAAATGCCCTCCTCCTGCAGATTCAGAAAACTTCCCTAAAAACAGGAAGTAAAGGGACAGGGTCAGACATATGACTAAGTTGAGCTTCCAAATTCTGCCTCTTAATTAGTCAATGTCTAAGCAACATTCTCAACCAGGAACAGCAGGTACCCCCAGGAGGTGGTTAGAAGCCAGTGGGGCTCTACTGGCTGTCACCACACCTGCATCAAGTGGGGGTGAAAGCCCTGGGTTCTAAACACCCTGCAGTGGGTGAGACGGGCCCTAATGAAGAATGGTCCTGGTCAAAGTGCCGACTGCACACGAATGAGAGCTGCTGTAACAGAAAGGAGACAGGTCTGTAGCTGCTGCATACAGTGGCACGGGGGGACGGTGGCACAAAGACAGGACAGGGAGACATAAGATTTACACCATCTTCTTGGTACAGCTGCCACTTCCCTGACCTAATGGTCTGAACAGTCCAGAGGCATGTCCCTTTATAGGAAAAACTACCCATGGCTCATCTGAAACAACACTGAATGTTTCTAATACTCTAGGCAACTTTCATAAGATCCTCATGATGATTGTATTTGCATAGAAAAAAAAGAAAACTCTTGCAGAAGGGCCACTTCACAGGTTTCTGTGATCATGCACTTAGACTTTCAGAAACAAAGCATCCCAATACGGAGAAAAAGAGTCTGTCCTGGACTGTGGGACATGGCAGGCTTTGTCAGGCAGACACCTTCCCCTGTGGGGCTTGGAGCATTCTCACAGCCCTCAGCCCTTTCTGTGTGAAGTCATCTCAGCCTCTGCTCATGGAGGACAAGACTCCAGAACTCAGAACTTACCCACAAAACACTGTGAAATCAAATGAAGGTCTAAGGATGGTGTCACACAAAATGCTTTTTCCCATGCGAGCCAAGGTCCCTTTCTCTTCTTGACTGTGGCTGATGAGAGGGCTGTGGTCAAGCTTGACTTCAAAGAAGAAGGCAGAAGAGGTGCCACCCAGAAGGTGTAATTCTGGAGGACCTAAAAAAGAACTGAAGGTCTCCTACCCCGCCCCCCAAATAATGCCCAGACCTCTTAATAAGTGCTTGAAATGATTCAAGGGAAGACTTGAAATATAAAATATCTAATATTCATGCTAGGCTATAAATGACTACTATTTAGTTCTTGTGCAGTTCTACCAGAGATAAAAGCTAACACATGCACAACAGCATGATTACCTGAAGGGCAAGGGGACCAAGCATCACGGGAACAGAAAAAGGACACAAAACTGGATGTGTTTGCCATGTGAGGCACCAAAGGCATGCTTCTGTAAACTAGCTACGAGATGCCCTCCACAGCTTGAGCCTTGGTTTCCCTATTTGTAAAATAAAAGGAGTGAGCTGGATATTCTTTAAAGCATTCCGAATCTAAAGTCCTGTAGGTCAACCTAATTCATCAAAAGGCACGTCTACACACTGCCCAGGTCCCAGCTCAGGCAAGGAGAAACAGAGGCCAGAGGTCCTCAAGTTATCATTTCTCTAATCATTATAACTTTTTAAAAAACCCACATATTTTTGCACATGACAAAGGACTACAAAAATGTGAATGCTCAGAATTCTCAGAGTCCTTGCCATGAAGAATAATGATGAAACTGGAATCACTGCCCCCCAGAAGTAATCCCTCCTTCTCTCCAGCTGGTAGGGCTCAGATCTTGTTTGGGTACCTACCACTCCCGAGTGATCAAGGCAAATCCTAGTTCATCTAAACCAGTGAAAACAAGCCATTCTTCTTGCTAAAGGAACATCTGACCAGCCCCTGGCCAATGAAACCTGGCAGGTGTCTGCTGGACGCTTCCAGGAAAGGTTTCCTGGAAATCCTCAGGGAAGAGGTGCCTCCTATTTCCTTGGATACTATGGCTTCTGCCTGTGGTTTCTGAAATGGTGATGACCTTGTGATTTCAAGGGGACCTCTCTGAGGACAGAGCTCCACATGGAAGATGGCAGAGCCCAGAAAGATCAGGATGCCTCAAAGTCTGTCAGGATGTGATGGTGTTGACAGAGTGACTGAGCAATTTGGAGCACTCTTTCAAGGTCAAAAGGGACAAACTCAAAACAAGTATCAGGAGAGATACGGTAGGTAACCAATACTTAGCTTACAAAGGCTAAATTATTTGTGTCAGACATTTTCTTGACAGAAGATTTGTGGATATAAAGAGGACAAAAGTTTTACCACCCCAAAATATGACTTTTGGAATGGTGATTTTAAGCAGGTTATTAAGAAACAAAAGACTCAGAAATAACTTTAGACACACCCCACTCCTTACTTGTCCAAGGGAATTCAGATGGAAAACCTGCTTCAGGAAGAGCAGCTTAGCATATCTGCCTCAGCAGGCATGAACTAAGTGTGGCAGACAGAAACACATCTAGTAACCCCTCTGTGTCCCATTGTTCCTGGCAGCCCAGTAAGAATTAGTTCGCCACATGTTCACTCCTCATCTTCCTGTAAATTGCCTGCATTGCCTTTGAAATCCCAGACCCCTGCCTCCCTCTCGATTGCCTCCTTGGGGCTCATACTCTCATAGCCACCCCAACACGCACATCCCTATGGATTTGGACATTGTTGCCTATTTTCTGTCTCACGGTAATTTGATTATTAGTCCAGCCTGGGGAACTTAGAAGGTGGGAAGGGTTATTTTTATGACCCCGCCCCCCCAGAAAACAGACCATAATATATGACTGAGAGCAATCAAGTGCATTCCTCAGCTTGGAAACTAAAGATCACATAAAATAAATATGCTGCTCTGCAAATCACCTCTCAATAACCCTGTGAAAATGGATGCAGACCACGGCAGCCCTGGGCAACAGTGTTCAGCAGGATGGTTCCTTGCCCTTTGTCCTTAATACCAGGCTCCCTGGCCTGGTGCCCCCCCCCCCCAACCTCCCTCATCTCTCTGCCTCACCCTGGTATAACCTAAGAGCTACAAGGTAAGAAATGAAAAGATTTTCTATCAAAGGCATTGTACCTTTTCCTCCAAACTTGGTTCAACTTGTGGTGTGTTTTTTTTTAAACTGAAGTCTTCACAACTGGGTCCAGTGGAAAAGTTCATTAACATTGTGCAACACTGAGATTGCTGTGCCAGACCACCCCCCACCCACCCCCACCCCACTCAGCCCCACAAGCAGAAGCTACAGTATTGGGCTATAATGAATTATTAAAGAGTGAGTCATCCTTATGGCCCAGGAACAACACATCTAAACAGCCCTCTAGGAACATCTCAGCAGCCTCCTTAGGAGCCACTTCCCTGCAGGGAAGCAGAGGGGGTGGTGTGGTCAAGTGGGGAGAAAGCCAGGCAGGCAGCCCCCCAGCTGCTGGGCACCTGCTGCCTTTGGAGATGCTTTCAGTTGAACTACCAGATCTGGACATTTCATTATAAAGGACAAAGGCACAAACGAGGACCTTCCTTCCCGAGGATGTCCTTCACTCCTGCCTCTGAGTAGCTGGAAGCCTTGAATGGGAACTCCACAGTCCTCTCCAAGCCAGGCCAACGCTCCCTGTTTCAAGGCCCTGTCATGCCCAGGCCCGGCAACCCACACAATAATAGATCATTTCCAAACAAGAGCCTTCCACGGCAGTAAAAATTCAGGAGGAAATAAATTTGAATTAAATTTACTAAGCCCAGAAAATGTAAATCAGGGCACATTACTAACAAAATTGTGGCTTCCTTTGGAAATGATCTTAATGTTGCATTTCGAGATACAGGTTTATTGCTGTACTGCACTGATTCACTGGGTGGCTATTTGAAAAGCCCTAATTCTGTTAAAGGGTCCTCAAAATGTTAGATTTTGAAATTAATAAAATTAATTTCAGTTTGGTGCTTACAGTTCAAAAGTTAATTATCCTCTGATTTGGTCCCATTCAATCACTAATTTAAACTTAGGACAACCTCACTTATCTGAATATTTTTAGAGGGAGAGGATGGAGGAAAGTTTTGTCTAAATTGATGAAAAACATTCCAAGTGGCTGATTTTTTAAAAAATGGTTCTAGGACTTGTAGTATTGAACATATAATAGACTATGATTTAGATGAACACTAATAAGTAAAATTAAGTTAGTCACTGAAAAATTACAATCAAAATAGGCCTTTATTGCATAATAATGAATTACATTATACCGCTGAGTCTTAGTTCTTTAAATCAATGGAAAATGCAGGCTGTGTTGGATTTCCTGAGGTACAATTTGAATTTAAGTTACGTAGCACTCAGGATTTAGTCTGGGCATTTTCAATGGTCAGTGCGTGACTCTAGTGGGTGCAAGCTACAATGAGGCTGAAGAGGAAGAGAAGGGGAGGAGGAGAGGGAGAAAGAGAAGAGGGGAGAGAGGGGTGGGGGAGGGAAACAGGGGAAGGAGAAGAAGAAAAGGAGAAAAGGAAAAAAGCATAAAGAAAAGGAGAGATCTACCCAGGGAAGAACACATAAATTCTTACGTTTGGAATCTCAATTTATAAGCCCTACAGGGAAAGGTGGCCGGGAGAGTGGTGGGATATAAATTCCCTAAGAGCACAGCACACACAGTCTAGGAGATAGTGAGGAAACTTCTGAAGTGTCCTGGTTCTGACAGCTTTAGCTCCGCATCAGAAGAGCCAGGTGGAGTCCCCTGAAAGGAGAAGTGCTGGGCCAGCCTGCACCAGGTAGAAAGTCAGCGCTGGATGTGGGACTGATCACCTGGAAAGGTCCAGAATATGATTTGGTGGGCAGCTCCAGCCCACCCATTCTGAGCTAGAAGGTAAGCTGCTAACAGGTCTGTCCTGCATAAAAGTCTAGAAGCCTAGAGCCTTCCCTCCTTCTACCCACCTTGATCCTATCAGATCTTGACCAAGGGTTCATGTGATATCTGAAATACCCAGGGAAAATGTTTATTGGAGACCATAACAGCTGCATGTAACTTCAGTCATAAGAACACTAAACCCCACAGGCTTTTGGCTGCTTTCCCAGGACTGTGATGCAGAGACCCAGCCACCTCTTGCCCCTCCCTCACGTCCCTCTCATCAGGGGAAAGAGTAATCGGACATCCTTCTTCATCGCTTCAGTGTAAACATTCGTGTTCTGGCTGGAACAGCTGAAGGCCTTCCTTCCCAAAGCGGTTAGAGATAGAGGATGACTGTAACTGAAATTCTATATTGCTCATTTACAAAAATATTATTTTCCAGTGTGATTCATAGCCCATATATAGTGTTTCAGCTGTGTTATGGGTTAAACAGGTCAGCCTGGAAATCTAAGTGGCATTTATTTATATAATTTTCTAAGTTTGAAATACTAACCTAACAATGACTAGAAAAGCAGTTCAAAAGTTGGGGATCATCTATATGCTATCTTGTGTGAAAAAATGCAAAGTATCTTACCAATGAGACCTCATTCAGGCTTTCACTATACCTAATGTAGAAAATCTCCACTGGACTTTAACATCGAGAAGTAGCACTTGAATTCACTAATTCTACTGAGAAGGTGGTTCACTGTATAGTGAGCAGGCAAGTCTCAGGTATTCAGGTTAGGTGGACAAGAGGAGCTTTCTGAACCACAGAGTGTTCTCCATGCTCCTTGCCCCAGGGACTGTTGGGGCAAGTGTAAACCAGCCTGGCAGATAAACTTCCACCCCATTAATTTTACTCACATCGGTCAGTCTCAAGAGTTTTCATCAGTTACCCCATAATCTCTAAAGCAGAGGCTATCAGAAGAGAAGCCGCAGAGCCTTGTAAGATCCTCATTCCTACAGTCACCGCTACTCCACCAAAGTCCACTCTTGAAGATCCATGTATCAGGGAGGCTTTGGCCTGGGAGGCCCATCTGACCTAAAATCTCCTATGTCAGAGCTCCTCTGAGAGCTTGGACCATATGGCCTGGGACATCTCTTTCTTTCCAGGGCTAGGAGCTCCACTGATGCTGGTATGAAATGAAGGGGTGGACTATGAAATGAATAGTCACTGGGGTCCCCTTCTAGACCTGACATATGAATCCTGAGTTTGGGGCTAAGAGGGAGAGCCTTACCTGTTGGACATTCGCTATCTCTGTCAGGCTCAGACTGAAGAGTACAGTCAGAGATGTATAATCTTGCAGCTCCCTGAAACTCATTTCCCTGTTCATTTCAGGATGCAAGTCCATCTGTCTCCTCACCTCATCTGTACCCCTGCTTCCTGTAGAAATGGTTTCCCATCTCTGACACGAACCTCATTCACCATGTCCAACACTAGAAGACTTTTTAATAGAAGGCATTTTTTTTTTTCTTGTGACAGCATGGTTTTCCAAAAGAACCTGTCTCTGAAATAATAGAGATGTTAAATCAGTCTTGTAGAGCTAGGAACACTCTTAAGTGCATCTAATCCAATCCTACCTTTGCCACAGGGGAAACCGAGGCCCAGAGGCTTACCCAAGTAGCAGCAGCAGTGGCTTCCCTCCCTCTTGTGCTGTCCATGGGAAACCATGACCTTCTGATTATGAGGCCCTGCCTCCACAAGGGGTGGTTCCTGGAGTCTAACCCTGGAAGGGCAGGTTTGATAACCTCCTGACCAAGGCTGTGGGATAGTAATACTGCTTCTCACAACCTGCCATATGGTCTAAATGCAAAGGTGTGCACAGCACAGAGCAAGCACAGCCTGGGCAAGTAATGGCTGTTACTTCATCACTACTGTTATTATCAGGGATTTTAAAACCACACATGTCTCTTCTTCCATTAAGGAAAGTGTACTTGGTTCATTTGCAAGACAATATGAGAACACATTTTCTATTTTGATAGGTCCAAACTTTCTACCAGATCCCACTGTAGCCAAAAAGACATCCTAGTCTGTGTTTGCTCTTAGAAATAAAGTGTTCCCAGCATTCTCACAGGACCTTAGTTTGGAAAGCATTTATAGTTTCTACAGTGATGAAGTTTTCAAATATTCCGGTGTACCTTGTAGGGTACCTTATGAGCCTTATGAGCACTGTGTTCCTAGGAGGGCAAAAAAACCCAGTGACACTCTCCCCAGCCCCCCTCTCCCCCACCCCACCCCCCGGCATTCAATGGCAGAGTTAGGACTTAGGGTTCGGGTGTTCCTGTATGGGAAGATGGGGTAGTCAGAGGAAATCCAGTGTTCACAGGGAAAGAGGCTCACATAGTAGGTAAGACCAAAAACTCCTCCAAGCACTGAAATACTGTATTCACAGTGGGAAAGGAAACAAGAATGTCACAGAGCAGAAGGGGAAGAAAACTAAAATGGGCAAGAGGGCCGGAAGAGGGGCAAAGTGAGTCAATGAAAAACATTTAGTGGGAAATCTCCAAGGACAGGGATGGAGAAACAAAGCTTACCAGCAGCAGCATATATGAAAAAGGACTGAGGAATTCCAGTTGCCTGAAAGTTCAACATGAATAAACAATGTAATATGGAAGGAGGAGGAGGGGCAAGGAAAGAGGAGGAGAGGAAGGGCAGCAGGGGAGGAAAAGGAGGAGGAGGGGAAGGGGAGAGAAGGAAGCGGGGAAGGAGAAAAGGTAGAGGAACAGGAGGAGAAGAGGAAGAGAACAAGTGGGGAGGAACAGGGGTGAAGGAAGGAGGAGGAAGGAAGGCTGCACTGATGGAAATGACCTGCCCCTCACAAAAACAACAGCCTCTCCTCTCTGGACCAAGAGGAGTTGAAACACTGTGGGTCAAGGGCAAACACCAGAGTTCAGATAAGGTGGCCATGACTAAGACAAGAGGGTGCAGAGATGAAGATGGCCACCCTAAAGGAAAATGACTAACAGGCACATGAATGCGGTAGCAACAAGGATGCCATAAGGAAGAGCTCATCCTCTCCTCCCCCAGGTGGCAAATGAAAAACAGCAGGAAGAAGATAAAGAAATGCAGCTCTACGAAACACCTTTCTCATGATTACAGATATCCCCCAAATGGATCTCCATCCCTAGAGGCGACATGGCAGAGGCCAGATGGCCCCCGAGCCTCGTCAATGCCACGGAGAATGCCTGCTGAGCCGGGTGAGCCCCAGGGCCCCTTCCAGCTGAGAGACCATGACGTGGCACTGGCAGGAGAGAGAACAGTGCTGTCCAAGTGGCCCGTGCCTGATTCATACAACTGCTCGGTCGGCTGAGGTTCTCTTTCTCTACCCTTAAGGAGAAGTAAAGGTAGAAGAGGTCCCCAAACCAGCACCTACAGGAAGAAGGCCTGGGAACCTTCCAGTTTTGTCAGTCACCTCCCACCAGGATCCCTCATTTGAACACCAGTGCCTCAAGTGATAAGTTTCCACCAGTTCTTCCAGGACAGGCCAGTAAGCCACAGCAGGCCTGGGAGTAAACCAATGCCTGCTCCCCTAATTGCAGGTACAGAAGCTTAGAGCAATGAACCAGCTTCTCCAGGGTGCACCCTGCCAATTCAAACCTACTTGGAGCCACATCTTGAATCCTAGTCAAAATATTCTGCTGAAACAGACAGCTATTTTAAAAGGTTCTCCTCCCATTTGTATCTGATGTACTCTGTTTTCAATTCTGAATGCAGAGGCTAAAGGCCTGTCTCCTTGGAAACAACACACAACATGAAGCTACATGGCTCCATCATACTCCACAGCTCCACCTCTAGCTCCTCCTTCACACACTCTACGTGTATGGTGGATCACCACATTCCCTACCACAAAGTACCACGCCTTCTAATGCCCTGTGACCGGGGCAGGGGGGCACTGTCTTTTTAACTGAGGATCTCTTATTTGTCATGCACCATTTTACATACTTTCATATATTATTTAATTCTCACAACAACCCTGCAACTTTGGTGGCAACAGCCCCATCTGAACTTTAATGAAATCAAATACACAAAAAAAAGTTACTTAAAAACAAAAATTGACACCATCTGCTTCTGCCTTCACAGGAACAGGAAAATGAATCTCTCTTCTGTCCCTTTTCCCTTGTTGAAGGGGATGAGCCAGACCCCAGTAGATGGCCCATCATATGGGGAGGCACATCAGTGGACAGGCAGAAAAAGGCTCTGAGCTGAGTGTGCAGGTAGGGATACACAGAGCTGAACTGCTGTGCGTAATAAAAATTGGGGAAGGGGTGTTCCAGTTGTTTGGGAGCAGCAACAGGGAAGAAGTGGAGAGGGCAAGAAACATATTAAAATGCTGAAGTCCATGCTGCCAAAAATGCCTGAGAGACTTTCAAAACACAGTAGTTTCAACTATTCACATTACAATAATGTGAGCTCCCTAGATCTTCCTGAAACTAGAGTATGGACCGACACAGTTACAAAAACTTTGTATGAGAGTGGAGCATGTGTGTGTATAAATCAAAGGGGATCAGGTCTGTGTCAGGGCTCATCTGGACAGACAGGCAGAAGAACAGAGCCAGAGAGAGTGATTCTTGGTGAGACTGGGGAAGACAAGTCCCCAGGTAATGCTTGCATCTTGAGAGGGCATGAAACAAAGGGCTGAACTTGACACCTGGGACACTTAAGGAACAGGTCCAAGATCACCACATTAGTAATTGTGGGCCAATATTTCAATCCAGTTCTATTTGAAGATACATCCAAGCCGTCTCCACTTCTTTTGCTCAGAATGCTCTTCTCACATACCCGCTGACTGACCAACCACCTGACAGCCAGCACCCCGGGTCTCCACCTGGCCAAATCTACCCCACCCTCACGCTCACCTCTAATGCAGCTGTTCCTGATTTACCCAGGGTGAGCGAGTTGCTCCTTGTGGAGAAGACAACACTAATGCTCACCTAACTGCTTCTCTTCCACCTGAGCACACAGCTAAGCCACACCTCCCAGTCCCCCCTGCAGGAGGCAGAACCGTAGACAGTGGACTGGCTGCATTCCAGCCAGTGGAACATTCAGGAAATGATGAGCACCTCTCTGAGGCCTGTACCCTGAAATTCTCAGTGCAACCCTCTGCAGGTTCGCTTTCTTAACCCTTACTTGTCCCCGAGTCCTGGGCATCCAGAGGAAAATTTACAGGTCCAAGGGGATGGCACAGCCTCTGAACAGAAGAAGCCTGGGTCCCTGAATAACCCCTCTTGCCACTCTGCCTATCCAGGCTGGACTAATGCAGAAATAAACTTTTATCTTGTTAAGCCACCAAGAGGTAGGGATTAATTTATTACAGCAGATGGACTACTTTGACTAGGGCACTCCTCAAGGATGTCATGAAAGTTTGTTCATCTCTCTACCATCCTCCTTGCCTACCAGGTCGTATTTTGATTTTCCGACAAAACATCTGTTTTCCCACTGGGCTAACCTCCTTAAGGAAATGAGCTATATTCTACTCCTTCTACATCCTTAAGACATAGGGCCCAGTGTATATGTGTGTCTCCCTTAAGTATGTAACACATAAATGAATGAATGACAGAGCCTGGCTGAGCCCAATACATGTCTACAAGAACCTGAAAAAACTAATTAATTAAAAAAAAAAAAAGCCCCAGGACCAGCTAGCTAGGTCCTAGATGAAGAGAATGGAAGCCATGTGATGAGGAAAACGTTCCCTCTTCTTCTAGGCTCCCACTGCACAGGCACATGGAGACAGCAAAAGCCTTACCAGAGGAGAGTGCTGGCTGGCAGGAACTTTTCAGTGTTTCATCCTACAATATTTTGAAATCTTTTGTTTAAATCGATTGGCAATGTTTAAACACACCATTTCACACAGAAGTGTAGTATTATAATTAGGCAATAAGGAATAAGACAGTGTCATTTATGGTAATGCATCATGTACAAAAATAAAAAGCCCTCCCTCTTTCAAACAAATTTTAAAGGATTTCACATAATCTGAATCATAGTGTAGAAAGGGGATTCCGTTCCTTTAACAAAGAGCAAGTGTTCTGGGTGAGTGTGCTATTCATATTCACTTAATGGAGAAACATGAGGCATGACCCAAAAGATGCTTTTCTTGGGTTCAAGAAATGCCATGTCCAGCCTTAAAGGTCTGGCTCTGACCTTGATCAAAGGCAGCCACTCTGAGGACCTCCTTTGTTCTCTTACATCAGTAACCTTAAGGAATCTGTACTTCCAATATCCTCAGGTCTTTTTGTGATTTTTTTCCTTCTTCTTTAAATATCACTAGTTATCAAAGATCTTAATGAGTGTGATACATTACCGGGGTCTACTACAACTTTATGCTGCTTTATTTTAGTTTTTCCTGTGTCAGGTAAGTCACCGGGGCTGAGGCTAGCCAAATGTTCCTTACTTTCCCTCTTCCCTGCAAGTTCTCACTCAACTTGCTGATGAAGTTTTCCAGATGGTTAGCAGCCCTCTCCTTGAAGTTGCCCTTTGGAGGCCAGACCTGGCCCCCTCGTCTTGGACTGCACAGCCAGAGCCCAGCCTCAGTCCCTAAAGTAGGAAGCCAATGTCCCTACATGGCAGGGTGTCTTCCTGTTTCCGTGAACTGGACCTTCCTGCCTGTCGGGGTGAGCCAGGTCCCTTGGCCTAGAAGAGCTCTCTCCAGCCTTCCTCTCCTCATGACTACTCAGCTCTCATCACTGGAGTCAGTTCTCTCTGGGCTTCGGTAGCCCCTCAGAGCTCAGTATTTCCACACACAACCTGTCATGGCTGTATACAGTGCCAGGCCCTGTTTTGGAGTAAAGGAGAAATCTAGTGTCTACATTAAGCTGGAGCCACACTGAGGTACCAATGGGAGGAGGCTCATGAAGAACCAGCCCTCCCCACCTTTACCCTCCACTTCTAAAGATCTGAGCTACTTGATATGATCACATTTAGAATTTACACCCTCCCTCTGCCAAACAATTTGAGCTAACTGATTTGTTTGGGACACTGAGAAATTTTCCACATTTCTTACTGAACACTTCTTATATTTTAGAATTATAAAAACAACATTGGAAAAGAGACTAGAGGACCTGGGAACCTAGTATAATTTAGGCCTAGAAATTGAGTATCTTTTCAGTTTTTTAAAAAATAACTGGAATTTATTTTTCAAAACAGATTTGCTGGAGTGGTCTTTCTTTTGCCCTTTCTGTACCAGGGGTGGGGAGGGAAAAGATATTTTCTCTACTGGGCACAAGAAGCTCAATGCCCACACCCTATAAGCTTTCACTGTCCCACAAAAATACTTGAAATTAAAGATAAAACTAGATTGGGTCCAAAATATAAATGAAAATGAGTATTTAACTCAATGTCTACAAAACTTAACATGTGTCAACTGGTCCAGTGCAGCTCAGCTCAACCCACATAATTACCTAGCAATATAATAGAATATGTTTCATGACCAAAATTAATTACTATTCACAAAATTCAACATTTAAAAAACAATCATTTTTTCTAATTTTTTATAGCAAAAGTATTCTATTTAATGTGGTTTGTGGACATATTTTAAGATGCTGGATAAGCTGAAGGGTAGAAGTATCAGATATCAGGCCTCAGGCCTTGGAAGATCTCAGCCCTAGAGAAGGTGGTGGTTATTATAACATGTGACCCCTTGGCTGAACAAACTAAGCCATGACTTGAAAAGAGGCTGCAGCTTTCAGAGGGCAGTTTCTAGGCATTCCTCTGTCCCTCACTGCCTCAACATCTCTCAACTCACCACCAACCCCATCTTGACTCCAAATGCAAATTACTTCCAGGTTTCCTGGCCATTACTTGGCTCAGGATGGAGCAGATGCTATGGAGAACACTGCTCCTGGGAGAAGTGGCCACTCACTAGAAGAGTGCTAGACTTGAACTCCAATACTGCGAACTTGTGTCCTAGCTCTACCACACTAAAGCTGTGCAGTGCAACCTTAGGCAATCATTTAATCTCTCCAAGCATCTATTCCCCTTCTATAAGATGTGGGAAATAACATCCACTCAAAGGATTACTGCCTGGGAAAGGCTCTGAAAACATACAGGGCACACAAATTTAAGATCCCCTTCACTGTGCCTGGTGTGCCAAGGTGAGAAAGGAGTAGGGTGTGCTCATAGCCAGTTTGGGGGGAAAATGGACAGTGATAGACAGTGCAGTCCCAAGAAAAGAAGAAAAAGGTGCTATCCATATTTGAAATTATAACCTCTGATTCACAAATACCAAGATTCAGAGTCCCAGCACTCTTCCATGCTAGCCACATGCCCTATTCTGAGCCTCAGTTTCCTCCTGTATAAAATGGGACAATGAGAGCCCCTCAGAGGACTGTCACAAGGAGGGCATGTTTATAAATGACTTACCATAGTACTCAGCATACAGTAATCATTCAAGAAGTCTTATGACTATGAAATAGATATCCACATTAAAACTATAATTTTGAACTCTGTATGTTTTCTCTCTCTCTCTCTCTCTGTTTTCTTCCCTCCTCCCACCTTCACCCCCTCTCTCCGTACTTCTTTCTCTCTGGCTATCTTTTCAGTCTATTGTCTTCCTGCCCCCTTCTCTTTGTCTGTCCATCTCTCACTGTCTTTCTGTGTTCCTGTTCCTTTTCCTCTGATTCTCTTTTTGTCTCTATCTCAGTCTCTGTCTCTCTCAGACTACGACCTCTAGAGTTCTTAGGGTTACTTTTTCTTCCTTCATTCCTTAAAAAAATAATTAAAAAGAAAATTAAATTCAAGTTCTATTTGGACAAAGGGTACATTTTGCACTGAAAAGTGCCCTCCCTCCATCAGTGGCCACCCTCTCACGGCCTGCTTCAGGAAAACTGTCTGGCTTTCCACCAGTGAATGCTTTCCAAGGGGGGAGAAGTGTGAGCACCTACCCTTACCCAGCTACCCAAGCTCTGAAGCGGCAGGAGCCTGACTTCAATCCTGCCTGGGAAACGTAAGCTAAGCAGACCTACCACACAACCTAAGACAATGAGTAGAAACCCAGGAAGGAAACCCACTAGCTCATGTGGCGAACTTCAGCCACACAAGGCTATATGTTCAGGCACATTGCAGGGAAGGGAAACCTTTATTGCAACCATCCACTTCTAATCAGTCCTGAGCCAGGCAGATTTCCCATAGAGATGGGAGGCCTAAAAAGCAGCTCACCAAAAACCACAGCCCTCAGTGGGAGCAGCTGCTGATGGGAATCTGGCCACTGCCTCCTCAGAGGTGGCACCAGGGGCAGTGCTCAAAAGAGACGCCAGGCTGTAGTTGGGCCTGGTGGCCTGGCTGAGGAAAGCAGTCAAGTCACAAGTGTTTGTTGGCCACTCTTCGAGTGAGGACCGTAAAGATGCCTCAGACGTTTCAGGGAGTCTAGGCTGGTCTCAAGGGTAACATGAAGAAGACATGGTACATGAGAAAAGGTCACCAATCATACAGGAGGGCTTCTTCCCAGGGCCACTCAAGGCAAAAAATAAGTGCCAGAGGAGTTAGCCAAGAGGAGGCCCTGCAGACAGGCACTCATGTCGGCCCCAAGGGGTTAGGACCAGGCCCTGAAGGCATGGGGGATGGAGAGGAGAGCAGAGAAGGGCTGCAGGGAATGCACTGCAGCCTGCCCCTTCCCTGTTGTGGGACTCCTCCTTCCCCTGCCTCTCTGACTTACCTGTCAGCCACACACTGAAGTCGAAATGAACTGGGGCCACCAGTAAAGTGGGGGAAAAACCAAGATGTAGAAACCCAAGAAAGACAATTGGAGGGTGGCAGTGAGACATCTATACATTCGCATGGCTTGGCCGTGAGCATGGTGAATGAGCTATAGCCTGCCAAGTGGCGTGAGCCACTTCAGAGGGAGATTCCAGGCCTCCCCGAAAATGTTAGTTCCACATCCCTTTACAGAAGACTTTGATTCCAGTTTGAAAGCAAATACCCATAGGAGGGAAGCACCTTAAGCTATTTAAGTTATTATTCGCCATTTAGACTCCAGTACTATGAGTACATTTGGGGGAGGGGAGGTGGGAACATAAATCCATTGAGCTTCCCAAGAAAAAAGTGGCTTGGAAAACAAGATTCTGCTTCATCCCATTGCCTGGTGCTCGTTTCCCCCCCAAGAACGGAAGGTCCAAGAGAGTGGGATTTGGCCTCACCCTGCACTAGACGTGCAGTTCCTCTTATTGTGCCTGGCATGGTTAGACAAGCAACGTATCTGCTGAGGGTGAATGAAGAGACAAATGAACAACTACATGGAAAGATACAGCACTCATTGACTGATTCCTATTCCAGATGTAGCCTCCTAGAGGGGGATTCTGTGTAAGGCAAACCACATTCTCCGCTCCACGTGGTCTGTGATTAGCTCCAACAGCAGACAACAAAGGAATGAATACCCTGAGTCAACACCAAAGACTGAAAACTAACACAGATTTAGTTCAAGTGATCAAGGAAACGGGTCACCCACAGGGGCCGGAAGCAGCCGTGAACTTCTGCTCCTCAGTGGGAGGCATAAGGGCAGTGTAGGCAGAGTCAAGAGTTCCTCCCATAGCTGATGAGCATCTTCAGAGACTTACCAAGAATACAAAAAAAAAAAAAAAAGAACAAAGTCCAAGTCTCCTAACCTCAGAAGGCATGTTGAAAAACAAGTCCCCTTAGCTGCCAAACCCAGAGCCAGCATTCCCTTCCTGCCTGCTTTTACCATCACACACCTGAGAAACCCTTGAGAACAACAACATGCCCACTCTGCTGCCTGTCGGCCTTGCCAGGAAATCAGAAGCTTCAGGCAGAGGGGGATGGGACAGAGAAAAGAGAGGAAATAGTTACAGAAAAGGATTGGACCAATTAGGAAAATTGCAAAAGCTTTCAGACCATGGCGAGGCTGGCTCTCCTGCACGCACCAGATCTGTTTCTCTCTTTCACTCAGATGAATATAATTTATAACAGATTTTACATTTACAGGAACCAGACAGAAACATTTTCCATGTCAACTTTCCAGGCTGGTTACAACTAAGTATCTTAAGAACCTCTACAGACAGAGCTGATGCGATGCCCCCAGCCCCAACCATTTACCTACTTGCCAGAGTCAGGTGACCAACCACCTGCTGTTATTTCTCTGGGAATCTCCCAGAGTGGAAAGCACAGGAGGAGGACCAAGCAGTACTAGCCTTGGGGACTGTTTCCTGTCCTGAGCCCATATTCTCCAGACCCACTTTCTGTGCCCACTAGTACATGGCACACAAGAGCGGTTCATAATTTTTGTGGGATCAGGAAGCACTTTAGGAATCTGATTAAAACCAGGAGGCCTTTCTCCAGAAAAATGCACGCGCGCGCGCACACACACACACACACACTTTTGTATATATTTTCAGCAGGTCTCCAAACCTAGCTATGCCTCACAATTACTTGGGGAACTTGTTAGGTTCCTATGCAGCCCCTTCCTACACTCACTAAGACAGACTCTCCAGGGGAGGTGCCCCCAAGTCCCTATTTAAGAAAACATTCCTGCTGGTATAACATCCAGCTGGGCACCGATCTGCGACCAGGAGTGGGGCCCACTGCCTAAGGACTCAGGTTCCACCTGTCTGTTCCCCTAAGGTCAGGAAGGGAAGGGAGTGTTCCTTTACTGAACCAGACGCTATGCTAATAATAGTTTCCCTAAATTAACTCATTTAACTTGATTTTCATAGAAATCATGTGAAAGAAGTCATATTATCCCTATTTAATAGGTGGAGGCCAGCAGCTCTGGGGGCTGAGGAACTTACTCACGATCACACAGCATGCAGTGGGTTGAGAACTGAAACCAAGTCCTATTCGACTCCAAAGTCCTCTCTTCACAAGGACAGCACTCTCAAAGGCCTCCTGGTGACACCTGGGTAAGTGTCCCTCCCCCATGCTTCCACAGTCTCTATGTGTGCCTTTACCCCAAGCTCATCACACTGTGTCAACCCTGCCTGCTCACCTCCCTATCTGCCTACCCTGAAGGCTACATGAGGACACAGTTTAGTCACCTTCGAATGTCCAGCCCCGGCACAGCTCTGGTCCCCAGGAGGCACTTGGCAGAGATTTGCCAGATACATTGGACAAGGGAAGGGAGGGAGTGTAGAACTGAGCTGACCACTTCTCCCTATAAAAACTTTAGTAAGAGTTATTTCCCCAGAATCACTTCAGATTTGTGTAACCTCAATATTATGTTCTAAGATAACAATGACCTCCACATGGCTCACCAACAGGCAAGAAGACTATGAAATCTACATCAATATCAGTGGATTTCAAACTAAGGTGGAGTGGGAAAAAGAAAAAAAAAGTCCCATAAAGGGAAAGACTTGGGGAAGGCAGTGGGAGGGGGCCTGGCCAAAGCAGGAGCCAAGGATACCCGTGACAGAGCCCCTGCCCCAGCATGCACAGCTCCCCTCAGGCAGCACGCCACCCCATTCTCACCACAGGACACTAATGCTTGTGTTCTGCCTACATTAGGATTATCTCATTTGCTCACACAACTTTACTATTATGACTGTTCTTGTTGGGGATGTTATTAAAGAAAATTATGTGGATTCAAGGCAGGGACCACTGTTACTTTTTTGTGGACAGAAGCTCACATCACCTGGCCAGTTCCATCCCAATGTCAGAGCTGCCCCTCCAACAACTCAGACAGCCCACCATCCTCTGCTGGAAGCCCTAGCGTTCATGAGTTCTACGTGGACATGAGTTTACTTTCTCGCTCCCTGACTTCCCAAAATGCGTCTTCTTGCTGGATTCTACAGCTGTTCGTTATGGTCATGAGCAAAGCATCCCTGTTAGTCTATCACTTCCCCTAAACTCCAGGCTCTCATCTATAAAATGTTAATGATAATAATCTCCATCTCATGGGCTTATTGCGGGGATTAAATAATCGGCTGTGAGTAAATGATCTCATGTAAGTAGACCTCTTGGCCTACAATAACTCCAAAATATTATCTATTACCAGTCTAAACACTATTCGTCATTCATTTTTCATCTTTGGATGCAGCCTGGAATTGTATCTTATTTTTAGCAGCCTGCATCACACAAAAATAAAACTACCCGTAACTCTGCTCCCCCATCACATGGTTAGGCAACTGAGTTTGAGAACCTAAATATCAGACTCGGTCTCCTGTGATCATGTTGATCTTAACTCTGTCACTGGAGGCCTAGCTGCTGTCCCTTCCAGCTATCCCTCCAATTGTATTGAGGTTCTCTAAATAACCCAAGCTTGAGCTCAAAAATTACAGTCCTAGATTTGGAAGCTTCCCCTTTGGGATGATTTTGGTTCAGCTCCACATTTCATCGGTGAAGAAACTGAGGTTCAAGGAGATGAGCTGGCTTACAGAAAACTGTAGAGACAGTAACCACACAGATCGTCATTGCTGTCATGTTCTAAGCACTTCCTGCCCACGGTCACTAGGCGGATGGGTCCCCATACTGCGACCCTCCCAGAGGGGGGACCAGCATCTGGGGCATTCACCACCACGTACTCAGCACCCAACACTGTCCAAACACACATGAGGTACTCAATAAATACCTGTGGGATAAACAAATAGGGAGCTTATTTGACACTCACTACAACCCTCATTTTAAAAATCACAAAAACTAGGCTTCAAGAGATGAAACCATTCACTCAAGGTTCCCAGCTGGTTCTGTCAAGTGCTGTGACTAGAACCCACTTTGCCTGGCCCCGAAGCCTGCCTTTGCAACCACTCACTTTACTACTGTCCTTCAACAAAAATGTTCGAGAAGGCAACACTTTGGACAGCCAGGGAAAAGCTCCCTGCATTATGTCTGGGAGCCTCCCCACTGCAGTCACATGCCCCCAAAGTTATATCTAAACAGGAGAAGTGGGAAAAACCTACCAAGACCTAAAATATCTTTAAGCAGACAAGATCCTTCAGCCTCTCCTCCCAAGTGACTCACTCTCTGGTTCCATTCTCCCACTGACTCATCTTGCTGGGGCACTTGGCTTCCTCTGAAAGAAGACAGGCTCCCTGCCAGGTTCCCAGTGCTTGGCCCTGCAGCAAATGCTGGGTCCAGGGAGAAAGTAGAACTGGAGCTTCTGTATAATGATGCTTTTCCTGCCAACCATACCCTCAGGCTGATGTTCATAGTGCTCTTGGACCTTCACCTTTGGCCAGGTAGCAGAGAAAAGGAGTCGTTTCTCTTCATCTGTGCTTTGCAGTGTTGGTGTCTGCACATGCAGACGTACGGGTGTGCACCAACTCAGTGTGTAGGCCTTACTTATTCACTTATCTGCCATGTGCTCAGCCTTATGATAGATACTGATGGAGGTTACAGGAACTAGAAAACATGCTTCCCAGTCTAGCAAACACCAGCCAGGATTCAGAGTGAGTCCTGCTCAGGAAGCAGTGGGTGGACCTAGTTAACCAAAACAATGTCAAAGGGTAGAGAAAGAAGGCTGGGGCTTTGAAGACCAAGCATAAAAAGTTCTAACTTTCTGCCCTGGCCCATGTAGCTCAGTTGGTTGGAGGGTTGTCCTGAAAACTGGAAGGTCTAGGTTTAATTCCTGGTCAGGGCACATGCAGGATGGATCCCCACTCAGGGTGCACATTGGAGACAACCAATAAACATTTTTCTCTTGCAACAATGTTTCTCTCCCTCCTTCACTTCCTCCCTTCACCTCTCAAAAAGCAGGTCCTTGGGTGAAGATAAACAAAAAGGGTTCTAACTTTCTCCATTTAGAGAAACTATGAAAGTTTCATTCATTGCAGAAACAAAACATGGGAGACTCCACCTCTCAGGAGGTGAGTCCAGCAATGGTAATGCACCATGGTTTGTAGGGTGAAGAAACCAAAGGCAGGAAGGTAAGAGCTGCCCACGTCAAATAAGTGTGGAACAAGGATGCTTTTTATTCAGTTACTTAATATTCATTCATTACTGAGACTTGATTGTTCCTTTTGAACAGAACGATTTACTCTTTCCTCATTGCATCTATATTCTAACTTTGCTAATGTCTGTTACAAACAGACATCTTCTGGACATCCTTCTTTTGAATCTCCTCCAATTTCTAGAGCCAATATTTGAGCAGCATTCAAGTAATCACAATAAGATTCTATACCAACAATATGGGCCTGGGTCAACATTCAGAATTCAGAGCCCAGAGTTTCTGCAATGATTGCTAATCAAGCATTGAATGGGGCAATGTTCTAGATGACCTCAAAGGCCCTCCCAACTTTGAAGAATCTATAAATCTAAGGTGCTGGCCCCACTGATAGGTTTGTACATTTCCCCCTTGTAAGGCAGCTCACTTGCTCAAGAACCTGGCCAAAACCATCACTTCTCTGACCTACCACCATCAAGCAGGCCCAGGGAATATTTCAGAATTCTTTGGCAATGCACCACCCCCTTATTTCTGTGTTGTACCCTCAGCTCCAACTGACTGGGAGCCTGTCATGGCCATGAGTGTTTGGAGATAAAAGAGAGCACTCAGATTGCACTAAAATATTTTAGATTCCAAGTATTCAAACATTGATTTTAACACTTGTTTAATCCATTAAACAAGTATTAGGTTGTTCTAACCACAGAAAAGACCCCCATTGCTCCTATCTGTTCATTTTCCTCTTGGAGCCTGTGAAATTCATCTGGAAAAAAAAAAAGAGAGAGAGAGATCCACAGGTCCTGCTAAGAATCTGTACACAAACAGCTCCAAAGGGTCCCTGGAGGAAACCAGGTCATGAAGGATGTTGCAGAGAATGCCTAGAGGCTAGGAAATGAGTGCATTTTCCAGCCACTGAGACATATTCATGGCCTTTCATTGCAACCCTGGAATGGGACTCAATTCCAGGTCTTAGCACCCAGCTCCCAGACACAGATGCCTTACCACCTCAAGACAACCGCTTGGATTCCAATTCAGCTCTGTCATTGAGCCTTCCCATGGATCGTAGATTGTCTACAGAACATAATCTCCATGCAGCATCAGTTCTGAGTTAAGTTCATCCCATGCAAAAAGCAAGGTTCATGCCTCCTAAAGGTGTTTTTATGAAAACAGCTAATAGTTCATGACCCCTTCCAGACACTCAGTAAATGACTGTAGGAGTCCCATCCCTTCCCTTCCTACCAGCCTCTGGCTCCTCAAGAAGCCTCCGGGTATGAGGGCTCCATTTCCTGACCTGCTACACTGATGGGTATCGGTAGCTACCGAGGACTGTCATCCATCTGAAATGTTCTGCCACTGCCCCAGCAAGCATCCTTCCTTTGAATGAGAGGCACAGAGCACATTTCTAAGTCATGATGTTCCCTCTTGGGAGAATCTGCTTCCCTTACTATGTGTTTTCTCTGCAGAACCTGCAGTTTGAGAAGGATGCTGCAGTGTAGAGAGGCCTGGCCTCTTCCAACCTCCTCATTTCTTTTGGTGCATCTCATCTTCATGCTAGGCCAGTGGGGAAGAATCTCAAGAGGTTACAAAGAAGCACGTGAAATCAATGACAGGGGATGACAAAAAGGATATGTTCGCAAGCTTTCTCTGAGGTAACATCTGCCTGAACTAGATTTGGTTTATTTTTTTTAAACTTAAATTTACTGTTAAGTCAAGGCCTAGTGTCTCTCTCGCCACTTTCATTGCATTTACAAACCCAGAAGAGAAGATGAGAAACGGGAACAGCTACATGACAGGAACACAGGCTGCTTGTATCATAGCCTCTCCTAGTTGCTAAGCACCAGAAAACCACAGCAGCCTATGATAGGTGGGAGTTACAGACAAAGACAGATGCTCATCTACAAAAAGGCTCTCTGAATGCTGAGAAGGCAGCACAGATGAAAAGGTGGGCTCCCAGCTGACTTACAAAGTCCAGATGGAAAAAAAACAAGGGGAACCAGTTGATCTGCACCCTATGTCATCAGGCACCTCTTAGTTAGGCCAGCCCTCACCATGCTTAGAGTGGTGACCCTGGGGAACTGGATGTTCTATGCTCTCACAAATGCTGACCTAGCTCTAGAGTCATCAGAAATCCTCACGGGATGTACCCGGTTAGCCAACACCAATCCTTTAGTAATGGTGAAGATATGTTCCAACAGACTCGTAACCACGCATAAAAAGGGCAAGGGGTGACTTTTTCCCCATGTTCTCATATTTTAGTATGGGACAGACTTTGATTTCTCTGGGATGATGGACATAGAGTCACTCTGGCTGGAGTCTAGGGGCAGAAGGTTTCTGCCCTGGGAACTTACATTATAAAAAGCTCAACAATGCCAAGGAGAATGCTAAACCTGGGAACTTTATAGGATGGATTAAGAGGGAAGGATTTCTTATAGTCCAATTTCCAGCCAGATTCCCCCAGTTTTTCTCAAACAAATGAAGTACTTCCTATCCCCCACACCAGGTGTCAGGTGACAGGAAGGAAGCTTCTGCTTTTAAGTCTAAACTCAGTTCTTCCCTTACCTGACTACTCCATCGTAAGTCAGGTCATACCATCCCGCTGGTGAAAGTCCTTCAGTGGCTGTCCATGTCATTCACAGGAAAAACCAAAGCCCTTAAAATGGTCCACGAGGCCCTACCTACAGGGTTTTCCCACTCCCCCCTCTTCCCTCTTTTCCTACCAACTTCCCCTTTGCTCACTGCACACCAGCCACAATGGCCTGTTTTTCCTCAAACACTCCAGGTGTGCTCACACCTCAAGACCCTCTGCCTGGAATGCTCTTCTCCAACATATACACAGCTCGTTTTATTCACCCCTTTCAGTTTTTAAATTAAATGTCAGCTTTCCCTAAGCCTTCCTAATCTTATTTAACATTGCAAACACAATTCCCACCCCCTCCAGCACTCTCTATACCCCTGTCCTGCTCTATTCTTCTCCAGAGCCCTTGTCATCACCTGACAGAACATCAACTTGCTGGTCTGTTATCTGTCTTCACCTCTAGAATGTTAGTTCCAAGAAAGCAGGATATGTATTTGTTTTGTTCCCTGCTGAACCAACAGGTTTTAGAACCATGTGTATAACTCAATAAACATTTGTCTAATTAATTAAAAATCTATCCTCCTTTGATAAAACCAACTCATTATTCTGAAAATGAATAAATGATAGAAAAGCACTTGTCTTGCTTTTTCTGTCAAACAGCTGATGGGGGAATGTTCTTTATAGAAGACCTCCAGCTACTAAAGGCAAAAGGAATGATGGAATCAAAAACTGGACCTTTCATGAGCCCTAATGAAGAAACAGTGAATCTGGGCAACAACCATCAATGGATGCCAAAACCTCGAGATGAAAGGCTGATGGGAAACTCTGTCACAGAGGGTCCGGCTGACCACCTCGAGACCACACAACCAGCCTCAGCGTCAGTAGAAGTGCTTACTGATGTGCTGCAGCAAGGGGCACACAGCCCCCACCAGGAGGCCCCACCCTTCCTCCAGGACAAATGGAACCTGAATCTAACTTCCAGGTTACAGAAAACAAGGAGGATAAGAGGCAAATTAAATGACACAATGAGGAGGTAGTTAGCCAACTCGAAATGTGGAACATTCTACAGGACAACTGACCCAGTTTCTTCAAGAAACAAATGCTGTTCAACATGGGAGGAGGAACAATAGCAGATAAAAAGAGACTTGGGAGACATATGCACAAATGTAATGCATGGACCTCAATAGGACCCTGACTCAAAGTGACCAACTGTCAAAAGATGTTTTTGAGACACTATAGAAACTTTAAATGTTAACTGAGTATCAGATGATATTAAGGAGTTACAGGGCTTTGCTGATGTTATTATTGTCAGGGGTGATACAGACATTTTTTTAAGTCCTTCTCTACGGGAGATACATGAAGTATTTAGGTGAAATTACATAATAAATTTCTTTTCAAACATCTCAGAAAAAAAGTCTTGAGGAAAACAGATGAAACTGAATGGCCTGTGTTGGCAGTTGTTGAAGCTGGAGCTGGGAGATGGGCGCATGGGAACTCATTGCACAAGTCTCTTTACTTTGATTGTTTGAAATTTTCCATTACAAAAACATTTTTTAAATATAACTTCCTGTTTTATAGATGACCTTAATAAAGTAAAACAAAATTCAAAGTACCTAGAATAGTTCTGTGCTATTCTGGATGGAGGTCAACTACTAGAAGCAAAAGAGCTGGTCACTTCCCGACTGCAGTCGTACCCAAGTGCCTTGCCCAGCCACCTCCCCACCCCCACCCCTGCACCCACCAGTTTAAAGAAAGCCCCTGTGGTTTTTATCCTCAGACCAAGGCCAGACACTCTAAGGACTTTAAAAGTCTCTCTTGCCTAAGAGTGCTGGGAAGACTGGCTATCCACTTCTCTGGTTCCTGTTTACCTTTTCCATGTAGGGCCACACACCCCTCACATCTGCTTCCTTCCCCTCAGGCAACTCCCATGTCCCTTCAGTGAGATGTTCTTGAACTCAATCTAACTATATTATGTAATAAATCTATGAACTCACGCTTTGATGTCTGCTGCTGACTCTAAGGAGGAAGGAGCTTTTATGGGCCTGAATTCCAGGCCCATAAAAGGTAAGTATTACTGTCTCTGTTTCCCAGGTAAGGAAACTACAGGGCAGAGACTGGGGAAGTCACCAGTTGTCAGAGAAGTAGGTGTAACAACAGCCAGTGCACCTGTGGTGTTTACTTTGTGTCAGTCACTGTCCTAGCATAAGTCATTATTAATTCATTTCATCCTCACTTCAACCCTCCAAGGCAGGAACTATTGTTATCCCCATTTTACTAATCAGGAAACCAAAGGATAGAGAGGTTAAGTAACATGCACTTATCTACTGAGTAGCCAGAGTATTTGTGGGGTGGGTGGGAGTAGGTCCTGACAATGAGGAGAATGGGTTCAGGCAGGGAAGAAAGGAGGCTCACTCCTGGCAGCAGATGGGACACAAAGGTGGAGTCACGTGCTGTACACACAGCAGGCATCGCACTGAGGCTCGTTTCAAGTGCAGTAATGTGTCCTAAGTAGTGTCACCATATATGTCCCAGTTTACCCAGGGCCAGTCTTTGTGTGCCTACTGTCCCCACATAATTATTAATAGCGCCCCCCACCCCGTTCTTTCTCAAATGAGTTTGAATGATAAATTATATGGTCACCTTAATTATATGCTGTCCTCCTTCAAATCTGTGCAAATCTTACCCCTCCTCTGGGGTAAGAAAAGCACATAATAGCCAATTAATACCTGTTGAATAAAAGGTTAATTCTTTTCCAGTGAATTCTTTTAAGGTGATGGGACTTTCCTAGAAATGGAGAACTGACCAAGTAATGGTCTCCAAGATCCGTGGCAACTCATTTGAACTCTGTGACCCATAACCCTTTCCTAAGTACCCCTCTCAGATGTAAATGCCCACTCTCCCCAACTCCCCGGGGTTATCCCCAGCATCTCGGGGGTTCAGTGAGGAAGTGCATCTGGGTTAGAGCCAAATATGAAAACACTTGACCTTTTCCTTTCTCACTCCTAAGTAAGAAACATCTCTGGGCACATTATCAATCCATCATCTACCTCCTTCACACTAAACCCTGCTTTCTCTGAGATGGAGCCAGTGTCCTGTCCTCAGCTGTTCCTGCCTCTCAGAACTTAATGTTTTCTGATGAATCCCTCAATACTGGCCAAAGCTGGTAGTTCCTTTACCCCACCCCACACCCTGCCTCCATAGACAAGGCTCATCAGGGCAAGTCTGGTCTGGTTTTCTCCACTCTTGGCATTTTGTAACATCTAATTAACTCCAATCCCTTTTTTGTGTTCCGTCTCCTTACTGTGAGGTTAAGATAATTCCATTTCCCTAACTCTATCACACCATCCTGGCTGATAGCTAGGAAAGATTAGCTATCTTTCCAGGGTCAGAGATAAAGACAGAAGACAGATTTGAACCTTCAAGTCTGAAGTCATTTTCCCAACTTCTCTGTGGGTCTTCATTTCTTTCTAAGGCACAGTTTGTAGGATATTTGGATATATATTTTAATGCTGGCATTTTAAGGTCTTTGGAAGAAAAGCATGACATAAAATAGTGATATTTTATTATCATCATTAATAATATTAATTTTTAAAGCTAACATAATTTGGTCTTGATTCATTGCAGCCATATGGTACTTTTGGACAAGGACATTATTGCTTAATTATTGCTCCTGATGATGTGAGTGGCGTCTGGAGATGCTATGCTGCCTTTTGAACTGACATTAGGGCAGGACAGAGCATCTGGCTCAGACTACAAGAGTAGAGATGAGCACCCCTTTGGCCCTTCTACACCTCCTGTTGCTGAGGTGATAACTGGCTTTTTTCCTCTCCTGGGCTCCAGTTCACATTTGCTTCAGGTCCTCTGCTCTGCTAGGTACACTGAGTTACACTGCATTGCTAGGGTGACATGAACTGCAGTAACAACTAAACCCCAACACTTAGGTGGACAACCACAGTGAAGCTTATTTCTTGCTCACAGTCCAAAGCATAATCAGTTCTAGAGCAGCTTTCCTCCACTCCTGGATTCAGGCTCTACACCCCTCCTCTCAGGGCACGGTGGTCATCAGCAAACTGGTCTTCCCACATCAGGGTCATTGCATTTGCTATTGCCTATGTTGATAATGACCTTTCTCCCAGACCTATGGTGAGGGGCTCCACACATGTCAAAGCCTGAAGAGCATTACCTCCAGGAGTCCTTCCCCTGCTGCCACATCAAATAGACACAATCCCCTGGTACGCTCCATCTCATAACCTGATTTTCTCCCAAGTACTTACCAGTGTTTGAAGTAGTATTACTTACTTAGTCCTGTACCTTGTTTATATTGCTCTCTTCCTACTAGAACGTCAGTGTTGTCTATATTATTTTCCACTGGATGTTCATCACTTACAACCCCTGAGAGGTATCAAAAATATTTGTGTAGAAAAGAAAAGGAGGGAAAGTAGGAGGAGTAGAAAGAAGATTCAAAAGGTATAAGTGATGTACTGAAGGTCACGTGTCCAGAAAGTGGCAGACCCTGAACAGAGGAGTCCCCTTGGTCTGAGCTTTTCTACTGTAGACTCTTCTTGGCAGACTCCTCAGGTGGGGACTTATCACTTCATTCCACAGGAAGAAGAATGTGACATCTGACATGCTCTTTCCATGTGGAGATGTTGTGCAGTAAGCCACACCCACTCTCTTCTCAGACTCCCACTTCCCAATTGGCTAGAGTGGGGACTCACGAGAACAAAGGGCAAGGGCATGGTGTCTAAGGGGGCCAACTTGCTCAGTTCCAAGAAAATTTCTGTCCCAGCAGACACACCTCTGATTCTGGCCAGACAGCTAGAGAACTTACTACCCTGACAGATCACACTGCCCTTGCCCCACAAAATATGCCTATTAGCTTTCCAGACCCACATCCACCTCACCTACCTGGGATACCCCAGAGGAAAGGTGGTCTCAGTAATCCAGCCCAAACTGGCCCCCTGGTGCAAGTCCATCTCTCCCGCCACGGGGCATTCTGCAGGCTACAGTCACAGGTGCCCTTCTCCCTGCCTCTGAGGGGAACACTGACCTCAAACTTAGGCGGCTGGTCCCACTCCCATCTGGAAAGCCATACCCAAGCCAAGTACCCCCTCAGAAGCCCTGGCAGGCCTGGGATGCTCTCTCAACTTCAGGGGCCTAAAACATTGCCAGCTGCATTCCTTTCTGTTCAGCCACTCACCTACCTCAAAATGGCCCATTTTATGCTGCTTCAAACTTGCGCACACACCAGTTTCTCTCCTGTTCCTGCCCCCTACTGGTGGGAGGGAGAAAGCAAAAGCAAGGCAGCAGAGTAGAGCATGCTCTTCTTCCATCTCCACCAGTTCATTATCTCTCAGACACATGCCACATTCCCGGGGGAGTAGGAACTAGGGATCTTCTACCTCGGCTCCCTACCTCTGACGTTGGAACATAATGTCTTTAAGATGGTGACTCACTAAAGCAGTGAAAAATGACTAATTATTTTGATCTTCTTGAAGCCAATTGCTTCATTAGTGGATACTCTCCATCCTGGGCCAAGACCAGGTACTGCAGTCAAACTTGGCTGACTCAACCATACACGAAATGGCAGGACAGCAGACCCCTCTCCTTTCCTTAGGTCATACTTGAGCCCCCCTCTCTCTCCTGCTCTAAAATGGACTTTTCCCTCTAAAAATGGGTGTCAACCTAAATCACAGCAGGTAAATCAGAGCAGAATGAAGATGCTCATATTGCGGAAAAACACCCCTTTCCTCACAGTCTGATCATGCTGAAGCTATATTAAAAAGAATGAGATGAAGCAAAAATTCCACTCTATGAAAATGCAAAGAATTCTTTAATGACTCAATACTGGCAGGCTTAAACTGGGGCTGAGATTCACAGATCTGTCAACCAAGGCTGGACC
The DNA here is from genome assembly GCF_019186645.2 of Phyllostomus hastatus. NCBI lineage: Eukaryota > Metazoa > Chordata > Mammalia > Chiroptera > Phyllostomidae > Phyllostomus > Phyllostomus hastatus. The sequence continues at coordinate 15,938,670 of NW_025333622.1, read as the reverse complement.
TGGGATTTTCATTTTCTGAGTATTTGCTATGTGCCAAACACTGGACTAAGTGATAGGGATAAAAGAATGGGCGGGGTGGGGCGGGGGCGGAGGGGGGAGAAGCATAGAGTCTGCTAAAGTTCCAGCTAGGGACTTCCTATTCCATGCTCTTTTGCATCACTCTCAACCCCCTGAAAGTCACCCCTACCTCCCACTCCTGCCATACAAAGTTCCCAGATGTAACATCATAATTAAGTCAACATGCTTCCTCCTTCGACTCCTTCCAATATAACGGGCCCTATAAATAGGAGACCTTTGGAGGCAATGCCTTAACCCATAATGACCCAGAGGGTAATCCATGATGTTATGAGTTAAACCAATGGCAGAAAGTTCAAGCATAGAGGCAAGGAAGTAGGAGACAAATTTGGAGCAGTCCTGGTAACACCTTCCAATAATAGACAGGAGTCCAAGCAAAGGCCTGATTACACCAGAACCAATAAAACAGAAACTGAAAAATGTCAAGTGTGACCTAACTTCAACATCCCATGACACAAGCACATTTTCCCACTTCCTGGAGTTTTCACCAAATTCAATTCAATGACCACGGTGTGATAGAAGAGAGAGAGCCACTCTGGAAATGTTCATCATGTTTATAAGCTCATTTTGCAGAGCACAAAGCCAAGCAGCCAAGGAGAAGCCATGAGCAGGTACCTGAACTGGGGCCTCAAGGTGTATCTTAATTACTGGAATATCCCAGGGCCAGCCCAGGTGCCTATTATCTGAAGTGGTGTACTCATACACTCAGGAGCCATATAAGACAGTATTACTTAGTCAGTTTTGAGTAAAATGACAATCATGACAGTGAAAAGCCAGGAAGGTAGTTCACCAGTCACCACACCAGGCCGTGCAATCCCAGGAGGAAGGCTTATTTACAAGTCGCATGCAAGCAACACATGCAAGAATTACATTGATGCTTCGATAACTCCTAAGAAACCTGAAGTTTTATAAACTGCACATAGGACTAATTTGTCAAGGGTGATACATTCATCTAGCTTTACACAATATGAGGCCTGAGGTCCTACTGAATAAAAAGTGTCATGCTGAAAGTGAACTACTGAACTCTGGACTGCCCTCCTGAGCAAGGACAGATGTTGCTTTTCAGCATGTCATCCACAATCTCTGACACAAGGAGTTCTTTGCTCTCCAGGAAAACTTCTAGAAGGTGCAGGCATCCTGAAGCGCAGGATGCTTCACCTTCCTATTGGTTCAGAACCAGAAAGTATGAAATCAATATGCCATCACACTGCCATCAGCATCTCCTAGGCCTCTCATGGAGCAGTAACAGAATATCTTTCCACCCCTCCCAATTTGGGTGCCACTACTGCAATGGGTTCTTAGCAAGCCCATTTCATCTCTTTGAGGACTGAAAAATATATCACATCCAGATTAAGGTCACATGGAACAACCAAATACCTATTGTAATAGAGGAGGTCTGAAGGGAGGGCTAGAGAAATTAAAAGGATGTTAACTACCTATGGTGTGTTCATGTATGTTGTTTTATGGCCCCATTACCTTAACCTATCCATAAACCATAGAAGACAACCAACTATATTTTTTTAATGGCATAATTTAAAGTCTGGGAATAAAGGGCTGTGCACAGTGCTCTGCAAAACACATACCTATAGGAGCTCCCAGCTCCAATAAGGCCAGTGAGGGCATTCATGGGAAAATCAGAATACTAGAGCAGTAAGACTCATTAATGGTCAGCGTGTTCAACCTCTCATCTTACAGAGGAGAAAACTGAACTCTGTTTTACTCATCAGCCTCCTGTCTTCCTCCTACCTCTTCTGGTTTGTCCCTTATACAGATGTTAGGAAAGATTTCTTATACCCAATTCTCATCATTTTATTCTTTTGATTAAAGTTCCCCATCGCAACCTTCATGATAAAGCTCAAATGCTTTAGTGGCTCTTAATGATCTGGCCTCTGCCTTTCTCTAACCTGTGTGTCTTTTCAATATCCTGCAACACACACATACACAGACATAGACATACACAAGCACATAAACACACACTCCCTCCCCTCCTACTATAACAAACTGCTTAAAGTTCTTAAAATACCCATTGTGGTTATTTTGCTTCCAATAGCCTGAAGTAGCTTATATTGAACCAATCCTCTGTTCAAAGCTATACCCTAATAGAAAATTTAAAATAGCTACCTGGGTGTACTAGAGAGCAACCAAAAGAAGGAAAAAACAGAAAAGTGAGCACTGGATAAGGTTTCTGGGTTTTGCAACTTTTTGCTTGGTAGCAAGCCCCAATCAGCACCCCTGGGAGTGACTAGAAATCAGAAATGTGCTAAATCAGAAGACAGAGTTTGGGGATCTGGAAAATAAAAGGAGAAATACCAAAAAGGAGAGAGCCTCAAAAAGAGCTCCAAATTCTGTATATAAACTCCATTCAAACCTCTAGCTCACCCCTGAGCTATACATGCATTGGAAAGATTCCAAGCACTCCAGCTAAGATTAATAGACCCACCCAGACACTTCACCTTCTGCCCACCGGAGAAAAGATGAAGTTTGGTGTTTGAGTTCAGTCAATTTAAACACCTGCTAAAACAAAAAATTAAAAATACTCTTCAGAGGAACATACTAGAATCCATAGGCTCTATATTATATCATTGGCAGTGTCCAAAATACAATCCAAAATTACTAGACACATGAACATGTAGTCCATACAAGAGCATAGGAACATAGGTAATCAATGAAGACTGACATGGAGATGACCCAGATATTGGGATTAGCAGACAAGGATTTGTCCCACATGGTGTTCTGTCATCCATGCCTTTGCATATACACAACAACCTTTGCCTGGAACACCCCCCTTGCTAGATAAATCTTACTCATCTAATTTCAGGTACTGACTGCTCCAAGAAAGCCTCCTTAGTATACCACATTCCTCCTGATCACTCAAGAACTTGTGGCCTAATTGACTACTTGCCTGCCTCCTCCTTCAGCTTTATTAAGATAAGAGAGTGGATCATTTTTACCTATAGCAACAATAGGCAGCATAGGTTTTATGGTAAGTGTGGACTGAATGAAGTGATGAATAAAGTAACTGAGAGTGACAGTAAAGGTTTGAATACTACTGACTCATGGGTAGCACCTTTGTACTGTGCTCACATGGTCTTGAAACTGCATGAGCCCTTTTCCTCTTGCTATGTGTGATGTAGGCTATTTCTATGGCAAGCAGGATGTGGACATTTAAGTACAAATAAATGCACATATCCTGCATATTTCCAAGCTTGGAAGCCATCTAGCCAGTCTTCTCCCTGATATGCACTTTTCCCAATATGGACCTTTTTCCTTCTTAATATCAATTCCCAACATGCCTAATAACCCTTTGCCTTACACTAGTTACCTTAATTTTAGCAACTTTTATGGAGTGCCTTCTATGGTGCCAGGCAGGCACAGTGCTAAGCATTTACTAAACACTAACTCATTTAATTTTCCTAACCACTCTATAAGAGAAGCAGTATTATTATCACCTTTTACATGTGGCAAAAATGAGACTGTGAGAAGGCTATTTACAAAGTTAGCAATTGGCAAATCCCTTTGCCCACCGTACAAAACAAAGAGACTTCAAGAGAAACAAAATTTTCTCCCATTTTGATACTCCTTAGGTATTTCACTTCTAATTTAAAGAGGCATCCTGAATGAGAATAGTGTGTCTACCCATCATGAAAATCCTCAAAAACCATATGAAGAATTGCTCAGCCAACCTAAAGATAACTTGAGCACATGCTGCCTCTCCATTCTGTTTGAGTTTGTCTTGCCTTTCAAGGGGGTTGAGCGAAAATCCCAAATGCTAAGTCCTGGGAGTAGAGGCATCTCTCTGCTCCTGACTGGGTCTGGTGAGGAGGGGCAACAAGCTGGAGGAATATGGGGAAACATGGCACAAAAGCCCATCATCCCAGCAATATCGACTATTTGTTGGATGTACTGGGATTAGGAAAACAGTCAGAGGGCTGATGTAACATAGTTTCCCAGAGATCATCAGTCTCTGAGAAATCACTGGAGCACTAATGGGATTAATGTGCTAGAAACACTTCTTTGAAGTTTCACCCTGTCCTGTTTTATCCAAAGCTATTTCTTCACTAGCCACAGATCGTGTGCAATATGTGCTATTCCTTTTTTTTTCCTTTTTTTTTTTTTTTTGCCCTCTGAGTATTTATTTGGGTTCTCCCTTATATTCTGGAATTCTTTCTGACTCTGAGACTCAATGTTGAAACTCAGTTAAACATAAATTATCAGAGATAAGACGTGGAAAATCTGAAAGGGCTAAGCCTAGCTCACCCACCCCAGATGAAAAGACATTATTGTCATCAAACACTTTTCTCTATTTCTTAAAGACACTGTGTGCTGAAAACCTTTACAAACACTTGAACTTCAGGCTGATAACCTGCCCGCCCCCCACCACATACACATACTTGGACTCTGTCCAAAAGTTACTTGAAAGGTAACACTCACTCAACATACATCTGTCTCACTTAAACAGAAAAGGATCATTGTATCTCTTCATTAATACTCTCCAAAGCCAGGTTGTGTTCCTCATATCATCATGCCATTTTTGCAGGTGGTGAGATTGAGATATCCGGGGTTTGTAAGTGACCTTCCCAGCATCTCTGAGAAGGGAGGTTAGAAAATTTTGATTCAGATGCAATCTTTTTCCAGTCTCCATTGCTAAGCTCACTGAGCCCCCCTCCAGTTTTAATACTTCAGAAGCTTCCGTTACTTAAACCCAGAGCAGGGAGGGATGCTGTGGAGCAAATACGATAGCAGGTCTGTTTCTTTTGGTAGTCAGGAACAAATTGGAGAGTCTCTCTTTAGCAAACCACCTCAAAAATGAAGTTTCTTATCATTGACTTTGTTCCATTTTTCACAATTTTGTTAAAAAGTAAAGGTTTACACTTGATTCATTTTCACTAGCAGGAACTAAGAGTAGTTTGTTTGAATCACTCACCAGAAATGTGAGGCTCCAGAGAGTCAATCCATGTTTATGTAAGTTTCTCCCAACTCCATAAATTATGGAACTCAATTAAAATGCTATCATGTGCATAATTAGTACTGATAGTGTTCTTAGTTGAACTGAAATGATTTTCTTCAAATCATTATACTGGCTATTAAAATAGTAAAAATATTGTCTTTAAATAGTTTACAAATCAGAAAATGTTCACTGAATGATTAGAAGGCACATCTTTTTGCTTCCCAATTACAATGACTGTCACCACTATACTTACAATGTATATACTTACAATGTATGATAAAGCACCATACATGCTTTACCTCACCTACTCCCTGATCATCTAGTGAGACTTGTATTATTAGCTCCATATTTCTGATGATAAAAGTAGAGTTTAGTGAAGTAAGTTGCTCCGTATAAAACTAATAAGTAGGGGGACTAGAATTTAAACTCTAGTTTGTCTGATTCCAAGTGTCTGCTTCGAAACACTACTCAGTATTCCCTCTTCTCCACTGCAACTTTCCTCTGAGACATGAAGATAATTTCTTTAAGTTACATGCAGCCAAATCGTAGGTGCAGTTGATAAGCCAAAGGCAGCAGTTATAGATCACAATATGGAGACTGCACACAGACAAGTAAAACAATTAGAATCTCTCTTGATTAATTTATAATTAGTCCTAGAACTTTAGATTTGGAATGGATCTTAGAGATCATCCAGTTCAACTCTTTCATTTTACAAATAAGGACTGAAAACCAGAGATGTGAAGGGATTTGTCATGAGTAACAAAACCAGGAGCTGGATTCAAGACCTCTACTGTTGCTATAATGCTCACTATGTCTCACCAAATGAATTTGTCAGCATTCCCTTATGCCCAGCATACCCAGACACCCTGAGACAGAGGAAAGGCAAAACAGATCCAGTGTGTGGCCCAAAGAATGCAGAATCTGTATAACTGAGCACAAAGTGATCAGAATATAGAGGGATATTTAATAAGGCAGCAACTTGGATGACAAACAGGGTCCCATGTGTTCTGGAATGAAGACTCCATGGAGGAAGGTCTTGTGGGCAAGTAGGATGGAGACAGATAAAGAGAGGGAAGAGGGACACCGCAAGCCGTGAGGATGGGAGGAGAAACTTGAGTAGCCTGGTTAAATAGGCATGATAGTAAACAACTTAGTTTTCCAATTACTCAGCAAACTTAAAGGCAAAGATGCTACTTTTGATGTCTGCTACACTCAGTGATATGTGCAATTTACAATAGCTGGTTCCAGGCCAGAGCCTGAGAAGCCAGCTTTGCCTGCAAGTGGCTCCAGTTATGTTTGAGATCAGCCACTACAAGCTTTGCTTTGTACTAGGTCCATGACTCTGACTAGCCATTATCATCACTGGAATGAATGCCTTAGAGGCCAAGGAAAATGCACGGAGGCCAGAGTCATTGCAACATCCATCCAAAATCCAGGGAGAGTGGGGAGAAGGGCCTGACTCAGCAATGGTGATCTCACTTGCCAAACTCTTCTGACACCTGGACCAGACTCGGAGACATTTCTGGATCTCCTTTGTCTGTAAACCTTCACCTCATGGTGAAAGCCATTCTCCTTAGCCTCTTAGAAAACAGAAAAGGGTATACATGATGCCTCCCATCAGGAGATAATAAGAAAAGTGGCCAGTCTGGTTACAAGGCTATGTATGGGCAGCAGTGTGGAAGAAGCACAATGGATTACAGAAAGGAACATGGGGCACAGAGTCCAGAGAATTAGGTTCCCCCAGTCATAATCTTTCTGTATGAAATAGGCATGGTGCTTGTGTCATTTCAGTGTTGGTGTCCTTATCTTTAAAGGGAGCATACTCATGCCACATACCTGAAAAGCTGTTATGAGGTTCAAACAACATACAAGGAAATTCACGATAAACTCTAACGCATTATACCAATTTCAGTGGTTATATTTTTAAATAGGGAAGGGCTATCCATGGGTTTTCCAGATACATGGGAAAATTAGGGACAGAAATTATTCCAGTTTAAATTAAGGTGCTCAAGAAGGTCACTTGCTTTGTGTTGGTTCTCAAGTGGTCCACAAAAGCACACTGATCCAGAAATCTCATCTCAGCAAAGTTCTGTGTTCACATGCAGCATGGACATCAAATCTGGGAATGGCAAAACGACTCCTAATAAGTTACCCTTTGGGAAGCCCCTCCCACTGGCCAGGCAGTATGCTAGGGGTTCTATATTCATCATCTGTAATTCTCTTTGTGCGGAAGGTAATGTCTTCCTGCCCAGTCTTCTATTTACTACTCTGCTATTAATGAAGAGCACTTGCATCCCTCTTTCCACTCCATTTCTAGCTCTCTGTATAGATGAGTAGCTGCTCTAATTAGTTATGCCCAGGGATATTCAATAGGTAAGGTTAGTGTACATCAAAAGTATGTCCTCCTTATTCATTCATTTCTGTGGATGATATAGAAAGGACCACATGCCTCTGTGAACTTTTCTTGTTCATTTCCTCCAACTTTCTCTTGCATTCCCATCCTCTATGTACAAAGCAAGCTGACTGGTGGCCGGTCTCTACAGAGGTGAAATCATTACCCTCACCCTAGCTGGACAAATGGGCCATGACCTCCTGCTCAAAACCAGCTGGTCTGGAATCAATGGGAGGAGACAAGGGGCCTCAATGGGAGGGTGGTTATCAGGTGCTGGGTGAGCACTTCAAGAAAGCAGTCAAGTCTCTTACTGGCATGCTGTTCTTTGGTAAGACCCTCTTTGAGAGAGCCCAGGAAGGGGAGAGAGTGAATGGGAGGATCTGAACCAAAAGTGAACCCCTGAACTCCTAACACAAACAAACCTGCAAGATAGGCATTTTACAGATGAGAAAACTTGGGCTTACTGTTAAACAATGTCCACAACCTTAAAATCTCATAGGAAACACAAAATAAGAAAATATCATAACAGAGAATAACTAAGTACCAAAGTCAGTGACAGCAGTTCTAAGTGCAACAGGTCAGGGTGTATTTATCAAGTGCCTCTGCTTCCAAACATCACTTCTTCAAACAAAACAAAACCAAAGTTCCCCAAACCATGTCCGCCCCCTTAGTCACCAACAAGGTAAACGAGTTGGCAGAGTTTTATCTACAATCTCCAGCTTGGCTTTCTTCAATATGGGCTCAGAAACCAGACCCGCTAGAAGCCAGGGCACACCACTGTTTGCCAAACAGCATCCTGGCACATCTCCACACACACCTCCATCCTCCAACAGGGAGCACTTTGGCTGTACCCTAGAAAGTGCAAATGACTTCTCTAAGGCAAGAAAGTAGGCCATGATCCCTATCACTTCTCATGGCTCGAGGCTCCTGCTCTCTCTGATTCATTTGCCTCTTGGAACATTTATCTCTGCTGCCATGAGGCTGTGTGATGTTGGCTGAATTGTGGGGAGAGTGAGCAAGCTGGGCAGCAGCACTGGCCCCTCAGGCCAGTCCTTAGCAAAGTGGTGAAGCAGGTCAGTGTGGTTGATCTTTGGGGCCCTCACAGCAATCCTTGCACAGCCCCCTCTGCCCTCAGCCCAGCTCCCAACAACTCCCTAGAAATGGGTAAGCTAGTATTCAGTGCCCTCATCTCTTCACTACCAAAGACCCCTTTCATATTGCACCACATCAACACACCTTTGGCAAGGGTTTACCAACAAGCTATATTAATAATTATTATCTCCCCCATCATTCTTTTTTTAATATTTTTTAAGATTTATTCTTAGAAGGAGGGGAAAGGAAGAAGAAAGAGGGGAAGAGAAACATTGATGTGCAGGAGAAACATCAATTGGCTACCTCTCACACACCCTCAACTAGGGACCTGGCCCTCAACCCAGGCATACGCCCTGACTGGGAATTGAACCAGTACCTTTTGGTTCCCAAGCTGTCACTCAATCCACTGAGCCACAGCTGCCAGGGCCCCCTGTCATTCTTATATTTATCAAAGATAGCTGGCTACTAACCAGAGCATCTCATCAGCATGGGAAAACTAAAGCAATACCAATCAATACATACTCTTTCAATTAAGAGCAAAAAACCTTGACATTTTAGCTACTCTTTATAGCCTCATCTTGAATAAATGGGCAATTCCCATTAAGTGTTTTCAAATATTAAAAAGAGCTCTCTGGCCACCCTTATGATTTTTATGAGGCACAGGAGTAGGGAATTCCAGGTTGGAAATTACCATGAAAATGGTTCATAGCATCTTTCTTTTTAGAGGCATTTGGATTTGTTTATATTCCAATGTACTTCAAGACTCAAAGTATTGAACCTCAAATAATAAGATTTCAGGTAGCAGAAGCTTAAATATTGGTGAGTCAGGAGAGCTGAGGCAGAGCCTTCCTAATGGCCCCATTCTGCCAAAGCTAAGGAGTGTTCTGCGGATGCAGTAAGGTTGACCTTGATGGTGAGAGGCAGGAGAGAGAAAACACACCCAGGTCCAAACCACCATGGTCACCCATCTATCAAGTGCTCACTATGTGCCAGGCACTGTGTCTCTAGGAACTGTGGCTATGGCATGCCTCTTCCCTTTAGAACAGGGGTGTCAAACTCATTTTCACTGGGGGCCACATCAGCCTCGAGGTTGCCTTCAAAGGACCAAATATAATATAATAATATGTAAAAATGTAACTACTTCTTAACTAGGGGAAAGGGGCTTAGCGCTGCTGCCAGGTAGAAACAAGATGGAAGACTGAGCCCCATGGGCCTTGTGTTTGCCACCTGTGCTTTAGAAGAAAAGGCAAAAGGTACCACTCCTGACAACTACCATTCCAGAGCATGAAGAAAGCATAACTGAGACCACATTAGAGGCACAGCCACATCCAGCAGAAATCTAGGGAGAGTCTGGGACAGGCAGTCACTACACCCTTAAATTTAGGGTCCCAGCAGCATGATCCAGAACAGGAGCAATGAATAAGGGCAAAAGCTAAAAAAGGAAACTGTGTCAATGCCTGGCACCTAACACATGCTCAAAAACAGACTTGTGAATAAATGAATGGACAACATAGGACTCTCATTTTATTTCTATGTGAGATAATTCCAAAGAAGATAGCCACTTATGGGCAATAAGCTATTTATTTTTTCCAATTTTTATCTGTTACAAATCCACATAATTTAAAGAGTCAAATAGTTCTAAAAGAATCGTTGCAATCAATCAAACCCATGGTTTTCCTCTTTACTCCTCATTTCCCCTTTTCTAACAACCATTTCAATTCCTTAGTTGTTTCTTAGTTGTTGGTTTAGGTATTTAATTCTGTATTTTAAAATGATATGCTCGCCCTGCCTGGCGTAGCTCAGTGGATTGAGCGCAGGCTGCGAACCAAAGCATCGCAGGTTCAATTCCCAGTCAGGGCATATGCCTGGGTTGCAGGCCACAGCCCGCAGCAACTGCACATTGATGTTTCTCTCTCTCTCTTTCTCCCTTCCTTCCTTCTCTAAAAATAAATAAATAAAATCTTTAAAAAAAAAGATACACTTATATAGCTTCTTGCTGATTTTTACCCATTTTCCCTACCATGGAAAGTGAAGATTTAACACTTTCACCACACACATTGTCCTCAATAGCTATATCATAATTTAATTTGGATCAATATCCTATGTCTGCATCCCAACTGAAGGACCCCCTTTCCACAATATACTGCCCCTCTCCTCCACTGGATCCTGTTTCCCGAATTCCATGTCTGCCTTGGTTTGGTTTACTCTCTCCTGCAGTAAAGAACTTCCTCCAGTAGCTTCCTAAGAGGGTGCATAGAAACTAAGTTGTTGGTTTTTGGTTTGGGGGCAGGGAGAGGGGTTGTTCTTTTGATTGTTGTTGAGACTTCTACAGGTCTGAAAATATCTTTGTTCTGACTTGTTGCTTGAGTGATAGTTTGGACAGATATGAAGTTCTCAACTGAAAATCATGTTTAGAGTTTTGAGGGCCCTGCCTCACTGTCTTTTAGCTTCCCCTGTCAAAATGCCTGAAACCAGGCTGATTCTTGATTTTTCAATATGTTCTTTTCTTTCTAGAAACTTGTAAAACCAAGTAATTGCCCCTACTTTTCTGAAATTTCATAATGATTTACCCTTGTTATAGCCCTATTTCACCCATTTGTGTGCACTGAGCCCTTTCAACCTGGGGACAAATGGCCGCTAGAGCTAGGAATTGTGCTAGAGTTGTCTCACTAATGATTTCCTCCCCGCTGTTGTTTCAGTTATCTTTTTCTGAAAATTCTAGCATTCAAATGCTGGACTAAGACTGATCATCTAATTGTCATACTTTTTTCTAACTTCCATCTGTGATTTTTTCCCCCCAACTGTCCTAAAGATTCATCAGTTTTGTTTTTCAACCACTCAGGGTCCTCACCTATCACATCTGTAATTTCTAAGAGTTCCTTTTTGTTTCTTGAATTGTCCTGTTACATAAAAATAAGCTTCTGTTTCAGAGATGTAATATCTTCTCTTATCTCTCTAAAGATGGAAAAGAATATTGGTGATAGTGGTGTCTTTTAGTTTTAAGTTTTCTTCACCTTGCATATTCTATTTTAAATATGTACCATTTGCTTGCTTGTTTTAGTATCTATTTTCATTTTAAGGGACTTACTCAAATATCTAGGTACCCTTAATTGACTAACCATATTCAAGAATTAAACAACAAAAAACTGACAGGACCCTCTGAGTAGTAAGTGGGACTTGTCAAACAGGCCTACATAACTGTTCTGTTGGGTAGACCACGATGTATCTTTAGAGCTTTCTTCTTCAGGCCATCCACTTGGACAGAAGGATGTGCAAATCTGCTGCCTAGAGTGTACAGGCCTAGAAGCTGGCACTGTAAGAGTCACATGGGGAGAAAGCTCAGAAGTCTCAGTCCCTATATTCATCCCTCGCATCCCCCTAATTGTGCCAGCCACACCCAGGCCAGAGAGCCTCTCCTTCACCTTCAATAGACAGTGACCCTCCAGTCTTCATCTGAAGTGGTAAAGTGTTGGCTGCTAGAACCGGAATGGGTATCTGGGATTTAAATACATCTTAAACACATTTTGAACCAATTCTCCAGTTTTTAGCCCCATTTTCACCGCCCCCCCCCAGAGATAGCTGATACCACTAATTCCCAAGCATTTTGGGGGTTATCAACTGCAAGTTTAATTGTCTCAATTTTCCCCACTGCAGTTTAGGGCTCAGCAAATTGTATGGGCAAAGTAGTCTCGACTTGTCCATCTACTTTCCAGCTTTCAAAACATCATAGCTGCTACCACAGGGGTGCATGGAGTCAGGGTCTCTCTGGCAAGTTCAGGATTCAACTCCAACACCAGGGGCCATGAAAGAATTGCTTCTTTGGTGGGGAAATGGACATTGACACTGCTTTTAAAGAGTGCTGAAGGACACCTCCGTCCACCATAGCCTAGCTTGTAAAATTTGTGTATGCCATCAAACTGTGATGAGACTATGTAGAAAAATCTGCTAAAAATAAAGGGGAAAAAATCTGGTAGAGCAACTATGCACTGAACACCAGATTGATTTAATTGAGGTTGGTCATAACCAGAAACTGGAGGAATGGGTAGGCCTCTGCAAACTCATTGGGGAAAGAAAGTCCTGTAAAACAGTTGGCTGTAGTTTGTGGTTGTTAAGGACCCTGGCAAAGAATCTCAAGCCAAATATGTCATCCAAGAATATTTCAAGTACAAAAAATAAACAAACAAAAACTGAGCCCTCATGTATATATATGGTTGTTGCTGTCTTCTTTCCCACTTATTTTTGTCTTTGTAGTTTATGAAGATTCCTTTATTATCATTTAAGTGTGGTTTTAGAGGAGAGCATTCAATCTGCTAATTTTACCTGCAATTTCTAAACTGCTATCCGTTGGTTATTTGCGGGGTGGGGGGAGAGGTGGATTTCCATATCACTTTTTCTACTTTTGTAAAACATAGCATACATTTAGAAAAGTATATGACATGTTCTTGCAGATTAATGAGTAATTATAAAGCAAACTCTCATGCATCAATTATCCAGATCAAGAACACACCCTGCCAGCACCCAAGAAGCCCTTTCCCATGTGTCCCTCCCACTCTGTGACCCCGTCCCTTGTCCCAGTCAACACCACTACCTTGACTTTTGCAATAACCATTTCCTGACTTTCCTTTATGGTTTTACCACTTATGCATATGCACCTTTAAAGATAGTTTAATTCTGCCTGGTTTTAGTTTTATATGAATGGAATTCTACTAAACATACTCTTTCATATTGTTTCTTTCACTCAATGGTTATGTTTGTCAGATCCGTTCTTGTTATGTCTATGCTATTGACTTTTTTCTGCATCTGTACCCTTTAATGAAAAACACTTTATACCATTAATAACAAAAATGAGAGGTGTTCGAGAGCTGTGGAGTAAAGAAAGAGAAGTTAAATAATTTGCTGAAAGTTTAAGAGAAAATCCTCCAATTCAGAAATAGTCCTCTCTGAAGTGTGGAATATAATTAAACATAATTCAAAGCAGGTATGAAGCTCCCCTAAAATGGCTTTCCAGGGATGTTTGGCTCATCCTCCCACCTCTGGGTAGGTTGAAACTAGTCTATGTGCCCTTTCTTAATCAGAAGATGCCCTGGTTTTGACTTGGTGATATCTTCTCAGAGGTGGTCAGTGTCTTCTCTCGGCAATCCAATATATTCTTATAGTGCTTTTAAGTCAGCCACAGCCCCAGGAGGCATGAATCACAATGACTACTAATTCTTTATATGAAAAAAAATAGGCTAAAGTCAGAAATTCCTTAGCAAACAATCCAGTTATTCTAGTCTGTTGTAAGAAGGCCAAAAAAAAAAAAAAGATTAAGAATATGGCAATTAAAACTAATTTGGAATAGAATTTTAAAAACCTCCTTAAAAATCCTTTTAGGGTCATCCTATTTTTTTAAGATAAGGAAACTGAAGCCCCAGTGAGATAAAATTATCTTAAATCACAAAGCCCGTTGGCCTCTGCTGCTCTCTAGGCTGCCGTCTCCTCTTCTGTGGAGGGCAGGTGTTGTACTGCATGACCTCTAAGATCCTGTTGTCTACAGGTAAATCAATCCCACACCAAGGGAACAGCCATCAGAGAAAATGTATTCTTCATGCTCTATGTCCTCCATGAAAAACAAGGTCCATTACACATCAGGAGTGTGACTGTGTGCGTGCACACACATGCACTTAAGTAGTTTTAAACAAAGGGAATTATGTCTACATTAGGAGAGTCTTCCCACAATGCCACAGGATTCATCCCCCTATAACTCAGTACACAGAGGGAGATCACACCGACACCCCAGGAAGGCAGGATGGGCTTTAGGAACACAGAACTGCCTCTGGAAACAAGTCTGAAGACCACACTGCTTCAGGGAGCTTTCATGAAGTAATCATGAAGCACCCACCTGCCCTGTGTCCTACAGGGAGCTTCTGTCTCATTGGCAAGCCAAGACTGATACATAAAACTGTGAGAAAACAATAAACTCTGATCAGATATTCTGTGCCTTTGGAATTGAGATAAGGAAGAACACAGCCTGGGTAGGAATCATAAGAGCAGGGATCTTCTGGGCTTTAGTTTCTTCTCCCATAGCAAACTGCTTGGTGAACCCTCAGTGACTTCTGTCCCGTGGCCCTGGCTTCTCTCCTCAGGAAATCCCACAGCACTGGAGCTGCAGCCAGAAATACCGGGGACTCCAAACTCAAACACAGGACTCCCTGCTGGGAAACCTGGGTCCTAATCCTGAGTCCTTCACTGGCTCACACCGGCCTCAGCCTTGGCAAGAAGTCTCCCTTCCTCTAACACCTCACTGTCCCTACTTCTAAGTGAGCACCAAGATGCTGACCACAGCCGGCCATGACTGCCATGAATGAGGCAGGGGGCAGGAGGACTCGAGCGTTCACAGGAAAGAGGGAGCTCTGTACATCTGAGGTGGCGCAATCTGACAAACTGCTTTCTGATCACCTACCCTCTGTCTCACTGCCAGGTCACCTGAGTCTCAGCCTTTCCAAGCCTGTCAGCCTCTCTCCCTCCCCAGCCAGTCTCTGCAGCACATGACTGGAACGGGATGTAGGGCTTCTCAGTTTGTTTTCTAAGTAGCCTGTCACTGGGGGGAGATGACAAAGCCTCCTTTTGCCAGGAAGCACCCAGCATTTTTAAATGGGGAGCTTACGGAGAAAAAAAAATCCTCTCAGAAGGTCTGTTGACTTTTACAAAGGAAATTCCCTGGTCAGACAAGAGACCCCTGAGGTATCAACCAGGGGAAAAGATGAAGTCTTACTTTTCTTCTTGAATTTAAAAGAACTTTTGCCCGGCATTTGGGGAGGGAGGGATCAGAGTGGGGGCAAGGGAAAAGAAAGGTCTGAGGAAGATGAAAGTGCAATTAAAGCAGCAAAGCCTGGAGGGATTCTGCGATCATTTAGCTTTTCTGAGATAGACAATATTGAATACTTCACCAAGTACATCCCTACTATCTTATCTATGGCCCATGCCTATGTGCCTCCAAACAAAGAAGGCAAACACCATTCTCTTCACTTCCCATAAGGAAAGTTAAAAGATGAAATGATGGAAGACATTTCAACAGAGGGCTGATATAGCCTACACTGGAGAAAACAAGCAGAATTCCAGTTTGGAGTCTGCCTTCCCAATGAGCATAGTCCCTGGTTCCTTCCCACTGCAGGGAATTCATCCACCTCTCTCCACCTTAGTCAAAAGCACCTCCAGGCACAGAAGGAGAAATGCTGCACAATTCCACTTCTGTGGCGTCCCTACAATGTTCATATTCAGAGAGACAGAAGGTAGAATGGTAGTTGTCAGGCCTAATGGGTGTGGGGAATGGGGAGTTAGTGTTTACTGGTTACAAAGTCTCAATTTGGACAAATGAAAAAGTTATACAGGTGGTGGTAGTGATGATTGCACAACAAGGTGAAGGTACTTAATGCCATTGAACTATATTGTGCTGTGTGCATACTTTAAGTGATTAATGTGATAAATTTTGTGTTACATGTTTTACCTCAATTTAAAGAAAAGGTGGTCCACCCTAAAATGGAGGAGTTATATGAGCAGAATGCCTCTGTATGAGTGCTATCTCTCATTAATCTCAAGAATAAAGGCCAGTTCTCAGACCCTTATTATAAAAGGCTATTTTAGAACCAAGAGATAACAGGTAGGATTGAAAGGAAGACCAAGCACCCCACTGACTCCTTGGACACTAACATTCATTATTAAAGTTAAATCAGAAATGAGGCTATTAGCCTTCATTCTCCTAGTCTGCACTAGCCTGAGCATGATGAACAGCCAAATGCTTCAAACCACTTTTTATGGAATTCACTCCCTGAGCCTCCACCTATCAACCAGTGTCAATTCTCTGTGACCACTTCCAACCACTAGGAGCATCCAAAATGGGATAACAGCCCTCGTAGCTCCCAGTACAAAGGGTTGCAGTACCAGCACCAGTGGGATTTACAATCTTTCCCACAGAGTACACCAGCCCTGTATGAGATGGGAACCAGAAGAGAAGAACAGAAACAATGGACTTCCATGATCTGGTTCTGGCATCCTGCCTTTTTCACGGCACTTCAAGTTGGCCATCCTGTGCAACTGCTGCCTTAAGTTTTATTGAGAGTCCCAGTAAGGAAGGTATAAGAGAGTATAAATTAAGCTGTAGTTGACAGAGACTAAAATAACAGGGCTGACACATGTGAGTCACTATCAACTGTCACATGGACATCCAGGTTGGTATGATGTATCTCCTCCACCATCATCAGCAACACAGGCACCTTTGGCATGGTCACTCCTCCAGCCTTGGGTATTGCTGTGGTCAGCAGGATCTGAAATGGCCCATCACCATAACTGTATTTAGGCCAGCAGGAAGAAGGAGAGTGGATAGGGTGGCCACACCTTTTCCTTTAAGGGCCAAACCTGGAAGCTGCACCACACTGATGCTGACACCCCATTGGCTAGAACTTAGTCCCACAGCCTCACTAACCACAAGGGCTACAAACTGTAGTTTGTTATTGCAGGCAGTGATGTACCCAGCTAAAAATTCTATTACTATAACAGATAGGAAGAACAGATAATGGGTGACCCAAGTCCTTTTTTGTCACTAATGAAGTCTGCACCCTGTGTTGTTCGAATCACCCCCACCATAACGTGCATACCATACTGTGGTCAACTGCATTGTGGCTGAACTGCACATCTGATGTCATCCTCAAGCTAAAGGACCATGACTGTGATTATCAACGAGGCACTGAGTTCCAAACATCTCAGACTAGTTGAGGTACTAGAAGCAGGAGGGTTTAAAATCTGGCTGGATAGAATGACTGTAAGTCATCCACTGGTTGCTACACCACTGCTTACTTCAAAATCTGTGTGAGGCATGCTACGTCCCTGGAGCAACAGAGGTTCTGGCAGGTAACAGCTACTGAAATGAACCTCTGCCCAATCTTTGGCTCATCCACCCATGTATCAGAATGGATTCCTGGGGGTCCACTGGCCTATGCATTTGAGCTGGCAGAAAACAAGTTTAAAATGTCTCCCAAAGTGGCATGGTATTATCTCTACATTTCTATAGCAATGTCATCATGACAGGGGCCAAGACAAGGCATAAACTTCCCTTCTTCATCAACACCAAGCCATTTCTGCAAACCTGGCCCTGTGCCCACCTTTACAACTCGCTCTATGACAAGTGCTTGTTCTCTAGCTGGGATGTCCTGAGCCTCCTGGCCAGATCCCTTGGCCTGGCTACTGAAAGGGATGTGTGATAGGGACAGAGTCCAAGGCCAATAAGTCTTTTCTGCAGAGTTGCTCCTGAAAAGGGAAAAATGATTTTCAGTCCTGCTACTCCAAACCCATGCAAATGCCTTGTAAATGATCAGTATAGCGTTAAGTCTATGAAATGGTTCCTCAGTCAGACACCCATCCCTGCCATCCCAAACCCCATTTTCTAGCTACCACCAGTCAGCCAGCAGTGGACACATAGAATACTGGCTCTTTGGACCACAACAAAATCTTATCTAGCCTCAGTTTCCTCATCTTGTTAAGTCAGAATTAGATTAGCTGATCTTCGAGTTTTCTTTCAGCTCCAATGACTCATAAACCTTGATTCCTCCCACATCAAGTTTAGCTGCATCTACAGGGATCCCAAAGCACTTGCAGAATCTGTTGTGAACAATGCACAAGAGTTCAGCGGCACTCAGTGAAGTCTGTACTGTTACTCGTTCTTCTCCATAATTGTCAAGACAGACAGACCAAGCATGAACTCAGCTGTTAAGAGATAACCAACGCAAAGGGAAGCACACAGGACTCAAAGACACAGGCTGCCTCAGACCCTTGGCACCTGCCAGAGGTAACATGAACACTATGTTTCACATATCCTCTTCCTAAGAGGCATACCCTAAGTGCTTTAAAAGGGATTGTTATTAAATCAAGAAAACAGAAGAGGTAGATACAGGTCTCCTTTGAGAAAAAGGGAAGAAGAAGCTGAAAAATAAAACTTGAGGGTTAAATTTTGATTCTGTGCCATTGTCTTTAACACACCAATGTAAGTAAGTATCACTGCATGCCATCCCATACATGTTTTTTTTCACCAAAAGCCTTTCCCACCGGTGCTCACAGAGGTAATGAAATTAGCCTTACCTATTCTAAAGTCACCTGACTTTCTAGAGGAGAGGGAATGCACTGCTGCATCAATGCTGCTTTGTAGCTTGGAAGCCCTCTTTGGAAATTCTGAGGACAGGGTATCATGATGTGAACAAACTCTTCTTCCTCATTGGTGGGCATTCCTCATTCTGAGCGCTTGAGACTCATCCTGGAATGCCCTCTGCTCTGTTTCCCAGGGAGTGGTGGGAGATTGGGATGGAGGGATGGCTTCCTTATTCCTTTGAGTTCTCTTGGTCAGTCAGCTAATGGACACAGGCCTTCTTCTAGAGACCAAGGCCAAGGCTTTCCTATTCTACCACTTTCCTTATTCCAGCCAGACCCTGACTCATCTCAACATGCAAATTCCAGGCCAGCCAGACCTGGGACTGAGTGCCAGCTTCTCAGGAGCATGGAGAGCCCCTGCACTAATGGGGAGGGCACTGGTCCCTTTATGGGGGCTGTTCCTCTCACCACCAGATTCCATCACATCACAGCTATCTGCTGCCCATTCTGCTGGATCCCTGACTCCCACCATGTGGTCTCTGTATCTGATACTCTATCACTACTTGTCATAACCTAGATCCTTATCCTTGCTTCCTGCTGACGGACCCTCTGTGACTCATAAAGCCAGTCCGGTTCCCTAAATTCTGCCTGCTGATCAGATTGCCCAGTCACTGGCTGCCTCCCAGGCCCAGCCTCCCAGCTTTCCCAGCAGTCTTACCTTGGGGTTGTCTCAGCCTGGATGTGCATGTGCCCTCTAAGAGTTGGGCTTCCTTATTTGGGCACTGGTTCTCATAAGTCCAGTTCCACCTGCTGCCCTCAGGTGACACAAACCTCCCGCACTGCACTTCAGGACATCATCTCTTACTCAAGGGCAGTCCTGATCCAAGAAACCCTTTGATGTGGTAGATAGTTAACAGTCAGGAAAATTAACATACTATTGGAAACTAGAAAAGGCAGTAGTCTTTACTCTATTACTCTAAGAATTCCTGCAGCTGGGATTCTCCTAGACTCCTGCTTTCCAAGGCACATCAATAGACATAATTCTCACAACTGAAACATTAAATGGGTCCTGGGGGTTTTTAATGAGTTTTGGATAGGAGAAGGGACTATGACATTTCCCATGATGTTTTGCCAGGTCTGTCTCTTTCCTTTGGCTTTGAGCCAGGAATGGATGCAAACTCAGCTTGATTCTTCATACTGGCCTGGTACAAGTCTCCACATGTACATTTGTCTGAGCATTTCCAAAGGGTCATGAGAACAAAGCACAAAATCCTGAGATGAGTCAGGGCTGTCCTTTCCTCCTCAGCCTCAGACATTCACATCCCTTTGCGAGTTCTCAGATCTAGCAAACTCATCAGTGTCTGAGGTAATTCCACATAAGCCCCAAATGCCATCTTGAAAGATTTCTTCTGCCGTTCAGGTGACCTGAAGACCACATCTTTCCAGATGCAAAATATCATTACCCAGATGACTTTGGGAAGAAAATCAAATCCTGTGTGGAATCTCTACTAAATAAAGGCCAAAGAAACAAATTTCAGGGTTGGCCCAAACAGGCAGCAAAACCATGAGTCCCGCAGTCACCCGCCACTTGCCTGCAGGGAGGCTTCTAGTAGTGCACAGGCCACAGAAGCACATGTCTCAGGACATGCCTCCAACTACCCACCTGCTTACTCCTGTGGTCTCAGACACCAGACACCCCCCTCCCAGGCCCCTTTGACTCCATACCTGGGGTAGACATACTTGTAAATATTTAGTACACTGAAAAGGACAAAGTACACTATATGACCATAGCTAGGTTGCCTTGCCTCTAAACCTGCTTCCTTGTTCGCAAACAAGAGATGAAGACTTTAAAATTTCAGAATTGTTATAAAGATTAAAGTTCCTGGTACATGGCATGTGCTCTAGAATTATAGTAGTAATAGTTATTAGTGTAATTAAAGGTGAATGGCAGCTAAATAGAAGATGTGACCCAGAAGCCCTGGTTTGTAGAGCTCTGCCCAAACCAGAAAGCCCTGGCCTAGCTGCGGAAAGAGTTTGGTTACATAGACAATGTGGACAGCAGACAATAACCCGTGGAATCTCTAAACAGTGACTGGAAGACAAATTCAGAGAGATACCTCCTTGTCCATAAGTGGGATCAACATCTCCATGGCAGGTCTTTTCAATGCAATATTTTAATATGAAAGGCAGAGTTGACATTTCCAAAAGAACTGTCAAGAGGAGGGAGTTTATTTCACAGGAGATTTATCAGAGATTTCTGCAGTTGTATGGATGATTGGTTTGCTGCAGCGTGATGTATTTAGGCTTTTCCCTGCCTCTTTCTCAATTCTCAAGTCCCCTCAGAGATTCCTTTATGACTTTATAATGCTAATTCCCTCAAATATTTTTGAAAGATTTGACAGCTTTTACATAAGTGCATGTGTGTGTATATATGCATGCAAACATACAAACAATAAAAAAGCCCTAGAAGTTGCATAAATACATTCCTGTTCCCAGCATCCTACTATCACTAGCTGTGCTGACAGCATATTGCTCTCCAGCGGGACCCTGCACAACTGACAGTGGTAATCCAAGGATTGTGGATCAAGAACACAGAAAACCCAACTGTTAAGGGGTAAATTTTTCAAAATGATTCACCTGGGAGAAAACTTACTGCCTATTACCAAAAAAAATCTCCCAAAAGGTACAAGAGAGTTGAAAGAAGTCTCCTTTCACTCTATAATTCACATTTCCCTCTCCTTCCAATTTGGTTGTAGTATTTGCATAATTTTCTTTTACATGTTATTGTCTGAGAATATGCTTTCTCTCCACTTCCTCTCCATGGTTCCTGTTCCTCCAGTTAATTCTGAACCTCACTCAATCTTTTCTCTCTCCATTGCCTCACTTGTTCTGCCTTCTCCATCAATAACTGAGTTCATGGAAATTATCTAACATGTCATAAAGAAGCGATAGGTCCCTGGAAACTATTTCATAGCAGATCATTTTGGCGAAGCCCCAACAGCAATAAAGCTCTGCCCATATATGGCATTTTGCTCCCCAAGGCTGCCTGAGGACGCTGTCAACAATCCTCACAGTATATTAATGTCACACAGAAACTTGCTGTCTGGAAGGGAGCTGGCCTGGCTACAAGAGAATCACCATAAACCCCTGCAGTACACTGTTTCTAACTTTCCTTCGTCTATGGTCGGCCCAATTTCTTGAAATTTAACTAAAAGGGCTCAATTCCATTGAGGCCTCTGAAACAGTGAACAGGCAAATCTCGACATGCTGGGGGCTGCCACCTGTCTCAGAGACTTGTTTGTTTTGACTTTCCTAAATGCCAGCCTTCATCCTTAAAGCACTGAATGTTGTAGATATAGAGACAGGGATAAGAACAGAGCTAGGGACAGAGATATGCCTTAGAGGGAAATGGTTTTGCTTTGATAACTGGAGGGGCTGAAGTGTTCTTCAGGGGGACTTGTCTGCCCTCTCTCTCATTGGCCCTCACCTGGGTCCCCCGCTGCCCTCTTCCCTGCTTCTATCCCTCTGTCCTCCTTCCCCACACCTAGCCTTTCTTGTGTCATATTAACCCTTAAACATTTATTTGGAAGAATGCAGGACCTGAAATGTCAAAAGTCCTTCTGTGAAAAAGAGAGGAAATGCTGAAGATCCTCCATGAGGTGGGATTTATGCTCCTCTTCCTACCAGGTAAGTAAACACAATGAAGTATTGAGAGTAGACAACAATCTCTTCAAACTTAATGGAAAAACAAATAATTAAATGCTACCAACAAGAGAAACAGGGGGTGCTTTTCCAGGTGGTTTTGCTTTTGTCTCAGTCCTGCCCTCCTTCCGGTCAAGCTCCACCGCTTCCCGGTCTCCCTCGCCAGCGGCCTCATTCCAGGGCTGCCCTCTCCTCTGTCTCCTGCAGCCCCAGCACTCTCTGCCTCCAGGTGCAGTGCGAGGAATTACGTACAATTTATCCTGACTCCCCAACCGAACTGCACACCCCTTGTCACATACTGCTACTCAATAAATATTTATTTTATTAATGATGACAGTAAGAAGGTTATTCTGGTTCTGATGCTGACAATAGTCATGCTCAAGTGCCACTTTCCAAGTGAAGCCTTTCCCAAGTATAACTAAAGTCACAGAGCAAGAAAAGGCCCAGAGAGATTCTCAAGTCCTCTTTCCCTTCTCTCAACTACTATTGCAGGATTCTCTAATAGATTCTTGCAACTGAATCTGATCCTAAACTCAAGGGTGGGACCCATTCTCTGGCCTCCACTGCAGACTCCTTCTGCAATCCAAAGACAAGACAGATGCCCAGCACAGTGACAGAGCAGAGTGGTGATAACAATGCCCTATCTCCTGTAGTCACCACCCCTCCTGTGGAATTAGGCACTCAATAACAAAAATAACAATACCTTGCATTTGAATAATGCTGCACAATTTTCTAAGAGCTTTTAAAACCATTATCTCTAATGAGATAATGCTCCTCACAAAAAGCCTGTGGGTTAAGTAGGTATAATTAGCAAGAGTAACAGATGGAAACTGAGGCTCAGAAAGGTTATGCAACTTGCCCAAGGGCAGAGAGCCAGGATAGCATTTCTGGTCCCAGGTCAGCAGCACTTTCTCTGGGTCTGCAGGGCTTCTCCAGCCTCTTGAAAGGCCAGGCAGGAACTATCAGGAGAATTCAGCAAGACAGACAACGCCAGGAAAATCCACACCTTCCACCAAACCCCACACTTAGCAATACCTGACATCTGCAGCAACAGAGATTAACCTAGTGTTTCCCCCACAACGTCTTCAATAACTGAATGTCCCTTGCCCAGGGCCCAGTGCGTGGAAGGCACTCTGTGAGTGAATGAGAGTTGAATGAGCAAATGATGAAAAATAAATGAACAAGCAAACAAGTGCCCAAACCTACAACAAGAGGTATACTATCACTATAAATGTAATCAAGAGGGTTCAAATTTAGGGAACCCACAAATTTAAGAAAAGTTTATTTCAATTTATAGAATTACAATTGTGTGACATAAAACAGATCTAACTACAAGGAAAGGCCCATCAGAGTAAACACAGAGTTTTATTAGTTAGCTCCAAAAGGCCAAACCCAAGAATCTTACATTGGAGAAAAGGAAAAGAATAAAAATCATTTGATTCAGGCAGAAAACCCTCCTGATTCCAAAAAGATAAAATTACTATAACAAATTTTTTTTTACAAAACTAAACAAGCTTTAGTACAGAGAGGAAAAAGTGACTTTGGCAACCCAGGATTTCAAATCACCCTGATGACAGCAGGCAGCACTTGGAGGCTTAGCATCTTCCTGACCATGAAAACACCCTCTAAATGCAGAAACTCTTTTTGCAAACTGACTGAGTTTCCTGGTGAACAATCTCTCCAGTGCAGTGCTGCCCTCCTGACTCTAAGGTGGTGGAGAGTTGGGCTATGCTCTCTCTCCTTCTGGAACCCTCTCCTCATACGTATCACAGGTGTGATCTTACTCAAACAACTGCAGTCCCTTCCTTCCTCCATGGAGATTTATATTTCCTCCTCATTCCTCGTCACTTTAATTCAGCAGGTCTCAAGTCTTATAATCTAAAAACCACTTTAGTATGATGAAAAATTCATACTACCCTACCCTACCCACAACCTACCCTAAAACATTTTAACCATAATTTAAGAGAAATGACATCTTTGTGATATAGCCTCCCCTTCCATACAATAAAATGATCATTTCAGTTTTGTTTTGTCAGTAGCTTAAAATATTAATTTAAAACAAATATAGGCATACCTATAATTTTGTTAGATAACATTCAGTACATTTTTATTTTAAAAATATATGCAGTCTATTATAATTGAATAATTAGTTATTTAATTAGATAGATGCTGAATACCTGTCCTTCCTTAAATAGACTAATGTCCCATGGAGGCAGGAAATGCATCTGTGTCTTAAGCATGGCTGTGTTTTATAAATAGTAGGTGCTCAATATTTGTTGATGAATGAATGCAGATCACCCTAAGAAGGTTCTTGGATTGAACTTTAAGAATTCATGTTTATATGTCAAAATTGTACCTTTGCATGAATTGTATCTATTTTCTTACCTGGAATCCCTTCACTCATACCAGAGCTCTAGCCAATTCCTCCACAATCTTCCAAGCTTCACTTGAGCCCAGCTTCTCCCAGGAAAACCTTTTCTAGCACTTCACTCCGCACTAATTATTTCCTTTTTTGACCTTCTACTAATCATGTTACCACTAACCCTAGAGATTAGCCCCTAGTTTTTCCATGTGTCTCATTTCTGCTTTCTCAATGCTATAGAAGGAAGTGTATGTCCCTGATGCCCACACAGAGCCAACCACAGGTGACAGGGTAAAGCTCTGTTCACCTTTGCTGGGATGGGCCAATCAACTAGCCCACAGTGGTTATTTCCTTCAAATACTCTAGTATCACTGATTATGGATTTATAGTCCGATATCCTTAGGCAACTTTAAAGGAGACTAAAGACACAATTTACAGCACAGATAGTATGTCCCACTGAGGGGTGGGGGAGGAAAGTATTTCCTTGATATGCCCTTTTTTTGATCAATTGCTAAAAATTATATTTGTGCACTGATTATACCTTCATTTCCTCCCTTTGGAATATGTACTCTGATACTGTCCATGGCTTATATTCTGTTGACTCATGAGAGGACTTCATATAACATTAGCATTGGAAGGGACTTCAGAGATCCTCTCACTATCCATATTACAGATGAGGAAGCCGAGGCTCAGCCAACTGAAGCCACTTACCAAAGCAGCAGAGAGTCCAAGAGCATGAGCTCTGGGTTCTTACTGCCGGATGCAATCATCCAGGCAAGTCATCCACTTCTCTGGCCTGTTTCTCTGTCACAGGGGATAAGAGCACCTGTATCTCCTGTAGCAGTTGGAGGACTCAGTGAGGTGATGCATGTAAGGCACTGAGCTGTGGCATTAGAAGCTTTCACACACATCAGGAATCATCACATGGGCACACGGCCAGGTGGTGGCTGTGCCAGGACCAGCCCAGACTGCCCACCTCAAGATTGACTGCCCACACCTGAGTCTTGTGCTAAGCTGGCAGCATTTCCCAAACAAGGGACTAATGGACAGGAGTGGATACCCTTTAACATTACCTCTCCAAAGACCTGGACAGGCTTCTGGTCCATGTGATCCTCATGTGGACCAGGTGATTGTAGCTTGCATAAGGCTGACCTCGCCCTACTTCCAGGCAGGTAAGGACCAAGTACATTTCAGATACATGGCAATCAAGGCTGTCCAGAGCGCTTTTCATCACCACAAAACAGCTCACGGACAGGTCCTCACAGAGGCCCGTGCTGCCTACCACCCCTCCCCAACACTGTCTCCTTAGCCTCTCGTACGTACTTCTTCATAGCATTGGTTATGCTCTGAAATTATCTTGTTAATTTGCCTAGTTGTTTACTGAGTGGCATCACAGAAAGTAAGCTCCTTGAGGGCAGAGTTTGTCTGTTTCTGCCTATTCTGTGTTTCCAGCCCCTAGCCTGGTATAAGCAGACACTCAGTAAGTGTTTCCTGAATGAATATAAGAATAACTACACTGATACCAAGTCCAGGGTCTACCTGTCAGGCAAAGAAGCACAGATGTGAAAATATAAAAGGATCATGTGAAATATGATCCTTCTTCCTGGATTATGAGAAATGAACAAGTGAGACCAGAGTGGCCAAGACACTTGCCAAAGGTCTTCGCACTAGTGAGCAGAGAAAGATCTGGAATTCCAGGTTCCAGACTCTTGGTCTGTGTTTCACACACACCACCCATAAACGCATCTTCACAAATTCACTCAGTTATTTCATCAGCAAACACTCACTAATTTCATTCTATCTTCCAAGCACTGTCCTTGGAACAGAGTCCACATCAAGGTGCTGGGAGCCCCTTGTCCACATCCCATGGAAGCAGCAGGCTGAGTGGCCACAGGTATGCCGAGAGCTTCTCTCCATTTGGACTGAACCTTGGCAAACAAGTCACCACGGAGGCCTTTGCCAAACCCACTTGCACAGCTCTGAGTGCCAGGGAAGAGGAGGGGAGACGCAGGCCTGCACTGGTCAGCCACAATGCTTACAGAACCAAATAGGAAGCCGAGGCTCCTCTCTGTGTCCCTGAAGGAGCTCCCCGCTCCCACTCACTGGAACCAGAAGGAACTGAGGAGATGTCAGGACTCTGCCTGCTGTGACCTCTAGCTCAGGCTGCATGTTTCCCTTCTCGGGGGCACATATCTGAGGCTAGTGAGCGAAGGAGACAAGAAAGAACAGGCAGGAGGGGGTCTTGAGCTACAGGACTGAACCAACATCTCACATCCTCAGAGTGGGACTTCTCTGCCATCCAAGCTGAGCTTCATCAGGCAGCTCTGCTGTAACAGGGCACCAGGAGCCCACCCTGCCAGCCCCCATGCCCTCACTGCACAGCCAGGCACTCGGCAGATAGGTAGTGAGTTCATATGGTATGGTGGCTCCATGCTGGATGCTGCACAGATGTCAGCCCTGCTCACACGCAGCTTACTGTTGGTGAGTGCTATGGGTTGAAATGTGTCCCCCAAAAAGGTATGTTCAAGTCCCAACCCCTCTACCTGTGAATGTGACTCTATTTGGAAACAGGGTGTTTGCAGACGTAATTGAGTTAAAATGAGGTTACACTGGATCAGGGTAGGCCCAAATCCAACGACTACTGTCCCCTCATAAGAGGATGGAAACTGGGACACAGAGAGACAGACACCTGGAAGAGAAGGTCACGTGTAGGTGGAACAGCGATTGGAGTGATGTGTCTAGAAGCCAATGAACATGAGCACTGCCAGCCACACCAGAAGGTGGAAGAGAGGCACACAACAGATGCACCCTTGGTGTGCTCAGGGGAACCAGCCCTGCCAGCACCTTGGTATGCACTTTTGACCTCCTGAGCTGTGAGAAGGAAAAAATCCTGTTGTTCTAAGCCACCAAGTTTGTGGTAACTTATGGCAGCTGTAGAAACGAAGACTGTCAGAGACATGTGCAAGCAAGCAGATCAAAAGGACTTAGATAGGGGACATCTTAAAATGCCATGGAAACGTGGAGGGGCAGAGAAAGTGTTCTACAAAAAGTGACTTCTAGTCTGTGCCTTGAGGATGAATAATACTCAGCCAGAAGAACAAGTACATAAAGTTGCTTTCTGGGGGCAGAGAAGGCTTCCAGAGAGCGGTGTGGGAGAACCAGCAGCATTTAGCTGGGCAAAGTGGAAGAATTGGTGATCCAGGAGGAAACAATGTGGGCAGAAGCCCCAAAGTGGAGGGGAAGAGACCTACTCAGGTCCAGCAATTCTGGTGTTTAAGTACAAGAGGGAACTGGAGAGAGAGGATATACTGGTTTTCCACTGCTGCATGACAAATTAACACAAACTCAGTGGCTTGAAGCAAAACCCCTTTGTTAGAGTTTCACAGCACGTCGGTCAGAGGCGGGCTGCTGTTCACAATGCGCCAGCTTTTGGAATGTACCTCCAATGGACTGGGAAAGCGGGAGCCGCCTCGCCAGCTGGTGGGGAATTCACCACTGCCTAGGCCATTCTCCCACCCACACTCTTTGGTTAGCCTGGCAAGGGTGAGGCTCAGAGTCATATTTTGATCTCCCATGCCTTTCTCTATTAAGGTCTATCCTCACAACCCTGTCCGATTCAAATACAGCTGCATTTTGAACAGTGTATATACACACCCCTCAACTATAATATCCACCCTCTGCTGCCTGGCCTCTGTCCTATAACCAGAATCTGAGGTCTGTGCTCCCTGGTCCTGTGACAACCCAACCCTACCATGAGCCCTACAGCACTTGTGGTCAGATTGGTCAAAGCCTCCATACTGCTCAGGAGAGCTGCTGGTGGGCACACCCATCCTTCCGTACACTCAGTGTCCGACCCTGTTCCTAAGGGCTCACAGATGATGGGGAGGGAGTCTTTCCAAGGCCACACTTCAGCTACACTCAGCTGTTCCATACTTAAACTAGACTCAAGGAAAAAACAACATGCTGCTCCCTGAGCAAGGGGACAGTTGGTTCCAGGCCTTTACACAAAAGCAGTCCCCTTGCCTGGCTTTCCCAGGGTCCAGCAGCCCAGCTAAGGTCTCAGCAGCAAGCATGGCCACACCACTCAGCATCCAGCTCAGAAAGGTCAAAACTAAATTTGGAGCTTAGATTTTAGTCCTTTTGCATCTCCAAGTTATCTGGAGAGAAGGCTAAGGAAGAAGGTTCACAGAGAAAGGAACATACCAGGACAAAAAGGAGTAAACAAATCAGAGACAGAATAATCTGCCTAGTTTTAACAACAGTAATAATAGTTATTGTGATAAAAGAGCATTTATACACATGTTCTCATCTGAGCCTTCCATGACAGTGAGATGGAACATATCTTCATATCACAGCCAAGAAATCTGAAGTCTGGAGAAGGCAAGTGACAAGGCCAGGCCGCAAGTCAGTGGCTGAATAAGGTGCTAGCACCCAGAACCATGACTGCTGGCTCAGACTCTCTTGCTGCCCCTCATGCCACCCTGTGGTCTAGGCCAGGGCCCACAGGGTCTTCACGTAGCATACCAGTTAAGGGCATAGACACGAGACGGGCCCCACAAAGTCTTATGCAGTGAAAGGGATGTGGCTCTCACCTGGAGCTGTGTGCCACTGAGTTCCCTGACATCTGATGCTCCTGGCCCTGCCACTCCACTCCACTGAGTGGGGTCCCAAGAGAGCCCAGAGTCCCAATGTGGGCCCAAGTAGCTCCCAGGACCTATGTCCAATGATCCAGTCTCCAAGAAAGCTCGTTCAGGTTTTAAGCCTATCTCAGGAAGTTGGGCTGATTCTGAGTCCCCCACTCCAACTCAAGGTTCTCATTTATTCAGGAGGAGACCTTGGGCCTATCTGGTGGGAGATCTTGGTTAATAGGAATCACTGGTCCCTGGGAGAATAAGGACCTCAAAGCCAAGTCTCCCACTTGGGCAGCAGTGGATGGAAATGAGCCTACTCCTCATCTACCTCACACACTTTCCAAAGGGCATGGACTAAGGGCTCTGGGGCCACTCCCCTAAGACTTTCGCAAACACAGCACCATCTGAGGGCTCCATCCCCTAGGTTTGCTGCCACCCCTCCTTTGGTGGCCCTTGGTAAGGAGATCATCACATGTTACATATGTTAGTTGACATCCCAATAATTAAAGGGCCATATTCTAAGCAAACTCCTCCCTTATACACCTTGGGAGGCCACACAGCATAGCAGTCAAGAGCACAGACTGGGGAGCCACACCCCTGGGCTGGAATCCTCGTTCTACCAGCTCAGGGTTGAGCGGCCTGGAGCAAGTCAGCTCACTTCTCTGTGCCTCATTTTCCTCATCTTGAAAAGGGGATGATTTTAACAAAAACACAAGCCTCCTGGGGTTGTTGAGAGGGCTGAATGAGTTAGCACTGTGACACTCTTAGAACAGTGCCAACAGTGTGAGCACAGGCAGTGTGAGTGTGGATGTTAATGCTGCTATCACCATTAGTCAAAGGGCACGGCTCTAACAGCCTCAATCACACAGAAACCAGCAAGAACAAAGGGTATAAGGGGGGGGGGGGGGGCAAGGTTTCTGAGAAGCCAAAACCAATGTCATAAACTCCATAAATTAAAGCTAATGCACTTTATTCAAAAATGTGTCTCCTCAGTCTGAATCTATTTGCTCTATGTTTTTAGAATCTATTTACTCTTACTTTGCATATAACTATAACAGATTTGGTGATCTTGTTTCCAAGCCCAAAGGAGAGAGGGAGCAGCGAGTTAAAGGGTCAGTACTGGTGCAGGCAGACCCTCCAGGTGTGACATGTGACCATCGTGTCCAAACAAGGTGCTGGGCCCATCAGGAGGTGAGGTACCTCCTCTCTCCCAGGGACCTCACAGTATTACAGCAGGTTCAGTGACTGAAATTTCTAATGATTGTGCTGCCCAGTAAAAGGATGCAATGTGTTCAGAATTTTTCTTTTAATTATTCAGGTATTTGCATTTTATATTCTAGAAGATCTTTCTTCAAATATACTCAAAATAAAAGGAGCTTGGTACATGAAAGGGGTTCCATTACATAGAGTGTGACTATATATATAGAACATTTCCTGCCCTGGCTGGTGTGGCTCAGTGGATTGAGCACCAGACTGCAAAGCAAAGGGTCGCTGGTTAGATTCCCACTCAGGGCACATGCCTGGGTTGCAGGCCAGGTCCCCAGTAGGGGGTGCATAAGAGATAACCACACATTGATGTTTCCCTCCCTCTCTCTCTTCCTCCCTTCTCCTCTCTCTAAAAATAAATAAAGTGTTAAAAAAAGAACATTTCCCTCCAATACCGGTGGGTCAAGTGGAGCAAGAGGAATCACCACATTTAGACTTCAAAGCACTGTCTCCTCTCACCCCACCTGCTGGCAAATGTGGAGCAGACAATGGCTTCTCTGAAATATTTAATCAGGAAACACTGAGTCAAACCAATCCCCCAGGCACTCTAAGATTTACACAGATTAGAGGAAGCATAACTCTTGTCACGGAGTTTGCAATCCCCTCTAAACACCAAGGTCCTGCTGCATCACCTGCTAGGCGTTGCTGCTCTCCGTTACTGCACTGGCCTTGCAACCTCCCTTATCTGCCCAGCTCTGTCCTTTGTCTTATGGCCTCAGTCCTTATGGCATCTGTCTATGGTTGCAACCCACTGCATCACTACAGCATACTCACTACAGTATGTTCCAAAGAATACCATTCTTCAAGCTATCTGGGAGCAGGAGGGGCTGGAAAGCTCATGCACACCCTGCCTGGTCCAGGGAGCTCTGGGGCACCTTCACACAGAGGGGGTCAGCTGCAGCATGATGGTTAAGAACACACACCTGGATACAATCGCCTGTATCTACATGACAGTGTCATCACTTCACAGCAATGTTTACTGGGACAAACTGATTCACTCCACTCTGAGCTTCAGTGTCCTCATCTGCATGTAACCCCATTTCATAGGGTTATGATATGCTTAACTGCATTAATATATGCAAAGCACTCAGGACAGTGTCTGCATAGAGAAAACTCATGAACCACGCTGGAGACTCTGAGAAGTCTTACAACAAAGTAACCTGTTTAAATTTGGCTACCTCAGCATTTACCAAATTTATTTTGCAATACAGCCAAGTTTTTTTAAATATCTGTTAATACCTGCCACAGTGTGTTTAATCTTTGAAACGTTTTCACATCTACCTCATTCTATGCTCATAGCAACCCTACAGGCACCAGAGAACAGAGCCAATAGTCCAAGAAATGACTTCGTACAGTCCCAAGTTCCAAATACAACTTTGTCACTCACTCCCCAAGTCACTTTACTTCTATATATGATGGGATATCATGTCCTCATCTGAAACAGAGGTATACTACCCAGCAGGGTTCACTCATCCACCCACGAATTCACTCAACAAATATTTATAAGAGCCTGGCCTGTGCCAGTGACTGGTGGGAAACAGCAATGACCAAGAGGGGTAAATCCTCTACACTCAAGGAAACAAATAGATAATATAATTTATTGTTGTGGGAATGAGGAATATTGTATGGAAAGCACTGGCACCTGACAGTCCCTCAATAAAGGTCATTATTATGACTGAGCAGTTTTATTAGTCCACTTGACAGAAGAGACACGAACACAGAGGTTAGGTGACTGACCTAGGACCACGCATTTCGGGTCTTGCTTCCCAGGTCAGCACCCGCCACCCAGGCTCCAGAAGAGCTGTTATGACATACCTATGCCCAGGTCCCATCGAGACCAGTTCAATCAGAATCCCAGAGTGGAGATCTTACTCAGTTTCCCCAACCCATGATGTCAACCTAATTCTCTCATCTAAAAACACCCTCTCCAGCTGCCTCTCCCATCCCTTCTCTCCCTCTCACCACCCAGCAGAGAGAATTAGCATAAGATGCAATAGCTGTGTGGTTTATAATCTGCAATTATCTTTTAGTGTATTTTATGACCCTAGTATTTCTGCAGTGTGTGTGTGCCTGGTGCATTAGGATGACACATACAAGAGAACAACAATAAATTGTGTTTTGTTATGATCATTATCACTGATGCATGAAAGCCCCACAAAGACTTCTGGCTCTCAGGCAAACCTGATGATAGAAGAAATCACAGCAGGATGATTAGGGACACCCCACTGGCATTTCTATTCACTTCTCGCACAGGGGCTCTGACTTGGGGCTGCATGTGTCTCTCAGAGCCCAGTGGGCAGACCCCAGACTCATCTCAGAACTCATGGTGGTCCAAATGCAGGACCCCCTGGGAGGGTCTTCAATCCAGCACTGCCTGGGAGTGGGGGAACCTCATCTTCACAGTGCCTCCAGTGCACCCCCGCTCCCTGCACTATGAGTAGGATTGTTCTAGGCATGAAACACCGGTGGGGGAGAGTGGTGGGGTCCCCACGGGCCACCCAGAGCTCTCCCTTCAGGCTCACATTTTTTGCCACAAATGCATGTCTGCTTCTCTCCCCATGTAGTAGTGAGACAGGGTAAGGTGTGCACAGACACGTGCCAGTCTTGCCAGATTAGAGTTGCCAGAAACAGGAGCTTTCCAGTCTCCTCTCCCACCCTCCTCAGACAAAAGCTGTCCTGAAGTGCCTCCAATCCTGACTTACCCCCAGGAACCTGGCAGAGGGGAGGGGCTTTAGTCCTAAAAGACAACACACATTAGCCTATGCCAGGCATTTTTTAAAGTACTTTACCTCTGTTAACTGGTTTAATCTTCACAACCTGACTATGATGCCACTCCCCTTGAGCTCTCTCCTCTTACATGCCTAAGTTGAAGAAAAGCCAGCCCCAAAACTACTCCTTCCCTTCTCTCCTCTACCTCCAGTTAAAGCCTGGCTCTTGCTCAAAAAGTACACAGCACTATCTTTGCACAAGGTCAGATGCCAAATATATTCTCTTAATACTTCACTCAAGCCAAGCCTTGGTGGACTTTGGGGTTTGCAGAGAACTAGTCTTCCACACACACAATGAGGTCACTCTGCTCACAAAGTTGTTGAACAGACTTCATACAATTTACCTCCTGGGCACCAGCTACTGGTGGAAAGGGTTTACAGTTGCTGTATTATAAATGATGTACTGCAGAGTAGGTGGCATTGCCAATAACGAGACTGTGAATAATGAAGAAAGAAACATCATGTCACAGGCCAGTGTAGGCTTCATTATGCTTCACTAGCATGAGGAGAAGCACAAAGATGATGGATTTGGGTGCAAAAGTATGTGAGATGGAGCATAAAACAAACAGTTATATAAATAATGAGGAAAAGATCTTTAAAAATTCTACACTGAAATGCTTTTCATCTCTTGAAAAGAGAAAAAAGCAAAGTGCTAGAAACATAAATAGGGACTGTAGTAAGCATGTGGAAGAAAAGAAAGCTATGAGAGAAAGCGTGAGCCAAGGTAAGGACAGATGTGAGTCTGCAAGCGTGTGTGAAGACTCTTTCCTAATTCCAGTGTGTGAGTGTGCTTTGCTGAGTAGATTATTCTTGAACCTAAAAGAGTGGGAAACCTCTGGGCAGCAGGCACACCTCACCTTTCTCCTGGAAAGAGCTGTGGTCAGACAAGGGCAGACTGGAGAGAGCTGAGTGTGGACACAATGGCCACATTCGCAGTCCCCATTCTCAAAGAGCAGGCCTCCACCTCTGCGTCAGATGCACAGGGGAACCCATCAACAATGCAGACTCCCGGGGCCCACCCCAGACTCACAGGATGGAAATCTCTGGGGGGCAGGGGCTGGGGATCTGCATTTTCACCAACTCTCTGTTCAATTCTTGTGCACTGAGGTTTGAGAACCACTGCTGTTGATGCATCAGCATCTCTCCTTTGCTGTTTCTCATAGCAGGACTCTCAAATAGCAATAATTTTTGGAAATGTAAAAGTACAATGAAACTAGTGGGGGAGCTCTCATGCTCCATTTTAGGGGTACTTAAATGATTTGGAGACCATGTTCTGGTATAACGAGAGGAATGTTTCAGCCGCCGAAGCTCAACGAATACTCATTGTGCATCTGCTATTCCTTGGCCTCAGTGATGCTGCAAATGCAGACAAATGTCCTTTCGTCCTACACTGAGCCCCGAGTCCAGCTCCTGTCCTCCCAGTCTGACCAATTCTCTCATATGTGATCTCAAGTTGTCACAAAGACAAGTTCGCACGAGCAACCAGTCCCTCTGTTGTACTGTTGAACACTCTGTTCCCTTAGCTCCTAAGACAGTACTCGCTCAGATTCCCCCACCTACCTACCTCTCAGGTCAATCCTCCTCTTCCTCCGCCCACTCTGCCCACATTGGTGCTCTTGGGGTCCCAGCCATGGGGGTCACCCCCTTTCACATTCCACCCTGCCACAGGTGCTCTGACCCAGGTTAGGGGCTTCCCCCACCCGTCTTCCTATTCTCCCATATCTCTCTCAGCATGAACTGTCTCCTGAACTCATGACTTATTTCCACTAACTGTCAGACATTTCCATCTGCATGTTCCATGGACTCCTCACTTAATAAATCACAAATTGTACCCCTCATTCCCTTCCTCTTAACTGGCTTTTCACCTGAAGACATCCTGGTTAATGGCACCTGGTTACCCACATTACGACCTTGGAAATCAGCTCTGTCCTTTGTCCACAACATCAGACTGGTCACAAGTCCAGGCACCTTTACCTCCTAAATCCACCACCTCCCTCTCTATCCTTGTTGTCATTATCATCTAGATTTCTGCAGTTTCCTTTTCTCACCACAAACAGTGGGGCCTCCCTCTGGGCTACCTCCCTCATGCTGAAAGAGCACCCTTTCTAAAATATACCTCTGGAACCAGCACTCTCCTGCTCTGCAAATCTTCAGGGTCTCATCACCGGCAGTTAAGTTTGACCACTGGCACAGGCCATCATCTGGCTCTTTTTATTTACTAGAAGCTGATACACTATCCTTTGGTCATGAAGGGTACAACCACAGAACCTTTGCACATGTGCATACTGCAGCCTGAAATGCCCCTTTTGGTCTGGAAATCACCTCTTAAATGAGATGCAATCCAAATGTGTCCTCCCATGTGAAGCCTTGGGAGGCTTCTCTTATGTCCTTCCCAACAGCAAAAAGAAAAAAAGCAGTGCTTTCTCCCTGATACCTGGGCCCCTTATAAGACCATGTTTATCTTTCCTGTTAGACACAAGATATGCCTCTTGAAGTATCCCAAACATAGTGTCTGACTCTCAGCACGGATGTTTGCAAGACATTCTGGCACATACAACTGTGTGCCAAGAACACACTAGGGACTTCACTGTCTGCCTTACGCTCTTCCCCAGGACCCTGTGATGGAACATCCTCTCCATCTAACAAGCTGGGGAACTGAGGCCAAGAAAGGCTAAGCAACTTCTGATTAAGATTCAGTTACAAAGTGGAGAAGCCAAGGTTTGAACCAATGTCTGCCCAACTCAAATTCTGCTCTATCCAAGAGACCAGCAGCTCTCAAAACTGACTGACCATTAATACCCCACCACACCCCCACATTTGCCTCCACAATGAAGAATTTTTTAAATGTATATTCCTTGGCCATGTCCCAGAACTACTAAATTTGAATCAGAGCTCCAAAGCATGGGAGTCCATATGGCCCAAGCTTTCCATGTGGTTATAGTAATCAAACTGGTTTCAGGCATGAATGCATTGGTCCCTGGCCTCTTTATTGTAGAAAATTCTGGTCCAGGCTTTGGAAAGAGCTTAGAGCTGGAAACATAAGTCTGGGAACAACTTACCTAGAAATGGAATGTAACACTGTGGAAGCAGCTGGGCTCACCAAAGGCAGAGTATAGAAAGAGAAAGTAAGAGGGCTAGGAGAGAACCCTAATAGAAATTCCCACAGAAGCAGAGAAAGAAGCTAGAAGAAACAGGGAAAAAATGGTGAGAGAGACAGGAGACTTAACAGTAATCTGTCCCAAAGTCAGGGGATAAGAGTTTTGCAAAGGGATATTTAATCACAGAAGATGCTGCAGAGGGGAGGGAGGGGGGGCCCAGACCATAACACTCATACTGGTGATGTCCGAGGAGCAGAACAATATCCTGATCTGTAAGCTGATGTGGAGTTCACTTGGTTGTTTGTTACAGGTGTTTTCTAATACTGCTTGACCACTGTACTCCCCCATCCAGTCAGTGGCCTTCGCTGTCACAGGGAAGGTATGACACAGTCCAACAGCAGAGAACGGGAGTCAGACTGTGGCTTTGAAGTTTGAGAGTAGGTCAGGGCATTGACGACAGTCTGGAAGACCACTGGAGGAGCCTCTTGGGGGACTCCGTGCAAAGGTCCCAAGATGGCAAACAGGAGAGTATCAGCAAAGAAACAAGAGTGAGTGACACCCTGCAGGGTGTCCTTGCAAAAGGGCCCTTTGGATCTTCTCCACTCTCCATTCCCACAGTCCCAGGAATGAAGAGATCTAGAGTCAGAGAGACCCTGAGTTGGCAAACAAGAGGCCACTCTGCCCACACGGATGAAGGACCAAGGCCCTTCTAGAAGGGACAAGGCCATCTTAACAGTGTGGACCGACCATGCCAAGAACCCCACAATGCAGGGGCCCTAGAGAAGTCCCCAGGACTAAGCCACAACTCCAGGGAAGGGGCTGAGGGCCCCACATTACAGAGATGAGGCTTATGCCACCGAGCCAAATGAAGGTTCAAATCAGACATTTTGTTCAGTTATAGGAAAGTAAAAACAAGTTACATTTCTTTCCCTCCTGAGTTTGCCAACTGAGATCCATATCTATTACATTCCAGAGGTGGGGATGGAAGGCAGAGAGCAAGGAGCTGAGGAGAGAGAAAAACCAAACTGGCAGAGGTAGCAAGTGCAGCCTCTTCCTCAGAAAAAAAATTTTTTTTCTTATTTGTGTATGCATCCATCAAAGGAAAGGAAGTTCAAGGACAGAGCTAGCAGAATAGGGTGCTGCATGTGTGCATGTGTGTTTCAGATGGAAGAACCTTGATTATGCTTCCTTAATTTAGTAAATCACTGCCCAACACATGGCTTGAAAGAGGTAGGAATTGCCTCAGCAACTAGAAGCCCCTTTTCAAACTCCCACACTCTCTTCTGCACCCACCAATTCCTAGTGCAATGTCACCGACAATGTTCACTGCCTGTCCCCACCACCTCTCTCCCTTCATCTACCTCACCCTTCATCTGGAAGGAACAGAGGAACCAAAGGTAACACAAGCCTGCCACTTGAAAAGCTTGGGCTTGCATGCTGATGTTATTCTAAAAAAAAAAAAAACCTTTATTGAGGTATAATTTACATATCATAAAATTCACCCATTCTAAATATGACTCAATTACTTTTAGTAAAGTTGTTCAGTTGTGCAACCATCACCACCATCCAGTTTTAGAATACTTCCATTACTCTGTGATGTGATTTTAAAAAACCATAGTCCTACCCTGGCTGGGTGGCTCAGTTGGTTGGAGCATTGTCCCATACACCAAAAGGTTATGGATTTGATTCCCGGTCAGAGCACATACCTAGGTTTTGGGTTTGATCCCTGGTCAGGGTGTGTATGAGAGGCAACCAGTCAATGTTTCTCTCCCACATCGATGTTTCTCTCCCTCCCCCTTCCTCTATAAATAAATACATATTCTTGTGTGAGGATTAAAAAAAAATGTTCCCTACAGCATTCTCCATACCTGACAACCTCACTCTAGCTCCAGAGTAATCCAGCATAACCATTACTCTCCGGCCAGACCCTCTGCTTCCGGAGGCAGAGGGTTCATGGATCTGCCAGCCCTGGCTTCCCTCTGCTGCAGCTCCCTGGTGGCCCTGCCAACCCTCCCGGGAACTCTGGGGTGCAGGCAGTTACGTGGCCATCTCTGGAGCCTGAGACAAAACCAAACTCCTTTACCTACTTTCAGCACTGCTTCTGCCTAGAGTAGACCCAAAACTTCACTGCCTTCAGAACAACACATGGATTCTTTTTTTTTTTTTTTTTAGTTGCAGATTAACTGCTAAACTGTAAGCATTTTGGAGGATCATGGTGGGGGAGACTAGAGGCACATAAGATGTAGTATCACCAGTGGAAGGAGTGCCTGCTTTTCCAGCAGCCATTTGGGAGATGCTTTGCTTACATTTATTTTAACAGAGTAAAAATTCTTTGCCTGTTAAGAGATGAGGTCACACCTCAGAAGGCTGTGTGGACTACAGCTAATGCTCTGCCTGCTGACTCCAGCCACGTCATTGCTCCCTGCTCACTGGCCTGCTGTGGTGCCCAACACACAGCCCCAGCCAAGCCAGAAGACACGGAGCCTGGCTCCCGCCAGACACCTTACCCAATGTAGAGTGGGGGCTAACTGGGAGACTGGGGAAATGGCAGAGAAGTTTAAAGCATGCATCAGACTTACTTGCTGAAGGGGCCAAAGAAAATGTCAAAGGATAAAAGGCAATAGATTACACCCATGAAGTCAGCAGCAACTGGCAACAATGGAAAGGAGAACTTGTAACCCTGCTGCTTCTGTCAGAAAGGAACTCGATTGACAGTCCCGTCTTGCTGATCAAGGGAAGGTGCTGGAGACATGGGAAGACGGGACTCACAGAGTGAGAGTGTCTCTACGGGGGGAGGCGAGAGAGATTTTCCCCAAGTGCCCCAGGGTTGCCAGCCGCATTCCGGAGCTCGATTCCTCC
This sequence comes from Phyllostomus hastatus, assembly GCF_019186645.2. Classification (NCBI taxonomy): domain Eukaryota; kingdom Metazoa; phylum Chordata; class Mammalia; order Chiroptera; family Phyllostomidae; genus Phyllostomus; species Phyllostomus hastatus. Next base: position 15,899,361 of record NW_025333622.1, on the reverse strand, counting down.
CATGCCCAGATGGAGCAAAGGCCTCTGTAATGACTTCACGCTCAGCCAAAAGTAAACACTCTCCACGCTTTTTCCATGGACAGATTCTAACCCCAAATTGCCAGCACTGGCCTCCCAACAGTCCAAATGGAAAGCTGCCTTTCCCAAGAAAATAAGACCTTTTTAACTAATATATCTTGGCTGCAAAAGCAAACTTTCCTAAAAGCTTCCTAGAAATTATTTATCATGCAACAATGCTGCAGACCACCTAACGAAGCCCTACGAATGAACAAAGGCACCTAAAAAACAACAAATGGTCAGAGAATAAAAGCTCACTCTGCAATCCCCTGCCCAGCGACGCAGGCTGCACGTGGCAGCACCCAGAAGACCCGCTACACACACACTCACACTCCCACCCAGAGCACACTACCACCTCGCTGGAGTAGTCTTTCTGAAAACAAGCTGTGATAAAACAGGTGTTGGGTCGAATGAATAGCGCGACAGCCCCAAGATGTGAGCGCAGCGGCGCTGCTATACACGCCTCGCACACGTCTTCACACGTGTCTCCCTGCTCTCTCACATTCCAACGTGAAGCCGCGCAGTTCAAGTCGGTCCTCTGCCGAGAAGCACAGACTTGGGACGGTGGACTTACCAGGTTGGAATTGGTGGCGTTGGAGTCATCTTCTGGAAAGGGAATATAGATCGCTAAGGCCACACAATTGGCAAAAATAGTCAGTAAAATAATGATTTCAAATGGTCTGAGGAAGGGAGTTAAGGAAGTTAATGTTGCAGAAAGCACAAGTGAAACAAACATACATATATGTTTTTAAATGAATCAAAGACTCATAAGAATCCTGTTTAAACAATACATTCCAAACCCCTTGTATTCTGAAAAGAAACATATGCCTTTTTAAGTACTTCTAATGGGTCCCCGCCAAAATTTTTCCTAATATGTCAAAAGCAGTGGAGGCCAGTCGCGTGCCAGAGTAAACACAGATTTCTAAAAACTTTTTTCCCCTCTTGTATTTATTTAGATTGCACTGGAGTTCATTCCCCTCATGTGTGCTCAGGTTGCTTTCAAAGAGCAGGGCCCACTCCGGCCAGGCCCTGAGTGCCCCAGGCACCCCTCTCCAGTGGGTGGGTACGTGCTGCCACCAGCGACAGTGCTCCTTGGGGTGGGAGAGGCCAGACAGAGGGGGACTGGAGGCAGAAACTAGACTTTTAAGATTTTTCATTTGAAATTTGGAGATTTTATTTTTAATCTTTTAATTTGAAGTTTAGAGTGCTTTTTTTTTTTCCTTTCTGCCTTAGTCCTTGATAGCTTCCAGAGAACCTAAAGATGGCCAGGGCCTCGGGGCCCCCAAGAGCACAGGAGTAGGTGTGCTGTGCATCTAGGGTAGGGCAGCCACCTTGTCTTTAGGGCACAGCTCCACGCAGGATGCCTAAAACCTCTCCAGGCTCTGGCGGCCCTGCCTCCCGCAGGCGAGGCTTACGTTCTAGGCCCTCTGCCCTCAGCATATGTGCAGGGATCTAGCGGGATGAGGCCCACTCTCCGGCAGCAGTGCACTCGGGGAGGATGCTGTGCCTGAATTTATTTATCAAAACAGAGTGGGACACAACGTCAGGAGGGAAACGAGCTCATGGGATACCACCCCTTCCACCCAGCACCCACAACTGAAGACCAGAAAGGGGAAGCTTCAGAGGAAGCTCCCAGCTGATGCTCTTCCAGCCCCACCTCCCCCAACCCCTTTCAGGCTAGTCCATGGAGCTTGACAGGGGGAAGAGGAAGAGGATGCAGATTCTTGGGAGAAGGAACCAGCTTCATCTCCCAGGACACAAAACCCATAATCACCAAGTTAACAAGTCTTGGAGCAGGAAGAGACTCAAAGATCAGCTAGTCTAAACCTCTGAGGCCCAGAGAGCCTATGAAACTTTCCTAAGACCCCACAGCAGGTCCTGACCAGCCAGGACTAACATTCCCCTGTCATAGATGGCCTCTGATCTCTGAGCCTAGAAGGAATCTTAATGATTATCTAGTCCAGGCTTCCCTGCCAGTGTGCTGGTTATTGATCCCCCATGGCCCCATGAGTGTAGCTGAAGGTCCATTCACCGAGCATGCCTCATGAAAGTTGCTATTTTCTATGTGTCTTGGCATCAGGAATAAGGCACACAGTGGGCCTGCCCAACCTTCCAGCTTGACAAACATAGAAAATAAAACAATCTCTCCCAGATCCCAAGCTGGCAAACAGCAGAGCCAGGACCAGAATCAAACCTACTGACTCATCTTTTCCAACACACCCGCTGCCCCTTGAGTTGGCCAAGGAACAAGTGATGATGATGATGATGACAATGGTGATGGTAACAGTAAGGGCACAGCTAATATTTACTGAGAACTTATTCTGTGCCAAACACTGTTCTAACTGCTCTACACAAACACCCTGAGTAGAACATAACAATTGTTGTCCCCATTTTTAAGTGAAAGGTTGAAGGTTAACCTGTCCAAGGTCACAAGATCGTGGAAGGGTAGAATTCAAACCCAGAAAGCCTGGCTCCAGTTTGGGCTTGTGAGGACATTTCTACAGTGATCTATCCTGAAGTTATCCTGATGCATTTTAAGGAAGCTGGTTCTTTTAGCCCTCCTACCACATGCCCCTTCCCCTCCTCCTTAGGAGAATGGTATTCAGTACAAAGGCTGACCAATTTCATTCCAATAACCTGATCCTCTGTGCTCCCGCATCAGGGCGAGGAAGGACACATTAACTCGACTGAGCCAGACCTCACACATTCAGTCCTCAAAATGTCAGCTCGGCTGCTCACCAAAGTGGGTGAGGGCCACAGCTGGGATGTTTCTTACATTGTAAGTTCCACCTCCTCCCCTATTCAGGCTATCCATCCATCACCTTATGCTGAAAGTACAGACTAAAGCTGGGGGAGATGATGAGTAAAGAAACCAATCAAGCAGATAAGAAAAGCCATCAGCTGCAGTAGACCAGGTAGGCCCTGGGAGTGTTCTGTCACCCCAGGAAAACCAGACCATTTTTTAAACTGCTACCTCTTCTTAATGACAGTGTCAGATTCCACTCTTTCGAGAACACTGACTGGCTAGTACATCAGTCCATCTCCTTACCTGTCAGCTACCCGTCAAAGGCTATCTGGGAATGCCACCCACCAGCACTGCAAGGCTGGGTCTCCTTCCTCTCCCCTCAATGGAGGACACATTCCCTAGGAGGGTGGCTGCAGCACCCCTCTGCCCAAGTGTGGCAGGGCAGTGCAGAGAGGTGGCTGTGGCCCCCGGCAGGCACACTGGGCAACTACCTTGTTAACACAGCCACTGACTCCTGCGTTTCCTGACCAGTTTCCATGGACAGTGCCTCACACACTTCCATTAGGAAGCCCTGGCTCTTCCATTCCTCCCCCACCTGCCCTGTGTATTACTGTCACCTCCCTCTCTTCCTTTCTTCCCAGGCTTTGTATGTCACTCACTCAGGGACCCATTCGTCCCAGGAGATTAACTACTACTCATGGAACATGTCTCCTAAGGGAGATTTAACACTTTGGGAGCCAACTGCGGAAACTGAAGCTCCAGGGGTTCAGGTGCCAGGGCCACAAGGGGATGGGTGTTTAGGCCCCAGACCCAGGATCCACTATGCACTAAGTGGGGCTGGATGGCATTCCCTGAACAACCACCCTAGTACCTCTTCTGTGCTATGGGCGTGCAGGGTGTGGGGAGTGCATAGATTTGGGAGTTGGGGCACCTAGGTTTGAAGCCCCACTGTCAGTTGCCAGCAGTGTGATCTGGACAAGTTTTGCAGCTTCTCCAGGCCTCAGTATCCCCTGTCTAGGAAGGCCTGACAGGCAGGGTCCCCAGCCCTCCCACTCCACAGTTCTCAGTGAGCAGCTATGACAGTGGCCTGCTAGGGCCACGCGAACTGAGCTCTCACCGTCATCTGGGAACCAGGACCATACTTGGCCACTCAGGACAGACTAGCCTGCTCTGGAGAAGCCACTTGGCTTGAACTGTATTCTCCCAAAGTTACTTTTGAGTTGAGGGGTTCAAACATTGATAGAGCTAACATTTCCTGCTGAGAAAAAGGTTTCTTTTCTCCCCAAGACATCTTCTTTGACCTTTCAACCACTACCCAAGACTTCTAAATCTTTCCACTGAAACTCGTGAATGGAACCTAACACCCCCATCCTGAACTTTCAGTGCCACCATAGCCCTGTCTGAATGAATGCTCACTAAAAAAATGCCCCACACTAAGTCCCAGGGTGCTAGTCCTGTCTGTCACTGACCATATGACCTAGAGAGTCACTCCTGTGGGACTCAATTTCATCACCAGGGAAAGTCAGGGATAGACCTACTGATACTTAAGGTCCTTGCCATCTCTATCCACAATTAACATGATGTCAAGGGGCCTGTAATTCCACAGTGAGAGCCCCACCTTTCAAAGCTATCTTCTCTCAAGGGCCTAGTCACTGGTTTCCATACAAAGTGGATCTGCGTGTAATAATGCAGGCCAGTGTTCTCACTTTGGCTGCACATTAGAATCACCTGGAGAGTTTTAAAATATGCCTGGGTGGAGCTCAGGCACCTGTGTATTATTACAATTTTCCAGGTGATGCTAAGATGAAGCTCAGGCTGAGAACCACTGTTCCAGGTCCTTGAACCAAGACCTGGAGTCACTGACCACCACTGTCTTGAATTTCCTAGGCTCCTTCACCCTCGAGTGAGGGAGGTCATCACATTGTGCCAGTGCCGTGAAGTGGAAGGAAGGTTATGGGGCAGCAGCACAAAGCCACCAGTAACCCAATACACCAGTGGGTCCCTGGGCAGGCTCAGCTGAGTAAGAGGATATGTCATAACCTGTTAGGTTCATTTTCTCAAATATTGCTTATTATATGAAAAAAAGAAAAAGAAAAGAAACAAACACCTAGGGGGCTTGTTACATGAGCAGATTCCCAGAGCCTATCCCCAGAGATTCTGATTCATTAAGTCTGGAGCAGCACCTAGAACTCTGCATTTTAACAGGTCCCAGCAGATGCAGTGGGTCTGATAACCACTTTATAGGCTCAGCAGGGACAACACAGCTCCCTGGCCGGTAGGCCATGGGGAGCTGGCCCCACTGGGGCTCCAGGAATGCATACCCTGCCCAGACCAGGGCACAAAGGATATTTCCATTCGACAATGCTGATGCACGCCCTCCGGATGGGGTTCTTCAGAGTGAGGCAGAGCAGGGCACGTGGTGGGCGTGTGGCAGTAGTGCTGCCCTGCTTCTTGGGTTTCCCATACTGCTGCCGCTTCCGCTGTGTGGAGCTGACCGTGGAGATGGTCGCATTGCCAGCACTTCCCATCAGCTTGGCCTGCCGGGCCGCATCAATGGCTGCCTGCCAGGACAAGGCTGCCCCTGGGGTGGGGATGTGCTCGGGGACAAGCCCTGCCGCTGCATTGGCATTCATGTTGGCATGAGCTGGGCGCGGGCTCCCATAGTTGGAACCTGTAGGAGAGGACAGAGGACAACAGTCACCAGGGAGAAAACAGGAAAGCTTGTAATAAGCTCTGTATCCCAGTCTCACAGTTACTTAAAAACCTTATATCAAACTGTTGCAGTCTGGAGGACGCACATGGAAACACTAGTGTGTGATGCTGAAAAAAAAGTCAGGAAATCTGTTCTAGCCCTGGTTCAGCTGTATGACCTTGTGAATGTCACTCCCCCCCTCTGGTCCCACTGCCTAATTCCCAGCAGATAAGACATGAGATGTGTGCATTACAACATGCATGGACCTCAGAAACAGCGCTAGAGAAAGCCAGAATACAGAAAAAGATAAACACACAATGCAGTATGTATAAATTACAATACATTTATATAAGAATACACCAAGGGGGAGGGTGGAAACAAGGGAGGGAGGTGGGTTTGGAGGGGGTGCAGGGGAGTAGGGAGAAAATACAGACAACTGTAATTGAACAACAATAAAATAATTTAAATTTTAAAAAGAAAATGGAAAAAAGAATACATAACTAAAATGATATCCATTAAAGAGAATAGAATGATTGTTTAAGGAAGGTTATAAAAATGGGAGGAAGATACTGAGATAAAAAGGAAAAATGAATGAATGAATGAATGAATGAAGTGAATAAGAAAGCCATTACATGAATCAATAATGGCAAATGCACAATGAATTGAAGAGTATGATTCACTCAAATCTCTGCACTTCAGATCCAAAAAATAAAAATAAGTATAATACAATGATGGGGTCAGACCAAAGCAAGGTTACACCCAGGTACACATCGGGGCACTGAGTGCTGGTTTAACAGGAGCTGGTGCAGGGCATATGGTTTTAAATCATGTCAGCCAATTCTTTGACATTCACCTCCCCTTGAGAAATAGGATCTATACCCTCTCCTCCTGAAATGGGGTTGGCCTGTGGCAACTGTTTTGACCAATAAAGTACAGCAAAAGTGATGGTAATGTTGCATCCACCAACTCTTTGGCCCTAGGGGAAGCCAAACACCCCACGAGCAGCCTGGTGGCCCTAAGAAAGCCCATCAGCCCAACATGGAGAGAATGCACTCAGAGAGACAGACGCCCAGCCAGCCCCCAGCTGCTCTGGTCACCATCTGACTGCAACCACATGAAAGACACCAAGCCAGAACCACCTAGCCAAGCCCTCCCTGTGGCGGAGCTGACAAGGTGGGGTAGAGAGAGACACTGCAGGAAGGAAACCTGAGTAGGAACCAGTGAAATCCAGAGGAGGGACATCTGCAGTGCTCTGGTTTAAAGGCAACCAGAGCCTTCAAGACTGGCCCCAAGACCCCACAATACTCCGTCTCATCAGCCTGATGCCTCCCCCAGAATCCTACAAGGTTTGCCAAGTAATCAGCTCAGCCTGGACCCAAACTTGAATGGCCTCAGAACAGAAGCATGCCTTTGAGACCTGTCAACTGCCCAGGTGCCTCAGGATCAAGAGAGGCAGCTGGAAATGGGGTGCTACTGTAGGCAGATTGCCCAGCATCGGGATACCATGTCCAGTTGCCTGGAAGATGGCGGCTGGAGCAGGCAGACCAGTTGCACAGGCATCGCTTCCAAGTCCCCCCACTGACACCCTCCCTCTGCTCAGTGTATATAAGGTCCTTCCAGGGAGCTGCTGAGCCCTTACCTCTCTTCACTGAAACTCACCAGGACTCGGATGAACACTTGGCACCTTACCAGCCAGCCAGCTCTCCCCATCTCTTATCTGAAGCTAATTCTTCTATGTTTGATTTTAAGATAACTTTTGCTCCCAGCATGACCTGCTTTCTGGACCCTCTCATCCCCACCACCAGCCTTGTCCTCCACTCCACAGAGACCAGTTCAGAGATGAACACGTGACCCAGCTCAGCCAGTGAGAACATTTTCACCCAGAGAATGCCTGTCCTAGAGACAGACCCTAACAATGTCATTGGGCCCTTGCATCTAGCCATGCCTGATGATGACAGCCTTACCCTGAACTTTCTGCTTTTAGTATTTAAGTAACAGCTTAAGCTAATTTGAATTAGGTTTCTGTCCCTGACAATGAAAAATGGCCTAATATGCTTGCTCAGTGCCACAAAGCTTGAACCTGGCTCAGGTGTCATTTCTGCCAGATTCCAAAGTCTATGTTCTTTCCATCATCACACCACTGACAGGCAATAAGTCTGCACTCTCATGCCAATTGATTGGCACCACTGTCCAAAATGCTGTACCTAAAGGATTCTGAGACTTTTCCAAGTACAACAGGAAAGCATATCATGATAGATTAGTGATGTCTGCATGGGCACCAAGGGTAGGGAATGGTATCACAGATGCCACGTATTCACCACCCTGTGTGATACCAAGATGAGCACATTAGGTCTTCAATAATACCAGCTGGTCAACTGACTGCTTACCCCCGGACAGTTGCCTCCTCACTATTACCCTGTAGCACTAGAGCCCCACCCCCAACCCCTAAGGACTGGTAAACTGCCTCTTTGCTGTACTCAATCCGTGGCTGTGTTCTCACCATGATACTGACTCCCTTCTCACCGTATGTTTGCCCTCTGCCTTCCCTCCGCCCTCTCTCTGCCCAGCTACTCCAGGCAGCTGCTGCACCCCCAGGGGTAAAGTATATTAAAAAGAACGTGAGAATCATGGAGAACCCAACACTTCCTAGGAAAAGTCTCATCTTCTACATACATCTCTACACTCACCATGTGAAGAGCAAGCATAGAGCAAGCAAGGAAGACCCCAAGACGGCTGAGCCTTCCCCTTTCTTATAAGACCCCCAGAGGAAAAAATTAGGGGAGATGATTTACATTAACAAAGGTACCTGAAGCACAAGAACTGCTTTAATAACCAGCGAACAGGAGTATCTCCATTTAACACATGAGAAAAGAAGCATATGACTCATTAAAGGAAACCAAGTGAGACAATGGAAGATTTCTGCAGCACACACAGGACTCACAGTTAAATGCCAGACTACACTCTGCCTCCTCAGGTCTCACACATACAGTCCACATACACACACATGTGTGTGCTCTCATACTTGGCCACAAGCAAAGCACACACCGCCTACTGGTTTATGGGCCTTGGGATTGAAGAGGCTGCATTTCTGACCCCAAGAACATCCTTTACATTTATATGAAGGATGTAAATCCTTCGTGGGACAGCATCAGCTACATGAACAGTCCCTTTACCAGCCCTGGGCACCTTTGGGATGAATGAAAGTGGAAGGTGGCCCTGTTCCTATTTGCTGCACTGGAGTGACTGAGCCCAACCTTATCTCTTGTCTTTTTCTTTTTTATTGTTATTCAAGTACAGTTGGGTTCACCAGACTGGGCTGCAACTGTCATTGTGTTGATTCAATCTGTGGTATGTCCTTTTTCCTTCCTGGGCTCCCTGTTAGGCACTGACAATGCTTAAGAAACTATTTTATTCTTGGAGTGACTTCTCCTCTTCCCCACCTACATAAAATCAGCCATGTCTCCGTCAGCCTTTCCAGGCCCCAACTGGGTCCTCAACAAGTTCTCAACACTTCACACCTTCCAACTGTCTTCACACTCTAATCACTGTACTCACCCCCAAGTACTGTTCATTACTCTCTCTCACACTACTTGCTAGTACCAAAACCCAAGGAGTATTTGGACAATGCTAGGAAAAAAAGGCAGAAAGCACCAGTGCAAGAGCATGTCCATGGCCTTGGAAAGGCTGTATGTGGGGTGGAGAGCCCACAGCTTCTGAGCACTAAATGGCCAGGGCTGCACAGAGCCAAGAGGAGTAGGCTGCCTTCTGAGCCACCCCACGCCATGCATGACCTCATTTCCATTGTGAACCGTTCCCAGAGCAAAAGGACCTCTCTGAAGCACACCATCTGGAGAAAGCACATACGAATAAGCCTGTGGGGGAAAATGGAATGTCAACCTCTCCCTCGCTGGAGGACAAAGAAACAGTCTTCAGTATTTGGTCCTGGCAGGTCTGAGCACTGCTGCAGCCCTGTGACACGATCAAGAGCACTGCCACACAAAGCCACGCACAGGTGAGCCAGGCACAGTCCCTTGAGGCTCCTCCACTCGTGCTGTACTCCGAGGCCCAGCTTGGCTTCCTCTTCTCCAAAGCAGTTTCCCCAACCAGGCTAAAGGTTCTGTGTGTACTACCAGGTCCCCCCTGACAAGGAGGCACAACTCTCCAAAAATCCCAAGAATGGAAACACTCCATCTCAGGCTCAACATTTTTAAATTCAGAGCAGTGCCACGGAGGAAAGGCAAGCAGTATTGTGTCCCTGATGGCTTTTGTTAGCACAAAATAAACCACCCAATGCAAAGAGACCAATTTTCAAATTATAAAGCTAATTCAAAGCTCTGATTCCTGGTTGCCAGCTGAAAAGATGCCACTTTTAAAGTCTGCTCTGGCTCCTGCCTTACTAGACTATTTCCACTGATGCTCTCATCCCTGAACGAGCCCCAGAGCAGCAGCTCAGAAAATCAGGCCCCACACAAACAGGTGGATGCCCACAGCAGTGATCCCTTTCTCGTACTTATGAAAATGACTCCCATTTGTCAAATGGCTGAGCTCCCCTGAAGACAGCAGCAGCTCCCTCCTCCCACACATAGAAGCTGCTGCCTCTCCAAGCAAACAGGATGAGAGCAAGACCCCAACACAAACTTGTCAGCTGCAGGTCATTCTGCTATGCAAAGTCCACAGAGGAGTCCAAGTCAGGAGGCAGTGGCTTATGCTTCCTTGGTACCCAACTCCCTTCTGGGATAAGGGGCAGTGCTGAGGGCCTAGCAGGTGTTCAGTGATGAAAGGTAAATTTTTTTCCCTTTAATCCACCTCTATCCAAGCACTTGATCCAAGGCCACACCCCAGAAGATGCTCAATATCTTTTTGCCAGTGACTGTACTGGCAGTGATGACATGATAAAGATGAAGGTGAACAACAGGTAGACTTCAGCAACACCGTGAGAGTCAGCCTGTCTATGCCCTCAGGAATGGGCTCATTGAGGCCCTTGCACTAACTTCTTAGATGTGGTAGTGGGGGAGAATATCTGAGAGCAGAGGTTGCGAGCAGTGACTTCCACCTCCCATGCCACCTCCCTTGAGCAGGCCACTGTCCATTTCTTGCCCAGAACATTGCAGTGGCCCCCTGACATTTCTCTCATTTCTCTTGCCTATCCCCAATCCAATCTCCATGCAGCAGCCAGAGTGACCTTTCAGAAATAAAAAAAACATAAATCAGGCCCTGTCATTCTCTTAGTTAAATCTCTTCAAAATCCAGACTGTACGTGATTTATGAAGCCTGTGTAGGTTGGCCCTGGCCCACTTCTCTGAGCTCATCTCATCTGTCTCTTGGCTGGTCTCATGCACCCCTGACATACTGGCCTCACTTCACCCCTCACACATGCTCAGTTCTTGTCCGCCATTGTACCTTTGCACATACTGAACATGTCGTTCCCACTGCTCTTTGCTTGGTGATTCCTTCTCACACTTCAGGTTGGGGCTTAAATGATTCTTTCTCAAAACCTCCAACTCTGCCTCTGCACTCTTGGTCAATAGAGCTCAAACACTGGCTGCCAGTGTGCTTCCCATCTCCCTGCTCCATTCTACCCTTCAAGAGAGATCCCAAACCCCCAGCATCATAAAGGGAACCCCAGTTAGGCGCATGTGTGGAAAAAGGCACTGCCTCCCTCAGTTCCTTCAGATATGCACAAAGGAGATTACTACCAATGATTAGTCTTTGTTCACACAACTACAACCAAGACTGACCTACAAAGAGCAAGAAATAGCAGTTCATCCCTGGAAAGGAGAGAGCTGCACATGCATTTCTCCTAAAGCCCTGCCCATCCTCTCACTTTGTAATCCCTACACTGGAAAGGAAATGCTTTCACTCAAGCCAGGTTTCAACCAAAGATCTCTGCAGAATCCCACTTGGCTCTTGCTGTCTGTCATCTCATTGTAATGACAGGGGCCTACATTCCCTTTAAGAGTGTAGCAGCCAACCTGAAACAGCAACTACATTTTCTCTGCCCATTAAAGGCCAAAACTAGAAAACAGGAGGCCATTAATCTTCTCTATCTAGTGCATTACAAAGATAGCCAGGAAACTCACACAGAGAAGATACTGTGTCTTGGACTCAGAAGATAACCCAAGGCCCTATAATTTCAAACCCAGCTGTGCTCATCCTGAGAAGAATCAGGTCGGGCTCAGCACCATGTGGCAGATATAGTGGACTGGTGGACTAACTGAGAAGCTCTTCTGCTGTGCCTTCCTGTCCTGCAGAGGTGAGAGAGCTAAAAACTACAATCTCCAGTCTCCCTGTAGCTGGACTTCCTGATGTGACTATGGGGTTGGCCAACTCCAGAACTGAACAGAAATTAAGTCAGGTGGGGAGGGTATCTATTTCGCTACTACAGGACCGGCAAGGTCCTGGTAATGGCTTCCTGATCCTGGAACCTGGATGAGATGATGTGATCCTAGAGCCCGTGACTAGTACAGCAACTTCCAGATGCCCCAGCTTTCCAGTTCTCCCCAAGTCCCAGTCCTCTCAGTGGACCAGTTCTGAATGCTGTTCTGGGAGTCATTCCTAGACCGGCCTGGAGCCTGTTCTCCCAACCTTTCCAATTACTTTCTAAGCCCCGTAATTCCTATGTTAAGTAACCTTCTCTTAAAATAGCTATAGCAGTGTCTGTTGTGGGTCTGAACCCTACAATCCACAACTCCACTATGCAACAGAATATCCACAGTGATGAACATGTTCAGTAATTCTGGGATGGCCGATATGGTAGTCAGCAGTCATTGTGGCTACTAAGCACTTGAAATGTAGCTAGCACAACCAAGGAACTACATTTTAAATTTTAACTTACATTAATTTACACTTAAATAGCCACATATGGTTAAGGGCTACCATACTGGACAGCACAGGTCTATAACAAGAGAAAGACACAATGAAAAGAAAATGAAGAATCAGGTATGAGAAATGAAAATCAGTACTAACAGAGAACTTAACTCTAATTTGTAAAGAAACTTTAGCCCTAGCTGGTGTGGCTCAGTGGATTTAGCACCAGCCTGCAAACAAAAGGGTTTGATTCCCAGTCAGGGCACATGCCTGGGTTATGGGCCAGGTCCCCAGTTGGGGGTGTGCAAGAGGCAACCACACATTGACGTTTCTCTCTCCCCCACTTTCTTCCTCCCTTCCCCCTCTAAAAATAAATAAATAAAATCTTTTTTAAAAAAGTAATCAAGAACTGATTCAAATTCTGATGGATGGGTGGATTTTCTGATCAGAAAATAACCACCTATGCAAAGACATGTTTTCAAAACATAAGATATTCTAAGGCCCAACAAACAATATAGAAACCAGAAGTCATTCTGCAGTAGCTAATACTCTTGACAAGTGAATGACAAACTAATTTTCTCAATGGGGAGAGGAGGAAACTGACATTTTCTCCCAACCTAAGTTGGGCCTAATGTAGCCACCAAGACATCCCAGCAGGGATGTAAGGCCTTTCCCCACAGCAAGCACCCGCTGGGTCTTCTTAGTGTTTCAGCCACGGTGCTGTACATGAGGCTCCTCTGTCTCCTTCCTGAGCTATCTTCACACTCTTTTCAGCAGCATTCTCTTACTGTTCCTGCCTTCCTCATCCCTCACCCTGCTGCGAACACAGCTCATGAGAGGTAAGGATGTTCAGAACAGGCCCATGGCCAAGAGTAGTAGAAGCTGCTCCAAAACAAGGAGATGGTAAAGGGCCAAGGACATCTGTGGCCATCTCCCTGATTCAATCAATTGGCACTGTCTTAGAAAAAGTGCCTCTTTTCTATTCTATATTCCACTTCCTTCTGATGGCCGGGGGCTGAGGCAGAGAACCTAGAGCAGTTCAGAAGCCCAAACCAACTGGAAGAGTGGTAAAGCTTAACTGGTACCCACCCCTCCTAGTGATTCAGAAAACTAAGCCTTTTCTCTATTCTTCACAGGGCAGTGGGTCAAAAGGAGGGAAAGAGGAAAAAAAAGAATCCTAGGACAGACTCCTGCTAGAAGTGAACTAGCCTCACCTGCAGACAACTGGAGGCCGATATCACCTTGGCTAGAAGACCATAATCACAAAACAATTTCCCCAGGGTCCTCAGGTCATATTGATATCAGAGAGCAGAAGGAAGAAAAGCAAACAGAAAACAAAAGAATAGATACAGATAGCTGAACCATACTTTCCAACCAAAGATAATAAATTTCAATAATAATAAAATACTTCTTTCACTTATTTTCAAGCAGAGAGAGGTGAGGAATCTCTTGCTATCTGAATGAAGGCACCTATCTGTTACCTACCACCTGGGATGGCAAACCTAAATCACAGGACCTGGGGGAGAATCATTTCAAGTTTATCAAAAGTGAGCATTTTAGCTTTTTATAATGGAAGAGCAGCCTTTGTAATGAAAACACACAGATCCAGCCCTGACTGAGCTCAGATGCTTATTTAGAAAAGTGGGAAATCCTTCAGGTTGTTGATGTCTGGGATGAGCAGGGGTCGTGCAAAGCAGGAAAGCATGCCCAAGCAGCCTGGCACGGCACTGATGGGGCCTATTTCCCACTCCTCCTCCCTTCTGGCTTCAGCGGGTGAGTGCCTGCAAGAAGCTACACCCCAGTGTTTGGCCCCACTTTATTGGTAGGAAAACAGAGTCACAGAGTGACGCACCTTTCCCAGTCACCAGGACTAGAACATGTGAGGCAGTGCTATCTTGGAGGACAGTTTTTAGTCTATTCTGTGGCCTCAACCTCCTTCCTCTCACCCCCTGAGAGGATGGGTGACAGGGAGGCTTGGCCACTCCTCAGACTGCCTGCTTACTGCCACTTTCGAGAACCATCAGGAACTCCTCTAACTCCGTTTCACGCCTGGGACGCCCAGCCATAGCCAGAGGTCTGGCTCCGAGGAACGGCAGAGTGGTCCTGCAGCGGGCACGACCCAGCTGAGGCCTGGAGCTCACTGCTCACAGACTCAGCCCCTCGTGGCCACGAGCCTTCCTGATCTTCAGGAGAGCTCTGCCCAGAACGCTGCCCAGGCCTCTCCCACTTTACCAGAGAGGACCGTGAGCCAATGAACTCAGTCAGAAAATCCACTTAGCATGCCTAACCAGAGTTTTTAAGAAATTCTAACACTTCACCTCCCTTCTCAGAAGCTATCCTAAAGGGAGAACTGGAGAATCTGGCAAACAATGTGCCTACTTGGATATTCATCACAGCATGACTTATAGAATGCCAAACTGGAAATCACCTAAAAGCCCATCACTGGGGGAATAGTTAGATAAATCAATGCACAGCCATATGACGGACTTTTACGGAGCCATAAAAATTATGGTTTTGCAAAATAATATAGAAAAATATTCCAGAACATAAATTTAAGCAACAGAAACAGTCCAAAAATGTATATACAGTAGGGTCCCAGTTTTGCAAGACATACTCTTTCACACAGAAGAAAGACTAAAACAAGCACATCGAAATGTTACTAGTGGTCAGCCTTAGGTAACAAGTTAGACTTGTTCCCAGAAAGACAGATCTGCCTACCACACAGGCCAAGGACTCCGGATGGTGCAAACCCAGGCTCTGCCAGTTACTAGCTGTGTGACTGCAAGCCACAAGGCCTCCCTGAACCCGAAATGGCCTGTCTGTAAAACGGGCATCATAACAGTGGCTACCACACAGTATTGCTGACACAATCAAATGAGTTAAGAAATGTAAAACTCAGGATATTGCTTGAAAGTAGGAACTTTATAAGCACTAGCTATTTTTATTACATTAGCCAAATTCTCTATGATATATAATTCTTGGTAATCAGAAATAAAACATTGTCATTTTTTGTGTGTGTTTTTAAAGTGTACTTGTGAAATTTACTGTGGCCAAACCCGCTTCAGATGCTGACCACCAGTGGGGGTGGAGGAAGGTGATATACACAGACCCCACCGGGCAACTAGCTGCCCCGCTTCCTCACCTGCCTGGAGCCTCTCCCTCAGAATCCCCAGCACCACAGGAGAATACAAGCGCCGGGCAGCCATGGAAAAAAAGAAGTCCACGGAAACTCTGTGTATATGCACCTCAGTGTGGCCCTCTGTTGATTCAAACCTAAGCCCTGGACAAAGGAAAATTTGCACCCTGTATCTCCAGCCATGTCTCTCTGTAAACTATTTAGGTTTGGGGTAAAACGAAATGGTTGATTTGAAAATTATACAAAACACATGGGCAAGGGCCTTTCCTTTTTTCTTCTCATCTTGACCTTCTAACGATTCCATGTAACAGCAAGTCGGCTCCGTGAGGACGAACAGGTACGTGTGCATGGAGTGAAAGACGCCAGGACTGTGAGCAGGACACCGGGGCTGCAGCCTGACATCTGAGTGGTGCCAGCTGTGCAACCGCAGCCCTTCCAAGAAGTCCCAGCAGAACTGGACATCAGAGGGAGCACGTGGCTCTCCTCCAACCACACAGCCTGGCAGCACCAAAGCCCAGGTCCCTCACTCTGTGAGTGTCGCTCACACCATCAGCCGCACCAGCAAGTACTAACATGTATGTTTCTCCAGGGCTCAATGTACTCACCTGTAAAACAGGTGACACATTCCTCACAGGACAATCATAAAGACAAAATGACATTATGTCTGCGAAAGTGCTACCCAAATATAAAGTATTGCTTAATAAGAACCATTCCACAGATACCCACAGAGAGCCTGAGTACCTCATCTTCAGGGAAGTGAGATAAAACATGAAAGTGTTTCTTTTTTAAATCTTTTCCCCAGAAGCATACCCTCCACACTAAGCAGTCACCTATTATAAGTTCCTGTGTCTCACATACAAATAGTAATAGAGTCCACTGGTGGAAAAGCGAAACTACCCAGAGAACTCAGAATACAGAGAGTTCAGAGGCCCCTATAACCAGCGCTCGTTTCCACGCGTCCTCCCTGACTGAAAGGCTCTGGAAAGCTTCCACCGTCATGGGGCTGACTGTGTGGGGAGGGGTCCCTGCACGTGTTCACACTCAGAAAACATAACACAAGCACACCCGCACCGACCGACGGTTGAGCCTACTCCTGGGCGTCTCTAGTTCTCATTAAGGCAGAACAAAAGAAACACATTAGCTGACTTCTCTACACTCAGAGGCCATTTAATAACGATGCTTTGTATAAAGCATAATGCTTCTTTCATTTAGAAAAGTCAAAGCCATTTATCTCATTAATCCCCACAAAACCTCTGCCAGACAGCTGGCAGACAACAAGGTGGAAGGCAGGGGAAAAAATAAGCAAGGCCCCCCTGAGACTGCTGCCTCTGATAAGTATTAAACTTCAAGTAGATCTGAAGCCACCGTGACCATTCCCTGATTTCGGAGGGAGGAGAGCCAGGCCAGAAGTCCAGAGAGTGAAGTCCAGTCCCAGCTCATCGCCTATTTGGTCTGTGCCCTCAGGCAAATTGCACCCCTTCTTTGGCTCTCAGTTTCCTCTTCTTTAGAACACAGAGGCTCAGCCAAGCACCATACGAGGTCCAAGATCCGCTGAGCTCAGTGCTCAGGTCGCAGAACTCTTTGGTCCAGGCATCTCACAGCTCCCATCACTCCTCCCCCACTGGTCAAAGCCCCACCAAGTCCTCAGTGCCTAGACCACCTTCCCATTGACCTCAAAGACCAGGGCTGATGACGTGGAGGGACAGGCACCTCCCACCGCCGCTGGCTGGGTCCTTCACTAGAGAGGCGGCCTGGGAAACTATGCTCTCAGCTATCCTAAGTGGCTGCCTCCAACTTGCTTGTGCTTACCAAGCTAAGGGGCTGCTGAGCTAAGAAGGGCAACACAGAGAATAGACCCCCCCAGCCATCATTTCTTTTCTAGTTCCTTATCCCTGGGCTTTCCCAGGACTCCTGAGGGATCAACATGGTTCATGGTTCACATGGAAGTCCTCAAAGCCAGAGAGCATGTCATACCCATTAGGATAGTAGTATCAAAAAATGGGAAAATCAGTATTGGCAAGGACGTGACAAAATTGCAATCCTTGTGCACTGCTAGTTGGGAATGTTTAAAATAGTTCAACTGCTATGGAAAAACTGTATGATTTCCTAAAAAATATATATATACAGCATTACCATATGACCCAGCAATTCCACTTCTGGGTACATACCCCAAAGGACTGAAAGCAGGGACTCGAACAGGCATTCTTACACCCACGCTCACAGCAATGCCACTCACAACAGCCAAAAGCAGCAAACAGCCCAAGTGTCCATTGGCAGATAAATAAACAGATAAGATGTGGTCTGTACATACAATGGACTATTATTCAGTCTTAAAACAGAAAGAAATTCTGACACACGCTATGACATCAATAAACCCTGAAAACATGCTCAGTGAAATAAGCCAGTTATAAAACAAATACTGTATGATTCTACTTATATGAGGTACCTAGAGGAGTCGCATCCATAGATAAAGAAAACAGAACGGTGTTTGCCAGGACTTGAGGGGAGGGGAGTTAGTATTTGACTGGGTGCAGAGTTTCATTAGGAAAATGAAAAATTCCTGGAGAGGGATGGCAATGATGGTTACACAACAAGTGGATATACTTAGTGCTATTAAACTATACACTTTAAAAAGGCTAAGATGGTAGATTTTGTTATATAAAAATTACATAATACAAACATATAAAACATTTTATTTTTTTAGAAAGCCAGAGAGGGATGAGTGTTGGATGTAGAGCTTCGAAGACATTCCCAGAGGAAAGCAATCTGAGAAGGGAGGGCTGTCTTCTCAGGAAAAGAAAGCCAGGAGGTGAAGGCATTTGGAATGTAAGCTGCTCAGGAGTGAATTCAGACCCATCCAGAGGGGAGATGTGCAGCAGGACAGGCCCCTGCCCCTACCCAAGGCTTCCCTGCACAGCCCTCTGTGCAGGCCCTCCGCACGTGACACAGGCCCAGAGAAGGATGCAAAGAATTTGGGTCATAAATTGTTTTCAAATATCAAATAAATCACACATGCACACACACAAACATGCCATCACAGTGGAGTGAAACCAGACTCACATCCAAATACATCTACAGAGTTCTCCAGCACCACTGAATACCATCAGGCGTCATATCTCTGGTCAGGAGAGGTGGGTGAGCAGAAAACACTGGATCAATCCATGGCATCTCCATTGCTTCTGTTTAGTCCAAAAGCTCTGCTCTGGGCACCAGGAGTACCTCCAGGGTAGGCCACAACCTGATCATCTCTGCAGCTCTGGTGCCTAGCCCAGAGCTGGACACATCAGGTATAAAAAGAAGTGTTTGCTGAAGGAATGCAAGTTCTCCTCAGCCTGCTGATAATTTTAGGTGAGGAGACAAACGACATGATCCCCACTGCTAATGATGGAAACAAGGCAGAGAGACGCACATGGCACCCATCCAATGAAACCCAGGCCAGGACTGACTTATCCAGCCCCCCCAACCCTCCAATTACTCTGGCCCCTTAAGTCCTCGGAGTCTCTTGCAGCCAAGAACCTCTTGAATTCTCTCCCTCCAGGTGCATTTCTTTCCTGTCCTTTTTTATTATTAACTTTTTTTATTATTGGCTTACTATTGGGGTGACATTGGTTATTAAAATTAAACAGGTTTCAAGTGTACATTTTCCTGATACAACGTCTTTATATTGCATTGTGTGTTTACCACCCAATGTCATGTGTTCTCCCATCACCCTATATTTGACCCCTTCACCCTTCACTTTCCCGTCTTTCTTAACCAAGCTTCCTTTTCTCTTCTTTCTGCTTGGGTTTTTATGACAACTTCTAGACCAGTAATATCTGACCTCTCCTGGCTCCTCTACTCCACCTTTTTCTCCTTGGAGGACTAAGGAAACAACTGATGAGGACCCTCCTTGTGTGGGGCAGAGACTCAGGGCAGTGACTGACACCTAGGTTGTGGGTCCTTGGAAATCCAAGTTCCCTCCTCAGGCCTCTCTCTGGTGTTGCCCAGATTTCCTCCAGGCCTCAACTGCACCTAACCCTAAGCCAAAAAAAAAAAAAGGAGTGGAAAGAGAAAGCAGGTAAGTCCATCCTGCAGAGCCCAAAAGTAGAAGGCAGAGGTCAATGCATTTCCATTCCTCATAGCAGAATGGTGTTATGATTCACAGAGAAACCAGAGCTGTGAAAATGTTGTAAAACTCTACAAGTCTCTAACTTTGTCACTGTGTTCAAGTTACTCTCCTCTATGTCCCATAGTAATTAGAAGGGTCTGATGAAGACAAATCGGATCTGGTGCTGGTCTATGAAGATGGCAAGGGAAGAGTGGGGAAACAGAGTGTGGGATGTGGGGATACTGAAGCTTAAGGACAGACTGCAAGGGAACTGAGTGAATAATGGCAGCCAGGAGAGACAGCAGGCAAGTCTGAGGTTAAAAGCACAAATCAGCAGTCATATGAGACCAAAGTTCATATTCTATAGGGCCACTCACAAGCTCCACGAGCCTGGGCAAGTTATTTAATATCTCTGAGACGTAGAGTTGTTTCAAGGGTTTAAATACATTTATAAGCACTTAGCGTGGTCCAGACTTATGAGAAGTTCTCAGTGAACAGCAGTCATTAATTAGAACTGCTTTAGTTGTTGATGTTATTATTAAAGTGAGCTGAGGGCCTGAGGCTGCAGCAATGAAGGAGAGGCATGGGGACGCCACGGGCCTGAAGAGGGCCATCAGGCTCAGTACCAGGAAGGCCTCTGCAGGCACGCCAACACAGACCTTTCCCCAAATGCCCACAATCCACAACCTTCCACATTTCCACTGAGGCGCTGACAGCTCCAGTCACTCCCACTTTCTGGTCCACTCCCACTTCAGTCTGGAGAACTAAGGATAAAGTATAGTGGGTCTCCTCCCCATTCCTCCACTAAAAAGCTGTGTGACTCTGGACAAGTTCATCTCCCCCTCTGTGCTTTAGTTACCTCATCCATAAAATGAGGGAGATTACCAAATGATCTCTAAGGTCCTATATACTTCTTGACATTCATTGATTCTAGAATTCAAATGTGGGTGCCAAAAGAGTTTATCATTTGGAACATGCTAGCAAGAGAAATAGGTTTCCTGGATGGATCCTTAGAGTTCCCTACCCCATCCATGAATTCCCTCCTTTAATGCTAATAAATACTTGAATCTGAAAGGTGTCCACCTACTAAGGCAGTCACTGAAATTGGGCCACAACCCTGAGTCTCAACAAATATGGCTAATGGACAGGATTGCCATGACTTGAGGGAGGGGCATGCAATGTTTACAGCCCCATGGGGCCCTGCAGTGGGCCTGCAATGCCTACTGACTTAAGTTACCCTTCCCGGCCCTCTCTGGCACACTCAACATTTGGAGCAGGATGCCACCAGAATCACAATTATGTGCTTATTAGCTCCTCTTGAACATCTGACTCATTTCGCAGCCTTCCCATAGGTGGTTTTCCCAATCTGTGAAATGGAGCTAATCACAACCAGCTAACAAGGGATAAACGCATATACATGGAATCTTTGGGGTGACCTGGAAGCATCCTTCTAAAGATGAGAGTTACCTAGTTTTCATACATGTAGAAAAGGTTATTGTAGCAAACAGGGTACTTGTTTTGGTCTGCTCTGTGCACTCAGCATTCCACTAAGAAAAGTATCCTTTTGGTACACAACATAGATGGACTACACATAGTTTTGTTACTGGGTGGTCCCCTGGCCACCTGAAGCTGCAGGCCCTACTTGTTGAGCATCATAAAAGAAAGGCAGTTTTTTTTAAATAAACTATGGGCTTATGACCCTCATTCAAGATAGCAAATACCTGCTCCAACTACCCAGTTGAGCCAAGGACTTTATGAAGCCCCCACCCACTGACCCCAAATCATCAGTAATACATAGTCATGTACAGGGGTCAGCAATTGGGAAGAGGACAGCAGCTGCTGCCTCCTAGGATATGGAGTCTGGGAAAGGAAATTCCTTGCATGACCATGGAGTCACACTTCATGCACACACTCACACATGCACACACATACAAATATGCATGTACAAATACAGTGTCCCTAGTGTGTGAGGCACAGAACACCATCATCTTCCTCCATGCTGCTCAGGGCCTTTATCACTGCTTCCCTTCTATCTACGTAAGTGTGCATGTGCCTATTCCCCTGCTCAGACATAACACTAGAGCACAGCCCACCGCCTCAGTCTACTCTGTAGCCCCCCCACCCCCGGTGCCAAGCACAGAATGAGTGGTCAAGAATGTCTGGATGTATGCCAAGTATGGTCCTCTGGTGCAGGAACTGTGGGGAGCACAGACAAGAAGATACCCTCCCTGCCTCAGCAAGCCATCAGCCTCCTCCAGAAGGAGAGGCCACAGTTGCACATCCACCCACACAAACTTGCACACTCACTCTCCAGTAACATTTGCCTAGCCAAGGACCTTGCTCTTTCAGAGTCTGTAACTAAATTTGGACCTGAAACCAAGGCAGCCAATGTGAAAGTGGCCCAAAGGTTAGCTCCAGGCAGCTTAGATTTGAAACCATAGGTCTTGCCTCTGCCAGAGCACATGTTTTTGAGCTGTCACATCAGTAACTAAGACCCCTCCCTCCCCCATCAGCATGGCTCCCACACTCTGCACCCACCAGCAACAGTTTTAGGTGAAGGGAAGAGCCCACGAGAGATCAAGTACCATAGTAGAAAGAAGATGAGGGTTGGAATTTGACATATCTTGCTTTGAGTCTCAATTCTCACTTTTTAGATGTGTGATCTTTGTAAGGTTAACTTTGCAAAAGTTATCATCAGCTTGCTTAACAGTAAAGTGGGTATAATATGTTATAAACAAAATAGGACTTATTAATACAAATTAGTGCTCACTAGTATTTAAGCCAACACTTTTTCTTCACTTGGAAATGATAAAGAGTGATGTGAGACACAAGGAGTTGCAGTCCGCCGTCCCAGCCACCAGAGGATGCCACCTGTCCTCTAGCACCTCTCCCAGCCAGCTCCAGGGCACAGATGGACCGCCTGTCTCAAAGAAAACACACAATTGCTAGTGATGTCTTGCCCCTTGGTGCCATGTCCAGCGTTGGCAAGACTCTCTCATTTCCTTGACGACAACAGCCCAGACCAGTCACCACACAGATGAGGTTATGCAACATCCGGGCTACTGGGAGACACATTCCATCTAGCTGGCAGTTTACAAAGATTTGACCTTATCAGGCTTGATTTAGAAAAGAAGGAAAGTTGAAGTTCCAGATGAAATCACTGAGCATGTATGACCCAATTAGGCTCACAGGGACTGTAACATTTGAATTTGTTTGTTTCAGGGATACTTTATGGGGGTGCTGCTGAAAGGAGGAAGGCCTTTATTTCTGCTGTCTCTGTCACCCTTTAATTCATTGGCACACAGGAGTCATTCTCACAAAGTCTCACATACCTGTCCTCTTGTACCTCTTCAGGACAGCCTCAGTCTCTCCATAAACTGATGGAAGAAAGCAGTGTGAGGAAATGAAAAGAGAAATGAGAGCTGGGTGAGGAAGGGGAACAGAATCAGCCATGGCAGAGCTGGAAGGGCCATAGAAACCCAAGCATCACCTTCCATAGGTGAGGGCACTCAGGCTAGAAAGCAAGCTGCTTGCCCAAGTTCCACAGCCAAGTCAAGGTCAAGTCAAAAGTTGAGCCCAAGCTTCCAGATTCCTATATGCTGTTTCTACTAACCCAGGTTAAAGTCTGAAGCTAGAAAGCACAGAAAAAGTAATCTACCCACAAAAACTGTTCTAACCACTGCCCTTTACATACAGAGGCCCAGGCTGGTAGGCTGAATAATGACCCCCTCCACTCCAAAATGCCCACGTCCTAATCCTGAGAAATGGTGAACATATTACTGTATTTACATGGTAAAAAGAAACTGTACAGGAGTAATTAAGCTAAAAATATGGAGATTGAGAGAGCATCTGGGACTATCCAGGTGAGCCCAATGTAATCACAAGGGCCCCTCTAAGAGAGAGGCAGGAGATTGAGAAGACACCACACAGCTGGCTCTGCAGATGGGCCAAGGCAAGCACGCAGCCTCTAGGAGATGGATAAGGCAGAGAAACAGATTCTTCCCCTGCAGCCCCCAGGAGGCATACAGCCCTGTGGACCCATTTTATATCTCTGATCACACAACTATGTATTTTTAAGCCACTAAATCCTAGGTAATTTGTTACAGAACTAATAAGAAACTAATACACCCTGCACTGGATATCTGTAAAATCACTGCAAGTCAAAAGCAGCGGGAAGAGGGCAGAGTGAAGCAGACTTGGTTAACTGGCCAATGGCCATACATAAGCGGTACCTTTGGGATTTCTCAAGGGCAAAGTCCCCCTGCCCTCAGCCTCTGCTGGTACAAAATTGGTATGGCTACCTCAGCAGCAGCAGGCCAATACCAGGTGTCTGGGGTTATGGGCAGAACAGAATTAATATTTTCTAGGTGTTGATTAAAAAATGGGTAAAGGAATCAAATAGATATTTCTTCAAAGAAATACAGATGGTCAATAAGTTTATGAAAAGATGCTCAAGATCACCAATCATCAAAGAAATGCATGTCAAAACTACAATGAGATACCACCTCTTTCCCATTAGGATGGCTACTCTCAAAAAAAATCAGAAAATAGCAAGTACTGATGAGGATGTGAAGAAATTGGAAACCCTTCCAAACTGTTGGTGATAATATGAAATGGTGCACTGACTATGAAAAACAGTATGAAGTTTCCTCAAAAATTAAAAATAGAATTACCATATGATCCAGCAGTTGCACCTCTGGGTATACACCCCCAAAAATTGCAAGTGGAGGTTGGAAGAGATATCTATCTGTCTATATATATACTCATATTCATAGCAGAGTTACAAGAGCCAAGAGGTGGAAGCAACCCAAATGTCCATCTACAGATGAGTGGCTAAGAAAAATGTGGTATATACATACAATGAATACTTATTCTTCAGCCTTAGAAAGGAAGGAAATCCTGTCACATGCTACAGCTCAATAAATCTTGAGGCTACTATGCTCAATGAAATAAGCCAGCCACAAAAAGATGAATACTGTATGACTCCATTTATACAAGGCATCTAAAGTAGTCAAATTCACAGAACAAAGTGGAAGGGTGGTCTCCAGGGGCTGGAGGAAGGGAGAAAAGGGGAGTCATTGTTCAATAGGTGCAGGGTTTCCGTTTTTCAAAATGAAAACATTCTGGATACCTATTTCACAGAAATGTGAGTATACTTAACACTACCAAACTGTTCACCAAAAGTGGTGAAGATGGTAAATTGTACGTCATGTGTTTTTTGCCACAGTAAAATGAGTAAAAAATAATAAAAAGTCTTCGAGTGCATGGCCCAGCTGGGGCCCCAAGGATTCTCATAACATAGCACCTGTGATGGTTCCCACTGTGTGTGCCTTCACTCCTCCACTCACCACAGCTGTTTTACCCATGAGTTCGCCTCCCCCAGGAGATCGCGAGCTCACAAGGACAGGAGTCGGGTCTAATTACTCCAGGTACCTCACCCAGCACCCAGCATGGTGCTTTACACATAAGAGGTACTCAATGAACATTTGTTCAATTTAATTTTTCAAAAGAGTGTGGCCTTAGGCTCCTCCACAATGCTCTTCTGCCAAAGTGGTGTGTGTTGCGACCATTTGAGGCCAGACAGGTTCACATGGGATTTAGGCAGATGGAAGAAAATTCGAGGAGCCGTGGGGATGCCTGGTGTGCCTTTATTCATAGGTGGGGTAATCCACGCATGCTGCAAGCACGTGTTCACCAGCCAAAGTCCCAACTTCCTTATATACTAAATGCACACATAGCTGGCAGGGTGTCAAAAGGCTGCATCACAAAGCGTGACTCTGTGCATGCGGGCCCACTCCAGGTTATGGGAACGCTGCTTCTCTTAGTTGCCCATCGGGTGAGGGAGCCTGACCAAGTCCCTACATCAGAGGTGTCAAACTCGTTTTCACTGGGGGCCACATCAGCCTCATGGTTGCCTTCAAAGGGCCAAATATAATTGTAGGACTGTAAAAATGTAACCACTCCTTAACAAGGGGCAAGGAGCTCAGCGCTGCCGCCAGGTAGAAACAAGGTGCCGGGCCGGATAAAATGAGCTAGAGGGCCAGATTTGGCTCATGGGCCTGTGTTTGCCACCTACATGGTGCTTGTTCTACCGCCCCCTCCATGACTTACTCCAGGACCAGGGGCATCAGATCCAGCACCAAGGGGACAAGCAGGGGTGGATTAGGGCTTATGGAAGAGGCCAGACTGTGGTAAACACAGTATAGTTATTCTCTATATTGTCATAGACAATCACTTTTCTACCCCATGCCCTAGGCTTCTGCATGTGGCAAGAAACAGGTGAAATCACTAGAGAACACAGAATGAAAGGTAGATGCAGAATGTTTTACCTGGAACCAGAACAGTGTGGACTAGGTAAGGCTGTGAAGTACAAAGTCTCAGAGCCCCACAGACCCTATCAGAAGTAGTAACATGGGTCTGGAAGCCCTCCCCTACTTAATGAGCATTTCTTTGATTCATTTAATATCAAGAGAGGGCACGCTCCTAGCTCCGTCTCACACACTGGAGCCGTCTGATATTCCCTCACGGTGTGACTGCGTAGAATAACCACTTCCACTGAGTGTGTTACTCCAATCACACTGTGTGTCGATGGTCATCTATGCACATAACTTAAGTCAGCACCAGAACAGTGGAAAGATCTTTCTCCTCTTGTCTGGAAGCATAAAGTCAGTCCTGGGACCCTTGAAATATATGGGAGAGCCCTTTTCAGCAAGTCACACAGGAGAAAATGAGAGAGGGGTACCTTTCTGAAAATCTTGCTTTAAAATAATAGTAATACTTGCCCTGACTGAACTGGCTTAATGGGTTGCAAGTTCGATTCCCAGTCAGGGCACATGCCTAGGTTGCGGGTTGGTAGGGAATGTACAAGAGATAATCAACCAATGTTTCTCTCTTGCATTGATGCTTCTGTCTTCCTTCTCCCTCCCTTCCCCTCTCCCTAAAAAATAAAATCTTTTAAAAATGGTAATACAGAGAATTTACTACAGACTAGATCCTATTCTCACAATTTTACGAGTACATATATTGATTTACTTAATCCTCTCAATATTCCCATACAGTAAACTTTATTATTATGTCCACTTCACAGACAAGAAGACTGAGAAACTAATTAACTTGTGCAAAGCCACCAGTTCAAACCAAGTAGGCTGTCTGCAGAGAATGTGCTTTAATTGCTTCTCTCATGACATCTACAATTAGATCCCTGGCCTCAAGGTGTTCATTTCCAGCTTCCTCCCCAACAAAACATACCACTTCAGGCCTCACTAGGAGAGGCACAGAAGTTTAAGGAGCTATTCTTAAAAATAGTAGTCACAAAAAAACTGTGCATGTCTCAAGGCAAGACTCAAAAAAACCCCACATGCAGAGAAATGCACCAAACAAAACTATAATTATATAGGATATTTTAATTAGGTATGTTAGAAACATGAATTACTTCTCACCCAAACCTCGTGAAAATTCATCCCATCCCATCTCCACTTAATAGATAACAGACCATCCAATGAATGGAGAACTGACCTGCCCAAGTGGGTGACCTACAGAGTGAGTGGGTGATAAAATGGGTAATGAAATTCAGGCATCATAGCTCTTGAAACCTTATAAGACAATACCCCTTCCACTTATGAAATCATTGGGAAATATTAACCACAGACAAATACTTTAAGTATGAGAATCTCTCAAAAGGAATATGAGCCAAATGCATAACACTCATCCTCTTTTTGTTTCTTTCTCTCTCTTTTTTTCAGAATCACAGAACAGGAAAAGATTTTGAGCTTACTCATCCACCTTCTGCCACACAGCAGGTCACTGCTATAGTACCTGGGACGGGATCACCCCCTCACAGGACTTTCCAGGAAATACATGACTTAACCTCTCTAAGGAATCCATCCCCAGATCCCAAAATTCTGGAATTCATGGATTCTTTCTTCATCTCTTACCTAAAAATCCTAGACAAAAATGTGAGACACTGTCTTCTTTTTCAGCATAACAAAAGAATATCTACTCTAGCACCATTACCTTTAAAACCATTTTTTAAAATAAATAAATAAACCATTTTTAAACCAACTTCTTTACATATACATAAACACTGGATCTTCCCTTTAGGATTGTCCCCTTCAAGATACACAGCACTGATTCTTCTGGCTTCCCAAAGCTGTATTTTTCAATGCCTTACTATTTTATGGCTCTTACTGCAACTCTTTACATTCTTTAATTAGAAATGGAGTTCCAGCCCAAACACAGCAC
This sequence comes from Phyllostomus hastatus, assembly GCF_019186645.2. Taxonomy (NCBI): domain Eukaryota; kingdom Metazoa; phylum Chordata; class Mammalia; order Chiroptera; family Phyllostomidae; genus Phyllostomus; species Phyllostomus hastatus. The sequence continues at coordinate 15,871,595 of NW_025333622.1, read as the reverse complement.
TACTCATAGGAAGTACTTCAAAGCACTGGATATATTGGAAGGATTCTCCTCTGTCATGTTGGTACTTGGACTAAGGTAGGCTCTCATCCAAGGATCACACTTGCAATGGCAGATAGGCATTAAGAATGAGCTGGTCCAGTCCTAGACCCATGAGCCAGGTGAGGAGGTTTGCTAGGAAACTGAAGAGATAAGGAGTTAAATCCAACCAAAAGCAAGCAAAGTGGAGTTAGATAACCAGTGACCAAGAGGGTTTGAGCAAGGAGTGAAAGAAAATCCAGACTGGGCGATGAAAGATCAAATGGCTTGGAGCAAAGAAAAGTTCTGGATGAGAATGGCTTTGGAATCCAGCCCAGGATGCACAAGGTCAGACCCTAAGACTGAGTGCAATGGCAGAAACTGCTAATGCTCACAATTTTCTGTTCCTTTTTTCCTCCTGGGGTCACAGCCAGCCCACATTTTCCAGCCACCCTGGCAGTTGGACATGGTCTTGTGACTAAGTTCTGGTCAATGAAAAGTGAACAGAAGTGACTGGTGCTACATCTAGTCCTGGCCTGGGAGAACCTCCCACACAGTGCCTCTGCTTTCCCATCTGCAGTCCTCGCTCTTCCCCCAGACATCAGCTGAATAGAGAGGACTCTGAAGATCTAAAAGAGGGCACGGCCACAGGATGAAAGGAACCTGGGTCACTGAATCCCCCATGGAAGACCATTTGACAAGAAATACCTGCATTGCAACAACTGAAAAATAAACTTTGTGTCAGTCCAGTGAGATTTAAGGGCTGCTTATTAGGATTGATAGCCTCTCAGCTTACTAATACAGGGTCAGAGAAACAAACATGTAATTACACAGGGAGTTTAACATGCCTAGAATGGATGAGAATTCAGGTGACCTCGACCACCAATGAGAAAAAAACTAATCAATGCCAAAGTACCTCTTTTACCTTTTAGATAGGATTACAAAGCCAGAAAATCAAAGGAATGCCACAGAAAATACACAGGATCAAAAAGCACTGCTGAACGAGGAAGTGACAGTCACTCAGTCCAAGTGAAACTGTAAATGATTTGTTAAGGCACCAAGCCACACATTTGTTCAGCAGATCCTGAGTGCCTGTTACATACCAGGCCCTGTGCTAGGAGTCATGGCTACAGGGGCAAAGTAACAACCTAAAGGAACCCAATCAAGTTGAAGACACAAGCTGATAAACGTGACAGGGTATCTAGTGGGGATGCCTACAGTGTTATGACAGCTCAGAAAAGGGAGTCCTAACTCAGTCTGGAGCCAACAGGGAAAGAGTCCCACAGCAGAGCACGTTGATCTGAGTTCTGAAAAAGGAGAAGTTAGTTGGCTAGAAAGGGTGAAAAATCATTCCTGGTAAAGGGAGCAGCATGTGCAAAGTACTGCACTTGGGCACCAGCAGCGGACAGTACATCAGCAGTGTACTGTCAGCAGAGGGGAACAGAAAGAGATAAGTCCATAAGACAAGTAAAGGCCAGGCCAGGAAGGATCAGCCACCATTCACAGTCAGCAGGGAGCCAGTGAAGGGCTCAAAGAAGTATAACGCCATAATATGATTTGTGCTTTCACTTTCTGGTGACAAATAGAGGATGAACTAAAAGGACTAAGACCAGGAATACAGAATCTAGTCAGAGGCTCTTAAAATTGTACAAGAGAGACAGATCAGAGTCTGAGGGGTTGATTATAAAATATTAAGGAAGGAGAATCTCTAAGACCAACTGACGCAATCAGCCGTGGAGTGGGAAGAAAATGAAGACACTGGGAAGGGTTCCCAAGCTCCTGGCTTTACCAGCAGGACAGAGCCATCACTGAAACAGCAATCACAGAAAGAGAGAAAGGTTTTAGGGGGCACAAAGACAACAAATTGATATTGAAACACTGAAACATTATGGAGATATCCAGTAGAAAATTAAACTCTTGAGACAGATATGTGGGCTGAAAAAGTAAATTTGAAAGTCATAATCATACCAATGTTGGATTTGACAGTGGGCATGATTGACATTGCCTATAAAGAAAGATAAGTGGAACAGTCACAGGCAGAATTCACATCACCAGTGTGATAATACATGTAGATGGATTGATAGTTGCTGATACATAGATATATCGATGATTGATGCATGCATAGACACATTGGTTCTGTTCACAGATGCTTAGGCCCTTGATTCACAGATATGTTTAAACTTGGAAGATCTCTACTGATGTGACCCAGGGCTCTGTCCTTGGCTGTAGATTTTTAAACACTGAATTAAATATCTGGATGAAGATAGATTTGTCAGACATGCTGCTGACACAAATCTGGGAGGAATAGTTAGTAAGTTGGAAGGTTGAATCAGGATTCAGGTGACCTCAATATGCTGAAACTATGGTCCAAACTGACAAGTTGAAATACAATAGGCATAAACCTAAAGTCCTGCACTTAGATGAAAAAACATCACTGCCTAAACATAAGGTTTAGGAGGAACCCTGGCTTATCAGAAACCTACATGACAAAGACCCCAGAGGACTGAGTAGACTGTGACTCAATATGAGTCAACAGTACAGCGCAGCTGCCAAAAAGGCAAATGCCACCTTTCCTTCCCTAATCTGCATTCAGGGCCCAGACTAGGGAAAGCAGCAGGCCGAGCACTCAGCCCAAGTCAGGCACAGCTAAAGCCAGGGTCGCCCTGGGCAACAGGCTCCCAGAGGGACACTGGCAAAGTGGAAGGTGACTGGAAGAGGATAAAGAATGAAGAATGAAGCCATGGGAGAACTGGGTAAAGCAAGTGGGACAAGAACCCTGGAAAACATGCCTAAAAGAAACAGGAGGCTTGCTTCAAAAGTCTGGGGGCTAAATAATATGGAGTAAAAGTGCATTTTGTTTGCTACAGATGGAAGAAGTAAGATGAATGGGCAGAAGTTATAGGATATCAGATTTCAATTTTATTTTATTTCAAAAGATAAAGGCTATTCAAAACTGGGATGGATTGGCTGCCCTATGAAGTTAGTGAGGCTCCATTTCCTCGAATTATCAAAGTGAAATTAGATGACTACCTGTTAGGAATGCTAAAGAGACTTCTGCCTTGGATGCGAGGTTGGGCTGGATCAGTGGTTCCTAAGCCTTTGGATTTCAAGGACCATAGTAAATTAAAAATCTCTTTTTAATTTACTATGTGAGAAATTTTTCAAAAGTCAACTACCATCTCCTATCATCATCATTTTACAAAATATAAGACATTCAACCCCAAAGAGCAGGGCAGACATTATCAGCATCAAGGACAATCCCTCATACAGGGTGGGTTAAAAGGAGGTGTACAGTTGTGAGTACATGAATCACAGTTAATTCTTGTATTATTTTCCATACAAACAACTGTAAACCTTCTTTTGTTATGTTCTATACTGAATAAACTTAACTTTCTGGAAAACAAAAACAGAAACAAAGAAACCCTTATTTCTAACTTCGTGAGGGCCAGAGACAACACCAATCATGATTCCATGTGTCTCGATCATGTGTATTCCCAGCGTGTGGCGTTTAGTAGACACTCATGAAATATTTGCTCAATGAATGACTGAATGAATGCATGCATTTAATATGCAAAACCCTGGCTTCCATGCTGAGTCCAACAGTGTCTCTACTTCATCATTAATCAATATTTATTGACATCTCTAGTCGTTCTTGGCACTGAAATATGGTACAGCAAGGGCCATTAACTCCTACAATCCATTCTCCGAGCACTGAGAGTAATAATGCCTTATATTTGTACTGTGTTTTAAAGTTTACAGAGCATTTTCTCATGTTATCACCTCACTCAATTCTCTTTACAACATGGAGATTAATATCCTGAATTTACAGCTGAAGAAACTGAGGATCAAAGGCTTTCCCAAGGCCACATCTAACATGGTGGAGTCAGAACAAGAACTCCGTAAGTCCAATGGCCAGGTGGATGCCGTTCCCACCTGCCTCAAGATGTCTCCCAAAGAAAGGTATAACTTGATCCTCTGGCCACCCTGGGGAAAGTGGAATGCTTTGTCTTAGCTGCAAAACCACAGAACACAGGCCTCAGCAACACAAGCATCCCTGGTACTTATGGGATCTACAGTCAGGGCTTCTTTGGAGAAAAGCAGAGAGATTAGAGGAGCCCACACATCCATCAGCAACACACCAAAAGTTTTTTGTTTGCCTTCAAGATACCATCTGCCCTGGTACAGTGTTACCAGGCCTGCTAACACTGGTAATGTAAAACCCTCAGAGATGGACTTGATGTCAGGTCAAGTCCACCAGGTGCACCAAGAGAGACAGAGAGGAAGGAAGGAGGGATGGAGGGAGACGGACCCTCAAAAGGATGATGACATTGTGTGAGAAGCCAGTAATGGGATACTAGATACATTCAGAGCTCCCGTTTCATTCCATGTGCAAACCAAGCGAAATGGGATTACCTCACCAACTGTTTTTGCCTGAAAGCAACTGGTAATTCAGGAAACCAAACAGTACAAATTTGGCCAATTAGTGTATGTATATATGTATGTATGTATGTGTATATGTGTGTTGTGTGTGTACGCATTCTCTCCCATATATATATATACATATATATGTATATATATATGTATATATATATACATGCTTTTCTATATATATATATGGGAGAGAGTGGGGGGAGAGATTGGTTCTCTATTGTGTGACTAGAACAGTGTAGCTTACAGCAATTACATTGCTGATAATGTATTGGTTAAAGAAATCCAAGGTCTGGTGTTCATAGTCCAGAACGCAGTGAGGCATCTCAGCAGGGCAGGGTCAAGGTACTGAAGCAGTAGTGAGCATCCTGAACAGATGGCAAATGCAGGTGTGTGCAGAAGGGAGGAGAGAGAGCACATGCTCTAAATGCTATGATCATTATTACATTTCCTAGCAACCCTGTGCTAGTGATACTGTCTGAGCATCGCACAGAAACTGGGAGACAGGCTTGTAAAATCAAAACAAAGATCAAGAGACTCTGTTAATCTGTGACACATAGTAAAAACACAGCCAGAGCATCTAGCTGGACTGGGACGTGTCAGAATGTACAGGAGGCCAAAGAATGTACAGGAGGGGAACAATGCAACATCAATTTATAGGAAGTCATTTACCCAGGTAAGTAAATACTGAGGGCAAGGCACTATAGAGAAGCAGGGACAGTCAGGCTAGACAGATTAGACTTAGACAGTGGTATTACTGCTTTTCTAATATTTTGACATGGGCAAACTGCTGACTGCATTTTAACCTCAGCTCAGTTTGGCTCACCTTCCTGAACACATTCTACTGCCATATATTATTGTGAGTGATGGGAATATGCCCCATTTTCTTACCTCTCCAAATGAGAACATGGTTTTTAAAATATGGTTGCTATGACAGTAAATGAAATAACATACATGAAATATCTTAGCACACAGTAAGAATTTAGTATACGCTGGTTGTTATTCTAGCGATAATGATGAGTAACCAAAGGTCAATGCCTGGATATTTCTCTTTTTTGTTGTAAATTAGGAAATACTTTAAATAATAGTTTAGTATTCCTCTGAAAAATACTCAGGACCCTAGAAGGCATTAAATTCTGATATTTGCACCCACCTCTATTCTACTTTTTTTTTTTGTTCAATGTTTAAAGCCTCCTTATTTTAAAATCATCCTAAATCTTAGTCTTCTTGAAAGATGGATGGATGGAAGGAAGGAAAGAAGGAATCAAGAAAGCAAGAAAAGAAGGAAGGGACAGAAGGAGGGAAGGAGAGAGAGAGAGGGAGGAAGGGAGGGAGAAAGACTTTTCATGCTAACTCTTGCAATACAACCTAGCTTTGTACAGAATTCTAGTTTGATATTCATGAGCGCTTTGAAGATATTATTTCATTGTCTTCTGGCCTCTATTGTGGTTGATAAAGTCTGCTGTTAGTAGACAGATAATCTGTCTTTTCTTCCTGCTTGCTTTTAAGATTCTCATTTTCTTGGACATTTCAGCAGTTTTCTACATTGAGTGTCTGGATATAGATATATATTTTTAAAGATTTTATTTATTTATTTTTAGAGAAGGGGGAAGGGAAGGAGAAAGAGAGGGAGAGAAACATCAATGTGTGGTTGCCTCTTGTGCCCCCACTACTGGGACCTGGCCCACAACCCAGGCATGTGCCCTGATTGGAAATCAAACCAGAGACCCTTTGGTTTGCAGGCTGGCACTCAAGCCACTGAGCCACACCAACCAGAGCTAGATGTAGATATCTTTTTAATTACCCTACTCAACACTCAGTGTGCTACCACAATCTAAAAATCAGTACCTTTCTTAAATTTTGGAATGTTTTTGGCATTACCTTCCAAAGTAACACCTTTGTACCATTCTCTCTACTATCTCCTAGAACTCCATTTAGACATTGAAACTTTCCATTCTGTCCTTTGATTCTTTCAATTGCTCTTTGACAGATTCAATACCTTACCTCTCAGTGCTAAATTCTGGGCAATTTCCTCAGGTCTAACTTCAAATCACAGATTTTATCTTCTACTATTTCTAACTTGATGTTTCACAGATACATTGACTGTTTCTCAGTTCTACAATTACTAGGCCCTTTTGTCAAATCTCCTCTTTCAGAAAGTTCTATTCTTTTATTATGCTTTGTATTTCTTCTTTTATCTCTTTTAACTTTTTAAACAAATTATTTTATAGTCTCCTCAAACTGTAACTTCAGTTCTTGGGGCACTAATTCTCATGCCTGTTTATCCATTAGCTCTTCCTCATGAAGGTTTATCTTGTTATGGGGTTTATAATTTTTATTGTTTAGCTCTTCTTCAGCAACAACGGCTTGTTTTAAGCAAGTGTTGACAGTTCTGAGCTGCAGAACTGTGCTTCGGCATTGTTTGTGTTTATTTCTGAGGGGTCCTATGCTTATTAATTATCATCAATCTAGTTTTTTATAGTGGTGAAAACCACATCCATAATATTAACCATCCTAACCATTTTTAGTGTATGGCACACTGTGTTAACTACACACACATTGCTGTACAGCAGATTTTTAAAACTCTTTTCATCTTGCACAACTGAAATTCTATACTGACTGAGCAACAACTCCCTTTTCTTCCTCCCCCTGTGCCTGGCAACTACCACTCTACTTTCCTTTCTAAGAGTTTGACCACTCTAGGTACCTCATATAAGTGAAATCATGCAGCATTTTTCTCTTCATGTCTGGCTTATTTCACTTTGTATAATGTCCTCAAGCTTCATCCATGCTGTAATATATGACAGGATTTCTTTTTAAGGCTGAATATATTCCACTGTATGTGTCTTAGTCAGCTCCAGCTGCCACAACAAAATACAACAGACTAGGTTACTTAGACAAAAGAAATTTATTCTCTCACAATTCTAGAGGCTGGAAGTCCAAGATGAAGGTTCCAGCCTGACTGGTTTCTGGTAAGAGCTCTCCTCCTGGCTTACAGATGTCCGCACAGTTCCACTGTCTCTGCCTATAAGGACACTAACTCCACCATCGGAGCTCCACCGCCTTGATCGCATCTAAACCTAATCATCTCGCGAAGGGCCCATCTCCAGATATCATCCCTTAGGGTTTCAATAAATAAATATTGGGGGACACAATTTAGTCCATAGCAGTATATGCCACATTTTCTTAATTCTTTCATCCATCGATGTCCAAGATATAGTTTTTAATGTCATTTTTTTATCCTAAAGTTCCTATAAAAGGCAAGTAGCATAAATTCAGACTCCATGCCCATGAGTGGTACAGGCATACAGTCCCTCTTTCTCCCGGATGGCACACTAAGCCCCAGGACAGACAGTAACTTCCTACTGCCTTCCAGAGCACTAAGCAAGGCTTTTCTCATCTCCCTCTCTTGAACAGGAAGCTCTTTAAAGCTCTGGGCTTTAAGTGAGGTCTCCATTCCAGCTCCTCTGATTCTAATGAGGCCATAGCTCTCACCCTAGCTCATACCCTATACCCTATTAGTGAGATCCAAACTTTACAGGTTTAATGGCACTAGCTGCTTTGAACCTATTCTCTCTTTTGTACAGTTAAAATACCAAAATCTATGACACAGGACTGTTTTGAAACTTAAATTACAAAATTCACATGAAGTTCCTGATACAAGGACTAGCACACATAGAGATTCAATGAATTGTGGCTGAAACCACAGCTCTGCCCACCCCAGCCCAAACCACTCCCTTTCTTCTTAAAAAAAGTAATAAAATTTTAAAAAATAATAATATGTGACATTATGTACCTTAGACTACCCATACATAAATCCCTGCCCTTTCTCCTGAAAAAGACAGAAGAAAAAGTGAAATAAAAAAGACACTTCAATTAATTTCATAGCCTAAGCCACAATATCACTTTTATACATGGTATATCCCCAAAATGAAACATATGCCTAGAAGGTTAGCTAGTGTTCAAATTTAAACAAAATGTGCAAAACTCTCGCCAACCTGACACACACACACACAGCTACTGGCTGTACCTGAATTAAATTTCTCAACTGATCACAAAAGATACACACCCTAAGTCCAAGCCCATTCACCCTCTGGGGGGCAGCATGTTCATGTTGCACTAAACAGTAGTCAGCCCTGTGGCTACTCATTAATCTTCAGCTAGTCCACATAACATAAACCTCGTTCGGAGTCTGTTCAGATCATGATAGGTTGCCTTGCCCCAGCCAGGACTTCTGTCCCTCTCCTGGCTACCACAGGCGGTTGGTCCACACTCCAGTTTTCGATTTCCCTTTCAGTGAAAACTATGTACTGTAGTGCACACCCCATGTGCTTCAGACAGCAGCTGCACGTACCAAGAACAGGTTTCCTGGGTCATTGAGATATCCCACTTAGAAAGTTCTATTACATACAGGAGGAGTTTGTTTTAATTGAATTATCTTATAGAAATCAGCAATGGTCCCAATACCAGTGCATTTGACTCTGGAATAAATGCAAATCAAACTTGGAAGAAAAGCCAGAGGCAAATAATTTCATTACTGCAAAATATATGGTGCTAGAGCTGTAACCTCTGTTGCCCTTCCCCACCTTTGGAAAAGTGTTTTGTCTCGTGAATTAAAAATATAGTGGAAGGCTTAGAGGTATATCCATATCGTTGAGTAAGACAGTCCTCCTGTTCCTCGTTACTGAGTGGTGTTCCATTCTGTGGATGTTCTACAGTGTTTCCCATTCACGACTAAAGAACATTTGGGTGATTTCCAGTTTGGGGTTCTTAGGAGCCATTCTACTATATATGTTCTTGTATACGTCCTTACATGGATGTATCTTTTTATTTCTCATGGTTAAATGCTACCTAAACTAGAAGAGTAAGTTTCTAGCTGATCCCTTAAAAGAGAGACTGGCAAACCTTCACCCATGTGCCAAATCTAGCCTGCCACCCACCTCGGCTGTGCACTACATGATTTCCTTACCATGTATTCATTCTGGAAAATGCAAAATATAAAAGGCAGAAATCAAATCAGTGGTTGCCAAAGCCCTCGGATGGAAAGAGTACTGAATACACAAGACATGCGGGAACTTTATATAAACGATTTATATCCTGACTATATGTGTTACGTGACTATACACATAAAATTTGAACCTCACCGTATGTAAAACATGCATCAACAACCCTAATGTAAAAATATATATAGTGGAATGAAGGAAGGAAAACAGGCAAAAAGGACTGACAGGGGATGGGGGCAGAAGGAGGGGAGGGCAATAGAGAAAGAAAATGCTGCTGCTGCATAGCTGTGTACACACTCCTTTATTTATTGTATCCTCTTGGAACACATTCAAAGCAAGAACATCAAGTATGTGTAATATCCAAAGTGAAAACATCCCCTCTTGACATTGCTCGGCAAGTTTTTGCCCTAAATGAGACAGTGAATCAGAAGGTTATATCTGTGGGTAGGTTGGGGAGAGAAAATACAGTCCCATGACATGTGAGTGTATTTGGGAAAAAAACTAAAAACTAAGGCAAGCCTGTGTAATGATGGTTTTTCAAGTTGAGAAAGGCAGACCCAGGCTACTCTTGCTTTACTGCAGTGCAGATAGTGACAATTCCAAACTGATAAAGAAACACTCTAAAATAGGCCCAATGTATCAGGCTGCCATGTATCCCTGGGAAAAAAGCCATTGTGTCAACTGGATGTCAATCCAAGCATTTTCTTACTGACCCACCTCCCCAACTTTTATCTTTGAGCATGCAAATAAACACATATGACAGTCCCTAGAGATTATTTCTAAATATATCAACCCCTGTTTATACCAAAACGGATTCCCTGCCAGACACGAGCCCTGGCACATCCACTCCCAGGATAAATCCAGAGCAGAACGCAAAACAAGACTCTGGATCCTGGTCCCCGCTGGTCTGAATCTGAGGCCATCATGCTGACACCATGCCCATGACAACACACATTCTGAACCCGAACCTCCCTCCTGCCAGGGGAAGTCTGAGCAGGTCCACTGGTCTGTTCTGCCAGCATATGGCTGCTATTTAAGCTACCAAGAAAAATCCCAAAAGTCCAACAACAAACTATCTAAATTAGAAGAGAAACAATATGATCACAGCAGGGATTTTTAAGAGCAAGCACTCAGAAAACAGGCTAAATTCAAATTCCAGCTCTACCATTTATTAGTTTGTGTGGTTTTAGACAAATTACTTAAGCTCTTTGAACCTCAGTTTTCTTTTCTGTAAAATGGGGCTAATAATAGTCCCTGCCTCACAAATTGGAGGTGAGGATTAAATGAGATAGTCACTGTGATATACTTAGCAGAGCACCCACTGGGACCAATGAACGAGGGCAGAGAGAGTCTGTCTGCACCCAGTGAACACAGACACTCCAGGAGGAAGGGCTAGATATGCAATAGCTTACTATTCTTCAGAAAGGCCTCCTTACCATCTCTTGCAATCGTCAAATGCCTGATTGTAGAAACAAATCCAAATGGTGGTGTGGGCTAGGAAGAGTCGAAGTGAGAAGATGTTGGCTGTCAAGGCACTAAATTGTTTATGACTGAAGGAATGCATTAAGACACTCATGCTCAGAGAGCTGCTTCATGTTCAGTAAATGGCCCCACAGCCCTTGGATGTTTCCACTTGAGCTCTCTCCACAATGTGGCCATTTAAATGCATGCTGATCTGGGTCTCCACTTGGGTGTTGGCAGGTTGAAAGGCACTTCCAAAGCCAACAAACTCTAGAAAGCCAAATATGGCCAAGCTCAGACCACTATAGGTAAACCTCAGGGAGGCCCCCTGTGGGTGCCAGGAGATGGTAAGGGGTGACTCAGACAGCATCAGCTGACAACTTCTAAGAACAAATGACCATGGGCTATTTTAACTTCCAAACAAAATTTTCCAGCCTATAAACCCCAAATATTTTATCAAAGCACTGGGGTCTAATTCATCAGCCTAATGCTAAAAAGACAACTTCTCAAGCAGGGCAAAGATGCTATTTTGAGTAGCTGTGCCAACACACAGCCCCTTACTCCTGAGGGAGTATAGCAACAATAATTAATTGGATGAAAACTTCCTGGAAACCCCAGAGGAGTCACATTAAGTTCATGGTAAAAAAAGAGAAAGACCAGGCATCGGGGCCAATCCCTCACCTGCTCATAACTACCTTTGGCAAGTCAGATGATCTTGAGCATCAGCTTCCCCATCCATGCACTAGAAACAAATCTCTCACAGGATTCCTGTGAGAATAAAATGAGATAACAAGTATGAAATGTATTGTAAAATATTTAGAAAGACAGTGCAATGGAACTATTATATATAGCACTGTCTAACTGACTCCTTCAGATAAGTTAGACCAGAAATATACAAGCTCTCGGATTTAAGTCACCAGCATCACTAGCCATCAGAGAGATGCAAATTAAAACCACAGTGAGATACCACCTCACACTGGTCAGAATGGCCATCAGAAACAAAGCAACAAACAAGTATTGGAGAGGATGCGGAGAAAAGGGAACCCTAGTGCACTGTTGGTGGGAATGCAGACTGGTGCAGCCAATGTGGAAAACAGTATGGAATTTCCTCAGAAAACTAAAAATAGAACTGCCTTTTGACCCAGCAATTCCACTGCTGGTATTATACACTAAGAATCCTGAAACACCAATCCTAAAGAACCTATGCACCTCAATGTTCATAGCAGCACAATTTACAATAGCCAAGTGCCAAAAGCAACCTAAGTGCCCATCAGCAAATGAGTGGATCAAAAAAATACGGTACATTTACACAACGGAATTCTACACAACAGAGAGAAAGAAGTAGCTCCTGCCCTTTGCAACAGCACAGATGGAACTGGAGAGCATTATGCTAAGTGAAATAAGCCAGGCGGTGAGGGAAAAATACCATATGATCTCACCTTTAACTAAAACATAATCAACAAAAGGAGAAAGCAAACAAAATATAACCAGAGACATTGAAAATAAGAAAAATCTAACAATAACCAGAGGGGAGGGGTCAATGGGGAGAAGGGTTTTCCAGAACTACTGTGAAGGACACATGGACAAAACCAAGGGGGAGGATGGAAGCAAGGGAGGGAGGGGGATTTGGCTGGGGTCGGGGGAGGGGGAGGGAAAAAATGCAGACAACAGTAATTAAACAACAATAAAGTAATTTAAAAATATATGTCTATGATTTACCAACCTAGCTGAATAAAAAGTGAAAAACAATTTATAAAATAGTCACTTTTTTCTTTTTTGTTTCTACATTATACCAAATGCACATTTCAAATAACTTTTTCACTAAATTAGCTATTTGTTTGACAGACTGATTGAATCAGTGGGCTATATAAAAGACAACATAAGCACCTGTCCATCTTTACCAGAAATAGCCAAAAGAGCCAAAATAATAGCTACATACCTTACCTCCATCCTAAGTCTGTGGCAGATATCACTAATTAATCACTGTACTCTTTCCCAAGTTTAGGTAACAGTTCAGAATCCTTTCAACATGCAGCACTCCAGGCAGCTTATAACCAGTCCTAAATCAGCATAGGACCTAAAACCTACTTGTCATCTAATGTGTGTGGACCCTGAGAAAAAAGATACCTACCAAGAAGGGCTCCTGGTGGCTAACTGGGCTCAAATTTTAAAAACAGAGCCTAGCAGAAGCCATTTCTACTAGGGTCCTCTCGTGCAAACCATACTTCAGGGAGAAGCCTGCACTGAACTGATGACTGCTTTCCACACAGAACTGCCTGCCCACACTGTATTACTGCTATCTGAGCCAGCCCTAACAAAGGAGTCCCTGAAATTGTATTTCAACCAACAGAAATGAGGTATTCCCTGTCCAACCAGACCTGTGCAGCTATACCTCCATCAGCATCTTCATCAACCAATCAGAGAAGCTCCATTCTGATCAATCAGGACAGTGCCTTTTGGACCAATCAAAATGCAAGAATTTGGAGTCCTCATATACATAAGGACCAACCAATCAAGGACTAGGGGTGGGGACTTCTGTCTATATAAGTCACCTCCCCTCTGGCTCCAGGAGTACAATTTGCCTTTACACCAAAGATTTAAGATCGTGCTTCCCAAGCTGGAGCAGGAGAGGGGCCTCACCCTAGGGCCACCTCACCACAGTGCTTTTTCACAGCAAAGCTGCTCCATAATTGAGCTGTAACACTACTGAGCTATTCATTAGCCATGCTGTTCTCACAGCCGTGCTGTATCACAATTGTGTGTTTGCACTGAATAGTTTCCCAAATTGGGTATTCCTCTTAGCATTGAATTGGTCATCAGTTAACTTAGCACCAATGATCATCAGTTAACAGATGTATCTTTTGCCTGATTTAATTTGAAACCATGAGCTTAGGACAATCAACTGTAGAATTATTTTGGTCTTACTAATTCCTCCTGAACTTATTTGCTGATGACTGGAATTCCTGGAAAAAAAGACCAAGCCTTCCATTTCACAATTAGACAAAAGACTGAATATACAAATACTTGAGAGGAGATAAAATGAATTTATACAAAAATGTACACAGCTCATTGCAGCCTCCCTCTGAGCAGGATCCAGGTCCTCCTGGAAGAACCACTGTCCTCCCGCTCACTCAGTGAAGTTGTCCTCCAGGGGCACAGTGCCCACCCAAGGCATGCCCAAGGATGGGCATGGACAGTGCAGCATGGCTCTGTCCATGACTCATGCCTTTTATCTGTGCAAGTGCCTTCACAGAGGGATGGAGAGGTAAAAGCAAAGGGCCTTGGGTCCCTGAGGGTGAAAAGAGAGAGCTCCCCAGCAATGGGGAGGGTACAGAAAGGGGGGATGACAATCAGAGATGCACCTCAGTGGCAGAGAGATGGCAATTCAAACCCACAACGACATCTTTCACACCATGTTTGACTCCTGGACTAGGTTCTTTGTGTTTTTTTTACAACTTGGTCTTGATGGGATAAAGGTACCAGCTACATAAAAAATTGAGTAAGACTTCCAGAGTCTGGAGGATTCATTCACTTCTCAAACAAGTGTGGTTATAACAATGCACCATGTTACCACCACTGAGAAATCTAATGCAGCTTAGCCAGTGGCTCCACTGTAAGCTCCAGGAGGGCAGATGCCTGTCTGTTTTATCAGTGTATCTAGCACTGTATCTGTTTTATTTATCGATGTATCTAGCACTGTGTCTGTCTGGTATCTAGTACTTAATACATAGCTATCAAAAATCGGCTATGTTTGTTTGCGCCCTCTGCCAAGTGGCCATACAGTGCCACAGTAAGCACCCACTTAACACTGACTGACTGATTGATGATTGACAGTCTGTCTTGTCTTTGATTCCCCAAGTGAGGAAAGCAGAATAAGTCAGCCTGATATAATACCTGGTTGGTGTACAGCTAATATATATAATTTACCTAACAGATACCTAATATATTTTAATAAATATCTAATATATGCCTCTTAAGCCTTTCAGAATGTTATATTCCTTAACATTCTGAAAGTTTAAGATACTCTAAATGAGTAAATCCTGAAAAACAGACTAAAAACCATCAGGTGCCATAAATGGGAGGTGATAGTTGAAGGAGGTAAACAGCTGAACATCATCATGTCACGTTGGTCCTGAGAGTCTCCCTCACACAAAGAGATTTGCTAAATGACCAGTTCAAAGGAGAATGGTTTAACCAACCAGAAAGAGGTATATTTATAATAATCCTGACCTCATAAGTGGATCGATACTTTCAAAGCATACCCACATTGCTGACTGTATGTGTCCTCAGACGTCCTTGTGAGAGAAAGGTGAGCATTACTAGTGATCTATACGGTATAGACGCAACTCTCCATTCTGGCAACATGGCAGGCCAAGCTCAGACCACCAAGAAATGAGGAATTCATTCTTTTTACGATGCAAAGAAACACTGAACAACATGAGCTGAGCATAAAAGAATGAATTCTCAGCCCTGGGAAGAAAGAGAGAACATAAAGCTGAGTAATGAGCTGAGGCACTAACAGCTGTGAGGGCTCTGGGGCATATGTAGTTGATTCCAGGCTCTGCACAGAACGGAAGACAGAGCTAGGGGACCCTTCAAAGCCAGAGGGTTGAACTGAGGACCTGGCATGAAGTTGAGAACCTGGAACAGCTGATACCTAGTAAAAAAAAAAAAAGGGTCTCAAACATCTGCTCATCTGCCCAAGGAGGAGATAAGAAAATGTGGGTCACCAGATGCTGATTGGGACTTTTCTTGTCTCAGAATTCCAGCTGAAGCCCCAAACCTAAGAACAAACAAGTGTCCCTTAGACAACAGAGGCACTAACAGGCAGCCACCCCACCCAGCCTATACAAAAAGAAGACAAGAAACAGGCCGTAAGGAACAGTGTGCTTCCCCCAACCTCCTCCCAAGCCAAGTGGAGTGGGCGCCAAGGGGAGCACCTTTAGAGACTAGGGTGGAATGAAGAGAAACCATCCTAAACAAATGAAAACACCAAATAAACCTTAAAAACAAAAACAGGAGAAAGGAAAAGAATGAAAGATGCAATAAAGCTTCCTCACAAAGACCTCCTCGGTGGAGATGTGTCTTCTTAGTCACATCTGCTGCATATAAGATAAAGCACCCCAATTCAATACCCCTTTCAATAGTTTCACACACGGGACATCCCCATGCCTCTAAAACCCAAGGCCCTCTTGCTCTGGTACTCTCTGAAGTCATGCAGCCAGGTCGTTTTACACTCTTCCTGCCCCACCTCCAAGACATTCTTTCTCAGATAAAACTTAGCTCAGAAATACTCTTTAAGCGCTTGAGCCTATACAGCAATTTCCACATGCAACTGACAATATGTAAAGGACTAGACACAGAAAGCTTTCTCCTGCTGTATTTCAATTTATCCCTTTGTAATATTCAAGTAATAGCCATTTGTAATAGAGTTGAAAGAATAAACAGATTCTTAATTGGGAGACAGAGGGCAGCAGATCCCCAGATATGCAGAAGGTAAAAGATCCCATCAAAATGCCAAAGCAAAAGCCAGAGTCCCACCTAAGCACAGGTCTCCCTGTGCCCAGATATGGCTGCTCCTGTGACACATGTCATGTTTCAGGGTTTCAAGCAAGTAGCACTGCTGTCTCCTCCTCTCTGCTGCTTCTCTCTCTCTCTCTCACACACACACACACATGCACTGGCCCACAAGGGTTACAGGAACCTTTCCCTAAGAGTCTTTGGTTTTGAATTTTAGTTCATTTACTTCTGAGCCTGAAAAACACAACATAGGTAGCCTTTATGGCCATTGTATCCTCTCCATTCCAAACAAACCATGACCTACATGTAGCCATGCAGGAAGTACTGACCCATGTCAATCCATGGGCCAAGTGTGCCTGCATGTGACTACACAGTGTGACACCTGTGGATGTCTCAAGAAGATCTGTGCCCACTTCTCAGAGACACCAGGCCCATTCCACTGCTTCACCCAACCCAAGAACATTTTTATCCTAGTCATTCTTTTCTTTGGGATTTTCCTGTCTTCTTCATTAATTACAGTCAAACACTATACAAATGCCTTGGACCAGTTGTCTGGGGAGGGACAGCAGCTGGCATTGAGCAAACCTGTCCATGCAGAGTAAGCTCATTCCACAATGAATACACTGGGAGGGAAACAGTGCATTCTGCCCAAGTTTCACTGGGGTAAGAAAAGGGGAAAAGCCCACAGCTTTCTGCTGCCCAGATACAGCAACAAATAGGTCTGGGGTCAGCACTGCCCTTGGGGTTCACCAGAATAAAGGCAAACTCTGCAAGTAGGTTCTCTGCAAGTAGGCTAGACAGGGTGAAATGGTGGCCACAGGGCTGGTCATGATTGTCTCCAGAGGCTGTCTTAACACACTGTTTCCAGACAGGCAACAGGCAACTGGTACTATTTCCCTAGATGGGAAAGGCAGATAAAGTGTGCTTCCAGGCAAAGTCATCCCCACTGCACAAGGGTCTCTGACCCTAGGGTCAGATCTATCTGAAATGGAAGAGCTAGGGGATGGACACAGGGAGCTGGAGGAAAAGAGGCAGGACTTCAGGCCACTAGACTTTTTACTATGTATTTCACCGTGATGGCCAGCACAAAGAACTAGAGTGAAACTGCAGAAGCCAGGCCTCCCTGCCTCCAAGATGCCAGGCCTCTGCAGCCACTGCCACACTGCTGCCTCTGGGCAAGGCCCTCCAGCCCACTGACACTGCATGTGTGACAAGGACTGGAGCAGAGTCTAGGGGTGCCTCCAGGTCGTCAACTCCTGCCTGGACCAACAATAAATTCACTGCTGTCCAGCAGAACATATTCCCATGGTATTCAAAGAGCATTACTGACCTTGGCACTAAATATTCACATCCTTTCACTAAACATTCATATTTGTCTCGATTACGGATAAATCCAAGCATTGCAAAGCTCAAATGGGATCCAACCAGAGATTTTCCAGTAGTTGGGAACATTTCTGTCACAGGATTGTAAGAGGGAATGGGATAAAGAACAAATAATAAAGGATTATGTTCTCAGAAATATGATAATCTGATATAACTGTAAGGGTATAAAAGCACAAGGCTTAACAGCCCACAAGGCTAACAAGTTCTCCAGAGAGCCAATAGCTTAGGTGGGGAAGCCTGACAGGTGTGGATGGGGGTACGGGGGGTTAGGTGGGGGAACAAAATGGAGGCAAGTCATCCCTGGAGAACCACACATGGCTGGCACTTCAGAGCTGACCTGCCCAGAATACTCCTCTCTGCTCTTGAGCCATGACTGATGCCAGCAGTGCAAGCTCCTTGTCCACGACGCCAAGACGGTCTGTGACAGACTGATGGTTGACATCCACCCCTACACCAGCCCTCACATCACCTGCTTCCTTCTATCCATGTCTTGAACACAATCTCAGATCTATGGACCACAGGCTCTCTCTGCTTTGGTGTCAGTGCCCAGAAAACTCAGGGGCCAGGAAAGTTTGTCTCCATATGCCTATCTTTCCACACACACACATGCATCCTATTCTACCACCCTGCATCAAACCTCCTAACGCCTCCACCAACCTCACTACCCGCTCGTCACCTTCTTCTTGTTCTCATGCTCCCCAAAGAAAGTCCACCCACCCCTCAGTACAACCACCCAGACCTCAAGGGGCCAACCAGCTATTCTGATGAATAATCCATGTGAACAGAATCAGGTTAGAGGAGTCACACTCCCCCAACTCCTATTAAAATTCCATGTCCTGGGACCTCCATTCCCACCAGCAACCTCAAGTTTCCCATATCAACTCTAGCTCCACTTGTCTCCTTATACAACTAGAGCTCTTTACCCCCTTGGTCTAGTTTGTACCTAGCTCACTTTGCCAATGTCAATTCTGGAGGGTGCTTCTCTAGGAATGATCATTTCTGGCCCCTAACTCATGCCTCCTGACCTCAGATAGGTTCTCTCTCAGATTTGGGAACCATCAGGGATTTCTTTGGGATGTCTCTTGTGTTTTCTACTGACTCTTACCTCCTTCTGTCTTTTCAAACTCAAACTCCACTCTAGCTGCCCTCACGTCTCTTACGACCCAGTACTCCCCTCAACGAGACCCCGAATATCTCCTTTTAAAGCTCTACCTGCCAAATACCATTCTGTATTTTTTTCACCCTGTGCTACCTCATGTCTGTTTCTGAAGACAGAATTCCACCTCCTTGGCTGAGGCTAAACCTTTTATTCCTGTCCGTGGCCCCACTGCCTACTGCCACCTTCTCAATCTGCCTCCCCAACAGCCCCCTCCCTCTACCATTTCCAATCTCTCTTGTGCCAACAAATCCATCCTCTCTTTTTTTATTCACAGTCAAAATTCCTGAAAGAATGGTCCATATGTACCCCCCATTTCATGCCCACCATGCCTCAGCATTGTGCAGTCTGACTGCACAACAATCATTCTGAACCACCCTCAAAGTCTACTAATGACACCCAAATCATCAATTCCAGTGGGAGTTTACTCACTTCCTATCTTCCCTATCCACTGCTCCATTCAACAGTGACCACAGCAGCCGTTCCCCACCCTCCATGACCCTGCAGTAGTGAGGCTCTCCGCCCAGCTCCCTCACTACTCTGTCTCTAGCTCCTCTATTTTATTTCCTTCCTGTCATTTAAGTACTCTGTCTTCAGCCTCTTCATCATTTCCTTTCATTCATTTCCACAGCTTCAAATATCATCTTTAAAAACAAAAACAAGCCCTGGCTGGCATAGCTCAGTGGATTGAGCTCGGGCTGTGAACCAAAGTGTCACAGGTTCGATTCCCAGTCAGGGTACATGCCTGGGTTGCAGGCCATGACCCCCAGCAACCGCACATTGATGTTTCTCTCTCTCTCTCTCTCCCTCCCTTCTCTCTAAAAATAAATAAATAAAATCTTTTTTTAAAAAACTCTAATCTGGCATGTATGCTGGGTATCTTCCATTTGCCCTCCAAACCCATCTTCTACCCTTCCCATCTAGATAGAAGCAAAGGGCTCCTTGCCCTCTTGCTTTTGTTAAGAAAAATCCTTTCTTTCCTCTCTTGCCTGGACTATGGCAAAAGCCTCAAAACTGTCCTTGTACCTACAGTCTTAGCACCTCCACCTCATCCTCCACCCTGCCACCTAACCAGCCTTCTGGAAGAGCCACCCTAATCACATCAGTCCCCCACACACTTCAAATGGCTTTCCACTGCCTGCCAAATGGGATGCAAACTCTTCAGTTCAATGAAAGGACTCTCTAAATGTTATCCCTTTCCTGCCATTCCAACCTTCTCTCCCATATCTCCCCCATGCATAACCTGTGCTCTAATGAAGTACAACTCACCATTCCTTTAAAATTCAATGCACATGCCTGTCAACACATTATTGACTATACTATTCTTTGTGTTGGGAATGTCCACCCCTCCACACTACCCTATTTCTATCCATCCTTCAAGTTTCAGCTATGTTACCACCTTATATATACTTTCTCCACTTATTTCTTATGACTATATTACCCTCCTTTAAAGCTGTGAGCCTTTCATCTTTACCTCCTATAAGATCCTTCAGGCAAACTGCCTTACATACAGCAGATGCACGATAACTTTTTGTGAATGACTAACAATCCCAATCCTGGGAGGGAAAAAAATAGGATTATTTCATCACAACTGGCATGAGATACCCCATTTTCAGAGACATTTCACAGTCAATTTACCCTGGGAAAAGACTTCGTTTCTCCTGGTCTTTCAGACAGCTGGGCATAGGTCAAAATTTTTGCCTTTCAAATAATTGAAAAACAGAGCCACAAGATCCTATCCACTGCAGTCCAAATATGAGATCTGAGTCACTGTAATCCCCTAGGATGTGGAGTCAGTTCCCCAGGATGTCTTGGGCAGCCAGACATGGCGATAGAGGCTTTGACCTTGGAGAAACACTGTGCAACATTTCAGCTCTGGACAGTGGCCCAGATACCCCTGTAAGCAGGACCAGAGAGGGATGTGAAGGCAGAGCTGTCAAGAGAGGAATTTACCAGTAGTCATATTAAACTAAGCCTTCAAAGTGCCTGACCTGCATTTCTGTCTTAGCATACTGAGCTCTGCTAATCACACACACACACACACACACACACACACACTCGTGCCCCAGGTAAACCCACCAAGCAGAGAGCTGAGTATGGGGTGAAAAGATGTGCAGGCTCATGCAGGTTCAACAGATATGAGGCTTTGAGATCTGTGCATAAGTTAGGACACGGTGCCCTAACAGATAATATATTCAGGCTACAAAGAGAACATGGTTTTAGAGTCAAAAGATGGGGATTCTAGCCTACTGTGTCACCAAAAAGCTGTTGAATTTTAACAGGGTACCTTTAAGGAATAAATGAAATAACATGTAAGCACACAAGGGTAAACATAAAGTCAAATGTACAATATTCACTCAAAAAAATCTGACTAGTTTCTATTTTTTCCTTCCCTAACCAGGCAAGTTGTTCAGATTCTCTCAGTCCAGGTTCGTTCATCTGAACAAACAGGAATAATAAAACTTGTCCCACTACTTCAATGGCTTTCTTTTAAAGAACAGTTGAAACAGTAGGCATGAAAGAATTTAAAGGTATTTTAGAACTGTCAAAATGTAAGGTAATGTTATTACTTTTAGGTAAAAGAATTACAACAAAACAAAATTGCCATCCCAAGATTGGAAAGGGCCTTTCCGAGTCACGAACCCCGCCAAGGCTACGATTCTACCTTGTTCATCCACTCTTCTATCTTCCTCTCCTCCCTCTTTTCCTGATTCTCTCCACTGACTGCTTATTTTTCTTCCCACACTTTTTCCTCCCTTTCCACATTTTAAATGTGTGAGGAACAGAGAAGGACCCTGGGCTCTGCCTCCAGGCAACTTCAAAACTGGGAGACAGAGACCCCTCACCAACCAGGCCATGTAACTCTCCACCAGCCCAGACACAGCACGGAGGAGGACTCGGCCCAGCAGCACGGCAGGGAGCTCACCTCTCCCAGGGTCTTGATGAATGCTGACTGGCGCCTCTGTCCAGAGGCAGAGGTGCTCCAGGACTAGTCAGACAGGCAGATGGAGAGACAGAAACAGACAGACTAAATAGCTTTGTCCTGTCAAACACCCATTTCCAGTCAAGTTACAAAGCCCAGTCAACACAGAGGTGAACATTGAGGTGGATCTAGAGAACTTCATTATTTTTGGAACAGAGGCAGCATCAGTCACTCCCCAACAAAAGGCAGCTGCTAAATTGTTCAACACCTAATTAAAGTCGGGTTTCTGATCTAGGTCCTGGGAGCCCAAAGAAAATACTACACACTCATTGCTGACACAGTGAAACTTCCTAATACTATGTTCTTGTCTACTCAGGATTCAAACCTGGGGAGCCACACAAGGAAATGAACTCATAACTAAAAAGTCATAATTCAGACCCAGCAATTCCAAGCACAGGTATATACCCAAAAGAACTGAAAACAAGGATGCAAACAGATATTTGTATGCTCGTGCCTATAACAGCATTATTCACAACAGCCAAAAGGTGAAACAACCCAAGTGTCCATCAACCGATGAATAAAATATAATAAACAAAGTATGGTCTATACTTGCAGTAGAATATTATTCAGCCATGAAAAGGAATGGCCCTTGAAAACATTACGTTCAGTGAAATAAGTCAGACACAAAGGACAAATATTATGTGATGTTACTTCTATGAAAAATCTAGAACAGGAAAATTCACAGTGACAGAAAGTCAATTAGAGGTACCAGAGGCTGGAGAGAGGGAGGAGTGAGGAGTTATTGCTCAGTGGTTACAGAGTTTCTGTTTGGAGTAATGAAAAAATTTTGTAAATAGATAGTAGAGATAATTGTCCAACATTGTGAATATAATTAATGCCACTGAACTGTATATAATTAAGAATGATTGAAATGACAAATTTTGTTTTATATATATGCATATGTGTCTGTATGTATCTTTTACCACAATAAAAAAAGTTTAAATTTTTTTATTTAAAATTGAAAATTTTAAATAAAATTTTCATTGAATTGAAAATTCAATTCAATTTTATTGAAAATTGTCATAATTCACATCTTCAACCATCAGCAGATATGACTTAGAAACAGCTTTACTGAGATAGTTAAAAGAAATAAATCATGAAACCACATTCATGAAACTGAAAGAATTTAATCTCACCTACAATGACACCCAGGTCCCTAAATAATCTCATATACTTCCTTTTAACTCTATCATTTATCATGCAGATTGTCACAACATACCTAAATCTGAGATGTGTGAAATGTGCTTGCAACAGTTAGGCTACACAAGGGAACTGCAATTGTAGAATTATTATCACTGTCAATAATGCATGAAAACCCATAGAAACAGAAAGTAAATTTGCAGTTGTCAGGGGCTGGAGGGAGGGGTGAATGAAGAGTGACTGCCAATGAGTACAAGGTTTCTTTAGGGGGGGATGAAAATGTGCAGGAATTAGATGGTAGTGATGATTTTTCACAGCTCTGTAAAAATACTAAAAACGACTGACCTGTACACTTTAAAGAGTGAATTTTATGATATGTGAATTAAATCTCTAGAGAGGTTATTTAAAAATAAATAACTAAATAAATAAGGCATAAAGTCCAGGGAGCTCAGCTTGCAAGGATGATCCTCTGAACTCATCAGAATCTTGTTTGAGAAGGGACAGTATTTATTTTCCAAGAGGGAATTTCTGAGAAGACACTACAAGAATGGATGATGAAGCAAGGCCACACCATGAAGTGTCATCTCAAAACCCAGGCTCACTGATCTAGGTCTTCCATGAAGGTCTACAGGGGGATCTAGAGAACCAAAGAGGGCCCAGACAGAACCCATGAGAATAAGTGAGTAGCTAGGGAACAAGACTACAAGGAGAGGCATGTAGAGTGACCACACAGCAGCCACTGAGGAAGAACAAGCGTTCAGTTCTTTGTCTGGTGCTACCAGCAGATGCCAGCACCAGAGTTTTCCCCAAAGCAAATGCAAGCACGAGTTTATGGGGCTAACTCAAGGTAACCTTTTCCAAGGCAGATGGATAGTGGGTTCTTCTTTCTCTTCCACTCATGGAGGACAGAAAGAACACATGCTTTGAAAATCTAAAATTCCTGGATTATTTCCAGTTCCAATGCTGTCATGGTGACCTTAGCCGCATTACTTAAGGTCTTTGGTCCTCAGTTTCCCCACCTGAAATAATATTTTAAGGATGACATGATACTAAGTGCATGAAGCACCAAGAACATTGCTGGAGACACCAGGAATTTAATAAATGGTAGTTATTGCTTGGGCCTCATTCTAGAAATATAAAAAGGTAGATGTTATTCTTCAATATAGTCTATTTTTTAATTTTATTTTAAAGGTTTTATTTATTTATTTTTAGAGAGGGAAGGGAGGGAGGGAGGGAGAGAGAAACATCAATGTGTGGTTGCCTCTTACGTGGCCCCACTGGGGACTTGGCCCACAACCCAGGCATGTGCCCTGACTGGGAATCGAACCTGCGACCCTTTGAATCCCAGCCCGTGCCCAATCCGCTGAGCTACGCCAGCCAGGGAGTCCATTTTTTATAATAAAAATGAAAACGATGTCTTCACAGATCATAGGACCAGAGGCTAGAGGGGGGAGGGGATTGATGTGGGGAGCAAGACACACATCAATCCCCTCCTGGCCACTTTTTGATGACAAGATTATTTTTGCTTTAGGAAACTAAAAGCTAATCTGTCTACTTAAGGTATGAAATTGGAGTCCCTATTTTGATAAGTATCTCAAAATACTATATGGAACTGTTTCCTCCTTTTATCTACAAGCCTCCAGAACCTCTGATATATTAAAAAAAATAGTTTACCTGTGTTTTAGTTTCCAAAGTGAAGTTTTATTTCTCAGGCAGTCTGTCCTTCTGTACAGAGGGGCTGTGTTTAGGTTTGGGAATTCAAATTGAAAAGTGAGTAGTCTGTTTTCCTGGCCAGGTGGTGCCCTTCCCATTCTCAATGGCCCTCTTTCCAGATATTCGGGCCACCTGACAGGCTTGGCTTGGGACCTGAGGCTGAAGGCTGGGAGCCTTGCTAGGCAGCTGTGAAAAGATGGCAGCATGGCAGTGCCCCGCTGCTGGGCCTAAGAAAACCCTGCAGTCTGAATGGTCCCACCAGTCCGGGACCCCACTGGCTCAGGGCCCCACCGGTTCTTTTATCAGCCAGAGTAGCACCTTAGATTGTTTCTCTTTGTTTGACATCTCCATCCTTGAAATTTTGAATGTCAGCCATCCAGTAACACATACAGTTGTTCAAAATGCTTTGAAAGTTGTTTCATGGTGCTTCTTCCTCAAACTCTGGTGCTCTGCTCTCTGATAACAGTAACTGATATTTGCACAGTGATCCACATTTATTATCCCGTTCAGAGCCTCACAACCGCCCTGTGAATTTGACTAGCTAAGGACTGTTATCTCCATTTCATGGATTAAAATGGTGAGACTGAGTCCTTCCAAACTCTCAAAGAGATCAAGTCAAAGAATATGAGTTCAGTCATTTTGCTCATGGTAGCCTTATTTTTCTTTGTCTTTCTTTCTTTTCTTTTCTTTTTTTTTAAACTTTTGCTAACTAGCATCTTTGAAAGGTTTTAGCCCAACATGGGTATTTTGGGAGGAGATATGTATGTATGGATGTATGGATGTATATACGTGTGTGTGGGTGTATATATCTGAACCTGACACAATGGTTACAAGTAAATAGAGCTTAATTGAGTAATCTAGTCAACATTTCTGCCCACGGGCAATACAGGGAAGAACATTCATTTGTGGTCTGGATTTTGGCTTGGTTCTCTAAAGGATGAGAGACAATTATTTTATTTTCCTTTTAGCTAGGTTCAAGCAGGCAGCACCAAGTTTATGAAAAGAAACAGAAACCCCTGTTGGCAAATTGGCAGCTTGAATATTTCATGAAATTATCGCAAAACTATGTTCTGAAATGGTGGCTTCCTCCAGGGATCTCAAAGGCCACATCTGGAAGCAGAGCCTGGCTCAGGCCTCTCTATCTTAAGCTCCAGACCAGATCATCCTCAAAGGCCCCCCAGTTTCCGGATGACAATATGTGAGAGTATCAACAAGTCAGCCAATGAGCATTTCAAGGAAGATGGGAATGTCAGATGAAGTCCCTTCCATGTGCTGAATTTAAGCCGCCAGTCTTATTTCAATGTCCCCATGGAGGAGATAAGTGTCCTAGGAGACTAGCCCTGAAACGGAGGCAAGAAAAAGCCTTTGTTTTCCCAACTCGGGTACAATTCACGGCAGCCTGTCCTCTGGCCAGCTGCGACCTAAATGTCCTCACAGCTTCTACTTGCAGTTAATTTGTGTCTCTGTGCCCTGGCCAACAGCAAAGCTACACAGTCCACAAGGAACGCCCCACAGCTTGTCAAAGGAAGTACTTCAACACTGTCAGGCCTCTCATCACCCCACTCTCCCTAAGGGGCTGAAACAAGCCTAGATTGGTGCAGGAAAGAAGAGAGCAAATAAAAAAGGCTTGGAGGCATATCCATTTGCAGACAAAATAGTGATCTGAATTTTGCTGAAGTTCCTTATGAACATGTATGAATTTGTACTGTAGCCTGAAAAATTATTTTCAAACCTTTCCAATGATAGATACCCCACCCATCACAGTGTATTTCCAAATCTAACATCTCAGAAATGATTTTAAGCCAGTACAAAGGTTGGTAGGGGTGAGGGCAGACAGGCAGAGGTTGAGAAGTTTACTAACCAGAAACACTAAGCAATGCTCTGTTAGAGGGTTTAATATATACCAGGTGTGGTCAAGAGAAAGCAACTGGGAAAAGAGACAGAAGAACTTTTTTGTCACATCCCTGCCTGAGTGAACTGACTTTTTAGGAGCCTCTGTTTTCTCAACTGGAAACAGTGTTTGTCTTAATGGTTCCTTTTACCTATAAGATGTTCTGATCCTAGAAAGTAAATTCTCAAAGAGACATTACATTTATTCTATGTCTGTTTGACAAACCCCTCAAAGTACATGAGTCTAGAACTGCCCCTCCTCCCCTCACGCACACACACGCATATGCGGTACAGTACAAGAAGACCATTTTACAGTGAACAATATGTCATGGAGAGCAGAGTTTGGTGGGGTCTGGGGAAGGGGAGGGCTGAGAGGTTTTGGCTTCTTGCCAGTTAACCCTCCCTTTCCTCATCCCCTGTCCAAAGCCAGATTAACTGTTCCTTTAGTTCCTCCACTCTCTGGGAAGTAAGGTGTCATTTTCAACCTCTGCTTGACTCCTGAGCTCCAGGCCCAAACTGATCTCCTTATGTCCCTTAAATCCCCATTTAAATTTAATTTAGTTCCACAAGTATTGTAGTAACTGAGCTCCCCAAATTACCCACAGACCCCCAACAGCTGGATCTCCTGTGTTCCTCCGTCTCCCACCAGCCCTGCTCCCTGAACTCCCAGCCATTTCACAGCTCTGCTTCTTAGGAGGCCCTCCTGGGCATCCCCCCACACAGTCCACACGGCCAGAACTCAGCAAGGTTCTGGGGTCCCGAGGCTCCTGGGAGCCTGAAACTCTACTCCAGTTCCCTTCTTGTCACAAGCAGCTGCCTCCAAGTGCTCCTCAAGTCTAGCAGGAAAGAGTAAAGAAGTCTGCTGAAATGTGACAGGCCAGTGAGCTGGGCCTTAAACACATAAGCACCCTACCTGCGAATTAAGACACAGAAGACCCCTTCCATAGTACTTGAGTTTGAGGTTCAAACAATCACATTAATTACTACGGCCCTCCATTTTGCTTTTTCTGTGATGGGTTCCATTCAAGTCTACACGTCTGTCTTTCAAACAGCAGTTGAAAGGCATTTCATTTTCCCAGAGGGATCTTGTCACTTTTTTTTAATACAGTATCTAACCTTGAGGTACATGTAAACAGGTGTTTACTAAATTATTTTAATAATGACAGTCATGGCTTGGAGTGTTGTTTCATTATCAGAATGTTTAACACTCATGTTGCTAAATATTTAGCACCTGATATTTTGCAAAACAATTCCCATGCCTTTTTTTGTCAGTCTTCTGCTCTCCTCCACAGTGCCCATCATTAACTTACACAACAGTGAGGATGGACTCTAGAAACAGACTAAAGCAGTGTGATCATTTTGCTAATTAGTCTCACTGTTAAGTCCCCAGGTGTTTCCCAAGCAATCTATCAGCTTTCCTTAGTCCACATTAGAAAATAAAATTGTCCCCTGATTTTGAATGCTGAGCACTGATTTCCAAGACCCAGAAGGAACAGTTGGAAGGACCCTGGCTGACCTGTCACTACCCTGTAACAAACAGCTGCAACACCAGGCAGGAAGAATTACTGTAAAAGGAAGAAAGTGCTGTTGGCCACTCCCTCACCCTCTCTTAACACGGTGGCAAGAGTTTCTCAGACCTCATGGATCTTGCCACAACAACTAAGCAAGCCAAGTGAAGAAAGGGATAGAAAAGAAAACACCAGGAGTTGGAAAACATCACTGAAAATGAGAACAAATCTCAGTTACTTCCTAACCTAGATCTCAGGAGCTTTTCTGCCATTACCCAGCAGGAGACCAGCCAGACTCATAAACAGAAATCAGCTGTGAAGTATACCCAGTTGTTTTTGGGTTTTTTCCTTAATAAAGTAAGAAAATGATTTCTTGTCTTTGAGCTGACAAGCTTTGTAACCCTATAGGTTAGGGTTCCGAGATCCCAAATTTTAGGTTGCCTCATGCTCCACTGGCCCCTCTGGTAAAACCATCCATGGGAAATCAGAGAGAAAATTAATATACAGCCATAAAAAGTTCAGCTAATCACCCAAAGGCTCCCTCAAGGCTCTGTAGGATTTTGTGCTACAGATAAACAGAAACCTGAAGTAAGAGGGTGCAATAGAGTGGGAGGAATCCAAAGTGGGTTTTCATTGCCAGAGGGTGGCCAAGTTACCAGGGGACTCAGTCATACTGGTGTGTGTGTGTGTGGTGGCATGGGGACACACACTGGTCTTTGGGGTTCTCTGCATGGGGCAGGTGTGGGTGTGATGAAAGCAGCACAGCAGACAGGAAATTCTCTCCAAATCCTCCGACATCTTTCCTCCCCAACAGGAGTGCCCCTGTCCTGACTCCTAAGCCCTGGAGCGCCATCTACTGGGAGAGGCAGAAGCTACAGCAAGACACGTTAGGTCTTCCTGGGTCCGCATTCAGTGGTTCATGCAGGCAAGCATTCATTCAGTCATGCATTAAGGCCTAGAATGAGCGAGGGTCTGTACTAGCAAGTGGGGATAAAAGACTGCCAGGGCCTCAAAATCCCCATTCATTATGGCTCCTTGGACTCCTTCAGTCTAGCCCTTATACGCAGAAGGACCCACCTCAGGCAATTTTAAGTCAAAGAGAAAACTGAAGGAAGAGTCCTAAGTCATCACCAAGACTGAAAGATGACTCCAGGGGCTAGTGGCTCATCATTTCATTTGCAGAGGACTATCTCTGCAGAGCAGCATCTACCTGTAGAGAACAATTACCCACTTAACATGAGGTACAAATGTCTAAACAGTCAGGAGACTGCATTTCCAGTATTCCTCTCTGCAATACATAGGGTCCCCAAAGTGCATTAGGCTCCTGCATAATCTACCTAAAATAGCTTTACCCTATTCCCTGTGTGTGGTTCATGTGTGTACAAGCACACACTTAAACAGTTAGCATGTGTTCTATGGAAATAATGAATAGTTGATTCTTGTAATATAACCTATTATGTAGTATTCTGATAGGCTGCAAAGTGAGCAATACTAGGAACAATATTTTAAACCTCAGCAGCACTTTTTCTCCAGTTTCCTCCATGCAGGATCCAGAGAAGGAGAAGCCAATGCCATGCTTTCTTCAACTGGCATGAGCTGAGGTGCAAGCAGCATTGTCCTTTGACCATTTGTAAAGAGAATTAACTGTGATCACTACTGTTACTTTATTATGATGATTATTATTCTGCTGTATTGATCAGTTAAAAAGAAAATACAGTGTGTCTTCCACTCCCAGAACACGGTTCCCCCCTCTGCCTTGTCTTCAGCAGATAAGGGATATACCAATGTTTTGTTAAATGGTTGACTAATTAAGAAACTCATTTGCTAACTGAAGGCTGAAATGGAAAATCAGCCCAGAAAAGTGAAAGGCTAGGGTGGGACCAGAGCAGATAGGGCACTAGAGGTAAGGCAAGGCAGCATTTCCAGCTGAAACCCAGGGCCAAACGGCAGTTCTTCAGGGAACTTTCGGAATGTGCCCATGAGCTGACCACCACCTCCACACCTGGATGAGAGAGAGAGAGAGAGCGCCCACAGGCAGAGAGAAGCTGCAGAAAGGCTGATCCCAGTGCCATCCAGCCTGTCAGGAAGAGAAGCCCCACCACTTGGCAACTTTCTCAGTTACCCACTTTTTGGTTTGTCACCATCACTGCTCTGAGGTAATCACTTGGCTTCTCCTCTCTCCTGAAACTCTAACCCCCAATTATGTTTCACTGCCCCTTTGGTTATTAAGTCACAGCAACCCCTTCCTTGTAAATATTTATGCTCTTTCAGGTCTGCTTCTCCCCACCTTCGTCACCCTCCTCCTCTCCTCCCCCTAAAACAACTGGGCAATGCCAACCAGGCAGGAAGAGGGAGTGGGAAATGGAGGGAGACAGAGATCCTGGTGCTCTTTCACCTGAGAACTGCATCCAGGAATGGAGGCAAACCCGCTCCTGTGAATTATATAATCACTGCAGCTTCTAAGGAGAAAACTGGAATTCAGGTTGCCATAGTGTTCATTGGCATGTTGCTGGAAAGGCAGAGCTCTCGGCCCTGCTTGCTCCCTCCTCTTCCCTCCACCTTCTGCAAAAACCTCTCCAGGGTCAGCTCCTACTTTTAGTGTCTGCTCCCTGCATTTGTGTGTAGGGAGGGGGATGCTGGGGAACAAAGGGGCAAAAGAAAGGAAGGAAAATGGCTAAGAAGGGGTTTAGCTTACACTAAGAGGGGAACTTGTGAACTACTTACGGTTATCATTAGGTGAATAAATAATTATTACCACAGTGTACTGCCATTGTTAGTAGAGTAAGGACAATACTACTGAACTCTCCTCTTCAAGGCTGCTTAAACTGAGCTGAGAACTTGGAGGGCAGAAATCCATCCCCACTCTTCAAAAATATCACCCTTTCCTTTGTGTCTCTGATTCCCTCCCTCCTACTCCATCCACTACTCCATCGGCTAAGAAGGGGAGAGGAGAACAGGTAGGGGTTGGGGCATGAGGTAGAGAAACCGAGGGACAGAAGCTGCCCTCCTGACCCCAAAGCCCTGGCTCACCCTAGAACCTATGACCCTTAACAAAATTCTTTCTACCTAAAGAGGCCAAAATCCCTGCACTGCCAACCAAGCTCCAGTTTCAGGATGGACGGTGACTGGAGACCAGGCAGATAGGGTGCCTGGCAGTCTGGCTCTAAAGGTAGGGACACTGTCCCCAAATGGTGGAAATGGGAGCAAAGGAAGGGAGGAGGCAGAAAAAAAGAAACATGGAGACAACCCCTCCCCCAGGCTGGTGCTCAGAGGATCACTTTAAGTACCCCAAAAAGTAGCAGGACCAACAGCGACAGGTATTCAGGAGAAAGAGATTGAAAGAAGAGTGTAAATAAGGAGGTTCCGGAAACAGCGAGAAAAGGGAGCGACTACACTCGGAGACAGAGAAAGCCATGGAGAACAGCCAGAGATGGAGCTGGAGGCTGCCACACTCCAGGAAGACCACCCCCCTAAACTTCATCATGACCTTAATTGCTGAGCGACGCCAAAATTAATAAATAAATAAATAATGACTTGTTAATAAGCGGGGCGGGAGAGAAAGTTTTCAGGAAGTGGATAGTTACCTGAAAGCCTCTTCTCACAGGGGGAGCTGGTGACACTTGATGCCCAAGATGAAGATGCTTAGAGAATACTGGTCAACAGTGTGGAGCCGCGTGAGCTCGGCACACCCTTTAATTATTTCCTTAAAACATGAAAAAGCAAAGCCCACACACCGCCCGATTCTTACCGCTTACATCCTGAGGTGCTAGCTCACATGTGGGTACAAATAAGAACACACAGGGCGTGGGCACTCTCGGGGTCAACGACATAAAGAGGTGGGTGGGTGTAGGTGAAGCGTGGGAGCGAGGAGCGAAGACTCTCATCTGCATTCCTGGACCCCCAGAGCGCGCTGCCCAAGGCAGGGGCCCCTGGAAGCGATTGGGGAGCCGGGCGGCGGCCCGAGCGCGGGCCGGCCTGGTGCCGGGGGCGCGCGCACGCGCGCGCGCGCGCTCCCAGCCGCGCCCGGAGCGAGGCGAGGGACACAGGCCGGCGGGGCTAGTGGACTCCGGAGCCCCCTTTCCCACGCATGCGATGGACCGGGCAGTTGAGCTTTCCAGGCAAAGGCGAAAAAGCGAGACAGGAGCAGACACTTGGGGAACTTTTCCCCTTCATAAGAAACACATGCGCCGGAGAAGCCGGCACGGGAGGGGGAGGGGCGGGAATTTTCCGCTGGGTCTTGAGGGGTTCGGGACCCAGTCTCATCAGTCTCTAGAGGCAGAGGCGCCCCAAGCAACTCTGCAGGGACTGGCACCGGGGCGAGCGGGAGCGGGAGCAGGAGCGGGGCGGGGAGGGAGGGAGCCCACCCTAGGGCCTCGGCCGCACGGCGGGGCCAGGCTTACCTTGGTGGTTTTCCTCTGGGATGTACATCCTCGTGTTTTCATTGACCATTGACCAAAAATTGTTTTAAAAGGAGAAGCCACAAAAAGGAAGAAATGTCAAAACACCCCCCCACCCCCCAGCGGGTCTGGATTAATCCCTCCTCCGAGGCAGGCGGTTTCGTGCAAAATTCAAGGAAGCCGTAGAGCTGCGGTATTTCTTCTTCCTTTCTGATGATTACCTGATTCCCATTATTGCATCAAACACTAAAAACTGCTCCTTTCCACTACTGCCTCCTTGAGTGAAATTGTAATGCATCCTCAGTACATCCGGGCCCCTTCCAAGAATTTAGACCCGCACCTCTGGCAGTTACACCGTTTGAAAAAATCAACCAAGGGGAAGCAGCGCGAGAAGAAGCAGAGAGGAGGGATGAGGACAGCGATGGACCCCCAGACCGGGAAGGCCAACAGGGTCTGAAACGTTTCCGCAGCTCCTGGTCAGTCCTCCCAAGGCCCCAGCTCGGCTCTGTTCTGTCAAGAAGCTCCAGCAACTCAGGAGGTTCGGAGGCAGGAAGAGGCGCCGCCGCTCCGGGCCGCGCAGCGCCGAGCGCCGTTCTGGCAGGAGCTGTTTCTGCAGAGGCAGAGAGGGAGACTCGCGGCGCGCGAGAGCACCGCGCTCACCGCCTCCAGCCCAGCCCGCCGCGCCCGCGCCCGCGCCCTCCCCGCCCGCCCGGCACGCTGGTGGCAGACGCGCTGAACGCTTCCAGATGTGGAGCAGCAGCGGCGGCGCGCAGGAACGGGGCGCAAGACGCAGGGCGCACAGCACTGACTGAGCTCCGGGTGAGCACCCACTTGGCTCTTGGCCGCAACGCGGACCTGTCCAGCTGCCCACATGACGTCAAAGGGCGCAGGCGAGGTGCGGGCCTGGAAAGGCTGGCAGTCGGGGTCTGCGCGAGGCGCCCCCCTTGGTGGGGCGGGGCGTGGGCAGACGTGGGGCTCAGGCGCCATACAGTCGCTCGCTGCGCGCCCCGCCACCTCCAACCATCAGCCCCGTTATACTCGGCAACGCCGGCGAGTCCCTGAGCGTCCGTCCATAGCGGGAAGGCCTCTGTGAGCGGAATTCCAACAGAGGGGACTACGCTCTGTCCAACTACCAGAGTCTATTTGCATATCGGGCCACTGAACAAAACCGCAAAATGAGCCGTGATTCCGTGATTCTGTCTGATCAATTATAATCAGAGCGGTTGTAGAAGTGACACACTGAGGCAAGGATGGGAAGAGAGGAGGGGAGAGAGAGAGAAAAGGCGGGAGGGCGGAGCCACCTAGACTAGGCAGTGGTGCCCAGATGTCTGAGCAGATTAATGGACCCAGGTTTTCTAATTCCTTGGAGGCAACGGAGCACGTGTTCTACTACGGTATCCTTATCCACTTCTCTTAATTCTTTTTGCCACTCTGGCAGGAGTTTATTGAACCCTCTACTTCCCGAAGAAGTGAACATTTCTTTCCATCTCTCATTGCAGCCACAGCAAGTTCACGGCACCCCCTGCAGGCCTGGGCTCCTCTAGAGTGAGCTTCCTAAACCCTGGCACGGGAGCCTACAACTCGTCGTGAGCAAGAATCTTTCTGCCCTCAGACCTCCCCACCTCCTACCCACACTTGTTCCCTGTGTAATCCTCTCCGTCTCCATGGATTTAAGCAGTTGTCCATATCGAATTCGTATCTCCAGCCCAGATCTCTCTTCCTGAATGCCAGGTTACACAACCAACCTCAGTCTCCACTTGGATGTCCACTACACAGCTCAGACAATCAATCCCTTTTTCTGGGCAGAACCTGCACTTCACACAGTGTTCCCCATCGCATTTGGTGGGGCCAAAAAATCTGGAATCATCCTTGACTTCTTTCTCTCATTCTCCTACATCCAATCATTCAGGAAACCCCTTGGTTCTACTTCAGCTAAATCCACTTCTCAGTGTCTCCCCTGCTGCCCCCAGGTCTCAGCCAACATCATCCATCATCTGGGTTTGTGCACAGGCTGCTCTCCTTGGTCTCCCCTCCTCACCCCATAGTTTGTTCTCAGTACAACAGAGTAATCCATTTAAAATGTCACATCACAGCACTACTCTGCTCAGAACATTTCAGAGGCTCCTCATTTCCCTTAGGAGAAGCCAAGGTCCTTAGAGCAGCCATCAAGGACCCACATGAACATCCATGTACAACTTCCCTTGTCCCTTCCTCTCCTACTGCTCTCCCACTTGCTTCAGCCACACTGGCCTTGTTGAACACCCCAGAAACTGTGTGTGCACGCTCTCTCTCTCTCTCTCTCTCTCTTTCTCTCTCTCTTTCTCATTTTGAGCCCTTTGCTCTAGTTGTCCCCACTATTTCCTCAGATATACATCTAGTGAGCTCCCTTATTTTATTCAAGACTACTTGAATTTTACTTTCTCAATGGTCCTCATTCTGACTACCCTGTTTAGTACTGCCACCTGCCCACCTCACCCCCAGCACTTCCAACCTCATCCTTTCTCCATTTCTTAGGAGACATTTTATTACTCTCTAACATACTATATGATCTATTTATTCATTAATTGTATTTTTTATCATCTGTATTCCTCTCTAAAATGCAAACCCCATGAGGGCAGGGATCTTTGTCCTTTTGTTCACCAGTGTATCCCTAGTGTATAGAACAAAGTCTGGCATATAATATGTACTTAATAAATACATGTACTGAATGGTGAATGAATGAATGAATGAATGAGTGAGTGAATGAATGGGATGCTATCAGGAGTGTTACAGTTCAGAATGCAATTCAGAATACAAGTGTGGTATCAGAATGCTTCCCTCTGTCCCCTGCTTTTTATCTGAAACCTCACCACTCCAGCTTTATTCACCTTGCCCAAGGGTTTTGGCCCCAGTTAAAAATGCAAATGTCTCTGTGAGAGGCATTAAGCTTATCAGTCATCTTCATTCTACTCTGAACAGCAGTCTAGGTTTTGTTGGTTACAAGAGAAATCTAGCTTCTTTGCCATTCTGGTGTGTTCATACTCAATTTTCAACATAACAAAAACAATTAGAATGACACAAATCCAAATATCTTCTCCATTTAGCTTTAGGACACATTATAGGCCCATGTTTCAGAGGCCTGTATATGTGATTATTTGTTTAAATTAATATTAAAATTGGTTTGCATCACCTTTATACACCATAGAACAGAAATAATAATAGTAGCTAACACTACTGAGTACTCTGTGCTGTGAGAGGTGCTTCACAAGCATTATTCATTTAATCCTCATTGCAATCCTATGAAGTAGTGACATTGTTTTTATTAACCCCATTTTATGTATTGAAAACTGAGACTTGAGGCTTAAGTTACATGTCCAGGGTCAACCAGCTGGTAAACTGTGGAATCTGGACTTAGTCTCCAAACTTGCATTCATACCACAAGCCTACTCTTGGAGGCAATGACTGAGGATGAGCTAGGTTGGGGGCAGGGAATGAACAGTTTAAAATGAGAGTAAAACAACTGCAAAATATGCTGCATAGAATTCACAAAGAGCCAGATAAATGAGATCAGAGTGCATGTGTGTTGGCAGCAGGGGGGCACATGCTGGATTTATAGCCAGGTTTTTTCTAAAGGTAGGCACTGTATAAATCTAGCAAGTAAATATTACCTTCATGCTTCTTTAGTTTCATTTTTCACTTCTCTTTTCAGCTGTGAAATGTGTTCTTTCCAGAAAAAAAAAAAAGGCATTTCCTAAATATTTGGTCTTGCAATGTAAGCCCATATCTTGGCTTCTAACTTTGGAACACAGCCCTTGGTGCTCTCCTTCAAGGTAAAAAGATTCTCAACATGACAAACGGAAACCATTCTGCATTCTGAATTGGAGATTTGGGAAATGGTGGGAGCTGAAGAAGAAATCTATCTTTTATTGCATGACTTACTTCTCTGCTGTAGGTTCTCGCTCTTCTCTCCTTTCCCATAGTTCTTTATTTGTGATGCTCTATCTACATAGTGTTATATTTCTGTATAATATAATATTTGTGTATGAATGCCTTTTCTGTACCCCTACTGCATTTTAAATGTCTTCAGGAAGAGAACTGTGTTCGTTTTTTCTTTGTGCACAGCATAATTCTTTGTACACATGGACACTCAGTGTATGTTGAGCACATGATTCACTCTAGAAAAGATTCCTTAATGTGACCACAAATGTTTCCTTTGAAAGCAATTAAGAGTACACTGAATTTGTTAATTATAGTCTATTTGTAAGGGTAAAAAACTTGGAAACAATCCAAATATCCAACAAAAATTTTGGCTACATAATAACATTGAGAGATTATCTACATGTAAAAAGTCATTTGTTCCTCTTCCAAAGAACAACCCTATGAGGAAAGCACTGTTATCTTCACTTTACAGGTGAGGAAACTAAAGCACAGAAGGGTCAACTTACTTTCCCAAGTTTTCACAGCTAGTAAATGTTGGAAGACCTGGGATTTGAACCCCAGGAGTCTGTCTTTAGAGTCTACGCCATTAATCACTTCATAGGTAAATTGGGGTGTGTTCATACAGTTAAATCCTTACATGGATGTAAACAATATTAGGGAATGATATTAGTGGCACAAACAAAGACTATTTACACTAAAAGGAAAACAGGTTCTTTTATACAAAGTGTTACATAAAATATTATGTATGCTATGATTCCATTTTTCTTTTAAAGACAGTTACATATTTGAACTAGGAAATAGACTCCAGAGGGTTCACACCAAAATGTTGATAAGAGCTTTCTTTGAGATTGCAGGTGAATTTTTCTTCTTTTTTCTCTCTGGCCCAAGGCACTGAAAGCCAGGCTGCCAGGGATGGTCTTCTGTTCCCTGGGCACCCACACCTTCAGGCAAGAGCCCTCACCCTTCTCCCAGTAACAACACCTGTAATAGATCACTCTGGACTAACTCTCCCATCAAAGCCCCAAGATGTCTCTTCCCTTCCTTTCCCTCTGCTCACCCTGACAGCCTCTCAGCATAGAATGCCACTGCCCACCTGCAAAAATCACCTCTCCAGCATCTCTTGCAAATGCTTAGGTTTCCTCATTGCATTTCCAAATGCCTGATAAGTATCAGCTGCTCTGTACTAATGGTACAGAGCCAGAAGCACCAAAGTGATGGGCAAATTTTAATAGTGTTCTTCTGTGAATATGTCACACTCTTTAATTTCAACCCATACAATTGTCTGTGTGTGCCTATAAGGGTGAAAACGCTGGGCAAACCCTGTGGCAAACCAGAGTAGGAAGAGGTGAGTCAGAAGGTTCTACTTCAATGTCCCTTCCAACAGGTTACCCTCTTTACCTTAATCAAGGACTGCAGGAGCATTCCTTCTCAGAGGCCAGAGATTGGAACATCTGTGTGCTGGTCTGGTATTGGGTCAACTTAACCAAGCTGGAACTCTATTTCTCAGAATTACTCTCCCTATGTGGTTCTAGGTTAGGGTTGTCCACAACAGGTATTTGTGGAGAAGTTAGGAGGTAGAAAAGCAGCAGCTTTCATGCTGTGAAGGTCAGTACATGGCTACAGGGGCTGCACCAACATGTGACACACTGTCACCTCTTGGCTGGCTTTCCCTGCTGGTGTGGGCCCACACTCCCCCAACTCCTGCCAGCTCTTCTCCTTCAGCTACTGTGCAAAGCACAGGTGTCCAGGTGTGTGGAAAAGGGTACCAGCCTTATATTTCATAGTCAAGGTTGGAAGTGGCAAGAGACAAATAGGGTTTCCATTTGTCTTTGAGGTTTCCACTTTGGCCTCACTCTCTCCCACATCACATCCACTTTTCTTCTGGACTTCTGGCTCTACCAACCTAGAGCAACTTCAGAACCATCATCAGATGCAGAGGCAACAGCCTCCCACAGACTTGTGACCAGGCCCCACCATTGGGTAAGTTTCAATTCCCTACAATCAATCCCTTAACTCATAGTTGTACTGCTTCCTTGATTAAACCTAACAGGTGCATTAGTGCAGTATTCCCACCTTTTTCCAGGTTACTTGCTTAGATGTTTTTATTTCATAAATAGCACACATGTGTCCTCAATATATATTTTGTTGAATTCACACTAATTGCCATCATTTATTTTTAGATTTTATTTATTTATTTTTAGACAGAGGGGAAGGGAGGGAGAAAGAGAGGGAGAGAAATATCAATGTGTGGTTGCCTCTCATGCATCCCCTACTGGGGACCTGGCCCACAACCCTGGCATGTGCCCTGACTGGGAATTGAACTGGAGACCCTTTGGTTCACAGGCCGGTGCTCAATCCACTGGACCGCACCAGCCAGTGCAATTGGCAATTGTCGTCATTAAATAACACCTAGTGACTGCCAGTTAGAATGGCATGAATTTTAACCCTAATAAAGAGCCTCGTTCCCCCTGCTATGAGCTGGGGTAACTTGTCACCTGACTTTACCACCTAATGCCCAGTTTCTACTAAATGAAGCTAACAATGATATCTACCTCCCTAGACTGGTAGTGAGAATTAAACCATCAGGTAAAGTATGTGAAATGTACAGTGTTCTCATTTAATGTTAGCTTTTATCATCCTTTAAGCCCATAAGAAAGATGTATCAAGTGTCTACTGTGTGTCCTGACTTCACTGCAGGCCTGCCAAAGAGAATTACCACCCCTATTTAAAGACATACTGTGGTAGCAAAGAGGTTAACTTTTTTGCCCAAGTTTGCTTGGTCAGTAAGTGATAGAATTGGGGTTTGAACCCAAGTCTATGCAAATTCAGAAACTATGCAGTCCACTCTACTACACAAGACATTTCAGGTGCTAGAACTAAAACAGAGGGGAGAGGTAGACTTCAGGAAACCTCCCCGGCGATTCAGAGAGTAGAGCTGAAGAGGGTACAGAGTGACCCCTTCCC
Organism: Phyllostomus hastatus; assembly: GCF_019186645.2. Taxonomy (NCBI): domain Eukaryota; kingdom Metazoa; phylum Chordata; class Mammalia; order Chiroptera; family Phyllostomidae; genus Phyllostomus; species Phyllostomus hastatus. The sequence goes on along the minus strand of NW_025333622.1, from coordinate 15,832,116 downwards.
TTCTTTGGAAGACCTGATGCCTTCACAACCCATGTCAGTATTTAAGACCTCCCTGGCAGAGCTTTTTCCTATATGACATTAAAATATCTCCTAACCTACTTGTCTAGAAGCCACAGGACAGACCAGATCCCTACCAACCCGCTGAACTGTCTTTATATATTGCATTTGAGAAGGACTCTCCTGGCAGCTCAGCCCAAATTTCAACCCCAGGGGGAGGCCAGAGTATTTGGCATGTGAGGGGAATTCAGCCCTTATTCTACAACAACCTCAAATTGCAGGGATAACATCATGGTAAATGCCTACCCTTGTGATTTTCAGCAAAGCTGTACTTAACCCCAAAAGATAGAAAGTAACAAAATGATCAAGGGCCTGATCCTGGCACTGACCCTCCTGGTAGGAGAATTCGTAGAACATGTGTGTTCAAATTACGGCACTCTCTTTCTACCTCAGCAAGTCAATAGTCCAGGCAAAGTCACATGAGCAGCCTGTAACTTCTTTGCTCATCTGTAAAATGCAGATGTGTGGCTTCATCTCCTATGGCTCTTCACAAAGAAAAGCTGATACCAAAAAAAGAGCTAAATCATTGAAGTGATTTTCTGATTTACAACTCAAAACCTTGAGAAAGTTAGTTTCAAATAAGTAACCAGCTGAGCCCCAGAACAAACCCCTTAGCCTAGGTTCAGATGCAGTCCAATACTGTGTCCACTTTTGAGGTGCTCAAAGGCCATCCAAGAATGAAGGCCATTCCTACTGCATTAGTGTCCTAGGGCTGCCATTAACAGTTGTTCCAATGATTCCTCCTTTGCCCCCCTCTGCCCAGCCCCACCCACTCCCCCAGGCAATCCCTACATCACTGTCCATGTCCATGAGTCCACCATATATGTTCTTTGGCTACTCTATTCCCTATGCTGTAATTTACATCTCCATGACTATTCTGTAACTACTTATTTGTACTTCTTAATACTTTCACCTTTTTCACCCATCCTCCCCATACCCTCCCATCTGGCAACCATCAAAACATTCTCTGTATGTATGATTCTGTTTCTGTTCTGCTTATTTATTTTTTTTAGATTCAATTATCAATAGATATGTATTTATTGCCACTTTATTGTTCATGTTTTGATCTTCTTCTTCTTAAAGGAGACCCTTTAACATTTCATATAATACTGGTTTGGTGATGATGAACTCCTTTAGTTTTTTTCTTGTCTGGGAAGCTCTTTATCTCCCCTTCAATTCTAATTGATAGCCTTGGTGGGTAAAGTAATTTTAGTGGTAGGTCCTTGCTTTTCATCACTTTGAATACTTCTTGCCAGTCCCTTCTAGCCTGCAAAGTTTCTTTTGAGAAATCAGCTGACAAACTTATGGGGGCTCCCTTGTAGGTAACTAACTGCTTTTCTCTTGCTGCCTTTGAAATTCTCTCTTTGTACTTAACCTTTGGCATTTTAATTATGATATGTCTTAGATGGCCTCTTTGGGTCCATCTTGTTTGGGACTCTCTATGCTTCTTGGACTTACATGTCTATTTCCTTCACCAATTTAGGGAAGATTTCTTTCATTATATTTTCAAGTAAATCTTCAATTTTTTGGTCTTCCTTTCTCTTTCTGACATCCCTATAATTTGGATGTTGGTACATTTGGAGATGTCCCAGAGACTTCTTATACTATCCTCATTTTTTTTGAAATCTTGTTTCTTCTTGCCATTCTGGTTGAATGCTTATTTCTTCCTTATGTTCCAAATCATTGATTTGAATCCTGGCTTCCTCCCCTTCACTGTTGATTCCCTTTAGATTTTTCTTTTTTTCACTTAGTGTAACCTTCATTTCTTCATGTTTTTGCTGGACTCATTGAGTTCTTTAAGTATCCTAATCACCAGTGTTTTGAACTCTGCATCTGATAGGTAGGCTATCTTTGTTTTGTTTAGTTCTTTTTCTGGGGTTTTGTTCTGTTCTTTCATTTGGGCCACATTTCTTTGTCACCTCAATTTTTCAGCCTCTCTGTATTTGTTTCTGTGTATTAGGTGGAGCTGCTTTGTCTTAATAGTGTGGCCTATTGTACAAAAGGCACCTGGAAATTGTGTGGGTGGAGCCTGAGGTAATCGCCAGGGTGGAGCAACCTACTTCACTGCTTTGTGGCTGTGTGTGAGGGGAGGGTTCAGAGAAGTCACAATGCCACTGTCTGGCTTCTGAAGGTTTGCTCAGCACTCACCCCATTTCCAATCACTTCACCCACTCCCTGTATGCAACTGGCACCCCTCCAGCTGTTGCCCTGGTGCTGAATCCTGGAGTGGGTGGGTGAGTGTATGTTCTAGGACTGCACAGGCCCTTTAGGCAGAGTATCCTGAAACATCTGGCAGTTTCTTCTGCTGCCCCAATCCCATCTGGTTTTTGCAGCCAGAAGTTACGGGATTTATTTTCCTGGTGCTTGAAACCTGGGCTGTGCAATCTGACCTTGTGCTGGGGATGACTCACTCCCAAGGCATCCCTCCTGATTTTTATATACCCCACATGAATGTAGGACTGCCCATCCCACCACTGCCACCACCTCTGTCCTCCATACCACATCTCCTTGCCTCTCTGCCCATCTCCCCATCTCTGTATCTCTGCCCCTCCTGCTTGTCTGGATATATGTGGCTTCTTTAAATCCTTGATTGTCAAATGTCCATACAGTTCAATAATCTGAGAGTTCTGGGTGTTATTTGTTCTGAGGTTTAGTTGTAATTCTCTCTATGTTTGCACAAGGAGATGAAGAATGTCTGCTTATGCCTTCATTTTGACCAGAAGTCTCGGATTCTTTTTTTCTTTTGCTGTTGACTGGTTGTTTTTTGCTCCCTTATATTCCAAATCACTGATTTGATTCTTAGCTTCATCCACTTTATAGTTGATTCCCAGTCTCATTGTGGTTTTTTCTTTAATTCCATAGTTGTAGGTCTTCCATTCAGCTCATTTTCTGATAGTTATGAGTGATGGTTGTTCTATAGTTTAGTTGTAATTTTGATGTAGTTGTACAGGGAAGCAAGCCATGTTTACCTACACTGCCATCTTGACCAGAAATCTTAAGACTTCTTTTTAAAAGATGATCCTCTGTTCCATGTGTAGAGGCTAGGGATTTCTTTTTTTTTAATATATGTTATTGATTATGCTATTACAGTTGTCCTATTACCCCCCTTCATTCCCCTCCACCCTGCACACCCCCTCCCACCCACATTCCCCCTATTTAGTTCATGTCCATGTGTCATAAGTTATTTAGCTTCTACATTTCCCATACTATTCTTGCTCTCCCCCTGTCTATTTTCTACCTACCATTTATGCTACTTATTCTTCGTACCTTTTCCCCCTCTCCCCTGTTGCTAACCCTCTGTGTGATCTCCATTTCTGTGGTTCTGTTCCTGTTCTAGTTCTTTGCTTAGTTTCTTTTTGTTTTTGTTTTAGGTATGGTTGTTAATAATTGTGAATTTGCTATCATTTTAATATACATGTTTTTTTATCTTCTTTTTCTTAGATAAGTCCCTTTAACATTTCATAAAATAAAGTCTTGGTGATGATGAACTCCTTTAACTTGACCTTATATGAGAAGCACTTTGTCTGCCCTTCCATTCTAAATGAAAGCTTTGCTGGATAGAGCAATGTGAGATATAGGTCCTTGCCTTTCATGACTTGGAATACTTCTTTCCAGCCCCTTCTAGCTGTTAAGGTCTCTTTTGAGAAATCAGCTGACAGTCTGATGGGAACTCTTTTGTAGGTTACTGTCTCCTTATCTCTTGCTGTTTCTAGGATTCTCTCCTTCATTTTTACCTTGGCTAATGTGATTATGATGTGCCTTCGTGTGTTCCTTCTTGGGTCCAACTTTTTTGGGACTCTCTGAGCTTCCTGGACTTCCTGGAAGTCTATTTTCTTTATCAGATTGGGGAAGTTCTCCTTTATTATTTGTTCAAATAGCTTTTCCACTTGTTGCTCTTCCTCTTTTCCTTCTGGTACCCCTATAATTTGGATGTTGAAACATTTAAAGATGTCCTGGAGGCTCCTAAGCCTCTTCTCATTTTTTTTGAATTCTTATTTTTTCATTCTTTTCTAGTTGGATATTTCTTTCTTTCTTCTGGTCCACTCCATTGATGTGAGACCCAGCTTTCATTCCATCACTGTTGGTTCCCTGTGCATTTTTCTTCATTTCACTTTTTGTAGCTTTCATTTTTTCATCTAATTTGTGACCAAAATCAACCATCTCTGTGAGCATCCTGATCACCAGTGCTTTGAACTGTGCATCTGATAGGTTGGCTATCTCTCAGTTGCTTAAAAGTACTGATTATGGAGCTTTTAATTCAGTTTGAGCCATCTTTTTATTTCCCCCTTTGGTCTGATCATGCCTGTTAAGTATGAGGGGCAGAGCCTTAGGTGTTCACCAGGGCGGGGCACCCCAGTCACTGGGTTGTGATGCTATATGTGGGGGCAGGGTCTGAGAAGGAACAATGGCACTTGCTCCACTCTTGGTCAGGCCTCAGTCCCTTCCATCTCTTCCCCTGAGCAAACTGGGCTCCTCTGGTGCCAATTCCTGTGTGTGTGGGCTTATGCATCCTGTGGGACTTTCTAATGACCTCTCCTGTGAGTTTGGGAGTCTCTCCCTGCACCTCAACCCCCACAGGTGTTTTCAATCAGTGCCTCAAGGCTCTATTTCCCAGAGCTGGGATCCTGGGTTGCTTCACAGTCCCTGCCTCACTGAGTCTGCGGGTTGCCACCCCTTAGCCAGGGTCTGCCAGCTGCCGCTTGCGTGCTCAGTGTCCACCCACTGCGGTCTTACACACCCCAGATGCCTTACATGACTGGTCCCAACACTCTCTGCTCTCTGTGCTGAGACCGCACCTGGCTGCCTGACTCTGCCCCTCCTACCAGTCTGTATGAACGTGTCTATTTGAACTCCTTGGTTGTCCGACTTCCATCCAATTCAATTTTCTGTCAGTTCTGGTTGTTATTCTATTTCTAAATTGTTGTTGTCCCTATCTTGGTTGTGCGAGGAGGCACAGTTTGTCTACCTATGCCTCCATCTTGGCCAGAAGTCTGAGACTAGGGATTTCTTATTGGGATAACCTAAGTCAACCTGTAGTAGTCTTTCATTTGATAGTCTTTCAATTGATAGAGAGATGAGCTCATCTCCCTATCAATTCTAGAAGAATACTAATATAGGCTACACAAATAGCAATAATTCCAAATATTTACATTTTCAAAAAGTAAACCCAAATGTCCTGTAATTAATTACACTTGAACACTGGATCTAGCTTAATCACTCATTCTTCTAAATTGTTGTAAGGTGATTTTTCAAGTCTCAGGGAGTGGAGAAGTTATAGCTATATATCATCAGTAAGGTCAATATCCCGTAATGTATTTAGATAGCAACTTAGAGCAAAGTCAAGGGGCTTACATAGCCCACAAAAAGGCTATCTTCTTAATGGTTACTATCATTAACTTACCAAATGGCTTCCATTTAGCAGCTAGGTGGAGCCTGGTGGAACCAAGAACTTGGCAGAGTTTTCAAGTGTGGCAGGACACTTCCAACAATTTCCTCATATGACCCTGCAGAGCTAACTCTACCTGTTTTCTTCCCTTCTCATGTTCAGTCCTGCTTCTGTATTCATCTTTTGCAGTGACTATAACCTCATTATTATGTTATTAATCAACCCTTAAAATAATTTTAATGCTACTTATGCACTTCAAGTTACCTATAGTAACTTCTTCTATAGTTTAGTTCCAGTAATAGTCTGTCCCCCACCCCTTTTTGGGCACATGGAAGAGTGCACTTCTCAACCACTCTATTTGGGTATGCTATTGGACTAGTTCTGACCAATGAAATGTAAGTACAAATACATGTGTCACTTCCAGGTTGAGGTGATCAGAGATCTATTGTGATGTTCCCATTTCTCTCTTCTGCCACAGAATCCATATGGTGCAGCTACTAAATGGAGAAGCATCCCTCAGCCTAATCCCAGGGTGACTTTGTGAAGCAGAACCTCTCCCACTCACCCCTCTGGACATATGGGATGAGCAAGAAATAAACTTTTATTGAATGAAGCCCCGAGAATTTGAAAGTCATCACCAGCTTGTAACCCTGCATATCATGATGAACAGACTAGTCTAAATCAGCAACTCTATGCAAGTGATCCATATGTAATTAGGGATTTGCCACAAACTAAGTAGAATTAGTTTCCATTCCAACTGGCATAAAATTAGTCAATGATTCTAATTCACAAAAGGGCAGGTTGTAATCACGATAATCTTGTGATAGAATAATATTGAGAGCATTTATAATTTATGTAACATATAATAGTTTTTATTTGTTCTAGATAAATCAATGAAATGTATGCACTTCAACTTGATCTAAAGAAGAAATACCCCAAACTCTGCTGAAAGAAAAGGAATACATATACAGTGTTTATATTGAATAGTTTATACAAACTACTCTTGTATGTATGAATCAAGGACATGTAAACAATATCTCAAGTGGACTTGGAAAGTGGAGTAATTTATGGCATCTTTAAACTGGTATATAAGAACCCTCATGGTAAATAGATGGTTTTTAATGGAATTAGTTTCCAGATCCTTGACTTTCATAGATACTCAATCTTAACACTGATTGGAGGACAACCTGAGGCAGAGGGTGGAGACCTCTACCACTTCTCCTTTCTCTTCTGACCTTTCACAGCCACCCTTCTCTCACAGTACAGAAGAGAAGTATTCCTTTCACACCCTGTCCCCTTCCTTTCCATGGTCCATTTCCCTGTGGTGTGACTACCATCAGGGCACTAAAGAAGGAGACATCTGAAATACTGGTGTCCAGAAAGCCTCTTTTAATTAGCCACCATAGCCCTCTAATCATCCATCTTTTTAAGAGACATATTACTTATACTATTTAAATTTTACATTAATGATTCCTTCAAAAGTTTATAATATAATTATATTGTTTTGCTCATTTGTACATTAATAATATTTATCATGATAATTCAACCCAGAAGAAATTTGTAGCACCAAGGCTTAAATCATGGGAAATGTTTTTAATTTAAATGTTGATTTATGTACCTCTTTCTGTTGTAGAGTAGTATGATAGTGTGATCAGTGAAAGACTTTCATGCATAAAAATATATATTGTATAAGGGTAAAATCTTATGGAGAAAATGAAATGAAAGTATGTTTTCAATAAGAAAAAGAAATTATGCAAAATCTTTGTTTTTTAAAAAGGAGATATTTATTATTTTGATTGAACAATAGAGGATTTTAAGTAGCTATGGTGTTTATATTTCATTAGAAACTTTTTAAAGAGTGATGCAACAATTTTGTTTTGTTTTAAACTGTCAGGATCTACAAAGCACTAGAGATTGCATCATTTATAACCATTTATACTTATTATGAAAATTTTTGGATGTCAACTTGAAAATGTGTGATGAGACACATACTTTTGCAAAATTCTTCCTGGGTAATATGCAAGCAAAGCAGTGTGGAGACTGCTGATTCAGCACAGGCTGAGGTCCTGGGAGACCCAAGCTGGCAGCCCAGCTGATGGGCTGGCCCTGACTCTGAGCACCAGTGCAAGCTCTGCTCTCGGAAGGAAGGGCAGGGTACCAACAGCAGGTGCTTGGCATATAAATACATGTTTTTGAAACAAATGAACATCTCTGGTTTCTCATTCTTACTCTGTTTTCTATTCCTAATATGATCCTGAACAATTTGCCTCCCTCCTCAACATTTTTAATCTTCTTGAGGTCCTTGGAGAAAGAAATGCAAAGTGTTGTGTGGTCACATTATCTCACAGGGTACAGAGAACATCTTTAGGAGCATGGCAATCCAAATCTTCCTAAGGAGTCATTTTAACCCCATATTTTTATGTGTTACTTCATGGCAGAATCCTTCAATTTTCAAGTATGTTTTTAATCCATAAAGACTAAACAGGGCAAACACTGGGACTTCACTGGGATTTGATTGACTTGAGATTGAATTTTCTCATCCTCAGATGGAATTCTTTCCATTCTGGCATTTAGACAAGATTGATTAGACAGATATGAATCTTGTTGTATTTTCACTTACAGTCTAGAGCCAAAATGTTGGGTATTAGATTGAACTCTTGAGTTCAAAGCTTGTATCTATTCCTACCTCACTGTGTAACTTTCTTCAAGTCTCTTACATTCTTAGAGTATCAGTTCTCTCAACCATAAACTGGGAAAACCCCAAGGGAAGTGTTCTGAGTATAAGATGAAATATTGCTATGAAAATAAGTGGTTAAACGTATAGAAATAGCAGTGCATTTATTACTAGGAAGACAGAATTTTATTACATTTTGTAATATGTAGTAAGACCTAGTAATAATTCCTGGTCCAACCTAAATATAATTAACAACAATTCTACTTCTTTTCCATTCTTTGGGAAAAGGGAATAATTGGCCACCTTCTCTTATATGAGTCTATTCTCTACTTGAAGAGAAGATATTTGAAACCAATTCTTCAGAAGTAGAAGTCAAGAGTATTAAACATGTTAGAGCCATTTTCAAGGATACAGTCTTGAGAGAGCAAGGTATTGAGACTGGACAAAATATGGAAATGAACCCAGGACTATTGGGGTTGTAAGATGGCAGTGGAGTAGGAGAATCTCTCACACACCTCTTTCCAGAAACAAATTGGAAATAAAAATAAAGAGAACAGACACCTAAAATAACCAACCGAGGACTACCTAAAGATCTATTAACCAAAGACAGGCAGAAATCACCTTGAGATCGTAACTGTACAAGAGTGTACAGATGTGGTTGGATTGGGGTTGAGCCTCTCAGTCAGCCAGCCAAAGTGGAGATCCCACCAACAAATAGACCAACAACAATCAAGACCCAAATACAGCAGGAGAGCCCACATAACCCACACAACGGACATTTCTAGAGCATCCAGCTCAAGAGATTAAGGAAATTGCACCACTGGGTCCCCACAGAACTCCTATTACATAAGGCCACCCCATAAAGACAGGGAGTTAGAGCAGATCTACCTAATATTTAGAAACAAACAGAAAGAGACATATAAAAGGAGGAGGCAAAAAAAAACTCAAAAGAAAAGGAGGAATCCCCAGAAAAAGATACATGAAATTGAGGCAAGCCATTTATCTGACATACAATTCAAAGTAATGGTTATAAGGACGCTCAAGGAACTTAGTGAGAACTACAAGGAACTTAATGTGAACTACATCAGCATGAAAAGGGACACCAAATCTATAAAAAAAGAACCAGTTATAAGTGAATAATACAATATCTGAAATGAAGAATACACTAGGAAAAATTAAAAACAGGCTAGATTAAGCAGAGGATCAAATCAGCATTTTGGAAGACAAGGTAGGAAAAAGCACCCAATCAGAGCACCAACAACAACAAAAAAGACTTAAAAAGAATGAGGATAGGTGAAGAGAACTTTAAGACAACATGAAACATAACAATATCCACATCATATGTACACCAGAAGGAGAAGAAAGTGACCAAGGACTAGAAAACCTGTTTGAAGAAATAATGACAGAAAACTTCCCTAACTTGATGAAAAAAAAAAGTTACACAAGTTCAGGAAGCACAGAGAGTCACAATCAAGACAAACCCAAAGAGACCCATACCAAGATACATCATAATTAAAATGACAAAGTTTAAAGACAAAGAGGGAATCTTAAAGGCAGCAAGAGAGAGACACTTAGTTAACTACAAGGGAGTTCCAATAAGACTTTCAGCTGATTTCTCAACAGGAACACTTTAGGACAGAAGGGATTGGCATGAGGTAGTCACAGAAATGTAAAGCAAGGAACTGCAACCAAGATTACTCTATCCAGCAAGGCTATCATTTAAAATTGAAAGGAGAAATAAAGAGCTTCCTAGACAACAAAGGGCTAAAATAGTTCATTACCATCAAACCAGCATTGCAAGATATGTTAAAGGGACTGCTTTAAAAAGAAGAAATAGAGACAGAGAGGAACATAGATATATGGGAAAATAACAGCCCTGAGTAAGTACCTATCAATAATAACATTAAATGTAAATGGATTAAATGCTCCAATCAAAAGACATAGGTAGCTGAATAGATAAGAAAATAAGTCCCATATATATATGCTGTCTACACGAGACCCACCTCAGAACAAAAGATTTACACAGCCTGAAAGTGAAGAGATGGAAAAAATATTCTATGCAAATGGACACCAAAAGAAAACTGGAGTAGCAATACTTATATATGACAAAATAGACCTCAAAACAAAGCCTATAACAAGAGACAAAGAAAGTCACTACATAATTCTAAAGGGAGCAATCCATCAAGATGATATAAACCTTATAAACATAAATGTACCCTATATTGGAGCACTTAAATATATATATTTATATTTATTTATGTATACATATATAAATATATATATTTATATTAGAGTTAAATATATATTAAATATATGTATATATATATATGAGCACTTTAAATATATAAAGAAAATTTTGGTGGACTTTAAGGAAGAGATCAATACCAATACAGTAATTGTAGGGGGTTTCAACACCCCACTATCACCACAGAGCTTCCAGACAAAAAATCAACAAGGAAAGAATGACCTTAAATGACACACTAGATCAAATGGATTTAATTGATATTTACAGAACATTTCATCCCAAAGCAGCAGAATACACATTCTTCTCAAATGCATTATGGATCATTCTCAAAGATAGACCACATGTTAGGACACAAAATAACTCAACAAATTTAAGAAAATTGAAATCATATCAAGCATTTTCTCAGATCCCAATGGCATTAAACTGGAAATCAACCTCAATTTAAAAACTCAAAAACATTCAAATACATGGAGACTAAATAACTAAGTAGCATATTTTTGAATAATAAATGGGTCATCAATGAAATCAAGGAAGAAATCAAAAAGCACCTGGAGACAGGTGAAAATTAACTCGCAAGAACCAAAAACCTATGGGACACAACAAAACTAGTCACAAGAGGGAAGTTCATAGCATTATAAGCCTACCTCAAGAAGATAGAAAAATCTCAAATAAACAGTCTAACTCTATACCTACAAGAACTAGAAAAACAAAAATAAACAGAGCCCAGAGTGAGTAGAAGTTAGAAAATAATGAAGATCAGAGTGGAAATAAAAGACATAGAGGCTAAAAAAAAAAAAAAATTAAAAACATCAATGAATCCAGGAGCTTGTTCTTTGAAAAGATAAACGAAAGTGATGAGCCTTTAACCAAACTCATCAAGAAAAAAAGAGAAAGGATCCAAATTAATAAAGTCAGAAATTAAAGAGGAGAAGTAATAAATGATACCACAGAAATACAAAGAATTGTAAGAAAATACTATAAACAATTGTATACTAAGAAATTGAACAACCTGAGCAAAATGGATAAGTTTCTAGAAACATCCAGTCTTTCAAAACCAAATCAGAAAAAAGCAGAAAACCTGAATAGACCAATAACAACTAATGAAATTGAAGCAGTTATAAAAAATTTCCCAACAAACAAAAGTCCTGGACCAGATAGCTTTACAGGCAAATTTTACGAATCATTCAGAAAAGAACTAACTAACACCTATCCTCCTCAAACATTTTATTCCAAAAAATTCAGGAAGAGGGAAGACTTTGAAGTTCTTTTTGTGAGACCAGTATTCTCCTGATTCCAAAATCAGGTAAAGACAAAGCAAAGAAAGAAAACTATAGGCCAATATCCTTGATAAACATAGACACTGAAATCCTCAACAGCATATTAGCAAACCAGATCCAGCAATACATTAAAAAGATCATAAACCATGATCAAGTGGGATTTATCCCAGGGATGCAAGGATGGTACAATATTCACAAATCAATAGACATAATATACTACATAAATGAAATTAAGGACAAAAATTACATGATCATATAATTAGATGCAGGAAAGCATTTGATAAGATCAAGCACCCATTAATGATAAAAACTCTCAGCAAAGTGGAAATAGAGGGATCATACTGCAACATAATTAAGGCCATATATGATAAACCTACAGCTAACATCATACTCAATGGGCAAAAACTACAAGTGTTCCCCTTAAGATCAGGAACAAGACAGGGGTGTCTGCTTTCACTACTCTTATTCAACATAGTACTGAATGTCCTAGCCACAGTGATCAGATAAGAAGAAAAAGCAGGCATCCTAATTGGAAAGGAGGAAGTAAAACTGTCATTATTTGCAGACAACATGATGTTGCATATAGAAAACCCTATAGGCTCCACAAAAAAAACTATCAGACTTAATAAATCAATTTGCCAAAGTAGCAGGATACAAAATCAATACTCACAAATCAATGGCATTTTTATATACCACTAATGAATTATCAAAAATCTAAGAAAACAATCCCATTTATTATTGCAACAAAAAAATAAGGTACCTAGGAATAAATTTAACCAAAGAAGTAAAAGACCTGTACTCAGAAAACTATAGGTCACTGAAGAAATTGAGGAAGATACAAATAAGTGGAAGCATATAAGCTCTGTCTAGAAGGTACCCAGCCATGTAATATGAAAAACAGAGACATTTATTGAAGAAGATACAAGAAACATTGTCTATTGTACAATGACACCTCAGTCCCCTTCAAAGTAGGTACCTTGGGGCCTCAAACAGTTCTCCCAATTGCCATCAGCTGCTGCATTGTATTTTCCTGAATCTCATAGATGATCTGAAATCTCTTCTCTTTCAAGGTGATTTCAGTTTTTGGAAAAGCCAGAAGTCACAGGGCACCAAACCTGGGATGACAGCCACACAGTACATGTGGTCACTCATTGGCATCTACCACCCCCACTGACTAGTACAATGAAGTCATCATTGTTCATTCATGCACATTCCAGTCCACTCTCCTTGGCTGCCAGGTTCTATGTTGCACAAACTGTTCTTATTATATTAATAATGGCTGGACTTTTTCCAAACAGACCTTTGTATACCATGTTCATTGATTGGAAGAATTAACATCATTAAAATGTCTATACTATATAGATTGAATGCAATTCCTATTAAAATACCAATGGCATATTTCACATATCTAGAACAAATATTCCAAAAATTTATATGGAATAAAAAAGACCCCAAATAGCCTCAGCAATCTGGAGAAAGAAAAATAAATTAGGAGGAATTACAATAGCTTTTATCAAACTATACTTTTAGACTACTGTGGTCAAAACAGTCTGGTAGTGGCATAAGAACAGACACATAGATCAATGGAACTGAATAGAGAGCGCAGAAATAAACTCACACCTCTGTGGTCAATTAATATTTGACAAAGGAGGCAAGAGCATACAATGGAATAAAGACAGTCTCTTCAATAAATGGTATTGGAAGAACTGGACTGGTACATGCAAAAAATAAAATTAGACCACTAACTTACACCATACACCAGAATAAACTCAAAATGGATAAAAGACTTAAATATAAGTTGTTACACCATAAAAATCCTAGAGAAAAACATAGGCAGTAAAATTTCAGATATCTCACATAGCAATTTTTTGCCAATATATCTCTTAGGACAAGGGAAACAAAGGAAAAAATAAACAAATGAGACTACATCAAGTTAAAAAGCTTCTGCACAGATAAAGACACCATCATCAAAATGAAAATGGAACCCACTGTATGGGAGAACATATTTGCCAATGATACATCAGACAAGGGTTCAATCTCCAAAACATGCAAAGAATTCACATGACTCAACACCAGAAAGACAATCCAATTAAAAAATGAGCAAAAGACCTGAATAGACACTTCTCCAAGGAGAAAATACAAATGGCCCATAGGCATATGAAGAAATGCTCAACATCACTAGCCATCAGAGAGATGCAAATTAAAACCACAATGAGGTATCACCTCACAGCTGTCAGAAGGGCCACCATCAATAAATCAACAAACAACAAGTGCTGGTGAGGATGTGGAGAAAAGGGAACCCTAGTGCTCTGTTGGTGGGAATGCAGCCTGGTGCAGCCACTATGGAAAACAGTATGGAGTTTCCCCAAAACATTAAAAATGGAACTGCCTTTTGACCCAGCGATTCCACTTAAGGGAATATATCCTAAGAATCCCAAAACACCAATTCAAAAGAACATATGCACCCCTATATTCATAGCAGCATTATTTACAAGAGCCAAGATTTGGAAACAGCCCAAGTGCCCATCAGTAGATGAGTGGATCAAAAAGGTATGGTACATTTACACAATGGAATACTACACAGCAGTAAAAAAAAAAAAAAGAAGGAATTCTTACATTTTGCAACAGTATGGATGTAACTGGAGACTGTTATGCTAAGTGAAATAAGCCAGTCAGCAAAAGACAAACACCGTATGATCTCATGTATAAGTGGAATCTAATGAACAAAGTAAACTAATGAGCAAAATAGAATCAGAGGCCTGGATACATTGTACAGACCAACAGGTCTAAGAGGGGAGGTGAGGCAATAGGGACTGGTTGAAAGAAGGTGAAGGAATTGATTGGTCAAAGAACATATATGCATGACCCATGGACACAGACAATGATGTGGGGATTGACTGGGAGTGGGTGGTGGGCTGGGTGGAGGGCGGCAAAGATGGAAAAATTGAAATAACTGTAATAGCATAAACAATAAAATATTTTTAAAAAAGAGTATTCAACATCTCTGCATTACCCAGGCTAAATTTAGACTTTGTTAACCAAATTTCTCACAAAAGGCAAGTTAAATTTTAACAAGTTTATTCAAGTAAACATTTTCTACTTGAAAATTTCCTTTACAACTCTGAAAGCAAATTCTGTAGGGACAGTAGTCAGATTAACAAAATTGCTTGCTGTCAAGTTTATACATTTAGCTAGGACCCCAGCAAGATGAATTATACTGCACAGCACAGAGCAAGCTTCATTTCCTGGGACTGGTCAATTTTACCAAGGTTCAGTAAGCATTGGGATAAGACATTTCTCATGATACAAAGACCTCATTAAGCTATTTCAATGCCCAAATTATAAATGTTAAAACACACAGGTGGAGTTTTATTGTCCAATCTCAAAAAAAATAAATAAATAAAAAATCTCCAGGTTAACCCTCACATTGCTGAAGTCATGGTGAACATCTTTTAAGCAGGAAAGTAGCACCTAGGTGAAAAAACACTGGATGAAGAGGGGATGACTTGGAAAAAAAATCTGACCTGTCATGCTTTCAACAAATTGGTCTCTGCTATCCTCCATCTCTTTGTATAAATTCTGCCTACCCCCACTCCAAGAAGCACTCCCTGAACACACATAGATAACACACACCTACATGATATTATGTTGGAACCCAGGGTTTGTAATCTTCTGCCCAGACACAGGGATGCTTCTCCCTACCCATAGAGCCCCATGGTTCAAAACCATCCCTTATTACTTCTCCTCGACATTCAAGTTGCTAACTCCCATGCTTTGCATCTGCCTGGCATCTGCCTGGCATCTGCCTGGCATCCTGTGCATCCTGTAAGACTCACCTCAAGAGTCATGTCAAGAAACCTCCCAGACTGTCCCCCAGAGAGGCTTGTAGTTATCTGTATCAAAGCACCAGTTATATCGCTTACTATTACTTATTTACTTGGTTATTTGTTTACCTCCTGTCTCTTTGACTACACTTTGAGCATCTCAAGGGCAAGAACCATGTTCTACTTGCCTTTACATTTCCTTTTCCAGGAATAGTATTCAGTTCACAGTATGTAATTAAGAAACATTTGATAAATGAATGGATGATTGTTCTATTAATCCCTGGTGGTGTCAGGGAGTTAGTCTAAAGGAATATATTGTTAATGGCGCAATTTCAGGCATGTTGGAGGCTGGTAGAAAGGATATTTTGGGACCAGGAGACCTGCCCTACTTCCCTCAATCATTTCACAAAAGTATCTACATGAAAGGCTGGCCTTGAGCTGGTAGCTAATGTTCCTGAAAAAGCTCCCTGGTAGGTTACCCAGGGAGATGAGTTTAAAGCGAGGTTGCTTCACCTGTCCTCTCATCATTATTTATGGGGCTGCCTAACTAAACAGACTTTGTGCTAGGGGGCTGGGACTCTGCCTCAAAGTTTTGGCCCTTATTTTCTAGTACAAGGCCCATATAATGTGCAAGGGGCTAACTGTTGGCCCCACAGATCATCACTCACCGCATCTATCTTTTGCAGTTTCCTACCTATAAAAGCTGTGTTTGCTTACATAACATTTGCAATTCTTGCATTTGCCAATGTCCCACCCAGTAACACCTGGTTTTATGCATTTCCTTTTCCCAGCCTCTGTCTTTTACAAGCTCTTATTGACAAAATCCATGAGAAGGGATCTCACTTCTGAGAACACCTGAGCCCAGGACACTCAGGGAATTGCTGTGATGTTGAAATGGATCCCTGGAAAGTAACTTGAACAAAAGAAAAATCAGAGGAAGCAGTAACAAAGAGACCATACAAGTCAGGTCTGTTCCTGCAATGATTGGACAGAAAATGGACACTTTAAAGTCAAAGCTGCCTGGCAAAACTGCAGCACCACATTCAGCATGGATCCAGCTATCTCCAGGAATAGTTCCAGAACTGTATCTCAACTAGTGCTCTTCGTTTATGTTTCTTTGGCCTATCAAAAACCCTCCTAAAATTAATTGCTTATTTTTAAAACTAGACTTTGTATATTAAGTGGCCAAGTATATTAAAAGGGGAAGGGGCAAGTCAAGAAGTGTGAATAGAGGACTCATGGGCATGGACAATGGGGTGAGGATTGACTGTGGGAGCAGGGGGGTGGGAGGAAACAGGGGCAGTGGGCAGATCAGGGGAGAGAAATGGGGAAAATGGTGGGATCATTGTAATTGAACAACAATAAAAACAACAAAAATAATATAGGTATGAAAGAAGTATCTGAGATGCAACACTAAGAACTTAGTGTCTGGGAGCATAGTGAGAACTTCTGAGTCTTAGAAATTTTAGGGCCTCTCTTTCAGTAAGGGCCATTCTGCTATGTAACTACAGTAAGTGGTCACCTACCTGGTGTCAACTGAATGATTAAGAAAGTCTCCTTACCCCCCAGAAATCTATAGTCGGCATCAGATCAGAGTGCCCCGGTGACTCAATTTCTATGAACAAAAATGTCATCTTTAAGTCAAACAATGATTCATTAAGTATCCTATTTTAAAGTGCAATGCCCTATGAGAAAGAACCCTTGAAGTTCCTAAATCACTAACAATTTAGTATGAATTACTTTCTCATGCCTCTTTTCTCCTGTATGTAAGGGGGCTGAGCCATACTGAGTGTGCAGTCTTTGTTATTGTCTGTCAGTGTTTGAGGGGGCTACGGGGGTGGCGAAGGGAATGAGAGAAGAAGGGAATGGAGGGAGAAATGTGCTTAAATGAGAGAGAAGAGCATAAAAAAGTAGAGTGGTGGTCCCTATGCAAAAAATTTGCCCGCTTCTTAATTTTACCTAGGGCCACACAATCAAAATCTACCTGGAAGAACCAGTGGCCTAGCCCAGTGCTCCCTGACTCTAATGTGCATTCATACCGTGCTAAAATACAGATTCTGATTCTGTGAATCTGGAATAGTTCCTGAGATCCTACATTTCTCTTACAAGCTCCCAGATGAAGCTGATGCTGCCAGGCCCCAAACTTTGACAAGTGGGAAGCTATATATTACGGAAAGCTCAAGTATCTTCAAAACTTTGTACTATTCATCATGTGGGACACAGTTGGAATCCTACGCTAATTTAAATCTTTTCCTGACTGTTAATTACTGGCTGTGCTGTGTCCCCCACCCTCACCATCAATCTGCACAAAGTGGGAAACACTGCCTCCTCCCGAGAGACTGGAATTCAGGTGGGACATTCTGTCCTTTCTGACCCCTGCAAAGACCCAAGGCAATTTATGGTGTCCCAAACAACTTTTGTTGCTGTTGTTTTGTTTTGCTTTATTATGTTTTTTCAAGACTTTATTTATTAGAGCAGTTTTCAGGTTATACCAAAAATAAAAAGAAGGAGCAGAAATTTCCCACATGCCCCTTACCCCCACTCATGTACAACCTCCTCCATTATCAACATCTCCCAACAGAGTGGTATATTTGTTAGTAAGGATGAATCTATATTGACACTCATAATTACCCAAAGTCCATGGTTTACCTGAGAGTTCATTCTCAGTATTGTGTATTCAGAGAGGTTAGGCAAATGTATAATGAATGACACATGTCCAACATTATAAAATCATACAGAATATTTTCACTGTCCTAAAATCCTCTGAGCTCTGCCTATTCTCCACTCTTGTCAACCACTGGAATTTTTATTGTCTCCATAGTTGTGCCTTTTCCAGAATGTCATATATTTGGAATCATACAGTATGTAGCTTTCTTAGTACCCTATGACTTTTAACAAACAGTTTCAAGACTGAGTTGGGTCCTTAACGCACCTTGCCCCCAGCTAACACTGAAATATAAGTATTGCTGTCAAGGGCCAGTGAGCCCAGTGCGGTGTTTAATGATACCAGTAATAAAAGCAATAAAAACTACAATCTCACATTTTCATGTATAGATGATTAAAATTCCTCGCATGCCTACCCAACAATGGATTCTTTATTTCTGTCTCCTTTAAAGAGCTTGAGGAGGTAAGAGTATACAAGTGAATGGCAGGTTAATCTGTCTCATGATGTGATCCACTCATTGGCCGAAGCTGGAATCACTGCTGCATGCAGATGAGGCCAGACGCTCTGGCAGCTTAGCTGGTGGAATTTTGCCTGGGATGAACCATGCCTGACAACTCTCCCCTAAAACGAGGTTATCTAATGCCAGCCTGGAACAAGCTGGCTCCTTGGGACATGCATACCAAAGGTAGCAGATATGAATGTTTTGAAGAAACTGGTAAATAAGTATACTTTGTCTTCAGCATCCTTTTGCTTCTGGTGGAGACTTTGCCTTTGTTCCTGGCAAACCCCTGTTCCCAGGCATCCTGATTTTCCCATGCTAACCCCTCCGTTCTACGGACCCAGCAGCTACTCTGTGCCAGCTCCTTTCTTCCAATATGAGTTTAACAGCTCACTACCAAGTAATGTGACAATGGCTTAAGATATTACCCTTCCTAGGACATTGGCTTTTTAAAGGTAGGGAAGGGTGAGGAGGCTGAAAATCTAGCCTACCATGTGACTGCCCTCCTCTGGGTATTCACTTTCTCAACTGTCAGGAGCTAGAGGCTGGGGCAGCAACCACAAAACATGACTATCCTTTCTCCATCCAATAGATGAGTAGGGTGCCTACCCTGCAGTGACTCAGAAAGGTCCAGCTTTGAGTGGCTGCAGCCCCTCAGCTGTTTGTTCCTTTCTATGGTCTCACTCTACACCACTAATGGAAAGATGGCTTTCTGAGCTAGGTCTGTATGTTTAAAATTGCAGCTACAAGCTTTTCATGCAACAAAGCATTATTATTTCCATGGAGCCCAGGATACCTATGCAGCATTTTTAATGTTGAGAAGTCACAGCTTTTAGAGCTAGAAGAGTCCTTGAGAATTACCCCTAACTCAACCCCCATGTTTACCAATACAGGAAATAAACCCCAAAGAAGAGTGTTGAAATAGATGGTTCCCCAGACTACAAAATTAGGAGCAGAATCCTCCCTTCCCCTGAAGCAGAAGATCCACAGTGATTACCCTCAAGGAACAACACTTAAATCACAACCAAAGAGATTTAGTCGCGACACAAAGAACTCGCTGGTAATGAAGATGATTAAATATTAGAACAGACAGCCACAGGGAATTGTGAATCGTCCTCCCTGGAGATCTTTTAAAATAGGACAGTTAGCCATCTGTCTGAGATGGTTTAAGTACAGTTCTGCCTTGGAGGTAGGAAAATAATGAGATGATCCCCTCACCTGTCACACTGGGGGCTCTTCAATCACACTGGGATGTAGGTGCATTATGGGGATCCCAGGCTGAATCTGGGTTGTGCCCCCACTGGGATTCAGGTGTGTCCAAGTCATTGAAGTTGTGGGAGGCCCACAGTACTGTCAGGAGACAATGGAAAAGGTGTCTGCATGGAGGAGGTTTGTGCTGGGGTTTCTAGGGGGAAAGAAGGGAGATGGGAGAAATGGAGATGTCTATTTGCCAGAACCCAACCCCTTCCACCCACCTCTGGCCCCTTGTAACACCATCCTCCCCTCTCCCTGCCCTGTGAGTCCAATGTACCACAGCTGATGCCTGCACAAGCAACCGACTCCAAGAAACACAGGGACACAAGCAGCCCTGCTTTGTTTCTCAGTGACAAAACATTAAACCCAGTGGAAGAAAGAACAATCACCCAGTTTCTTTTTTTAAAAATCTCAGATCGTATAAATCTTTCACCTTTTAAAAATCCAGAATGGCTCTGGCTTAGTAAGCATTTCAGGTTTGGAAAAATACCCCTTTGAGGACTTTGACATAGAAATTTTGAGCAGCAGGAGACACTGCCTTGGAACAGATTTAAGTAACCTTGGGTTAGGCTCCTCATTGGGGTGGACAGAGAGGAGCCCCTCCCTGCAGGGACGCTGATCTCTTCCTGTGCCAGCAGGGGGTGCTCACACCTGAAGTGCGTAAATGGGCTACCTGCAGTTCTGATCTGGGCCATAGTTCCTCAAGACTCTAGAGCCCCAACTTTGAACTGGTGTGCCATGGCACACTGCTGTACTGCGAGAATTTTTAAAACATGCAATACCTGACTTTTTAGCCAGGGGCAGTGCCCTCTTTTACCTTATTATCAAGTAAAAAGCAACAACAGCCAACACAAGAGTTGTTCAATGTGAACAAATCAAAATTATACCTTTTTTTGTCCGGCAAAAAATACATTTTCTGGAGTGCTGCAGAATTTTAGTAATTAGTTTATGTGGGCCATGAGATGAAGAAGGTTGAAAATCACTGCCTAGGGATTTTACTTGTGCTGTTGCCTCGGCCTAGACCTTTCTCCTCTTCACTCCTCACCATACTAGCTCCCAAGTCTTTTCCCACCTTTCCACAAGTTGTATTACCTCTTAGCTCCTACACTTTCCTAATTACACCTACACAAAGAAGTAAAATCACCTGCTTACTCATCTCTCTGCCTTTCTGATCTGCAGACTTGTTGGGGACAGGTACTATGTATTTGTTACTCACCACTCTATCTCCAGGGCCTGGCCTGTAGCAGGCACTCAGAGAAATATTTGTGGAATACATGAGTGAGTGAGTGAATGAATGAATGAATGAATGGAAAGCTAAAAGTTTTAATAACACTAGATGGCACAATTAGTCCTTGCATTGTTTCAAAGTAATTAGGTATTATCTCAGTATATTACAGTAACCTCTATTTGAGATTGTGTATTTGGGGGTTTACTTTGCATAGAGGAATAAAGTGGGAAGGATCATTGGAGAGCCATCTGCTAACTCTTAGAATATTCAATAACCCCTGCTGCACCCTCAACATTAGCCTGTCAGCCTTGGCCTGAAGACCACTGAGGAACTAGAAAGTGAGGTCCTGATGGGGTGATTCATTGCATCTCTGGACAATTCTGACTATGAGAAAGTTCTGCATTATATCAAGTTGAATCTGTTCCTTTGATGTCTTCCCTGCAGTTCTAATTCAGTTCTCTGGCATCAGAGAAAAAGTGTACTCTCTTTCACATACCAGGAAGACCTGGAAGAAGGAGCATGGCCTTTGGAACTAGAGGACTTGGTGAATCTTAGTGACACTTACTAAGTGTGTAAGTTTGGGCAGGTCTCTTAATTTCTCCAAGTTTCATTTTCATCTTCTGTCTAATGGGATACATACCCAATGGGATTGTGTGAGGACTAAAATGAGTTAATATATTCCAAAGGTCTAAGACATACATGATATTCAGAATGTGAATGCCATTATTATTAATAAATGTTATAACACAGATAATATGGTAAAATACTATGTATAATATCTTCCTTGCTTTGCCATGAATCTTTTCTTTCCCAGGCTGAAATATGAGCTACTTACACACCCTCTGCCTTCCTTATCTTTTTCTCTATCAGTGTTCCTACCAGACCTGACTGTCTTCCCGGGTGGGTGACTACGGCAGTGCAAACATCACTGCCTTCATTTTGGGCATTAGGCCCTACTAGGTTTGCCTAAGTTTCCTTTAGCTTTATTGGCAGCTGCGTCTAGTGTTGCCCTGGGCACTTTGGTCATGTTACTCTCGTCTCCGTAGTGAGGTGATTGCTGGAGATCTGACTTTTGATTCAATGAGGGGGAGCTGGAATTTTGCTGTTTTCTCATCTGTTTGAGCATGAGGTTGCCAGGAAATCTTTGCCCTTAGGATAAGAGTATGAGTCATATTTAAGGGCCTGGATATAGTGCCCCTGACCCCACAAGGACAATGTAAGATGTTTAGCATGGAAGAAGGAGCTGAAGGTCAATTTTTCAAGAAAGGGGGTATAATCAAACTTTTCTCTTTTGAAGCTATAAAAGTAGTCTGGGTCTGTAGGGAAAAAGAGATCAAATGGTTCCCAAGGTTTCAGGTGCCTGAACCCACACAGCACTGCAGGATATGTCTGCAGCCCAGACATGTGAAGGCTGAGGACCACTGACAGCAGGCATCAGGACCTGTGTCAGTTGCCAAAAAGAGGACCCAGCTGGAGATATTGGGCCCCACTTACTGTGGAGGTGCTGCCCACACACCCTCAGGGTTCCCTGTAAGGCAAGAACAGGGCAATCCATGCACCCCACTGCAGAGGTGGACTAGGCCAGCAGCACACCCCCCGGGGATGGTTCGACTACATTACTGCACCAAACCCGATGCTCCAGTCTGTGCCATAGGGTTCCCTTGGCATGTTCCTGCACCACCCACATCTTCAGTTTCAAACCCTTTTGATCATATTGGCAAACCCTAAATTTTTCACAAAGAAGGCCCCCAAGAGCAAACACTGTATGTTGGCGGGGGGGGCAGAGGGTTGCTGTCTTATGGGGAAGAGATTCTCTCTCTCAACTGATTTGTGTTATTTCTAGCACAAGGGCTTTGGTGATTGTTAAATCAGAACCTAGTTCTATAAATACTCTGATTTTAAAAGCCACATTCACTTTCTATACTTCAAAACCCAAGCCTGAGATGGCAGCAGCATCTCACAGATTTGAAATACACAGAAAACACAGCACAATTGCTAGCACTAACTCCTGATGTTCTGAATGGCCTGCCCATAATTCAGAGGACAAAACAAGGTCACTAATAAACACCACAGAACTGTGTCTCCTTTACTTGGTTCTGCATAAAAACATTGCAGCCCCAATGAACACCAAACAAGTGTAATGGATTGCTTTAATTCACATTTGAACACTCACAAACACAGCCGCCTAATAACATTGCTGTTTCCAGCAGGTTTTCAAGCTTGTCAATTATTCAGACACATCAGCTGTCCTAACTTTAATTTCAGTTAAAAAGATGCATTTGGTAGGTTTAGTTAGTCAAGGGGAAAAAACCCCAAAATGCTAAATCCATTTTTTAAATCAAGAGCAACAGAGTCCATTCTCAATACATGTCATCTGTAAGCACAGGCTTGAGCCTCCTTTCCAGAAAAGACCCCAAACATGGCCAGTTCATGTTAGGGACTGTCTGTGGCACTCAGGCTGATGGGAGTCACGATATAAACACATAAAACCTATTTCAGGAAGTGAACTCAAGCAGACATGGATGGGTGTTTGGGACCATAAGAATTTCCCAACTTGCGCCCCAGAACATGTCCTCCATCCCTGGGAGCAGGAACTCTAGCAGGCAGTGCTCTCTTCCCACTCACGTCTGGATCAAGTCTGTGCATACCTTGCAGCATGGAGAGGGTTCAGACGGGAGCTTGTGGTTACATCCTCCCTACTTACCCCACCCCCAAATACATACACACACACACACTCAAAGAGCAACCATTTGTCTCCAGGATGGAGACATAGCAAACAAACATGACTATTGCATATGTAAGATAAGATTAAACAGAAGTGCCCTCCATTTCCTGAGGGCATTGTTTAGGAGGCCAATTCTCAAGGCACCTCAGGAAGGGTAGAGCAGGACTTAGAGAACTCTTCAAGGAAGTCTTTTTAAGTCACCAAAGAAAGCCACTAGTACCAAATGGTACCAAAACTCTTCTCACTGTGTAAGAAAATCCAAGGAGATATTAAAGCTTGTATTTATCAGGGATGGAATTAACTTCCACATATTTGGAACCATCAGAATGCAAGAGAATGTAGGAGAGGGTGAAAGGTCAGCAGGGACTCTTGTCTTTGATGAGGAAATTGGCACTAAGACAAAAAAGAAACCACCAAAGAGCTGAAGTTTATGTCCAACAATAAAGTTTTATGGATACAAATCATTCTATAAGAGATAATACTGATTTAGCACCTCAATGGGCTCCTTTAAAACTTTTGTGAACCATAATTCAAATGGATCCTTATAACCACCCTACAACCCACATACAGCTATTAGCCCCACACTGTAGATGACCAAACAGCGCAGTAAGGGGAAGGGGCGGGAGCAGAATTTCAAAACAGCTGATCTGGGGTTAGAGCCAAGCTCTTGCCTGTTGTGCTGCCTCAGACACTAAAATGAACCTACAGTGTAGCTTGGTTTCCCGGTGTTTCCACTCTGAAAGGGAAGGCAGAGCAATGACCTAGCCTGGCCAAGGCTGTGCTGGCTGCTGTTTCACTGAGATAGCAGTTCCCAATAAGGCTGCATGTCATGGGATCTTACACAGCATGTGCCTGGACTCACCCCATAGGTCCTGGCTTGATCAGTTAGTGCAGCCCAGGCATCAGGGTTTTTAAGTATCCCCAGTGATTCTATTGTCCATGCAGAATCTTTTCTCTATAGTGAGGGAAAACAGAGATCCAAGCAGGTTGATTTTCAAATTTCACTTCAGTAGAAAATAAGGGTGGAAATAAAAAAGAAAATCATTCTTCAATCCTCTTCTGCACAAACAGAAGACATGGGACAAGGAAGGAGGAAGAGGAGACAGGAAAGCCTTGTCTTCTGTGTGGTTTAGCCCGAAGAACTCAGCTCAACCACCAGCTCACCATGCTGCCCACCTGTATGCCAAGGAGCCTGGCCCACCATGGAGCTCAAACTTGCATGGACACCAGAGGACTCAGGGAAGGAAAAGCAGAAGTTCTTGAGTTTCCCCATGCTGAGACCATAATAAGGAGAAAGACAAAAATCCAGGTTGGAGCTGTAAGAGAATGAAGAGATGTCTGACCCTTTGAATATTCCAGTTTTTATGATGAGGGCAGGGTCTGCCTGGTGGGGAAAGACCAAGGATGGCCACAGGCAGTTAAGCAGCAGGTCTCTAAATTCCCTTGTTGGTTATAACAGAACAAAACCCTGTGAGCAGCTCATGTTAGGTAACCTCTGAAAAGGTCTCAGCTTCTGTCCATCCTTAATTAGGGATAAGTTTCACCTGTGGAGACCTGACTTGCCTCCCAACAGCAAACACACACCTGTGGGTTCTTGCCTGGCATGGGGAACAAAGGGCAAGATCAAAGAGATCAAGAACAAGCTTGGCTCTGCCTCAGGACCTAAACTCATGAGCAGTGTCCCAAACCTGCTGGCCCTCCAGCTGCTCCCTACATGACCTATGGGACAAAAGTTCACATTTTATCTTTTCTGCCTCAGTTATTCTGAGTTCAGCTTCTCTGAGTTCAAGTTCATGGTGTCTGGACTCACAGCTTCAGGCCTGTGGTGTGTGGCCTCATGCCTGCTCAGCCTCTGATGCCCGCCAGATCCCTGCTGCAGCCCTGACTCTCACCAGGCAGCTCTGCCCTGCTGTGGCCCACACATGTGCTCTGGAAAGATGAGCACAAATGACCCCATCAACAAGACAGGCACAGCTTCACAAACACCTCAAAACCAGGACACAGGCCCCTGCGCATGGACAAAATGCAAACCCCAGGGCACACCCAAGAGTCCTAGAGAAAGGCTGAAGCAAGACAACTCCACTGTGGAGTCAGGAAAAAGGAAAATGTTCCTTTCCTCACATAGACCAAATAAAGACTGAACCCGTAAAACCTGACTCTAAAAATATGTTTTTGGCAAAATAGTCTATGGAGTTCTTTATTGATGAAAGTAAGGAAATTAAAATTTTAAAAATCTATGTTGGGCAAGATTTTTATCTGGGCAATGTTCCTTTAACTGATGTAAAATGTGAAAGAATTGACTGTAACTGATTCCAAGGAAGGATGCCAGAGATTCTTCAGCATTATATCTGAGCTTAAAATAGGAATTATTGCACCTAATTAGTATGGTGATTTTTAAAAATCTCTCCTCTGTAATTTAGACATTCATCCTTACAGATGAGGAACTCACCATTAACAGATGGAACACCTCAACATTGTGAAATGACACTGATGTGCTGCTCTGGTGACCCATGGCTCCCCTTTAAGGCTGGGGTTATATGACAAGAAGAAGTGGCATTGATGAGAAGAAAGCTTCTCCACTACCACATGGCTTCTGCAGCAAATCCAGGTACTCTCTGGGGGCTGAACTGTCCAGCCTCTGACGTCCATGTCTTCTCACGCTGTACCTGCCAGCCCAATCCTCAGAGTCTGCAAATACCTGGGCACAAGCACATGTGTGAATGGCAGGCGGCAGGGATGGAAGGGCAGGTGTTGTTAATGGAGTAAGTTCCACAAGAATAGCAAGTGGCTGAGCTTTCTCTACCCTGAGAAACTAGGGACAGGTTTGTGTAAGAAATGGAACCACTGTGTAGAACCTTATCAATGACTGGGGGCTGGAGTGGGAGGGAAGAAACAGTAAAACAGAAAACTGTATTACTGGCAGTTAGCTTCACTTTAAGGGGCTCTGGGGGACAAAGGGGAAGAATGAAATTTTAACCAAAATGCAACAAGAAAATCATAGAAAGAAGTGAAACACTGATATGTGCTACAATGTAGATGAAACCTGAAAACATTATGCTAAATGAAATAAACCAAATGCAAAAGTTCACGTATTTTATGACTCCATTTACATGAAAAGCCAAGAATAGTAAAACTATAAAGACAGAAAGCAGACTGTGGTTGACAGGGACTGGAAGGAGGGGGAATGGTGAGTGACTGCTTAAGGATTCCTTTGAAAGTTGGATCTATACAGTTTTGCAAATGTACTAATGCCACTGAGGTGGACACTCTAAACTGGTTAGCTTTATGTTAAGAAAGTTTCACCTGAATAAAAAAAAATGTGTTGTAAACTGCAACATGAATGTATTGGTCCAACAAATAAGAAGTGGTTTTAGGATAGATTACAGGCCACCCAGAATTATGTCAGGTGTCTCTTCCTCCCTACCCCCCATTTGGAAAATCCCATAAGACTGAACAAGTCCTTTTCTGTCATGAGGCCTCAGTTTTCACATTTATCTGGAACATAAGTTTCTAGTTCGAACAGCCTATGGTCCTATCATTCCTCCTGCTGCGTGACCCATGGCCAGACATGAGGGGAAACATGCTGGTCATCCTCAGCAGCAAACATAATAGGATTGAGAGGCTACAATGCATTCAAAGGAGATTTACAGAAAGCACAGGATCCAAAAAGCCTGATGATACAAACTTCTAAAGACAAGCAAATGTTTATTGGGCACTTAGCACTTGCCACACACTGTTGGCAGTACTTGTGCATGCATCAACTTATTTAATCATCACAACAGCCATCGTACAGATGAAGCAGCAGAGTGCCAGGAAGGTTAAGTAGGTTATGCAAGGTCACAGAACAAATAATGGTGGAGAAGAGACTTGAACCCAGACAATCCACATGCACAGTCTCCTTGTTTAACCTCTGTGCCTTATAGTCTCTCCATAGACAGGACACTTTTTCTTTAAAATTCTATTTTAGTTCTAAGGTTGGTGCAAATAGGCCCATGCTGGTCCTGGCTACAGTGAGGAATTCAATAGTCATTTGGAATAAAAAGGGCACTGAACTGGTAAGCAAGTGATCAGTGTTCTGGACCATCTTGGTCATTGGTAATGTGACTCGGGGCAGAATATAAAACCTCTCTGGCCTTCAATACCTCTTCTGTAAAATTAAGAAGTTGCACTAGATCAATAGTTTTCCAATTATTTGAGCAGCAGAACTCATTCTTAAAATTAACCTTTACTTTGAAGCCCAATATACAAAACAGATAAAAGTGTGGAGCTATTCTGGCATAAGGTAAAGGAGGGAGGATACAGAACCTCTCTCCATGCCCCAGGCAGTTCCTCAGACACTTTCTTGAAACCCTGGTGACTCTGTGAAACACAATTTGAAAACCAGTTGAATAGATATTTGTAAAGTTCTTTGGAAAAACACCCTAAAAACCTTAATTTCAAACTCTGCATCCTTAAGCATTCTTTATCATTGTGGGAAAAAACAGATTATCCTAGTCTCTTTGCTCAAAGGTTTTATTTGGATTGATGGCCTTTTGCAGAGTTGGTGAAGGTTTCAGGCAGAAGTGCAAGTGATCCCTCTGAGGACATAACCAAAAAATCAATAAAAGAATGTAGAGAAGCTAAACCTCCCAAGGGGCTCAAATCCCTATGAAATAACTATATTATTACCAGCCCAACAGACTCTTCACAGGGGACAAGCTGTTCAACTCTGAATTTGTTTTTTCTCCAAATAGTTCTAAAATTACTAAGCTAGACTGTTGGTTAGAATTTTACATCAATCAAGGTAGTACCACTTCATTATTCATAAAACTTTAGTTGATCCCTATATGAAACTTAGTCAATTAATAATTGGACAAGAAATGGTAAGGACAGTATGAGCTTCTCATACTCATTCCAGAAAGATCAACTGACAGAGACCTCCTGGGAAAGGAACTTCTCTTTTAAATGTCCACAACCAAGTCACCCACCATTCTCTCCTTTCACTCTACAAACATTTACAAAGTCCAGCTTGCTGCAGTGTTTGGAAGAGGTTATACAACTGTTACAATGTAATGTTCAAGGCAGACGGCTACCATAACTCAGAAGCCAAGACAAACGAATATATTAATAGCGGTCATAACATAAAGATAATTTATTTTTAGTATCTTGGAGCTGAGGAAATCAGCAGACAGACTGTTAAGCATTTAGGCACTAAAGAAAATGAGCTTAATGAATAGGGAAAGAGGAGGAGAGAGGTGGATAGAAGAAAAATAGATCTTCTTTGGAAATAATGTAGCATCAGAAACAATTAACTTACAGTTATGTGGTTATGGGCAGTATCACACAAAAAGAAAAAGATATTCTCCTAAACTCCCTCATTCTGCCATTTGGGTGACATATAGCACCCAAGGGGCAAAACATTTCTTTTATCCTAGGAGAGAGATCATACCAAAAAATATTTTCTTTCTTTGGTCATTGTGCTAGCCAAATGGCAGTAAACAAACAAAAAATTACAGATTGAATTTAGTAAAACATCACAATACCTTTCTTTGGGAATGGCAAGGAAGAATTAGAAACCTATTCCTCTACTTTTTTCAAAACTGATAAAACCTAGTGTAAAAGAATCACTTTGCATTTTAGTTTTTTTTTAGTTTTTTAAATTTTAATTATATTTTATTGATTATGTTATTATGGTTGTCCCAATTTTTCCCCTTTTGGCCCCTCCACCCAACACCTCCTACTGCCTCAGCCAATCCCCACACGTCCATGTCCATGTCCATGTCCATGGATCATATGTAAAAGTTCTTTGGCTACCCTATTTCCTATACTGTACTTTACATCCCCGTAGCTATTCTATAACCACCTATTTGTGCTTCTTCAGCCCCTCACCTCTTCACCCATTCCCCGACCTTTCCCTTCCATCTAGCAACCATCGAAATGCTCTCTATATCTATGATTCTGTCTCTGTTCTTCTGGTATGCTTAGTTTGTTTTTTAGATTCAATTCTTGATAGATGTGTATTTATTGCCATTTTATTGTTCATAGTTTGATCTTCGTTTTCTTAAATAACTCCCTTCAACATTTCATATAATAATGGCTTGATGATGATGAAGTCTTGTCCTTTTTTCTTGTCTGGGAAGCTCTTCATCTGCCCTTCAATTCTAAACAATAGCTTTGCTGGGAGGAGCAATCTTGGATGTAGGTCCCTACTTTTCATGACTTACAATATGTCTTGCCCATCCCTTCTAGCCTGCAAAGTTTCTTTTGAGAAATCAGGAGACAGTCTTATGGGAACTCCCCTGAAGGTAACTAACTTCTTTTCACTTGCTGCTTTTAAGATTCTTTATCTTTCACCTTTGAAATTTTAATTCTGATGTATCTTGGAGCGAGTCTCTTTGCATCCATCTTGTTTGGAACTCTCTGTGCTTCCTGGACCTGCATGTCTATTTCCTTCACCAAATTAGGAAAGTTTTCTTTCATTATTTTTTCAAATAGATTTCCAATTTCTTGCTCTTTCTCTTTTCCTTCTGGCACCCACTATGATGTGAATGTTGGAATGCTTGATGTTGTCCCAGAGGCTGCGTACACTATCCTCATTTGGGGGGGTGGGGATTCTTCTTGTTTTGATTGGTTTCTTTTTGCTTCTTTATGTTCTAAATCATTTATTTGATTCTCAGCCTCATCTACTTTACCGTTTTTTCCCTGTAAAAGGTTCTTTATTTCAATTAGTGTATCCTTCATCCTTCATTTCTGACTGGATCTTTTTTATGCTGTTGAGGTCTTCACTAAGTTCCTTGAGCATCCTTATAAACAATGTTTTAAACTCTGCATCTGATAGATTGCTTATCTCCATTTTGTTTAGTTCCTTTTCTGAAGTTTTGATCTGTTCTTTCATTTGGGCCATGTTTCTTTGTCTCCTCATTTTGGTAGCTTCCCTGTGTTTGTTTCTATGTATTAGGTAGAACTATTATGACTCCCTGTCTTGGTAGCAGGGCCTAATGCAGTAGGTGTCCTGTAGGGTCCAGTGGCACAGCCCCCACCCCATCACCCAAGTTGGGTAAGAAAGGTGTGCCCTTTGTGTGGTCTGAATACAACCTCTTCTTGTAGTTAAGCCTTGGTTGCTGTCGGTGGGTCAATGGGAGGGATTTACCCAAGCCAATCAGCTGCAAGGACTATCTATGTCCACTGACCACCAACCTCTGCCCTCCATGGAGAATCAGCTGTACAGGAGCAGAGTGATAAGTGCTTTGACATGGTCTATAGCTATCCACTGGGTACTTAGACTTTGCAGTTTCCTGAGAGGTGCAGGCCAAGGTCAGCCCCCACCTGTGTTCTGCCCAGGGCCCCCCTGCATGAGCTATAAAGCAATCTGAGAAAGCTGCTACTTGTGCTGGGCTTGGAGATTCACAGGTGAGGCCAAGCTGTGAATATAAGCTGGCTGCTATTAGTGCTGGGCCTGGGGCCGCTTAGCAAGAGGTATCAGGCTGGGGGCTCACTGAGGCTGGCTGTAGCTTGTTTGACAGGATTTAGGAAGTTGTAAAGCATGACCCAAGACCAACAAATCATATGGAAAAGTCATCTACAGTGCAGGACCAACAGTGTTAGCCAGGTTGATGGAGTGTCAGATATGGGACCTGCCTGCTGCCTCTGTGGCTCTGTTGGGGGAGGGATCAGAAAAGGGACAATAGCCTCTCTGTCTGGAGAAGAAATTGGCCCCCAGCTCCCTGCTTGATGCCAGATATTTCACTTTCTGCCACTCATGCCTTTCAAGCTGTTATCCTGGTGCTGGAGCTCAGAACAAGTGAGCCTAAGTAAGTCCATGTGTGGGTTCATTTGTTGTTGTTGTTGTTTAAGACTTCTTTATTGACCCAGGGGCTATTTTATTTTTATGTTTTTAATGATTTTATTTATTTATTTTTAGAGAGAGGGGAAGAGAGGGAGAAAGTGAGCGAGAGAAACAGCCATGTGTGGTTGCCTCTCACTCACCCTATACTGGGGGCCTGGCCTGCAACCCAGGCATGTGCCCTGGCTGGGAAGCGAACCAGTGACCCTTTGCTTCACAGTCTTGCACTCAGTCTGCTAAGCCACACCAGGCAGGGCATATGTAGGTTCTTTAAACTGCTCAGGACTCCAGAAGTTTCTTCTACTGGCTCAATCCCCAGTGGTTTTTGCATCCAGAAGTTATGGGGACTTATCTTCCAGCCACTGGAACCCTGGGCTCCGAGGCCTGGTGTGGGGCTAAGACTCCTTGCTCCTGAGATATCCCTCCCAAATTTTTACCCACCACACATGGATGTGGGACAAGCCCAATCCACATCTTTACTCCTCCTACCAGTCTGGATGGATGTGATTTCTTTAATTCTATAGTTGTCAGACTTCCATTCAACTCTATTTCTGATTGGTTCTGAGTAATGGTTGTTCCATATTTCAGTTGTAATTTTGATCTGGTTGTGTAAGGAGGTGAGCTGTGTTTATCTGTGCTGCCATCTTTGTTACAGAACAAGGGGCCAAGGGAGTGACAATATACTATTACCAAAAGGACCTCCCTCAGGTTTGTTATGTCCGCTGCCTTATAGGAAAGATATCTCTCAATGTCAGAGATTTGTGAAAAGGAAAGGAAATGTTTATTTAATGCTATACAGACTTAAAGTAGTGACCTAATGCCTTCATTAAAATATCAAAGTCCTTTAGGATACCCACAGATGCACACAGTGCTTCCTTCTGCTTCCCAGGCCATGCGGCCAAAGGGAGCACCATGGCCCTCTTCTACCAGAGCTTCAGGGGTCCCCACCCTGGCCAAAACCACATGGTTCTTCTCTCCATCGAAGCTGTGGGGGTCTGCACTCTGGCAAAACCGCATGGGTCTCCCCCTTACATGGTTGCAGGGGTCCCCACTCTGCCAGAAGCACATGGCTCTCTCCAGGGACTGCCATGTCTGTGTTTAAATCCCCACGCCAATCTTCTTCTGTACCCCCATTTCTGACTCCTCCTACAATTAGTCACACCTGCCAGCATTCCTGTATTATTCCAAGTTTACTGGGCTGCCATCGTGAGTCTAGGCAGGGGTGGACCCCTGTCATGGAGCCAATCTTCTCCAAGCTCTCACACAGGTGCTGTAACTTGGGGGACCTTCCCCCCAGTTACATTTTGGGAGAAAGTTCCTTGCATCCCCCTGGCTCAGAGCATGGCCACAGCTATTTAACATATCTATGCAACCAGTTAAAGGTTATAAATATGTTAAGTGACCATGCCATGGATTAGCTGCAAAGCTGTGGCTGCACAAAATAGCTCTGCATGTTCCTGCTCCATGTGTTCCTTCCCCCAGCCCACACCTGTCCGGGGAAGGGGTGAGGACATATTTCCTGGACAACTTGAGTTCTGGACCCCATTCCAAATCCCTATTTGGGGCCCCCCTCTTGGCTGCACCTTGTATCATCTTGACTAGAAGTCTATCCAGTTTTTTTTTAAATAGCAGGGGACACATTTTGATTGTGTATTCTCAGAATGTATACTGTGTACTTCCCAAAATATCACAAATAGTGCTGAATGAGAAAATCATCTGACCACCAAGATGGCTGATCATCAACACTGCAAAATCTTGTACTCACACAGTAAACTCTCATGATGTTTATAATCAACTTTAAAAGTTAATATCAATATTGTCTAAATCTCAGGAGTTAATATGAAAAAAATGTCCACAAAAGTATACATCATTTGTACACAGTATTTAGAAATCAGCTGATATGTACCAGATACAATGTAAAACAGATTGAAGACTTCCAGCATCTGCAGCTTCCTCCACATTCAATTTGTCAACATGGCCAACTCACAAATGTGCTTTTTTCATTCCTTCTTAGCCACTGCTACTGTTAAAGTTCAGGACCTCTCCTCACCTTTCATCTTGCTAGTGTCATCATCTAAGCAGGAATTTGCACCTAACTGATCAACTGTCTCAAATCTTACTCCTCAACCCCAATCAATCTATTTTTCACACTGAATTCGACATCATCATTCTAAAACACAGATGTGGTCATGCCACGCCATGTTTAGAAATTTCCAAGTCTCCCTAGTACCTCCAAGATAATCCCAAAGCTTTATCAGAGGCCAACAGGTTCACCATGTTTCCCACCTTACCCTTTTGGCTCACCTCTTACTCAACTTCCTCTTTCCCCCACCCAGCACACACAGACCTCCAACTCACTCCCCTCCAACCATTGAACATAGACATTTACACTCCTGCCTCCTTCAGTTCCCCTTTCTCTTCCATCTGACAGGCTATTAAAAATGTCATTGTCTCCATGAAACTTTCCAATATGTCTAGGCAATTGGTTTTCCTCTCGTCTTTCAAAGCATTTGCACACATGTTGACTGGCAGAGTAATCATTTGTTCTGATGTTTTTGTTTCCAATAATCACCTTCTGTCCTAGGTTATTTTAGGGAGGGGAATTATGTGTCCTGGCACAGTACCCAGCACAGAGCAGGTCTTGTAAATGACTAGGTAGAATGATGAATAAATTACTGAGAAATGCATGAACAAAAGAATTCAGGTGTTTACAACCTAAGTGAGAAAAGAAGTCAAAATATGTGAAGTTAAATACTTAACAATAGAGATCAGTAATGGTTGAAGTCAAGCAAAAAATGAAATATGATGGAATATGATGGAAAATCAATAGTCATGAAGAGCCAGAGGCTGGTATTTGGGGGAGGGATTCTCCAAGAGGAGGTACTTGAATCTTCAATGAATGAAAAGGATTTGAATCAGAACACAGAAGATGCAAGTACATTCCAGGAGGCTGGAATGTGAGAGAAAAAAGGAAAGCAGGAAGGCCCGAGTCATGTTTGGAGGCTAAAAATAGAACAATCCTAGAACCATTTTTTAAAAACATAGAGTAAACTAGTCCTCAACAAGAAAATGCCTGCTCCCTTCATTCTGCAGAAGGTACAGAGCTGGGATGGGGAAAAGGATACCACCATATTCAATGCTCAAGTTCCTAATGTCCCCCTTAGTGCCCCTTGTTATTCATCAGATGTCAGCCTTGCAGGAATCAGACAGCACTACCCTAACTCTGCTGACACACTGCTGCCTGGAATCAGCTCTCACAGATGTTGCATGGAACATGGAACCAAACAGCATGTTTTCATACAGCTAGAAATCATTCCTCTGCTCTGATTCGAAGTAGAAAATAACTCTTCCCACCAAAATGGGCCCCTTACCTTCACTACGGACACAAAGACATGAATCCCACAAGGAGATGTAGAGAATTCAGGTTAGAGGAACTAGAAGCCACAGTATTTATAAGGAAGGAAGCTGAGCTTGCTTTACATAGAAATCAGTGCTTAGAGACCACACTTTGACAAGTACCTAAATAAAGTCAAGGACTGAGTAAGACGTGTTGTATATAAAGAAGTTAACATTCCACAGCAGTTGGGATAAGAATCTTGTAGGATATCCAGAGGAGACCCTGACTGGGCCAGCAGACAGACAAGATCCATGGCCATACTGGCTAAGGGTTTGTACCAACTCCTCAGAAGACCATGGATGGTTGGTGCCATATTGTTTTTAGTCTTCCTAATTCATTGCATATTAGTTTATACACTCAAGTGCCGAGAGATGTTATGACAGATCAGGAGTGCAGATGCTCCCAACAGAACTTTTGTTCATCTTCATCAAATCCCAAGATAAAAACCACATGTCAGCCCTGGCTGGTGTGGCTCAGTGGATGGAGTGCTGAGGGTTGCTGAACCAAAGGGTTGCTGAATCAATTCCCAGGCCGCGTGCGTGCCTGGGTTGCGGTCCACGGCCCCAGTAGGGGGATCATGAAAGGCAACCACACACTGATGTCCTTCTCTTGCTCCTTCCCTTCTCTATAAAAATAAATAAAATCTTTTTAAAAATACATAACATTGTAACTTTTTTAAAAGTCACATTTCAGAGACTGCTACTTATCTTCCAGTATCTATCAGCACATGACCCACATGGCTGCCCAGAATAAAGAATACATTTCCCCTTTTCCAACAGACTAAATTCTGGTTGTTGGGCTGGGAGGGAAAGTGATGGGAGCAGCTTGCTTCTTGTTCCCGTCTTTTATCCTGTTGCCTGGACTGTGAACATGGTAGGAGCCATCGTGGGCCATGCAGATGAAGGCAACAGTCTAGGTGTAGAGGAGCAATAATGTAGAAGGGGCCTTTCTGACCCTGGGAAACTCTGGGTTCCTTGAAAGAGAATTAAATGCCTGTCTCCATTTAATTCACTGTTATTTTGGGGTTTCTTTTCTAACAGCTGAATCTGTATCCTTATCTAAGGGTATCATATATAATACAGGTGGATCTTGCGTGACAGTCAGAGCCAAGGTTCCATGGTCCTAAATGGAAAGCCAGGAAAGCAACCTTTTATGGAATTTTCTCATACTGAGCCTCCTGTTTGCCTGGACAAGTTACATATTACTCTAGTACTCACTAAAGGGGCCTCAGAAAAGTTCTCTTTATTGATTAAAAACCAATATACTTTAAGCCAAAATATAAGCTCAAGCTCAAAATCCGTCCATTTCCCAAATACAATGCCCAATAAAATTCCTAGGCAGGATATGAAGTACAGGACTTACCAATTGCTTACTTCAAGCCCTCAGTTAATCAGGCAAGATAAAGCTAGTTGGAAACAAGCTTTCCTAACTCTCAGTCCAGTGCTCTTTGCAAGATACCACACTGCCATTCTGAAGGCATCCACAACCTACACAAAGACCGATCAGCAGGGAGGCATCATAACAAGCATTTATAACTGACGTTATAAAGAAGGTGTTGGGGAATGTGTGTTATTACACGTTTGTCTTTTTCTGAACTGTTAGCTGTGGACTGAACCACATTTACTTAGACACGGTTTTGTTAAACTGGATATGCTAAGCAACTAAAAGCAGACATCCTAGGAGCACTTCCCTGACCTCTCCCAACTGACTTTTCCTGGAACAGTTACTAAAAGACCTAGCTGCAGCTGCATATTGCTCCTGGGCCAGCTCTCATAAGGCCTGCATTCCCGGTGTTTACAGCAGGCTGAGGAAGTAACGAGGAGAGCCGAGCTCCCACGAAAGCCAAAAGGAGGAAGCTCTCACTTGGCAGGTGGAAATTTCTCCCGGGGAAATCCTGGAGGCTCACTGTTCCTGTCAACTACTATAACGTGCCCATAAATTTCATTTGACAGAAAACATGGTGTCAAAGGAATAGAAAGTAACACAACCCCAAAATGTAAAAGCATACCGGCCAGAAATCAGCTTGTCCTCCACTCGTGGTATTGATTATACAGGAAGGAAACCACCTATACCACACCCTGCACCCTGACTGTGGCAGGTGCCCACTGGGGCTTTCCTGGTAGGGATGTCAGGAGCCACAGAATGGGACGTGGGTTCTACAAGGTACACCAAAACATGTTAACCTTCAGAAATGCAGAACAGTAGATTACCACACCACCGAAAAAAGGAGGCCATTAGTCAACTTGATCATTTTCAATGGTAGTAGACCCAGAATCAGTTAATTTTCAGGGTTCAGCGTAAAATGAAAATTCAGGGCTCCCTATTCAAAATGTATTCAGCATTTCAAGATGGAGGCAACAGAACATTAAACCAAAGTGGAATCTTTCTAAACAAAAAGTACAACTTGCACATCCACGAAGCAAGCCCAAGGTGCACCTGGCTCTCTAGCCAGGCACTCTAGCTCTGGATCCAGGCTGCCTATATGCAAATTCCAACTTCTCTGTCTAAAACTTGGGTGACCTTGAGCAAGTTATTTAAGCTCCCTGGGCCTCACCTTCCTTGACTGTGGGAGAGAAATGACAACATGAGAAATAATGCATACAAAGCCCCTGGCATGTAGTAAATACCCATTCAGCTATTGTCAGCTATTATATTTACCTAGCAAAAGGTGAGTTAAGAAATGTGTTGAAAATCAGTGATTAGGGAGCATTTGTGAACTCATATCTAGGAATAATTTTACTACAGGGGAAAAATAGTCCATGTGTGGATAATTCCATATTTACCCTAGGAAATATTCTGTGAAAGACTTGTTCTGTGTGGCCCCCAGAAATCAGTTCCTGGCCACTGAGTAGAAGTTACTGGTAGGTAAATATGGATTTCATACAGGAAACTTTGTAATACACTATCTAGTGACAGAATCTAATGAGTTCTCCATCTTCAAGGGCATTAAAAAATGCTGAACAACCGTCTTGTCAAGATGCAGAGCAAATTTATGTATAAGACAGATGGCATTCCTAGGATGCTGTAGATTCAGTATAGTTTCAGTGCTTCTATTCTATAACTACAATGTCTAATTTTATTCCCCCTGTGGCCTCCTACCAAATAATCTCTTCTGTCTCTACTTTTGTCCCATTAAAACTTTTCATTCTGGCTGAGTATATTTACAAACTTGAGAAGATTTAAAGCATTTTCTTTTCTACTATATTCACTATTGTCTTAAGTAGTCCATCTTCCTCCATTCCCCAGTACCTTCTATTTTTATTCCTTCATTTGTTTTTTATTTCAAATCATTTTTAATATTTCAATTACAGTTGACATACAATACCATATTAATTTCAGGTATACACTCCAGTGTTAGACATTACATAACTTACTAAGTGATCATCTTGATAAATCTTACACCCATCTGACACCATACACAGTTGTTAGAATATTATTAACTATATTCCCTATGCTGTACTTTACATCCTCATTGCTTTTCTGTAAATATCAATTTGTACTTCTAAATCCCTTCACTATTTTCACCCATCCCCCAAACCCCTTCCCATCTGGCAACCATCAAAATGGTCTCTGTATCTGAGTCTGTTTCTGTTGGCTTTGTTCGTTAGTTTTGCTTTTTAGATTCAATTGTTGATAGATATGTATTTATTGCCATTTTATTACTCATGTTTTTTATTTTTCTTTTCTTCTTGTTGCAGAAGACCCTATAACACTTCACATAATACTGGGGATGATTAATTCCTTTAGCTTTTTCTTGTCTGGGAAGCTCTTTATGTGTCCTTTGATTCTAAATGATAATTTTGCTGGGTAGAGTAATCTTGGTTGTAGGTCTTTACTTTTCATCACCTTGAATATTTCTTGCCAGTTCCTTCTGGCCTGAAAAGTTTTTGTTAAGAAATAAGCTGACAGTCTTATGGGAGCTTTCTTGTGGGTAACTAACTACTTTTCTCTTGCTACTTTTAAGATTCTCTCTTTGGGCCCTGCCCAGGCAACTCAATTGGTTTGAGCATTATCCCAATACACCAAGGTTTCAGGTTTGATGTTCAGTCAGGGCACATGCAAGAAGCAACCGATGAATGCATAAATAAGTGGAACAAGAAATCAATGTTTCTCTCTCTCTCTCCCCCCCCTTCTGCTCTCTCTCTAAAATCAATAAACAAAAATTTTAAAAAAGGAGTCTTTGTTTTTAAACATTGGCATTTTAAATATAATGTGTCTTGGAGTGGGCTTCTTTGGGTCCATTTTGTTTGGGACTCTCTGTGCTTTCTGTACTTATCTATTTTCTTCACTAAGTGAGGCAAGTTTTCCATCATAATTTTTTCACACATTTTTAATTTCTTGTCTCTCTCTTCTTCTTTCAGTACCCCTATAATGCTAACATTGGTATGCTTAAAGTTATCACAGAAGCTCCTCACACTATCCTTTTTGGATTCTTTTTGTTGTTGTTGTTACTGTTCTAAATGGGTATATTTTGCTTTCTTATATTTCAAATCACCGATTTGATTCTCAGCTTTATCTGCTCTACTGTTGATTCCCTGTAAATTATTCTTCATTTCCATTAGTATATTCTTTATTTCTGACTGATCTTTTTTTATGCTGGCGAGGTCCTCACTAAGTTCATTGAACATCCTTATAACCAATATTTTGAACTTTGCATCTGGTAGATTGCTTGTTTCCATTTTGTTTAGTTCTTTTTCTGGACTTTTGTTCTATTCTTTCAATTGGAACATGTTTCTTTGTCTCCTCATTTTGACAGTCTGTCTGTGTTTGTTTCTATATATTAAGTAGAGCCGCTACATCTCCTGGACTTGGCAGAGTGGCCTAATGCAGTAGGTGTCCTGTAGGGTCCAGTGGCACAGCCTTCCCAATCACCCAAGCTGAACACTCAAGGTGCACCCCCTGTGTGGGCTGTGTATACTGTCCTCTTGTAATTGAGCCCTGATTGCTGTTGGTATGTGAGGGATTTACCCTCAGGTTAATTAGCTACAAGGACTAGCTGCAACCAAAACCACCAAACTCTGACCACCATGGAGGATCAGCTGTCAGGGGCCGACTCCACAGAGTAGGACTACATCAGTGGAGCTCTAGTGCCTGCTGAGTCCATTCTTTGAGTGTGTCACTTGTGGAGGCAGTTGGGCAATGGCACTTTGATGTGGTCTGAAGCTGCCCACTGGGTGTGCTGGCTCTGGGGCCAGGGAGGTACAGTCCAAGGTCAGCTGCTGCCTATGTTCTGTCCAGGGCCACCCAGCTTGAGCTGCAAAGTGATCTGCAGATGGCTGCTACTTGTGCTGGGCTTGAAGGTGTCCAGGAGAGGTTGAGCTGTAAACCAAGGCTGGCTGCTGCTGCTGCTGCTGCTAGTGCTAGGCCTATGGCCACTTAGTAAGTAGCTGCCATCTGCTTGTGGAAACCTCTTGGGTATACCCAAATGTTAAGTGAGGTTGGGCATCATGGAATCACC
Organism: Phyllostomus hastatus; assembly: GCF_019186645.2. Classification (NCBI taxonomy): domain Eukaryota; kingdom Metazoa; phylum Chordata; class Mammalia; order Chiroptera; family Phyllostomidae; genus Phyllostomus; species Phyllostomus hastatus. The sequence goes on along the minus strand of NW_025333622.1, from coordinate 15,791,605 downwards.
AGAGTAGGGAAAACACTGAGCCAGATTAATGGAGTCTCAGATAAGGTGCCTACCTGCCAGTTCTGTCAGGGGAGAGCTCATCAAAGAAACAATTGCTTGTGCCAGCACTTCTATCTGGGAGAAACCTGCTCACCCACCCCAGCTCTCACCCTGATGCCAGACAATTCAGTTCCTCCAGGTATGTCTCTGGTGCCTTTCAAGCTGCTGCTCCAGTGCTGAAGCTCAGAGAGAGTGAGTTTGAGTTAGTTTGTCAGTGGACCCTTTAAGAGGAACTGCCTGGAACTCCGGCAGCCTCCATATCCCTCAGCCTCAGTACCTACTGCTTTTTACATCCAGAAGTTATGGGGACTTCTGTTTTTGGTACTGGAATCCTGGTCAGGAGAGCCTAGTGTTGGGCTGGGACCTTTGTTTCTCAGGGGGAACCTCTGCAGTGGAGATATCCCTCCTGATTTTTATCCACCACACATGAGTGTGGGACCAGCTCATTCTGTATCTTTGCCCCTCCTACCAGTTTCAGTGTTGCTTCCTCTTTCATTCCCTAGTTATAGGACTGACTTCCATTCATACAGATTTCAGGGAGTTCTGAATGATAATTGTTCTGTAGTTTAGTTATAGTTTTGATGTGGTTGTGGTAGGAGGCAAGTATGCTATTGACTTATACCACCATCTTGACCAAAAGTCTTTATTCCTTCATTCTCAAGTTAACTCCACTTAGATCTGCTTCAGAAAACCTATCCTCATTAAATGATTTGAGAAGGGAGATACTAGAGCTAATGGTTCAGAGCAAAGGTTTGGAGACAAACAGCTATAGGTACCTACACCAGCTCTCCCACCTACCATGAGTGACCCTGCACAACTTATTCAATCTTCCTGATGCTCATTATTTTATGTAAAAAAATCTATATTTGTACTTACTCCATGGAGTTATTCTGATAGTTAAATGATATGATGCATGTAAAGTGCCTCGAATGGTATCTGGCACATAGGTAGTCCTCAAGTTAGCAATTATTTCCACTGATGCCCACCAAAGGGCATTTGCTGTTGGGATCCTATTCCTGCCTATTCTTCAGCCTCCAAGAGAAGTAGTGTGTGTGTGTGTGTGTGTGTGTGTGAGAGAGAGAGAGAGAGAGAGAGAGAGAGAGAGAGAGAGAGAGAGACAAAGACAGAAACAGAGAGAGACAGAGGCAAAGAACCTCTAAACAAAGTATATGCCTTTTTATGTTTGTCTTTAATACTATTTTAAAGATTGCCTGCCATGTTGATGGTACAAGGCTATATAGTAAAAAACTTCAAAAGAAACTTGACAAATGGTTTCTATCTACTGAAAGTTGAAAAACATGAGAAATAAATAGGTACATAAAACCATCTACCATTAATATCTTAAGAATATCATTAAATGGCCCTGCCCAGCATGGCTCAGTTGGTTGGGCATTGTTCCCTAAAGCAAAAGATCACTTTTTGATGCCTGGTCAGGGTGCATTCCTGAGTTGCAGCTTTGGTCCTCAGTCAGGGCACATATGACAGACAACCATGTTTCTCACCCTTCTTCCTCCCTTCTTTCCCCTCTCCCCAAAAATAAATAAATAAAATCTTTTTTAAAAATGCTATTAAAGGGTACATATTTTATATTAAATACTACTTAATATATTACGGGAACTAAAAACTATCTGTGAGCAAATCAAATGAGTGTTATAGTTAACAGTCTCGAGATTCATGATGGCGGTGGACTAAATGGATGTTATACTCACTTCCTCGTAGGATCAAATTGGAATTACAACTAAAATATAGATCAATCAACTTGAATAATCAACTGAAAACTAGCTGAATAGAAATCTTATAACCAAGGAGTTACAGAAGCCATATTGAGAATGATAAGAAAGGTGGAAATGAGAAAAGAGCTGGCCCAATTCCAGTGAGCAGCAGCTAAGATTCCGTAGAGATATCTCACCTGGAAAAGCTCCCCCTGAGGAGCATGGGATCTCAACCCCATGCCAGGCTTCCCAGCTCAGAACCACAAAGAGGTACCCACAAGACCCCTGGCTGTGAAAATCAGTGGGGATTCTGTCTGCCAGGCAGAAACAGGTGTCTGCTAGAGACATAGGCACCCTCCTAAAGGGCCAACATGCAAAATCTCATTTGCAGCCACTCACCTGGGCTCCAGCATGGGGCAGGCAGAAATGGACTAGAGTCATGTGAGGAGAGACTGGGGTTTGTGGCCTTGAAAAGAGAGAGCTGACAGGATAGCTGATGGGACCCCTGTGTTGGGTCACTCTCCCACATCATAGGTGTCATCTTTCTTGAGTGGAGCACTCCCCTCCTTATGGCATCAGCCTGGGAGAATATAATCAATTTACCTCTGGATTTCCTGTGTCACTACCCTGCAGATCCCACAGCCTGCTGAGAAGTCACCTGCCTGGGTCAGCATGTAGAGCTGTGGGCAGACTCAGGGGGTGTCGGTGACTGAGTGTGGCATTGGGACAGGAGCCATTCCCCCAACTTTCCCATAAACCTGACTGGTGCTTCCCCTTCATAGGAGATCCTCTAGCCCCATCTCTGGGCTCCTGGTGGCCCTACCCTGCTAAGGTCTGGGACAGACTGAGTGTTGTGGCTCTGTGGCAAGGACCACTCTTCCCATCTTCCACCAAGCACGACTGTCACCTCTCCCTCACAAGGAATCCACTAGCCCCAATCTCCCAGCTCCTGGCAGCCTTCCTCTGTTGAGCTCAAGCTCCTGGCAGAATCTTGGACAAACTAAGTTGTGTGGCTCTACAATGCGGACCATTTTTCCCTCACATGCCCAACTTGTGCAGAGCCTTCCCCTCATGCAGCCAAAGCTTGGACTGTTTGGGCTTGATAAACTCTGCTGCCTCACCCTGACAACTCTCTGAGACCTCACCCACAAAGGTATGTGAGGACCTGGCAAGTGACAGCTAGACTATCTATACCCTAGGACATTTGCAGAGTGGCCTCAGACCCAGCACTGGCACCAAGTTTGAACCTGTATCAATCTGGTGAACACCACTTACCTCTACCTGGCATCTCTCTGAAAACCTACCTCATACAACTCAAATACAGCCAGAGACTCTTTCATTGACTAAACCTCATAGGCAGCCAGTAGGCGGAGGTAGGCGGAGGTGGATCTTGGGGTGCACTGGAGCCTTTGGTGACCTGCTCCTGGGCTCGATGATGGTAAAAGCCAGAATAGGCACATAGCTTGGCCCTTCCCATACATGCACAAGACCAGCAGAGGCAGCCACAAACTGTAAATTGTTGTGTAGCTCAAACAGGTTGTCCAGGGCCAGTCATATGTAGTGTCTGACATTGGCCTGTACCAGAGTCCCTCACAAAAGGCTCCAGAACCAACAAACCTAGTAGCCAGCTCAGACAACCTTACAGGATCCAATAAGCTTCACAAGCAGCATATCCAAAGGGAGATCCAGCAGGCACTAGATGTTGCTGAGCTAAATTTCATTTTGTGCGGTCAGTGCCTGAATAGCAGCTCATACACTGTGGTTGAGGTCAATCCTCACAGTTAGCAGGCCTGAGGGTCAATCCCATGCATGAACAGGCCAATAGCAGGACTCAATTAGAACAAGAGGCCCACAGGGGACATTCTTCAAGCACCCAGATCAGCTGATCAAGGAATTGTGCCACTGGGTCCCACAGGACGCCTACTTCATGAGACCACTCTACCAAGGCTGGGAATCATAGCAGATCTACCTAATACATAGAAACAAACACAAAGAGTCAGCCAAAATGGGGAAGTCAAGAAACATGCTCCAGAAGAAAGAACAGGAGAAATCCCTTTAAAAAAAAAAGCGCTAAATGAAATGGAGGCAGGTGATTGATCAGATATAGAGTTCAAAAAATGATTATAAGAATGCTCAAGGAACTTAGTGAGAACTATAACAGCATGAAAAAAGACATGGAACCATAAAAAAAAAAGGACAAGTCAGAAATGAAGGAAATAACATCTGAAATGAAGAATACACTAGAAGGAATAAACAGTAGGTTGGATGAAGTAAAGAATCAAATCAGTAATTTTGAAGAGAAGGTGGAAGAAAACACCCAACAAGTAACAAAATGAAAACTTTTAATAAGGGTAGTTTAAGGGACTTTTGAGACAACATCAAGCATAACAACATCTATATCATAGGGGTACCAGAAGAAGAAGAGAGACAGCAAGGGATTGAGAACTTATGTGAAAGAATAATAATGAAAAACTTCCCTAACCTGGTGAAGGAAAAAGACACACAAGTCCAGGAAACCCAAAGATCCCAAACAAAATAAACCAGAAGAGGGCCACACCAAGACATTATAATTAAAATGGCAAAGGTTAAAGAAAGACAGAATCTTAAAAGCTGCAAGAAAAAGACAGTTACCTATAAGGGAACTCCAGTAAGACTGTCAGCTGATTTCTCAACATTTCAAGCCAGAAGGAATTGGCAAGAAATATTCAAAATGATGAAAAAAAGGAACTACAAGCAAGACTGCTTTACCCAGCAAAACTATCATTTAAAATTGAAGCAGAAATAAAAAGCTTCTCAGACAACAAGAAAACTAAAGAAGTTTGTTACCATGAAACAAGTTTTTACAAGAAATGTTAAAAAGCCTTTTGAAGAAGAAGAAGAAGAAGAAGAAGAAGAAGAAGAAGAAGAAGAAGAAGAAGAAGAAGAAGGAGAAGAAGAAGAAGAAGAAGGGGAGGGGGGGAGGAGGGGGAGGGGGGAGGAGGGGGGAAGGAAGGAAGGAAAGAAGGAAAAGTAATGGAGGTGAGGAGGGGAAGAGGAGAAGGAGGAGAACAAGAAGAAGGCAGCAAAGAAAAAGAAAGGAATATAATTAAAAGAATAAAATGATAAAAAAAATACATACCTATCAATAATAAGTTTAACTGTAAATGGCTTAAATGCTCCAATCAAAAGACATAGGGTAGTTGAATGGATAAGAAACAAGATCCACATATATGCTGTCTACAGGAGACCCACCTCAGAACAAAAGACACACAGATTAAATGTAAAGGAATGGGGAGATTTTTTTCCTACAAATAGAATGGGATAAAAAAGCTGGGTAGCAATATAGACTTTAAAACTAAGGCTATAGCAAGAGACAAAGAAAGACACTACATAGTGATAAAGGGAGCAATTCAATGAGGAGATATAACCCTTGTAAACATTTATGCACCCAACAGAGGAACACCTAAATATATAAGCAAATATTGATTGGCATAAAGGGAGAGATTTACACTAATACAGTCACAGCAGGGGATTTTAATATGCCATTGACATCAATGCTGAATCTTCCAGACAGAAAATCAACAAGAAAAGAGAGGCTTTAAATGACACACTAGCTCAGGTGGATTTAATTATTATCTTCAGAGCATTTCACCCCCAAAGCAGCAGGATATACATTCTTTTCAAGTACACCTAGGACATTTCCTAGGATAGACCACATTTTGGGATACAAAACAAGTCTCAGTAAATTTAAGATTAAAAAAAAAACTAAAAATGGAAATGCCTTTTGACCAGGCAATCCCATTGCTGGGATTATATCTTAAGAATCCTGAACCACCAATTCAAAAGAACCTATGCAACCCAATGTTCATAGCAGCACAATTTATAATAGCCAAGTGCTGGAAGCAACCTAAGTGCCCACCAGTAAATAAGTGGATAAAAAACTATGGTACATTTACATAATGGAATACTACACAGCAAAAAGAAAGAAGGAGCTCCTACCCTTCATGGCAGTATGGATGGAACCAGAGAATATTATGCTAAGCAAAATAAGCCAGGCAGTGAAAGACTAATACCATATGATCTCACCTATAAGTGGAACCTAATCAAGACAAACAAGCAAGCAAAATATAACCAGAGACATTGAAATAAAGAACAAACTGACAGTAACCAGCGGGGAGGGAGAAGAGGGAATATGGGGAGAGATATCAAGAAAGGGCCATCAAGGAACATAGACAAAAACAAAGAGGGTAGGTTCAAGGGTGGGAGGCAGGGATGGGTAGGGTGAGGGGGAGTGGTGGGGTGAAAATGGAGACAACTGTACTTGAACAACAATAAAAAATAAAAATTAAAAAAATCATATCAAGCACCTTTTTTCACCATAATGTTATGAAGCTAGGAATCAATCAAAAGAAAAAATACACAAAGACATGGGAGCTAAATAATGTTACTAAGCGATGAATGGGTTAACAATGAGATAAAGGAAGAAATCAAAAGATACCTGAAACAAATGAAAATGAAAACACAACAACCCAAAATCTATAGAACACAGTGAAAGCAGTCATAAAAAGGAAAGTTATAGCATTACACACCTACCTCAAGAAACAAGAAAAATTTCAAATAAGCAATCTAACTTTATACATAAGGAAACCACAAAATGAACTTCAAACAAAGCCCAAGGTGAGTGGAAGAAAGGAAATAATAAAGATCAATGCAGAAATAAGGAAATAGAATCTAAAACAACAATAACAACAACACAAAAGATCAATGAAACCAAGCCCTGGTTTTTTGAAAATGTAAACAACATTGACAAACCTTTAACCAAACTTATCAAGAGAAAAAGAAAGAGTATAAGGAGGATAATGGTGATGAAAGGAGACCTGAGATGATGTACACACAATACAGTGTACAGATGATGTGTTATGGAATTGTGCACCTAAAACCTGTATAATTTTGTTAACCAGTGTCACCTCAATAAATTCAATGAAAAGGACAAAGGAGAGAGGACCCAAATAAGTAAAATCAGAAATGAAAGAGGAGAAGTGACAAATGACCCCACAGAAGTACAAGGGATTGTAAGAAAATATCATGAACAACAATTTGCCAACAAATTGGTCAATCTAGATGAAATTAATAAATTCCTAGAAAAATAAAATCTTCCAAAAGGGAATCACAAAAAAAAAAAATCAGAAAATCTGAAGGGACAGATTACAACTAATGAAATGGAAGCAGTAATAATAATAATAATAATAATAATAATAATAATACTCCCAAGAAATAAAAGTCCTGGGTGAGATATTTCACAGGTGAATTTTAACAAATGTCCAAAGAACTAACACCTATCCTCAAACTGTTCCAAAACATTCAAGAGGAGTGGGGACTCCTAAGCTCATTTTACAAGGCCAGCAATATCCTAATTCCAAATACAGATAAATTCATTTCAAAGAAAATTATAGGCCAATATTCCTCATAAACATAAGATTTATCTGTAAAATCCTCAACAAAATATTAGCAAACTGGGGACTTCCAGTCAAGATTGAGGCATAGGCAGATACACTTTGCCTCCTTGCACAACCAAAAGAAGGATAACAACAAATTTAAAAACAAAAAATAACCAGAACTGTCAGAAAATCAAACTGTATGGAAGTCCGACAACCAAGGAGTTAAAGAAGAAATACTCATCCAGACCGATAGGAGGGTGGAGACAGGTAGCTGGGGTGGAGAGGACTCATGGCTAGGTGGCAATTAGTGGACCAAGTGAGGCAGCAGCTAGCAGAATGGGCAGTCCCACATTTGTGTGCAGATAAACCAGGAGGAACAACTGGGGGGTGAGACAGACTGCACAACCCAGAGTTCCAGTGAGGGGAAATAAAGTCTCGAAACCTCTAACTGTAAAAAAACCTGTGGGGGTTTAAGCAGCAGGAGAAACTCCTAGCCTCACAGGAGAGTTCATTGGAAAGACCCACAGGATCCTAAAATGTACACAAAACCACTCACCTGGAAATCAGCACCAGAAGGGGCCCAATTAGCTTTTGGGTGTGGAGGAAGTAACTGAAAGCCAACAGAGAGCTGGGCAAGCAGCATTGTTCCCTCTCAGACTCCTCCCCCACACACACCACCACAACCTAGTGACATGGGTAGCCCTGCCCTGGCTAATACCCAAGGCTCCACCCCTTACTACATAACAGGTGCACAGAGACAAAAAAAAAATATATGGCCCAAAGGAAAGAACACATCAAAGCTCCAGAGAAAATACAACTAGTGATGAAGAGATAGCCAACCTATCAGATGCACACTTCAGCACTGGTAATCAGGATGCTCACAGAAATGGTTAGGTATGGATACAAAATAGAAGTGAAGGCTATGAAAAGTGAAATAAAGGAAAATGAACAGGGAACCAACAGTGAAGGGAAGGAAACTGGGTCTCAAATCAATGGAGTGGACCAGAAGGAAGAAAAAAACATTCAACCAGAATAGAATGAAGAGACAAGAATTAAAAAAAAAAATGAGAAGCTTAGAACATGTCCCTCCAGGACATTTTTAAATGTTCCAACATCCAAATTATGGGCGTACAAGAAGTAGAAGAGGAAGAACAACAAGTGGAAAAGTTATTTGAACAAACGATATAGGAGAACTTCCCCAATCTGGCAAAGAAAATAGACTTCCAGGAAGTCCAGGAAGCTCACAGAGTCTCAAAGAAGGGGGACCCAAGGAGGAACACACCAAGGCACATCATAATTACATGACCCAAGATTAAAGAGGAGAGATTCTTAAAAAAAGCAAGAAAAAAGGAGACAGTTACATACAAAGGAGTTCCCATCAGACTGTAGCTGATTTCTCAAAAGAGACCTTCCAGGCAAGAAGGGGCTGGAAAGAAGTATTCAAGTCATGAAAGACAAGGACCTACATCCAAGATTGTTCTATCTAGCAAAGCTTTCATTTAGAATAGAAGGGCAGATCGAGTGCTTCCCAGATAAGGTCAAGTTGAAGGAGTTCATCATCACCCCGCACTTATTATATGAAATGTTAAAGAGACTTATCTAAGAAAAAGAAGATAAAAAATATGAACAGTAAAATGACAACAAACATAACTATCAACAACCGAACCTAAAAAAAAACAAGCAAAAACAAAAACACACAGAGTAAACAACTAGACCAAGAACAGATTCACAGAAATAGAGAACACATGGAGGGTTATCAGTGGGGAGTGGGAAGGGCAGAATGGGTGGAAAGGTACAGGGAATAATAAGCATAAATGGTAGGTACAAAATAGACAGAGGGAGATTAAGAATACTATGGGAAATAGAGAAATGAAAGAACTTATATGTACTCCATGATATGAACCCCATGTACATGAACTAAGGTGGTGGGGAATGGTGGTGGGAGAGGGGTACAGGGAAGAAGGGAATAAAGTGGAGAAAAAATGGGACAACTATAATAGCATAATCAATAAAATATATTTTTAAAAAGAGAAAAAATATTAACAAACTGGGTCCAGCAATACATTAAAAAGATCATACACCATGATCAAGTGGGCTTTATTTTGGGGATGCAAGGTTGGTACAATATTTACAAATCATTAAACCTGGTCCACCACATAAACAAAATGAAGGATAAAAATCACATGATCATATGAATAGATGCAGGAAAAGCACTTGATAAAAATCCAGCACCAATTTATGATAAAAAAAACCTCTTAGCAAAGTGAGAATAGCGGGAACATACCTCAACATCATGAAGGCCACATATGACAAACCCACAGGCAACATCATACTTAATAGGCAAAAACTAAAAAAGTTTCCCTTAAGATCAGGCACAAGACAAGGATGTCGGCTTTCACCTCTCTTATTTAACATAGTACTGGAAGTTTGACCCACAACAGTCAGACAAGAAGAAAAAAATAGAAGGCACCCATATTGGAAAGGAAGAAGTAAAACTGTCATTATTTACAGATGACATGATATTGTATATAGAGAACCCTAAAGGTTCCAGCAGAAAACTACTCGAACTGATAAATGAATTAGTAAAGTAGCAGGATACAAAATAAACATCTAGAAAACAGTTGCATTTCTATGTACCAATAATGAACTATCAGAAAGAGAAATTAAGAAAACAATCCCATTTACAATTACATCAAAAAGTAAATCAAATAGAATACCTGGGAATAAATTTAACCAAGGATGTAAATAACCTATATTAAGAAAATGATAAGACACTAAAGAAAGAAATTAAGAAGATACAAATAAGTAGAAGCATTTATTGTGTTCATGGATAGGAAGAATTAACATCATTAAAATGTCCATACTTCCCAAAGCAATCTACAGATGCAACACAATTTCTAACAAGATACCAATGGTGTATTTCACAGAACTAGAAGAAATATTTCAAAAATTTACACAGAACCACAAAAGACCCTGAATAGCCACAGCAATCTTGAGAAAGGAAAACAAAGCTGGAGGAATTATGCTACCTTATATCAAACTACCACAAGGCCATAGTAATCAAAACAGCATGGTACTGGCATAAAAACAGGAAAGGAACCCACTGAATGGGAGTACATATTAGCCAATGATACATTTGATAAGAGTTAATGCCCAAAATTTATAAAGAATTTATACAACTGAACACTAAAAAAAACCCCCAAAAATCCAACTTAAAAATATGCAAAGGACCTGAATAGACACTTCTTTTTTTTTAAAGATTTTATTTATTTATTTTTAGAGAGGGAAGGGAGGGAGAAAGAGAGAGAGAGAGAAACATCAATGTGTGCTTGCTGGGGTTGCTGGGGGCCGTGGCCTGCAACCCAGGCATGTGCCCTGACTGGGAATTGAACCTGCGACACTTTGGTTCACAGCCCGCGCTCAATCCACTGAGCTACACCAGGCGGGGCTTGAATAGACACTTCTTTAAGGAGGACATACAGATGGCCAATAAACATATGAAAAAATGCTCAATGTCACTAATCAGCAGAGAAGTGAAAATTAAAACCACAATGAGTTACCACCTCACACCTGTCAGAATGGCCATCATCAAATAAACAAACAACAACAAGTGCTGGCAAAGATGTGGAGAAAAGTGAACACTTGGGCACTGCTGGTGGGAATGCAGACTGGTGCAGCCACTATGGAAAATAGTATGGAGTGTCCTTAAAATATTAAAAATAGAACTGTCGTATGACCCAGTGATTACACTTCTGGGAATATATCCAAAGAAACTCAAAACACTGATTCAAAACAATATATGCACCTCTATGCTTACTGCAGTGTTATTTAAAATAGCCAAGAATTGGAAGCAGCACTAGTGCCCATCAGTAGATGAGCGGACAAAAAAGCTGTGGTACATTTACCCAATGGAATACTACTCAGCCATTTAAAAGAAGGAAATCTTAGTTTTGCAACAGCATGGATGGACCTGGAGAGCATTATGCTAAGTGAAATAAGCCAGTCAGAGAAGGACAAATACCATATGATTTTACTTATATTTGGAATCTAATGAACAAAATAAACTAACAAACAAAATAGAAATAGACTCATAATACAGAAGACAGGCTGACAGCTGTTAGGAGGGAAAGGTTGGGGGGGCTGGGTGAAAAGGTAGAGATTAAACAAACAAACAAACAAACAAACAAACAAAAACTCATAGACACAAGTTATGGTGATTACCAGAGGGAAAGAGGGGTGGAGGGTGGTAGAAGAGTCTAAAAGGGTGATAAATGGTGTCAGATTTGACTGTGAGTGGTGAACATACAATAAAATAGACAGATGATGTTATAGAATTTTATACCTAAAGACTATATTACTATTAACCAATGTCACCCCAATAAATTCAATAAAAATTAAATCCTCTGTGGGAAAAAATAAAATAACAATGTAAGATATACATATGTAGGATCCCCTCACAAAAATAGTGTGTTGCATCAGAGGCCATATGATTCCATTTCCCCTCCTCAAACATTGATGCCTCTTTTTCTCCCTTCCCTCCTTCCTTCTTACCAACCCATCCATTTTGCACCATTCCAGGGTACTTCAACACAGGTGGTTTACAGCTGAAGCAGTGACTCAGGGTATCACCCAGTTTCGCTTCTATACTCTTCCCTTCAATGGCATCCTCAAAAATCAAGAATCCCATCTGTCAGTGGAATAAATTTTACTCCCTCATTTGGCGATGTTTAAGGAAGAGATAAATACTTTTTCAATGGGACTTGGGACCATTGCTTTAACTGGTTTCAGTATATTTGCATGTTTGTTGGAGAGCTAAATTATGAAAGAAAACTCAACATTATAGTAAGGGAAAAAAGCTCTGTCTTTTGTTTTACCATGATTGTTTTACTCATATGCAAATTTGAGTAGCATAGTTTTAAAATCAGATTTGCCATGTATTAAGTGAAGTTCTCTGTCCATGCTAGGTTTTGTTGAAGCTGAACTGAGTTTTCTTCCCAAATTGGTTGAGTCATGCTTATTAAGATAAAGGGACCAAATTAGCTCTGTAATGTCAACTACTGCCTTGTGCAATGCCTGTGCTTGCCTACGCCTCTGTATCCACAGCCATGAACTTTATCTTTTTTCACTACTTCACTTTTACCTCAATGCCTCTCAACATTCTAATTTCCCTTCTCCTAGTAGCGGTATGCTAGGGCCAGCTTGTGCCAGCTTGTACCAGCTTGTGAAAGAAGACTGTTAAATTTTCAGAAATTATGTGAGCCAATTGTCAAACATAAATCAGTGTTAAAATTAAATTATGAAAACTTTCAAATAAATTACATTAAAAACAAAGGGAAGAAATACTCAAAATCCATCACTTCCTGACTGTTTACTGCATTTGAGCATCATCTTTGTTCTTGGAGTTATTAGGTCTCTAGCATCTGTATGGTAGAAATACTATACCAGTACATTGCATGCTACTGCGGTAGCCACAGTAGCCAACCACCTTCCCAACACAAAATAGTCATGTTGGTCTTGAAATAAGGTCCTAATAAGAGTATCTGCAGCAGGGAAATCAGCAAATGTTACACTACACATCAGAGCCCTTGGTGTGTTGTTTTCATTGTTTAGACCAGGGGTCTGCAAACTCTGGCCACTGACTTTTTTTGTATGATTCTTAAGGCAAAAATGGTTTTCATATTTCAAGGGTTGTGAAAAATATTCAGAGTCTCATTTTGGGCGAAACATTAATATTGTGTTATATCAGTTTAGAAGGCAACCAGTGGTTTTCTAATTTGCTGTGCTCTGCCTTCCAGCCAGGACGTGAGCCTCCAGCCAAGTTCTTCCTGCCTTCTTCTATCTACTTTCTGAGAATGATGAATCTGGCATCTAGGACCCAACTGCCAACTGAATTTGATGCAGCACAAGCCAAATTCAATCATCTCACCACCAGAGTCATATTGTACCCAACAATGGTAAAAACAAATGCTTTGATTAGTTTTGTAGAAGCATGAAATAAGGTACACCCCCCCCCCGCCGAAAAAAACCAACAAACCAACCCTATCATCACATCACAATGTTGAGTAGATATTTGGCAATTATCCAGGTAACTGGATCAATGTGTAAGTAGCCAGACTACCCCCTTCTCTTCTCTGCCCCTGAAAAATTCTGTTCAGAAGCTTAATGATTTACTTTGTCAAAGTTAGCTGGGTAATTACAAACCTGGGTCCTTTTTTTTTTTTTTGAGTGATAACTCACCTCTGTATCATTCTGAAATCCATAAATGCCAGAGAGCCCTTGAAGGAGCTGCCCTCACAGAAAGACCACCTAAATTCTGTAAATGCTTACCAACAAGGCAGCAATTAAACTTCAAAGCTGAAACCCAGTGGAAGCAAAACACTTTAGTTTCTTTACTCCTTGTCTTTGCCTCTGCCTGCCCTGGTTTCTGCCCATCCCTAGCATCAGAGTCCTGCTGTTGTAGTGTAACATAGGCCCTTGGCAGCATCTGTCCCTGCAATGGATTACCCTCTCTGCAGCCCTACCCATTTTCTACATTGCAGCCAGAATTACCGTATTTTTGGGATCATAAGACACACCCAGGTTTTAGAGGAGGAGAATAGGAAAAAAATTTTTGAAGCAAAAATGTGGTAAAATATTTAATAGCATAAATGACATAATATTTCACCAATGTAAATGTAAAGCTACATTCAGACTATAAGACACACCCCCATTTTCCTTCCAAATTCGGGGGGAGTGAGTCTTATAGTCTGAACAATATGGTACATTCCTGAAACTGAGATTTCACTTCTCTCTATAAAAACCTTCAATTGGACCCTATTGCCCCGAGAATAAGTTCCAAATTCCTCAAATCCAAGCCAGGTCCTTGAAGCCTCATAAGCGTCTAGCCCCAGTTTCTCTTGCCAGAGTTATATCCTTAATGAGCAGGTCACACCTGTATCAATTCAATCAGGGTGTCTTTGCGAGAAGTCAGGTCTGGCATCTTAGGCAATACCAAAGCTATCATGGTCTTTTGGTCACCCACATTGCCTGAAGGGCTAGAAAGTGTTCTTAGAACCTTTCTTCCCCCCAAACATGTTGTTATAATAAATATATGGTACAATAATTTGTTTTAGTCCATCTTCTTGATTCAACTTTAAATTCCTGGAAGGCATGGTCTATATTTAATCATTTTGTTATATTTATAATATTTAGGTAGTCCTTGGCATCTAATGGGCACCCAGAAAATGTTTGTCAAATAAAATAACAAATGAATGAACAAATAAATAAATGAAGTATACCAAACAGCAGACTGAACTAGAGTGAAATTTGAGGCCTTAAATATAAGAAGTAATATTTTTATTAAAGAAACAAAGCCATTCATTTTTTAATAAAGGGAATCATTGTAAAGGACCAAGCACCCCATTTTCCACCAAACTGATCACCCATAGAAAGATATCATGGTAGAAAGAACATTGCTTAAAAATCAGGAAACCCAAAGTTTAGTCCTGTTCTGCCATTACCAAAACAATCTCCATAATTGTTTTAATAAAGTGGTTGATATATTTCAAGTACTTTACTTATGTTTTCCCATTCAATCCTCAGCCACACGCCTACAATGTAGGTATCATTAGTAACCTCATTTCATAGAGAAGAGTGAGGTTTACACAGGATAAATAAATAGCTGAAGTTCCCACACTAGCTGAGCCAGATTTGAACCCAATAAGCTTGTCCTTGGGACAGAGGCTACCTGTTCCCCATCCTGGCTGCAGTTCAAATCATTTTGAGGAGATTACCAGGCCATACCTCAAAGTTTGATTAACTAACCTGGGTGAGCCCTGGTCATTGGTACTTCTCTTTGAATATCTCCCAGCCTGTCTAATGTGCATCCAGGGTTGACTGCTTCCTTTCTGGGCTCTCTCTACTCCAAGCTGATATGACCTCACAAAAGCCTCTAGCTTGGGGTTTCTTCCATAGGAAGGTGGCTTAAACCACTTATCTTGGCGATAATCTGAGCTTGAATCATTAGAAATTCTCCCTGCCCTTCCTCCACTACCCAACATCATGCTCAGGTGAAGAGATGCCTCCTGGAATCTTCAGATGTGGACTCCCAGCCAGACTTATACTGGATCTCTCAGCCCCACTGAAATGGGGCTGTGACAAGCCGACACTATAACTTACTTTGTGAAGTGCAGTGAAGGAAATAAAAGCTGTGTAGCTCCTTAGGAAGAACAAGGAGGAATAAACAGGGCCCAGTGGGTTTACCTAGTTAGCCCTACTTGCATTTTTCAGTCCCAGGGAAAGGGACCAGAGGGCACAGATGAGTCTAATGCCTGGTAAACTAGCCCTTTCATGGAGTAATCTGGATTCTTCTGCCTGCCTTAGTGACAGGTGTAAAAATACAAAAACCCTAGTCTGTCCATTTTGGAAGGGAAATCCCAAGGAGCCAGGTAAGAGAGGGTTGACCAGATGGAAACTACTGATGGTTCAAGTACATACTAAGTATTCACATAAGTAAATATCTGGGACTTGGAAGTCCTGGTAGTCCCCAAGAACAAAAGGATTGGCCTTGGGAGAGTCTGTCTTAGTCTGCTATGCTCCAAGGTCAATGGGAATCAAAGTGGCTTTAGGATGATGCTTAGGGTATAACAAAGACAAGTCTAGCTCCTTCCTGAGGCCAAAAGTTCAAACCACTCGAGAAGCCTTTTGGTCTAAAAATGATCAGGGTCCAGTCTCTAACTCTTAGGACTATTTCACCCTGGTCTGGGCACAAAGATGGATGTCCAATGCCTTTGTTTTATTTTAGCTGGCAATTCATTTAAAGAAACTGAAACGTCTCTTGTGCCTCTGCTATGTGCTCAATAGCATTCCAAACTCACACACAACACCAACCCCACTGCAGTGATCCCCTGTGTCTGTGTCCATTTCTCCAGGTAGACTGTAAACTGCAGGAGGGTGTGGCGTGGCCGTCTTGTTCATGGCACTGTCCTCAGCTGCTAGCCCAGTGCCTGCCCATTCTTAAGAGCTTACTATTCACCAAATGAACAAATGATTGAATGTGAAGGTTATCTGATGAATGAATGAATACAGTAACACTTGCTACCTACTTCGAGGAGAAGCGGTGAGGTGAGCTGCTCTGCATGTGTTTAGACATGGCTCCTCTCCCAGGTTAGACTACACATGGCTTATTTGGGTTACAAAAAGATGTTTACTTTTCTGGCAGGTCTTATTTTCTTATAAAGCCAATATAATTCCTAATTCTTACTCTCAGTAATTCTTAGTAACAAAACCAAACTCTACCACCCTGTACTGCTGTGAGCAGGGC
Organism: Phyllostomus hastatus; assembly: GCF_019186645.2. Classification (NCBI taxonomy): domain Eukaryota; kingdom Metazoa; phylum Chordata; class Mammalia; order Chiroptera; family Phyllostomidae; genus Phyllostomus; species Phyllostomus hastatus. Next base: position 15,775,136 of record NW_025333622.1, on the reverse strand, counting down.
TGACTGGAGTCATGGCCACTGCTCCTAGGAGTCTCCATAGCAGCAATGAAGGTCACAGCCTTGGGGCGAACTGTTCATTACCAGCAGGAAATGTAGAAAACACCCTGCCCTTTAATCCTCACACTACCTCATGGAAAACAAGAGCAACACTGTGAGCTGGCTTTGTCCACAGAGGAAGCCCAGCCACCTTTGGACACTCAGACCCTGACTTTAAAGCCCATGTCTTGTGATTACATCAAAACATTTAAAGTGTTTGTTTCAAAGAACTCTTTCAGCAATACTCACATTAGTCACAAAAATCAACGTTATTACCCCCTTATTACGGATAAGGAAAATTGGTATGGTTTCTACATGATTTCTTCTATAATCACAGAAAAGGTGAAAACCTAAGGATGCGACCTGGCCATCCACAGGGCTAGTCCCACTGCCTGCCTGCCTGACCTCTGAAAACAGTCAATGCTGACCTCCAAAGTACCCAAACTTCCTGCAGTACATCAGATCTCTGTAGGTCTGTATTTGCATTTTTTATACAGTGCTCTCTGTACCAAGGCACTCAATGACATAACATAGATAAACTAGGGGCCCTGAAAAAGGTGACTGTGAAAAATTAAGAATCACAACCATTAGTAAACTAAAAAGTGGGGAACAATAATTTTTACTTTGCATTGGTATATGAGTACCTTTATAAACAGCAAACTACTAATCTTTGTCTGAGAAGTAAGTATAACTCTCTTGTCCAGGATAAAGATCTTGCTGTTACCAAGAACAGCGGTCTGTAACTGAACATTCACAGAGCCCTGTTTTTACACCAGGCACTTGACATTCTAAGCATTTCACATGCATTATATTGTTTAGTTCTCACAATACCCCCAAACTATTGTCCCTATTTTGCAGATAAAGAAACTGAGACCCAGAATTTTACAGATCCCTGCCCCCTCGCCCCCACATAAAGGTTACATAGCTGGGAGGAGATGGGGCCAGAATTTAGACCCGAGTCTCTTTAATTCTAAAGCTCATGCTCTTAATCATTATACCATATTTTGTCTCCAAAAAAGAAAAGTCATTAGGCCACTATGACTAGACTCAATTCTCTGTAGTTTAGGGAAATTAAAGGAATTCCACATCCCAGAAAAATCAGTCAGCTAAAGTTAGTCAGAAATATTTCTGGTCATTAAGGTATCCCCTAAGCAGTAGGCCAAAAATATCAGGGACTTAAATGACACTAGAGTAGAAGTACAGGTCAAAGACAATTACAGAGGATCTCAAGGGAGTATCCAAGCTCTTACTGTGTCCTGGACCTTCGTTACATTAAACACTGCCTTCTCCAAGTACTAGAGAACTCTCTGATCCTCCTTCCCTTTCTCCAAATTCTGGTACTTGTCAAAGCACTGCCATTTAACTTTAGATTTTATATTATCTTTTTTAAAATTTTATTTTAATTATTGTTCAAGTACAATTTTCTATCTTTTACTCCTATCCAGGCCCACCCACCCAGCCCTCCCCACCTCCCTCCCATTTCCACCCACCCTAGTTAATTTTACATTATGTTTTATTGTTCATGTTTTTTCATGCATGCTAATCTTTGTCTCCTCAACAAGATTTTAAGTTCCCTAAGACTATAAAGTAAGCTTCATACTTTGTCCCGTTTCCAGTCTGTTGTGTGTTAACAATGTGCACAAACTGGGTGCCTACTGAGCCTGCAGAAGGCACACAGTATAAACTATTTATTGACTTGTTTAAAAAATATGGACAGGGTCAGCAAATTATTTTTGCAAATGATCAGATATAAACATTTTAGGCTTTGCAAGTCACCTGGTTTTTGTTGCAACTACTCAACTTCGCTATTGTTGGGTAAAAGCCACCATGGGTGATACAATGAGTGTGGCTGTGCCTAATGAAACTTCATTTACAGATTGGGAAAAGTACAGATTTGGCCTAAAATGTGTCAACCCAATAGAGCCTATTTACGATAGGCTTGGGGGACTAGGTTGGGAAATGTTCTCAAGACTTAGCATTATGACAACAGCTTCTATTCCCCTCTCTCCTCAGGCCTCTTGCCCATGTTTGGAGTCCTACCTCCTGACCAAGTGGAGTGTTTTTCCAAAACCTCTCACCTTGAACTGAAGTTTAGTTCAGCATAATACCTTGCAGTTTGTTATCCTCTGGGTCTTCACATATCAGTTTAAAAAGAGAAAATCAACCACAAAGTAAAGAGCTGTCATGGTAAGTTGTAACAATAGTAAGTAATTGGGAAATTCTTCAAAGGTATTCCACCCAGGAGGCTCTGACACTTGTTCCAGACTTTTTGTGGACTGCCATTTAGCTCATCCTAGATGATCTGAAATGTGCATTTCACCTGGATTAAAAAATGTGCAAAGAGCTGATAATCCTTAGCAGGAGGCTACCTAAAGGGTGACAAGGACAGCTGTTCATCCTCCCAAAGTGACTGCTGTCCTCTGAAAATAAGAGAACTCAACAAATGAAAGAAAGACCCACCTTTCTCTTAATCAAAGTATTCAGCCCTCAGTTTTGATATAATATGAAAAAGTCGTTAATGGACCGCTACCTTGACCTCATTTTATGCATATTAAGCAGATTGTTCATTATTGTTTCTGGGCTTATCTATGTGTTTATCAAAAGAGGTGCATTTGATATGAATAGAGGTTCAACAGATTGCTACAAAATTTGGAACTGGGAAGCATCCTTCTAATTCAATCCCCTTATTCCACAGAGAAGTGAAGTGACTTTCCTAAAGCAGTGGACTCTGCTCAAATAAAACAATCAAAAGGCCATCCCTATATGACCTTAGTGCTTCTACCAAGAACCAGCCAGCTCGGCACACAGCCAGCTAAAGGGAGAGACAACTCAGAGTCCCTGTTCTAAGGAGCAACCCACTAACAAACCCCAAACCTCTGCTCTGCCCCAGGACAAAATTCCTTTAGTATGAAATCAGCCACATTAAATAACAGCATCCTCAAAAATGTGACCCAGAGCTGTCTGTGTTTTCAGAGATATGGCAGACGCCATCTACACAATTTTCATTGTCCTTTCCAAGGTGCACATGTAAAATAGGAAGATTTATCTTCTGCTGTCTCAACTCACTTTTCCCCATCTTGCTCTCCCTCTTAGTAACCAGGTGCTGATACTAGTTACCACAGTCAGGAATTTGCATTTTAAATTTACTATCTCTTCATGTGAAGTTAAAGACACTTCCTCATGTCTTAGCATGTTTGGGGCACTGGAAACAACTAAAAAGATGTTATTGTAGAGATCCTCTAGCCCCTTGGGCCTTCGCCTGACCCTGCCAATGACAGTAGAATGAATCGATTTTATGGGACTGGCAGAGAGAGGTAAGAGATGAAAAGGGAATATGCATGAATGATGTCCCCACTCCGAAGGGCTCTGCTCAACCCAGGCCCTCCCCAGGTAAGATCACTGGAGGCTTAGTCCTAGCAGCTGCTAGGCCTAGACTAAAAAGTACTGACCTTTTTTACAGTCTCCAGCAAAGGCTCACCCAATAGGCCTCATCTTCCCCCACATCTGCCTCTTCTCATTCTGCTCTAAATCTCTCTGGTGACCGTTTCGTTTCAAATCTTAACCCCCCTGCAATCCTGTGGAACATAGAGCTATATATTCTGTAGTATGTCTCCCTCTGATTGTGAAGTTTCTGATAAATATGTGTTAGCTCACATCCTCTAGCTTATAAAAATATTGGGAATGACCTGCCTTGGGAATTAATGTATATCTTGTCATTTATGCAGGACTCTGTTGAGATGATTTGAAGTTTGGCTAAGTAATTGCACATGAAGGGTCCCTTCTGGATTTACTGTTAGAAATAATAATGACATTCTTATAAGAAGAAGAATAGCTAATTCTATCTGCAGAATATTTAACAAATCGCATTTTTTTCAGGCACATTTTCTCACTTGATCTCATTTACCCTGTGAAACTGGTAGGGCAGATACTGTGATCCCAAGTTACAGGTGATGTCCCCTGTTGAAGATCACACAGATAAAAACAGGTTAACTCATTTCCCTTTCCAGAGGGTGTCCTTTCCACTGTGCTCTGCTGCTTAAAAAAGAAGTAAACCCTGCATTGAAGACAACTGATAGCACACAGCTTCAAGCTGTCTCCCTCCACTGATAGAAAAGGGGTATTAGTTCGTCACTTTTGTCAGCCTTTAGTGTAAAATTCCTAACAAAAAAGGGTAATTCATACAGGCAGCACAAATTATTTTAGAATCACAAACTCTTAGAGGGTGTCCTGGAAACTCCTCTTTCCCCTCCACTCCAACACATTCTACTCCAGGACAAATGCAAATCTTAGAGGTGACTTACACAGCAAGGAAAAGAGTACTAATAAAGCAGGCTGTGTATTTATGTTTTTAGATTATCATGCAATAAGTCACTTATATTTTTATACAAATATTGATATGTGGCTACAAAATCAAACATTTTTCAGTACTATTCCTATTTTCAAATAATTTCAACAACCTGTGTTCTTACAATTAAGCTCAAATGATTAGATGGTGAATTTTATCGTAGTCTTTGCAGTGGTATAAAATTTCCAGGCTCAGACATCATTTTTTTAATCATACTAAAAACTTGTTTTAAATGTTGGCATCTAACTTTATAACACCAAGTGTTAGCACAGATTTTATCTCATAATTATAAAATAATCATGAAACCCCAACATTATCAATATTTGCTCAAAGTACCCTGAGGAGGCTTCTGGAAACACAGTGGAAGTATGCCAGCACTGTGGAAGTCAATGGAAGCTCAAGTTATAAGGATTAAAAAGGAATCTCCTTATTTTAAATAATCTTTTAATAATAAGGGCCTGCAATTTAGTAAATTTGAATAAGTGATAATGACTTGACTTTACAAACAGAGATTATTCAAGGAGAAAGTAGGCAGAAGTTTGTCTTCATCCTAGAAGTTTAGAACTTTAAGAATTTTTAGAACTTTTAGAAAAAAGAATTAAAGAAAAAAAGAAAAAAGCTACCTTTTTTTCCTGAGTGTGACTTTTTGAAAAATATATTTTATTGATTATGCTATTACAGTTGTCCCATTTTCTCCCCGTTCACTCCCCTTGGCCCTGCACACCCTCTCCCACCCACATTCCCCCTATTTAGTTCATGTCCATGGGTTGTACATATAAGTTCTTTGGCTTCTACATTTCCTATACTATTCTTGCCCCCCCCTTCCATTTTCTACATACCATCTATGCTATTTATTCTCTGTACCTTTTCCCCGCTCTCTCTCCCTTCCACTCCCCTGTTGCCAACCCTCCATGTGATCTCCATTTCTGTGGTTCTGTTCTTGTTCTAGTTGTCTGCTTAGTTTGCTTTTGTTTTTGTTTTAGGTGTGGTAGTTAATAACTGTGAGTTTGCTGTCATTTTACTATTCATATTTTTTATCTTCTTTTTCTTAGATAATAAATCCCTTTAACATTTCATAAAATAAGGGCTTGGTAATGATGAACTCCTTTAACTTGACCTTATCTGGGAAGCACTTTATCTGCCCTTCCATTCTAAATGAAAGCTTTGCTGGATAGAGCAATCTTGGATGGAGGTCCTTGCCTTTCATGACTTGGAATACTTCTTTCCAGCCCCTTCTTGCCTGCAAGGTCTCTTTTGAGAAATCAGCTGACAGTCTAATGGGAACTCTTTTGTAGGTAACTGTCTCCTTTTCTCTTGCTGCTTCTCGGATTCTCCCTTAAGTTTAAATTTGGGTAGTGTAATTATGATGTACCTTGGTGTGTTCCTTCTTGGGTCCAACTTCTTTGGGACTCTCTGAGCTTCCTGGACTTCCTGGAAGTCTATTTCCTTTGCCAGATTGGGGAAGTTCTCCTTTATTATTTATTCAGATAACTTTTCCACTTGTTGCTCTTCCTCTTCTCCTTCTCATACCCCCATAATTCGGATGTTGGAATGTTTAAAAATGTCCTGGAGGTTCCTAAGCCTCTCCTCAGTTTTTTTGAATTCTTATTTCTTCATTCTTTTCTAGTTGGATATTTCTTTCTTTCTTCTGGTCCACTCCATTGATTTGAGTCCCAGTTTCCTTCCCATCACTATTGGTTCCTTTTACATTTTCCTTTATTTTACTTAGCATAGCCTTCATTTTTTTGTCTAATTTGAGACCAAATTCAACCAGTTCTGTGAGCATCCTGAATTGTAAGCATACCAGTGTTTTGAAGTGTGCATCTGATAGGCTGGCTATCTCTTTGTCACTTAGTTGTATTTTTTCTGGAGCTCTGATCTGTTCTTTCATTTGGGCCATCTTTTGAGTCTTAACATGCTTATTATGTAGCATGGGTGCTGGGTCTGCCAGCTGCTGTCTTGCCACGAGTTTTTTCCAAGCACCCGAGTCTGCCCCTCCTACCAGTCTGGATGAGTATGTTTTCTTTAACTCCTTGGTTGTCAGACTTCCATACTGTTCGATTTTCTGTCAGTTCTGGTTGTTTTTTGTTTTTAAGTTGTTGTCCTTTTGGTTTGTGTAAGGAGGCACAGTGTGTCTATCTATGCCTCCATCTTGGCCAGAAGTCCCTGTGTATGATTTTTAATCTTCAATATTTTTTCTTTACAATATGGAAAGTTTAAAAACAAAGAACTTCCCATTTCTTTCTGTCTTCCTCAGAATGTGAACTCAAAAGATCAAGTTGCTTTTCTATACTCTTTTTTTCCCACTTGAATTTCAGTATTCTATAAACCATGAGCTCTTTTTAAAAATGCCAACATTTAATGAGTAAAAAATCCGCTAACTCATGGTTTAATTCAATAGAGTAAGCATTTACTAAATCTTCATCCAGCACAAGGCATTGGACCAACTTCTAGGGAGACAATTAGGGAGAGTTAATGCTCCTTAAAATTATCAAAGGTAGTCTTTGCCCAACAGCCCCAAGACTCAGGGATAAATTCCTTTAAAAAAATGTTAAAGGCTTATTGAAAGATTTAAATGAAACTGTATATTCAGTTATGCATATACCAGAGTAAACATTCACCTTTCTCCCATGGTTTAAGAGCAAATTCCTCATCAGTCTTTCCAAATACTGACTTCATCAGAGAAGACTCAAGTATTGAGAAGCTATCAAGCTCATGGCAGTGAATACATGTTTTCTAAACTTGTAATTCTCACTTTAAAGCTCAAAAATTATCACTGGCAACAATAATTGTCTTTTGTTTACCTCAAAGTGGCAGGTGTACATCATTTTTGAAAAATGTCTGTCAAATGCCTGTCTGAATATCCAGTCTGTCCATCGTTCTTTCAAGTAAAAATAACATTCAATGAAAATAAAAGTAAAAACTAGTTCAGCTTGCAATTCAAGCACTGAAGTGTTTTCCTGGAGATAAACACGACACTTCAGTATTCAGCACACATGCTTTATGCACACTTCCTATTTTTTCACACAGAATTTATAAAGAGTTGGACTTTAAGGAATTCAATAATTTTTACTGCTTTATCAAGACCATTTTCAAGTGACATTGGCTTTCACAGTTTGGTGCTTTTGCCTTGGTTTGCAATAAGACACCTGCACTTTTACCCACTATTTTTGCACCATTGGTGCAAATGTCAACACAGTGGAAGAGTCAGATCAGTCTTAGCATTGTCATGAAAATAATTTTGAGTTGGCAGACCCCTTGAAAAGGTTTTGGGAACCTCCAAGGGGTTTCCGAACTACACTTTGAGAAGCCTGGGTGCTTGCGCAGACAGAAATCATAATTGTTTCTCTTCAATTCTTTAATGCTTGCGGCTTATTATTGTAGGTGTCCTAACTGAGCGCCAAAGGAAAGGCACGCCAGGGCATTGAGCACATCTAAGAGATAACATCCGATCGCCCGCAGCTTAAAGGCTCACTTAGGAAGTAAACAGGTCTTGGGAGGATGGGGGTTGGGGACAAGGGTGTCAAACCACTGCCTCAGGCTTTCAGTTGCCAGGGGCAACGATCCTCAGCTGGAGGGAACGCGACCATCGATTAGTCGTGTCTTGTGCGGTCACAGAAGGAGAGGGAGGAGATGGCTTGAGGAAGGACGCCCCCGACGTGTGGTCGCCCCAAGAGCTGGGTGGCAAGAATCTCGCTCGTTCTGCGATCTATTGGAGTGGCTGCCGAGCGCTGGGTTGCGGTTGGGGCGGGCGGGAAGATGGCGGCGATAGCGGCGGGCGGCCATGTAGGGAAGGGGCGCGATATCAGCCTGGCGGCCCTACAGCGCCACGACCCCTATATCAACCGCATCGTAGACGTGGCCAGCCAGGTGGCTCTGTACACTTTCGGCCATCGGGCCAACGAGTGGGTGCGTGCAGATGCAAGGGGCAGTGGAGGCAGGCGGGGTGGGGACGGGTCGGGTCGTCACACCCAAGCGCGACAACCCCCCCTCACTACGGGCCCAACGCAACGCCCTGGAGGAGGGAGGTGGGCGGTGGTGTCTCGAGGCTCCAGGCCGAAGTTGGGGCAGGGCGAGGGCGGGGGCGGGGGCGGGGGGCGGGGGGGGGGTGGGCGGCGCGGATTGCGCCCTTGAGCTCTGGGGCTTGGGGGAGAGGGAGGCCGGTCTCTGAGGCCATCTGAACCTGGGGCAAGACTTAAATACCTGCAGTACCCCACGGTGGGAGCACCCGAACAGATTCAGGATGGGACCCTGAGAATTGAAGGAAAGGGAGGACCTGGTGCGTTGCGGCCGGAAGACCGAAGAATGCAAAGCGGGATCTGTTACAGGAAAACGGTGGCGGTAGAGGGGGCAGGCGTGGGGTGTGGGGGAAGGGGCGGTTAGGAAACGAGGACTAGAGTAGAGTTCTGGTTCTGGTTCTGGTTCTGGTTCTGGTTCTGGAACCTCAGATGGGACGAAGAGAAACCAGTCCTTGGTAGCGGGGAGAAAGCTGAAGTTGCCAACTCAGGGAACACACCAAGGAAAGAACGAACATCGGGGAATAAAAGTAAATGGGACTCGGTCTAACACTTAGAAGGAGGCTGGCCATCTCCTAAAGATTAATACACCATAGCCCACCAAGACCAAAATTGAGTTTTGATATTTGAATTCATTTGGGAGCCGAAGTAGTGCTCTTGTCAAGCAGAGCCCCAACAGATAGCAACGGAATTAGATTCAGTTTTTCTCACAATTTGAATGGGGTAGGAGTGTAAGACGTGTGAGCCCTCCTGCAGGCTACAAGTGGATTTTGAATGTAGACGGGTGGATTTTTTTTCTCTTTACCTCCTAGTGATATTTGTCGAAATAATATTAACCTGTCCGTTGTATTATCATTCCTTCATTGCTTTTAAATAAGTTGCAAAACAATAAAAAGCACTAATCCTGGATGAATGGATTTCAGAAGATTTTTTAAAAACATTCTCCAAGAAGGTATCAAACATCAAAATTTAAGCAAGAAAACATCTATATTGAACAAATTCATTTATTTTTCATCACCCACATTCATTTATATAGCCAACTTACTCACCTGTAAGTGACTAACAAAAAAAGATAAAAGGTCCTAAAATGGGAAAGAAAATAATTTTGTCATCAATTGTTAGGAAAGATACTGACCTGAGCTCAGGACTACTCTCCAACTAGCCAAGCAAAAAAGAAAAAGGTGGGGATAGGGGAGAGCTCTTTAATATAATTCTGTAATAGGAAGTATTCCACTCGGTAAGGAGGGGTTATTTCTCCCCAGTTTTGAGTAATTTGCCACATGAGCAACAGGACAGTTTCATCAATGTAACTTAAAAAAATGTAAACATACTCTACATATGGCTATTATACTACTCTGTAGAAAAATCCTAAATGTATAATGTCATAATTCTGCCAAGGCAATTCTGTAGTACAGGCAGGATCAGGAATGTATAGTTCTACAAATGACCAGGATTATAGTCTGGAAAATCCTGAAACATGTAGGATAACATTCCTCTTGAATAACAATTGTTTCCTAGAAACTTTTGGGACAGGTACCTGTTAAAATAGTTGTAGAGGTTTATTAGATACCCAGCGAAGTCTTTATACTAAAGTGTTGTGAAAAGGCAGAAGTATCACAATGCATTATTTACAGGATTATGTTTTCCTGCTACCTGGACTTGTTGCCTTCAGACAGGCCATAATTCATTCAGTAAAAGGTCATTCTTTCGAAAGGACAAATCTTCAAGGCTGTGTTAGCCAGAAGAAAAAAAGAGAAGAGAGACCCAGTTTAGATGCAGAGCAGTTGCTAGAGGTAAACAAATGATCACCATTGTCTCTGTGTGCCATCTCTCAGGCCTTCTGCATGGGAGCCTTTTGAATGTAAACCTAATATATTGATAAGAACATTCTTGAGAGTGGAGAAGAAAGCATATGTAACAAGGAAGGTGGGGTGTAAAAGGAAGGGAGTCGTTACACTGAAAATAGGTGAAGAATGACCAGGCAGTCATAGCCGGAGGAATTAAGAAGGAAGAGTAGAAGAGGAAGTGAGCTGTTTTAAGGAAGGATTAAAAAGAATACACCATGTCTGAGAGGAATTTTAGAACTAGACCTCCTTCCCACTGCCAGGAAAGTCCACTCCCCCAAAGTACCCACCCTGATTTTATTTCTTCCTCTTAGCCCTGGGAACAGTAGTTTTCAACGAGTTGATGTGACTGTCTGCAGAAAATTTTTGGTTGTCATTGAGAGAGAGGTATTATTGGCATCTAGGGGAGGGAGGCCAGAGATGCTAAAAATTCTACAAAAGGGCTGAGCTTGAGAAACTGCCTTACCAGCTAGCTACTGGCTTTCTGAGCTCTGTAATCACAATTTCTGGATATGAGGCCAAAGCATTTGATATTTGTTGAAATACAGGTGACTTGGATGCTACATACATGACTAAGAAAGACAGATTTAGGGGGGTAAATTATTTGAAGACAGTCAGCAAGGTATAGATTGCTTTGAGTTGTTTCAGAGGGTTCAGATAGTGTTCTGAGTCCCAATAATGTGCAAACTGGCACTATTATATTTCACTGTATTTTAAATTTTGAACTGCTTAATTTTTTAGCACTTGTATTTTTATAGTAAAGTATAATATTAAATCATTAAATTTTACTTTTAAAATTGAAGCTAAAATCCACCAAAACTACGAACTAATGCTTTAAAAAAATAACAGTCCTCCTTACTTGGAGGTCCTAAGGAGGACCTAATAAAGTCTCGTTTTAACTATTCCCCATACTTCCAACCCTGGGCTTTGCCCAGAATGAAAAAAATAAAAAATTTGGTTACCTAGGATAACTGGAGGGACCAGAAAAATGCATGAATTTGAGCTGTTTCAGCTATGATAGGCCAGAGAAAAATGTTTTGTCATCAAAGATCTGAGTGGTATAGTCTGGTTATCTCTTTGCAGTGGAGAAACTGAGACATAAAATAATAATTAGCCCAGTATGACCTGGCAACAGCCCCACTCCAGGTCCAGTATTGTAATCTCTGAAACAATTCTTTTCCATGAACAACTCATGCTCTTTGTGTGTAATGCTATATAAAAATCTAATTCTTAAGAAATGCTTATTATGAGTTAGAGAATAATTTCAGGAGAAACATACCTCATACATTTCTGATTCTGGATTTTTCAAAGCTGAAATTGAGCATTAAAGTCTTTTTCTTAAAGAAAAGGTAATTTCTATTACTACTTCAGAAAGAAAGAAAGAAAGGAAACAAGTCAAAAGCCATTAGCATTATGTCTTTACACTGATACATGTAAATATGCTCATTTGGGTCTCTGGGACAAAACAGCCCAAGGTCAAATACTGGAAGACAGGAAAGTGGTTTGGCCATGTAGCAAGTGATTCTGACAGTGCATATAAGTTATAAGCTATTTCTGTCACCTTATCTTCAGTTTCCTACAAATGTAGTAAATAATACCAAATATTTAGTTTTTACAGATTTATTCTTAAAGGCTCTGTGGACTAGTAAGTACCCTAACTGTACTAGTTAAACTTTGGGGATGCCCACAAATCCTTAGATTGTGTGGGTAGCATTTATTGCACTGTAGTGGCCATTTTCTCAATGACTGATACTGTGGTGGTTTAAGTAATTCTTAAAGTGCACCCAGGTTATAGATTTCTCCACAGATAGGAATTAACCATGTTTGCAAAAAAAGATAAATAATAACACTTCTGTATATATATATTTTTCATTTTTACTTGGTAGTTTTCAAAGCACGGTGGCAAATGGGCACATTTGAAAAATAAGGATATTTTTCATAGTACATTAAAGTGACTTAGGCAGACCTCATAGTAAATCCATTTTAAGAGTGAAGCCTCTAACTTTCTTACCAAGGTGTTTATATCAGAGAAAAGACTGGCTAAAATTGTTTTAACTATTTATTATAAATTCTTTATTTCTAATTGCATATTCTATAATAATAAGGATTAAAAATCTTGCTACTCAGTACTTTACTCTTAATAAGCTATTTGCTCTTAATTTGGACTATAGTGGATTTTGTTTTTATGACTGCTAGTAGAGTTCTGCAAGCAGAGATCATGTTATTGAGCAGCAGCATCAGAATCACCAGGGTGGCTTAACAAAAGAGCCTACTGGGCAGGCACCAGCCTCAGAGTTTCTGATTCAGTAGGTCTGGGAAAGGACCTGTGCATTTGCAACAAATTCTTAGGTGATGCTGCTGCTGCTGCTATGAGGATCCATTGAACTGTGAGACCCACTGAACTACAGTGAGTAAGAAAATTGCTAAAATCAGTTGAATTTGTGAAAGGATTATGCTTCCATCTTTTGTGTGTGTGCCTTTTAAAATTATTTTACTATTATGCCTTTGTTCTTAAAGAGTGTATTTTTTGGCATACTGAATACTTAAACTTTGAATGATTTTGGTAATGAACATAAATAATAAAACACTATGAGGTTAAATAGAATGCCAAAATTAAATCATTAAATAGTAAACGTACATTTTAAATTCTGAATAATAATAGTCTGATTACGAGTTTATGGATTAAGTATCCATTACAAATGAATAACTTAAATATTTTTAGAATGCAGTGCACCAATGAACATTTTTATCAGGGCCTGAGGTCCTGCCTTTGTTAAATTAGAAAAGAGCCTTTCCAAAGGAACTAAAATGATAGTTTATCATTTTAATTTTACCACTTTTTCCCAGTTTTTCTCAGGCAGATTTCCTGAGTCCTAACTTGGTAATGTTTCTTTCTGTCTAATTTTATTTCAAATATCAGAACTTGACTCTAAATATTCTATCCAGTAGGTGATTAATTGCTGAAAATTATGACGTTACTGTCTTCAGTGTAGTAGTCGGAGAGGAGTTATTGGCAGATCACCTGCTCTCCTAGGTGATGGGGTATATATAGCAAGAGAAAATGAACCTGGAAAATAAAGAGAAGGGTAATGAGATGCAGACCCCAGTGATTCCTGCAGCATGCTGTGTGCCCAGTTCAGAGGGCAGAGGAAAAGGCAAGACACTTCTTAGAATCTCTTTCTAATGAGATCCGTGGTGTGTTGTTATCCCTGCATTTGGTAAAGAGAGGTAATGATGGTTTATTTTGTAAGTGACAAAAGGAGAATTTCACTACTTCCTGCTGTTCAATCAGCAGAGCCAAGTCAGGTGAGAGCCTGCTTTTCTGCTTTCCCTAAGAGTAAACCCTCCTAGATCAGATGTTTCTTAGATTTGGCCCTACGTGAAACTGGGTAGAACTCCAGTCCTGTAAGAAGTTTATGTTCTTTAACCTCTGTGAATGTTTACTATTAATGAAGAGAATATACATGTTTTGCTTGTGTTTTTATATTCTAGGAGAAGACTGATGTGGAAGGAACCTTATTTGTATACACAAGGTAAGAGTATTTTACTTTTATAAAGAAACTGATGATCATTCTTTAATTGTAATTTTATTTCTAAAAGAAGTAAAAGAAATGAATGTTAGTTTGAAGTTTTTAATTAACATAAGGGAATACTGAATAATGTCACCTAGGATGGTGTGAGGTACACTACTTTCAGAATCAATAAAGATGAACTTAAATCTTTGTGTTTTTTCAAAAGTAGTATTAAATATTTATCCTTTTATTCAAATGAAGGGTACAAAGTTCTTGAATGTAATGCATTGGCAAGGAACTAGAAGTACACTATTAAGGATATTAGATTATTTAATCAATATTTAGAAAAGGTTCCAGATATTTATTTATCTTTTAAAACTTTATTTTTCAGTTAGTTTACATTCAATTATTATTTTGTATTAGTTTCAGGTGTACAGCATAGCGGTCACATAACCACATAATTTATAAAGTATTCCCCCAATATTTTTATCACCCACCTGGCACCATACATAGTTATTACAGTGTTATTCACTATATTCCCTGTGCTGCACTTTACATCCCTGTGACTATTTTGTAACTCCCAATTTGTACTTGTTGACCCTTTCATCCTTTTCACCCAATTCCTCAACCCCCGTCCCCTCTGGTAACCATCCATCTGTCCTCTGTATCTATGAGTTGGTTTATGTTCTGTTTGTTTATATTGTTCTTTAGATTCCACAGATAAGGGGATCATATGGTGTTTGTCTAAATATTCCAAACCCAGTAGGGTTTTATTGATGTCTCCCCCATCACCCTTGACTATTTAAGAAGCATGATCCAAAATTAAAGATGTCTGAGTCCTCTATTATTTAGTTAATACAATGTTTCAGGATAGATTTAATGTATTATTTTAATTATTAATAAATTTAATGATAAGCTCATGCCATTAGTAATTTATATCATTATCATTTATAGTTATATCATTAATATTAATGCATACAGACATGTAGTATGTATATTGTCTTAATAGCTAAACATTTTATTTGCATAAAAATGTCAGCTACAGTCCATCACCATCATGCAGGGGTGCAAAGATAAATACAAAGTCTTCATACAAACCCTTCCAAGGCTAACACTTTTACTGGGGAGGTAGAAAATATACACACACAGTATATACATACACTGATATTTAAAGAGAAACCATAATGCAGACAGAACTAACCCTGAGTGCCAGTTGACAGGTTACAAGCAATGAATGGGCCTCTGAGGTTGTAGAAGGCTTTATGGAGGCGTGAATACTGAGTCATCCTCAGGAATAAAGGTAGAACTGCCCTCGCATAAAAGGGCAGTCTTGCAGGAATGGTGTAAGCAGAGGCATGGAACCATTAGGGGACAGTGAGGAAAATGACTGGTGCAGAGAGTTTACATTGACAGAGAGTTACACTATATTAATTAGAAGTTGACAGTGAGGGTAAGGCAATTTTGCTGGGTTGGAATGTCAGACAAGGATTTTGAAGTTTATTTTCCTAGCAATATGGAGTCATTGAAGGTTTATGAACAGGAGAGTAATAGAATTACAACAGAATGTGTGGGGAAGGTCAGTGTGTCAGCATTATGAGCACATGTTGGTAATAGAAGAAATTGGAGTTACAGAAGAACATTGAGAAGATGCTTGCATGGACATGAGATGATGAGAGTGTGGATCATAACAGAAGTTGAAATTGAAAAGATTTATTGAAATATTGCATGTATAGAGGGAATGGTGACATTTTAAAAACAACATTAAGATTTTGAAATGGAAGACTTGATAGAATGAGAGACATTGGTGGAACATAAAAGTAGGGAGTCAGGAATCTGATTTGAGGATAAATTTTAGTTTATTTTTAAATAATGATTTGGAGTGATAGCAGGGCATGCAAATGGAGATGTCCATCCACCCAGGGGAGGGCCAGGGCTACTGACACAGAGTTTTGAGTCATCTGCATTAATCTGGCCATTGAAACTGTGAGAAAAAATATGTCCTTTGAAGGAGAGAGTAAAGAGGGAACTGAGGAAGGCTAATGGCTAGTTTTAGAGCCAACAAAGGTACAGAGAAGAGTCAGCCATGAAGATAAAAGCAGAGCTAGAACAGTACAGAGTCCAGTGAGGGTACTTTGTGTAGTGGAAGCAGCAGTGGGAGTGGGAAGACAGGACTGGATGGGAGAGGGCATCAGAGCAGGTAAGGAGGAGGTCGGTTTATTCCATTTCAGAAAGGTGGGAGGACCCAAGAGTCATTGGCTATATTAGTTTACAATGTGTTCCAAAACATTCCAAAAGCATCAGTGAGCTTATTCAGTAGGGACTACTCTTGAGAATTCTGAAGTGTGAAAAGAAAAGCAAACAACTGAGCTCAACTGTGTGCCAAGCACACAATATGCAGTCTCATTCAGTTCTTAAAACAAGTACTATTCTTTTGAGAAGTAAAAGGAAAGATATATTAATATGCATTAATGATTTATTTTAGGGATTTTAAGTAGGTTCCTTTTTTTTCAGTGTACCCAAATCAAATGTAGCTTTGTATTTTCAAGTACTTAATTTACTTTGCATTCCTAGTGGAGCTGTCAGTTAAACAAACCATTAAATTCAGAAACAAATCCTTCCCTATTTCTTAACCTTTTCCTCACCAGTAGGAGCCCCTCCTACCTCCTCCCATCTTCCCCCAGACCCCTCACCCCAAAGTCAGATTCTAGCATGTGGAGTTCTTTCCTCTGTAGAGAACGACAGATCAAAAGGGAGTTTGGGCCACAAGTCACGGAGCTGCCAGAGGTATATTTTGCTCTGTACCCACACTGTTAGAGAGCTGAGACCCTGTTGTGTTAATGAGATACTTGAAGAATCAAATTCTGATTCTGTGTAAAAACACCTAATCCTATTAAAAATTTTTTTATTCTTCATTTCCTTCCATGTATTCCTTTTTGTAATAGAGTTCATAGAGAACCCACTGGTGATTTCTGAACTTGATGCTTCTAAAGGACTCTGTCAGAGATCTTTGGAAGTCAATTTTCATTCTTCCTCAGAATTTAAGTTGAAATGATTATTATGATTATGTCTGGTTTTGATTATATGCCTACCACTTTACCTCTCTGCAAAATGAATTAGACAAGGACTGCCTTCCATCAATTTTAAAATTGAAAGGCTCAAAAGGAAATTCTCTATGTGATAATGTAGCTGTATTTTACTCCTTTGTCAGCATCAAATCAGATATCAAGTTTATATCAAACTAAGATATAAACACCTTTTCTTCCTATTGCTCATAACACTTCTGTGGGTGTGTTACCCAGGCACCCTAGTTTAAAGTAAATAAACATATTCTACTTCTTTTACTTTCAATATATAAGCACGTGGGGTTTCTTTTATCACCAGAAGCTGCATAGTTGAATTGCTATATGGCTGTCACGCAAGAGTAGGCAAATGCAGATATAGTGATTAAACTCTATACTCTGTATAATTTGGGTTCTTTCTGCCTGACAGAGAGTAGGCACTGAAGGTTTATTGAATAAAATGAAAAATAAAAAGGTTATTAAATGCCACATTTTATGGAGAAAAACTTTATAGTAGTTTACGAAGCTGTTTGCTTCATATTAAAGAAAACAAAACATCTGCTTTTGTATTGAATTATATAAATTTTAATATATTGTATTTCCTCACCAGATCATTGCCCAGAGTTGCATCATTTCTTTAGTAAGTTTCACAGCTTTTCATTTCAGACAAACACCTGGATTTTCTGTGAAAGTTCTTTTTATGTAACTGTGATGTACACTCTGTATTAAAAATCATGTAGTGTTTAAAATAGTAATTACCATCTCTTCCTTAAAGGAATTTAAATCTAGGTAGGGAAACAAGATACAGACACATGCATAGTTAAATAAGTAGGATTTTATTTTACCAAAGGATCAGTTATAGTCATGCTGCGTGTGTTATATACATTATATTAGTGCTATTAGTTCCTAGCAAAGAATCATTGCTTTATATGCATGCAGTTTGTTTGCACAAAGCTATAGATAGGTACAAAAATGTTGAAGGCACACTCAAATGTAGGTTGAAGACACATTTGAAAGCAGTTGTACTAAAAGTGTACTGTAATGAACAACTTGTTTTTTGATATCCTCCCACCCTTGTGATTCTTAGGTCTGCTTCTCCAAAGCATGGTTTCACCATTATGAATAGGCTGAGCATGGAAAACAGGACAGAACCCATTACTAAAGACCTGGATTTCCAGCTTCAGGACCCTTTCCTTCTCTACAGAAATGCCAGATGTGAGTCTTTCTTAATGAATTGGGTAGTTTATTTCAGCAGTTTGTCCAAGTGTTTAAAATTGTACAGTGTATGTCTTTGTCTTTGTGTTTAACATCAGTGATTCTAGGGGTCAGCCCTGGTTAGCTTGGGAAATGTGTGCCTAATTGAAGCAATAGCTTCTTCCTTGGGAAAATTTAAATGAAAGCCATGTGAATATGATGCTGTGAGTATTCAAACCCTGTCTTCTGCAGTGAGACCACTTGGTAGTGTGAGCCCATGGGAGATTCTAACTCAGCCTGATCAGGGCTGGATGAAGAGTTTTTGGTCAGAAGACTGCAGAAGGACACATAGGTAGTACCGCAGGGCATAGAATTAATGATTCAGCGTGTGGCACTTTTTGTGTGTGTGTCACTTCTGATTGAGCCTTCTGATGATATGTTTGGGGGAGAGGACCAATATTCTAGAATTGCCATCTTTTGAATACATAGTAAGTGAAAAATCAAAGCCCAAAGAATTTTGGTCATTGAGAATTTCAAAACACTTTGTAAAATGAAAGTTATATTAGGTAACTAAATTGGTCCTGGTCAGATTTGAAATGAGGTAGCAGTCACCCATCCAATATTCTGCCTCTGTTTTACTCTTGTATCTTTTCTGATCACTTGTGTTGAGCTATTGGACAGCCCAGAGAAAAAATGATGGAAAATATGCAGACTACAAGGGCATCAACATGCGTTGGTGCACATACATGCTCTGTGCTTTGTGGATAACTTTCAGAAAGACCTTGCAGTTAAAGTTTTCCATTCATTTCCCATCCTGTTCTTTGAGCTGAAGGCACAAGAATTGGCCTACTACATGCTATTCAGTGTAATTTAATAATGAATGTAATATAAAAGATATTTAATGTTTTAACCCCAATGAGTTGTTTTAAAGTATCCTTTAATACTGTATTTTCTTATATTCATAATAATCATAATAGGTGGTCATCCTATTATTAAGAGACTGTGGTTAAATTTTTATGAGAAAACAATGAAAGCTATTAAAATTGTACCATGGCTTACTAATGGTAGGTCCTGTGGGCAAAAAAAATAGAGAAATATTTTGTTTCTATTCCTGTTTCTTTGCTGGAAGGTGTAGTTTTGTCATTTGTAGCTTATAGCTTGAATTGTTTATATGCTTATAGTGATGCCAGTTGTTATTTTCTTTTATGTCAAATTAATATATAATTCAAATCCTAATAAACAAAATAGTCACATAAATAAGTACAAAATAAATGAATATTAGTGACTTATAGTAATCGTTTTTGGTAGTTCTTACTTTGGATAAATACTTGGTCTAGTTAGTATAGATAATATTTTAAGTTCTTATTAGAATATTACATATTATATATTATGTACTTCTACCAAAAATATATAAATACAAACTCTATTTAATGTGGTTGATTTTAAAATGAACTTTCCTAAGTCCCATAGGATTTATCTGGTAGGAAGTACTATTTGGGTCTAATAAACACATAGGAAGCCTCAGCGTGGTTCTAGACCAATGCTCTCTGGCTGCACGTGGTTATCGAGCATCTGAAATGTGGCTTCATTTGCATAGAGCTGTGCTATGGGTGTAAAACACACACTGATTTTCAAAGACAATGCAAAAAAATGTAAAAAATCTCAATAATTTTACATTGATTTACCTGTTGAAATGATAATATTTTAAATATGTTGAGTTAAATAAAATGTTTTTAAAATTAATTTCACCTGCTTCTTTTTATTTTTTTGATTTAAAATTACATGTGGCTCATATTTATGGTTCACCTTACATTTCTATCAAATGGCAATGTCCTAGTCATTTTCATTTATTTTACCGTACTTCACACTCACAACTTTGTGAGGTAGCCATTTTCATTACCATTTGCAGAAGAGCAGACTGAGGCCCAGTGAGATGACAGACCTGACAGACACCCACAAATTCTGATTCCAGATTTACTGCTTTTTCTGCACCACACATACTGCTCTCTCCACTATTAACATGAGTACAAAGTGAAGGCAGCCTTTGGGGTGCATATTAAAATGTTTCTAATGAATTTTTATAAGAAAGAAATCAGTTGAACAACAAAGAAGAGAAGGGAATGGATCCATTTATCTTCCTGGTTTGTTTTGCTTTCTTCTCCCTTGATATCTGCTACTGATGGACTTTTCAGCCATAGTCATTTGGTTTTAGTTTAGCTTAGTTGTAAAAGCCTTTTCAGTCTCTGATATCAAAAATTCACAAAAGGCTCTGTAGAGTCATGAGTTGCTCTCAGAGTCTCAGAAACCTCCCAAATGTTTTAAAACAATTCAAACACTTTATATAATAATTATAGATGGTTTACATGTTGTCTGATGACTGTAGATTCATTCATTATCATTTGGACAATGAACCCAGCTTCACTGAGGTCTGGTTTTTTAAGACTCTACCCCTCAAAATCTGTATCGTGAAGAATCTCCGTAGGCATCGATACAGACACGTGGGAAATTTTCTCATGGAGTTTTTAGATTCACTAGGTTAAAAAAAAAGTAGTACCTAAGGAGACAACTATCCCTGTCTTGAATTGCTTGAATTTAGATGAACAAAAATAAAGAAGCGAAAACCTCCCCCTCTCTTTTCTTAATAAAAAGATGTTTAATAAATAACTTTGAATTTTGACTGAACACAATATAGATGATTTTATTAACAGTAAAGGATGTATAGTTTTTAAACTTGGTCATAATAGGATTTGGCCTGTATAGCATTTAAAAGTAACTAAGATAGCTGTTAGAGGTTAAACAGAAATTCATTTATTTTTTCAACAAATATTTACTGAGCATTTACTATTTGCCAGGTACTATGTCAGGGCTTCATAAGGCTTACTTAATTCTCATAACTTTTTGTCATAAAGATAATTATTTTTGTTTTATAAGTGAGGAAACTGAGGTTAAAGGGATTATGTAGTTTACCATGGCTCGTGACTATATGGAGATGGAAACAGCATTTGAACTGAGAAAACCTAGCTTCAGAAGCCCAGGCCCAAGCGGTGAAAGTGCTAACATGTGACTGATGTGTTTGAGCAAGCTTTACTTGTTAAGAAATACTTAATCCTTTTAGTGTACACTCCAAAGTATAAAAAGCAAGTTTGTTTTTTAAAAAGTTGACAATCTATTGTATCACAGTTATTAGAGAAGAGAATATAAAATAAAAACTAATGTAGCAAAAAGCTGAATTTGACCACTTCTTTCATATTATTATCTTTCAGTAAACTTTTATTATATTTTCCATCTCCCAATTAAATAAGGTTTTGGTATATGGAAACATATTTTAGAAATGTATTTTCCCAAATATATCATAAGAGTTAAGTCACAGCCAGCAAAGGCAGGTAGATATCAGAGGTAGGCCAGCAGGTTGAATATGATTGTCTGTGCTTACAGGATTAGAATGACATTCTTTTGAGCTGCTTGATTTTATTGAAGACATAAGTCTGGAGCTTAAGAGCAAATTAGAAAAGTCAAAATCAAGATATTTAAGATCAAAGCTGTTTTAGAAAACTCCTCCTCAGTGTTAAAGTGAATTTACCAAATTGGGTAGTTTCATATTTAAAAAATACAATTTAAATACTTTATTAATATTGTAGGATCTGGGAGAAACTGCTATAAATAATGAAAACAATATTTATAGACAGTTCTTACCTTTCAAATAGGCCATGTCCTAGAAGTTCCCTTTTAAAGTGATTGGTAGTATTTTAGTAATACATAGTAGATTAAAAACGTTCCTAAAACTATAGAAATGACAATAAAGGGGGAAAAAAAGACATAAACCCACAATGGTGGTAGATGCATTTCATGAAAAAATGGAGTAAACAAGAAAGAGGAAGACGTATGATAGCTTTATTTTTCACAATTATTAACTTTGCCTCCTTGCAGAAGATTGTATCTCTGTTCTGTTGATGCCAGACTTGACTATATGATTTGGTTACCCGCCCCACACCCCACCCCTGCACTGACTCCTCCAGGAGGATATTATATGGTTACCTATTGAACTCAAATATCACTGTATAAATTGCTTTGGTCAATGAAATGTGGGTAGAAGTGATACAGGCCACTTATGAGTAGATACTTTGAGAACTAGTTCATGATTCATCGTCTCTCTTTTGCTTCTGCCATGATAACTAACAATATTCTAGGCAGAGGCTGCTCTGTCAGCCTGGATCCTGGAATGAAAATAACATGGCACAGAGGTAAAGGCAACCCATGATGAATACATAATCTCAATGGTTTACAATTTGCCATTGTAAACCATTGAGATTGTGGGATTGTTACTGTAGCATAACTTGGGTTATTATGACTGATACACAAGCCATCCAAGAAAAAAGGGATCCAAACAGGATGGAGGTAAAGGAATTCTGGGAACAATGATAAAGAGGAGTCCCATGATGATGCCTATGCAATTAAACCAAAGATCAGTCGGTCTAAATTAAAGTTAAAGGGTAAAACTCTTCAGTGTCCAAGGAAAAATTTATAACTGATAGTTTGAATCTACTGAGACATTTACCATTTCTTTTTAAGAGAGTTTGATGTTGATATAGGAACATTTAAAACTGAGTAAGTAGAAAAAACAGTAACAAAATGAGGCAATTCTTAATTTCTAGAAAAATAAAATATTGTACAAGAAAGGAAATATAATCAGAGTATACTATATGGATCTGCAGATGTCATAATACTTAATTAAATTACAAACACTGAATATGAATTGTACTGTTCTTATACTGGAAGGATGGGACAAAGTGTGTGTGTGTGAGTGTGTGTGTATTGTCAGAGGGCTAAATCCTCTTCAGTGTGTTTAAAAAATCAAGAAGTATTGTATACATGCTGTAAGACAGAGAGATTTAAACAGCAGGACAAAAGTTGGATGAGACATAAATGGAGAGTGGAAATAACTGTCATGGATATAATGAAGGTTGTTTTGGAGAAGCAGTAATTAGGAATGTAATGGCCAGAGAAGAGTTCTCTGTTTTTACAAAACCTTATAGTATTTGACTTTTAAAATTATGTACATGTGTTATTTTAATAAAGATAAAATTTAAAAAATATAATTGGAGCCCTGGCCAGTGTGGCTTAGGTTGGTTGGAACATTGTCCCACAGACCCAAAGGGTGCAGGTCAATTCCCAGTCAGAGCACACATCCAGGTTGTGGGTTCAATCCCTGGTCGGACACATACGGGAAGGCAATCAGCCAACGTTTCCTTCTCACATCAGTGTTTCTCTCTATCTCTGCCTTTATCTCTCTCTCTGCCCCCTGTGGCCCCCACTCCTCTTTCTCTGAAAGCAATGAAGAAATATCCACAGGTGAGGGTAAAAAATATATATAACTGGATATCAATATATTCATAAAAGCCATATTTTAATTGATGGTTAGGTTTCTAAGTCAACTCACAAGGACCTTTTAAGCCCATTGTACACCTACCTTAAAATCGCACACTAACATTATAATATGTACCTATGAAATATAGCACTAGCATGTACAGCATTATTTCTGCAGGAAAATTCAAGAGTAAAACTTGTGTAGACTTCAAGAGTATAACATCCTTTGCAGTAGGCAGAGGACTTCTAGTGCCCATTTATTAGTAACAGATCATTTGCAAAGCTAGGTATTCCTATAAATTGTATTTTAGCACATGGTAACAGTAAAGTAAACTTTGCAGCTTTCGTAGCCACTTGCTAAGCCTTGGTTCTATATTGGTTCTGCAGCTCTCTCCTCTTCATTCCTACATCCATTCCAGTTCAGGCTTTTATTACCTATTACTTGAGGTATTTTATAACTCCTCTTAACAAAAAGAGATTAAGCTTCTGGTATCAGCCAAAACAGAGTAAGTTCACTACCACATCTCTATCCCACTGGTAACAATTACAAGTTCTGGACAGAATACCCCTCCCACTCAAAAATCATAATTGACAATTCTGAAAGTAAGCAATTACAGGCATATTGGAGAGGGAAGTCAGATCCTGAAAAACAACCAGTATGATAGTGAGTTTTCTGATTTTATTCTTTACTTTATCTCCTGGCTTTGACTCAAGAGTGTGCCAAGTCACAGAATTGTGAACAAGAACAACAAAAAAGCAAGAGAAGCCCCTCTTTCTAGCCTGGCAACTAGAGAAATCAACTCCTGTGAGCTGCAAAGTGTGAAGAGAATTGCCCCCTTCTACCCCTTTTTTTTCCCCTCTCCTAGCCTTGTTCTGAAGCCACTTGCAGTGCAACGCTGAACCACCTCTGTGTTGTTGTTGGTGGTGGTAAAAGCACCTGAAGATCCCAGGAAACAGCCTGTCTCTGCCGGAGGAGTGGCAAACAAAGGCCCCTGTGGTCTGAAGAGCTTGGGGGAAATCCAGTTAGATATTTTCATCTTTGTTGTGCTTCACTTTGTGGGCAGCCCATGCTATGCAGACTGCCTGACAGTGTGAAAAGCTACAACAGAAAGAAACCCTGACTTTCTAACTAGAGGACTGGGGAAAAGGGCCTCTGGTTGCTGGAGAGTGGGGGAGACTCTAGAGGCAGAACTGGATAAGCAGATCTCCAAATTCTGTCCATAAATTGACACAAGTCCTGGTCTCACTTACTGGATCTTCACATACATGTAACAGAGCCAAAGAAACATAGAGAACTAACCTACATGATAAACCAATATCCAAGTTCCAGACTAACACCCAGGCACAAACGGCTTTGAAAATGGAACTGACACGGGAACCATTGCACACAGAGGCAAGACAGAACTTCTTGTCTAAACATAACTAAATTGATCGCATTCTCAAATAAACAAGTAAAAATCCACATTTTCTGCACAGTTTTAAAAGGACTCAGAGTCACATAACATAATCAAAATGTCCAAGATACAACCCAAAATTACTAACACAAAGAACCCTAAAACTATGCTCAAATCTCAAGGAAAAAAGTCAACAGATGGTCACCCTGAGATGATTTAGATGTCGTTATAAGAGCATTGCTTTAAGACAACTTTTGGTACTATACTCCATAAGATAAAACTGAATACTCTTGAAATATGTGGAAAGATAGAAATTTTCAGCAGAAAAATAGGTATAAGAAAAGAACCAAATGGAAATTTTGGAACTGAAATAATACAGTATTCAGTGGATGACCTGACTCACAGAATAGAGCTGACAGAGGAAAAGAAAAAGTGAACTCAAGGACAGATCAGTAGAAATTATCCAGTCCAGAATATAGAGCAAAGCCCTGAAGGGGGTGACTCAGTTGATCTGGCATCATTCTGCAAAGCAAAGGTCACCAGTTCTATTCCCAGTCAGGGCATATACCTGGGTTGTGGGTTTGGTCTTCAACTGGGGTGTATGTGAGAGGCAACTGATTGATGTTTTTTCTCTTAACATCAATGTTTCTCTCCCTCTCTTTCTGCCTCCCTTCCCCTCTCTCTAAAAATAAATTTAAAAATCTTTAAAAAATAGAGAGAGGTAAAAGATTAAAAAAAAAAACAAACCCTGGGGCATCCAAGATACAGAGGCAACACAAGCACCCATCAATAGATGAAAGGATAAAAAGTTGTACATATATTACTATACAGTAGAGTATTACTCAGCCATTAAAAGAATGAAATCTTATCATTTGTGACAGTATGGATGGCCTTGGAGGGTATTATGCTAAGTGAAATAAGTCAAACAGAAAAATAAAAACACATATGATTTCACTTATATGTGGAATATAAAGAGCAAAATAAATGAACAGACAAAACTAGAAAGACATAGACACAGAGAACAGATGGATGGTTGCCAGAGGGGATGGGGTCTAGAGGAGCTGGATGAAAAGGTAAAGGGATTAAGAAGTACAAATGATAGTCACAAGATAGTTTTGGGGATGGAAGGTACAGCATAGTGAATATAGGCAATAATATTTTAATTACTATATATGGTACCAGGTGAGTGCTTGAAATATCAAGGGGAACACTTTATAAAGTATATGATCATTTAATCACTATGCTGTACACCTGAAACTAATACAAAATAATACTGAATATAAACTGTAATTGAAAAATAATTTTTAAATGAAAAACTCTACGCAAAAAAAGCACACCAAAAATAATTCCCAGGGCTTCAGAAACATACAGGGCAATATCAGGAGGTCTGAATTTGTGTGATTGGAGTCCCATGAAAGGAAAAAAGACTGGTATAGAAAAAATACTTGAAGAACTATGGCTACAACTTTCCAAGTTTGGTGAGACGCAAATACATAGATTCAAAAGATGCAGTGGCTCCCGATAGGGATAAATGCAAAGAGAAAAAAAAAAAACATGCCCACAAACATCATAATAAAACTGCTGAAAAAATAGATTTTTAAAAATCTTGAAAGCAACCATTACATATAAGAAAACAATATATGATCTAGAGGAGAAAAAATGTTTCGAATACAGATTTCTCTTCAGAAACCATGGAGTGGGAGACAGAGGAGCAACATTTTAAAGTGCTGAAATTGTCAATTCAGAATTCTGTCTCCAGTGAAAATATCCCTCAAGAATGAAGGTGAAGTAGAGACACTCTTAGATAAAAGAAAATTGAAAGAATTCTTTATCAGCAGACCTGCTTTAAAATAAATGCTAAAATAAGTTCTTCAGATTGAAGGGAAATATTAAAGAGAAAGTTAAAGCTACAGAATGAAGAGCAACAGAAATAGTAAATGTACAAGTGAGTAGAATAGACTTTTCTCAAATTCTTTACATATAACTGTTGAAAGCAAAAGTAATAACATTGTGAGGAGGGGGCTTAATGTGTGCAGATGTGATACATGTGACACTACAACATAAATGGGAGCTTAAAGGGACCTATAGTTGTAAAGCCTTTATATTTTAACTGAGATGGTAAAATAAAAACTGTAGTAGACTGTGGAAAGCTAGGTATGTGTATTTTGTGATTTCTAGAGCAACCAATAGATAAATTAAAATAGAATATTTTTAAAAGTTTAAGTAATCCAAAAGAAGGCATAAAAGGAGGTAAAAGCAAAGCAAAAATCAGGGGAGACAAACATAAAGCAAATTCTGGTGCAGATAAATCGGGAGGAACAATTGGGGAGCAAGACAGACTGCACAACCCCAGGTCCCAGTGCTGGGAAATAAAGCCTCAAACCACTGAGTGAAAACACCTGTGGGGGTTGAGGCAGCAGGAGAAACTTTCAGCCTCACAGGAGAGTTCATTGGAGAGACCCACAGGGTCCTAGAACATACACAAACCCACCCACACAGGAATCAGCACCACAAGGGCCCAATTTGCTTGTGGGAAGCAGGGAAGTGACTGAAAGCCGACAGAGAGCAGAGCAAGTGCCATTGTTCCCTCTCAGACAACTCCCCCACATACAGTGCCACAACACACACATGTGGGTTGCTCTGCCCTGATGAACACCTAAGGCTCTGCCCCTCACTATGGCTTGTCAAGACAAAAAAAAAAAAATGGCCCAAACTAAAGAACAGATCAAAGCTCCAGAAAAAAAGACAACTAAGTGACGAAGAGCTAACCAACCTATCAGATCCACAGTTCAAAACACTGGTAATCAGGATGCTCACAGAAATGGTTGAATTTGGCCACAAATTAGATTTTAAAAACGAAGGCTATGCTAAGTGAAATAGAGGAAAATGTACAGGGAACCAATAGTGGTGTGAAGGAAATTGCTCAAATCAGTGGTGTGGACCAGAAGGAAGAAAGAAACATCCAACCAGAAAAAAAATGAAGAAATAAGAATTCAAAAAATCTGAGGAGAGGCTTAGGAACCTCCAGGACATCTTTAAATGTTCCAACATCCAAATTATGGGGGTATGAGAAGAAGAGGAAGAGCAACAAGTGGAAAAGTTATTTGAACAAATAATAAAGGAGAACTTCCCCAATCTGGCAAAGGAAATATACTTCCAGGAAGTCCAAGAAGCACAGAGAGTCCAAAAGAAGTTGGACCCAAGGAGGAACACACCAAGGCACATCATAATTACATTAAGGAGAGAATGCTAGAAGCAGCAAGAGAAAAGGAGAGAATTACCTACAAAGGAGTTCCCATCAGACTGTCAGCTGATTTCTCAAAAGAGACCCTGCAGGCAAGAAGGGGCTGGAAAGAAGTATTCCAAGTCATGAAAGGCAAGAACCTCCATCCAAGATTGCTCTATCCAGCAAAGCTTTTATTTAGAATGGAAGGGCAGATAAAGTGCTTCCCAGATAAGGTCAAGTTAAAGGAGTTCATCATCACCAAGCCCTTATTATATGAAATGTTAAAGGGACTTATATAAGAAAGAGAAGATAAAAAATATGAACAGTAAAATGACAGCAAACTCACAGTTATTAACAACCACACCTAAAACAAAAACAAAAGCAAACTAAGCAAACAACTAGAACAGGAATAGAACCACAGAAATGGAGATCACATGGAGGGTTAGCAACAGGGGAGTGGGAGGGGGAGAGAGGGGGAAAAGGTACAGCAAATAAGTAGCATAGATGGTAGGTAGAAAATAGACACGGGGAGGGTAAGAATAATATAGGAAATGTAGAAGCTAAAAAACTTATATATACGACCCATGGACATAAACTAAAGGGGGGAAATGTGGGTGGGAGGAGGTGTGCAGGTCAGAAAATGGGACAACTGTAATAGCATAATCAATAAAATGTATTTCAAAAAAGAAAAAAAGTTTTAAAAATTGAAATCATACAAATTATGCTCTCTGACTACAAAAGAATTAAACCAGAAATCGGTAAGGTATCTCACACATCCCCAAACATTTAGAGATTAAACAATGCCTTCTAAATAACCCAGGTGTCAAAAAGGGAGGAATATTAGAAAATATTTGAGCTGAATGAAAATGAAAATACAACATGGCAGATGAAACTAAAGTGGGGTTGGAGGGAAGTTTGCAGCATCAGGTACTTAGATGAGAAAAGAAGAAATGTCTCAAATTAATAATTCAAATATCCACCTTAAGAAATTAGAGTAGGAAGAGCAAAATATGCCCAAAGCAATCAGAAGGAAGGAAATGATAAAAATAAGAGGAGAGATCAATAAAATAGGAAACAGAAAAACAATAGAGAAAATTAGTGAAACCAAAAGCTGGTTCTTTGAAGAGTCAGTAAAACTGATAACCCCTGGCCAGACTGATCAAGTTAATAAAAGAAGCCACAAGTTAGAAGTATCAGGAATTAAAGAGGGAGTCTCAACAGACATGAAGATGATAATAAGTGAAATAATATGAACTCCTCCGTGCCTATAAATTCAACTTAAATGAAATTAACTAATTCCTTGAAAAATAGAAATCAACAAAATGTACTCAAGAAGCAGATAACCTGAATAGTCCCATATCTATTAGGAAATTTAATTTGTTGTTAAAAACCGTCTAACAAAGAAAACTCTGAGCCCAGATGGTTTCTCTTATGAATTGTACCAAACATTTCAAGGAAGACATAATACCAATTCTACACAGTTTTGTCCAGAAAACAGAAGAGGAAGGAATAGTTCCCAACCCATTTTATGAGAGCAACATTATCCTGATACCAAAATAAGACAAAGACATTACAGGAAAAGAAAATTACAGGCCAATATCTTATAAATATAGATGTTTTAAAAATTTTTACCAAAATACTAGCAAAATAATATTAATAGCATTATTCACAATAGCCAAAAGGTAGAAACAACCCAAATGTTCATCAGGGGATGAATGGATAAACAAAACATCATATATACATACATTGGAATATTATTCAACCTTCAAAAGCAATGAAATTCTGATACATGCTACATGCCAGCTATAGTTTCTGGGTGCAACATATATCTCTCTTACGCTTATTTTCATATGTGTTTCCTGAGCACTTGTGTATTAGTATTCTATACCAAGTATAGGGAGTTCAATGATGAATAAGATGCATCCCTACCCTCTTATACTGTACTATCCTAGCACAAAAGACAGACGTATAAGCCTAAGTAATATGCTAAATGCTGAGCTAGAAGTACATAGCAATCACTGACTAATACTGATGCTTTCTTCCCATGTAGTATTTGTCTGGTGTCTGTGCTGGGGTTGGTGAGGGAAGTGGTGTAGTTGACTAGCAGAGGGTGATGAAAATGTTTATATTTTATTTTGGGTGATTGATTACGTGAGAGTATATTATTGTCAAACTCATCAAACAGAACACCTTAAATTCTCAATTTAAAAAAGTGAAAATAATTGAACCTTATAAAAGAAGACTTTAAAGAAATGAATATTTAAGTATAATGTGATACCTTTTTTACCCTGGCATTTATTAGCGACTGTTTCATCTAACCTCTGCCTCTTCTTCTAAGTTTACTACAAAATCATAGCAACTCTTCTCAAATTTGTATTTTGGCTTCCTCAACATGGAAATACAACCATCTGTATTCTAAAACACATCTTCAGGACTTTAAACCATGATGACACAAAGCCTTTCATGTGATGACCTCAACTGAAAGTTTTAAGTAATTTCAGGTGATGGAAATAGTTAAATTTAGTTTCCAGATTGTGAGAAAGACTATGCCCCCTTTCCTCTGGCTTGGGGTGTCTGTTTTCTCTCTATGGTCAGAGGAGAAAGGTTTCTTTTTGCTGAAAATATGCAGACCTATACCACTTAATCTTTCTCCCAAGTAGAAGCAATGAACTTCCCATTTCCTTCTTGGGTCAATTCTTTTTAAAGTGAATTTTCTAGCAGAGAGAATCCTTAGCATCTATTCTGAAATCCTTTCTGTAGAACAAAATGCATGTAAATGCCTAATAAGATCTTTAAATAGAATTATAGGTCTTTTCTTGATGGCTGTTACAGAACAGATTATGAAATGTAACTTTAATTTCTTCAATAGCTCCAGTTGAAATGTACCTATGTATACCCATAATAAATGATAGCAATAAGAAAGTCAAATTTGCAAACAAAGATAGGTCATAATGTGGAAGTAACATCACTCACTATACTTAGAATGCATTTTGTGAAAGGTTTGCTCTGTCATTATACCACCATTAATTAGCTGAGAAAGCAGTGGCATGAGTAATAAATTACAGGTCCCTTGTGGGCAGATACTACGTCGTATATCTTATTTGCATTCTGTGCTGCCAAATAAACACAGAAAGCAAACAGAACTGGGTAAGAAGTAGACACATACAATGTATTTAAAGTAACTCCCAAACCGTTTGAATTAATTCTAGAAGTGTTATATTTGTATATATGTCTGATGTTTTGTCCAGCTTTGAAGGTACTCTGCTAGGGGTGATTGAGAAAGAGCCACAGTGTTGCCCAGTTTTCCAAAATTCTTCCCCATTCTCACTGGGTGACAGAGATGGAAAACCCTACCTCTCAGCTAAGCAAAGTGGTAACAGAAGCTGAACTGCGGCATTCATTCTGCATGACAGACAATGCCAGGGAGGCTGTGCTTTGCAGGCGCTCTCCTAGACTTTGGGCCACATGGAGGAATACAAGGTCTTCCAATTTAACAGAGTCTAAACCCTGGAGATGTTATCTGTTTTCTTAACCTTGGAATCAATTCAGGCAATTATTACAAAAGCAATTTGAAAGGTTAAAAGTGAACCATGTGTAAATGCATTACTACGAAAATGAAAGCCACAATATCTGCCCACAGATAATTGAGAATTTGGTTTTCCATTCTAAGATATTTACTGGTATAGCAATAGCCTCAAACAGTAGTTGTTACCTTTCTTGGAGTCACAGATTCTCTTGAGAATCTGAATTTCCTTCATTCCTGCCTGCTTACCTCCAGTGTTTTCGATTGCCTACTATGTGCCAGGCCTTGTGTCAGGGCTCCATGCTTTGTACTTCCCGACCTCCAAAAATATCTGTTTGTGTATATACACACTATTTTGCATATGATTTTAGGTATTTTATTGAACTGCTGAAGCCTCGAGAGTGAAAAAATATCTTTAAAGTAATTATATGGCTGAATATACTTGACATTTTTACTAGGCAAAATGTTAGTATTTGGAAAAATAACAGTAAAATATCATTTAAAGTAAACTCATTCAAGTCATGTGCAGCATAGAATGGGAGACAGGAATCTGAAGTTTCGTATTCAATCAGAGTAAGTAACCTGTATAGTCTTGAGGCTCTTTTACTGTATGTGAGAGGAGTGGTTGGTTGCACTAGATAACCTTCAAGGACTCTTTCAACCAGCTGAGTCTGTGCTTCTTAGTGAGGAAGAAACAAGGCCACTGAAATTAAAATATTAAATGTGCTCATTCTGTGTCTGCAAGCCTCCACTGTTATTATAACTGAAAAACTGATCTATTTATTATGTGCCATTGCTCAGACAGCTAATGTGTTTTAATATATGATTAAAAGTTACACATCTACCATGACTTGAGTGGTAAAACTTGTCACTCTGCCTTAAATCCAGAATTACTTTTTTGTTCTCTCTATCAGTGCCCACTTATGCTGAAGAGAACAGATCTAAACTCTAAAGAATACTATCTATCTAAAGAGCTGGCATTCTATCAATCAAGGATGGCTCTGAAAAGCCTTGTGTAAGACAAAATTTCACTTGAGTCCTCTGCTACCTATGGGTTTTAGGTCTTTGTTTTTCCATGTGTTGAGTTGTGATATCTGGAAGCTCCAAGAAACACACACAAACACACACATGATAGGGGATAAACAGTACTTCTCTAATTTACACAGTCTCTACCCTTCCATCACTTATGGTTAGAGGCTTGTTGTATATAGGACTTTCACATGAATGTAATAGGAAAAGGTGTATGCATCTCTCAACCTAACAATCTGGCATGCTTAGATGAGGAAGGACCCATGTGGTACAGTCATATGTGATGATGTACAGATGGTATGGTGAGAGTAATGTAAGGAGGGTAATACTGTGGCTTGGAGTATATTTCATATTTTGTTTTTGATCATCCAGTTTGGCATAGTAGAAGTCTGAATTTTGGCGGGGAAAAGCTAGATTCCAAAACATTTCCTAAAATGATTAATAAGTAAAAGATCTTTTAGCTTTCTGACCCTAACAGTGCTTTGTAAATAGTAAGTGCTCATTTTAGCTACACTGAGTATTCATGTCTGTTCTTTTAGAGTCTGTTTTTTATGTTACTTTTGTCCAGAAATCACTTAGAAACAATTTTAAATAATCAATTTGAGACTTTCGTGTTAATGTACTACTTAACCCACAGAAGGAAAAATTATAATTTTTTTCATGTTCTTAGGGCTGGTTCTTTTTTGGAGAAAGAAAACAATTTTAGCCAAGAACTAGTATTACAGTCACCCTATACAACCTTAGAGCTCTTATTTAATTGTAGAACCCAAACATGATTTAACTGTTTATAACAGAAAGAGCTTTGGGAAAAATGTTATCTACTATTTCTGTAATTATACATTAAGGTCAAAATGAAGAAAATACAGAAACTCTGGCTCACTTCAATCAAGAAGCAGCATTGTTCTCCTTTTTGTAGTCCACTACCATGTACAATCTTAGAAATTACTCAGTGATGATATATATTATAGTTAGAGTATTTTTAACAAAGCTATTTCTATAATTATTAAACACTTGATTAAATAATCTGATTCAAATATGAGGAAGTCTTTTTCATTAGAACAAATACTGACCTCTAAATATATTCTGCTTCATGTTTAGCTTAAATATAGTCTATTTCTCACTACAGTGTATATGTGACGACTCATTTTGCTACATTGATATTTACATAAAATAATGCATTTTCAGTGTGTTCCTGGAATAATTGACATTGTATATAAATCTTATTTTTTAAGATAATTTAGGTACTTGTATGTGTAAGCTTCAGATTACTATTATCAGACATGACTGGAATATCGATATCTTTTTTTGCTAGATCAAGTACTGTTAGTTAAACTCTGAAAAGAAATACATATGATTTTGCAGATTAATTGCATTTTTTAAGCTCTTAGTTGCCAGTGCCTGGTTATGGTAAAACTGTTGTATAATAAATGCACATAAAATGAGTACATTAGTGCCTACACAGTGCTGGATCAATAGAAATGTACAATCCTAGGGAGCTTATACCCTAAAGACAAAATCCCATCAACACTACTTATGTCTAAAGTTATCAAATCTTTGAGGCAAAATAAACTCTGAGTGAAGTTATTAGGAGAATTGGAGGGGTGTAGAGAGAATCTAGCCTCTGCTGTGGCCCCCGAAGGAGGTGTGATGTTGATACAAAGGATCTAGGCCACAGGTGGCAAACACAAGCCTGTGGGCCGAATCTGGTCCTCCACCTTGTTTTATACAGCTCACACCTTGTTTCTTCAAGCAGCACTGAGCTCCGTGTCCCTAGTTAAGGAGTAGTTACATTTATAGAGTCCTAAAATTACATTTGGCCCTTTGAAGGCAACCACGAGGCTGATGTGGCCCTGGTGAAAATGAATTTGACACTCCTGAGCTAGGCACATCTTGTCTGTGACATTCAATTAAGCCAGAATAGTGAAAAACTATTAATATGAGCCATTATAAGGAGTATCAATGGTATAAGTTCTTGAAGTCTTAGATTTCAGCTCAACCAAGCAAACATTTGTTGAATGTGTACCACATGGTAGTCATTCTGCTGGGTGTATTAACCAAGCCCTACCTTCTAGGAGCTCATAGTCCTGCGAAGGGAGCAGTTGTGTAAATACTTAATTATAGCTTTTTCCCCCTTCTTTAGTCAAAGGATATATAAATAACTGGGAGCAAAGAAAAAGTGAATATTTTGTATCCCTGGAGGAATGAGAAAGATTGAGTTTTGAAGGCTGAGGAAGAGCTCATAGAAGGGGGAACATACTTAAGGGAACCCATGTTGTTATTTGTGGCCCAGGAGATTTGTAATTAATCAGCAAGATTATGAACAAAATGAAAATATAAATTTAAATGACCAAGAAAACAGAGTAAGTATTCCCATTAATATGTATTATTACCTGTGGCTTTTCTGCTTCCTCATTTTTTAAAAAAGTTTTATTTACTGTGCTAAATCTCTTAGATTAAAGGAACTTCCCCCTGAAATAAATAAAATTAGGAAGTTAGTATATGATGAGGAAGATTCCATCTGACCTTTCATGATCCTGAGGGTAGGGGCACAGGTCAAGATTCCCATTTTGGGGGAGGTTAATGACCTCTGTGGAGATTAGGAAGGTCTAATGATATAAGATGTATTTGTTATAAATGAAAACTTTTAAAAAGGTAAAGCCCTCTTTTTCTTTGAAGATAATAAATTACTATTTGTACTTGGAGATAAATATTAATCCAAATTAGTATAATGCTTTAGTTGAAAGGTTGTATTTTTGTCACGTTCCATAGCATTAACTTTCTAATACAGTTTATTTATTTAGAAAGGGAAAGGTTATTTCTACTTCACAGTATTTGCTTGGATTTTGTACTGTTTCCCCAAAATGTTCATGAGCATCTGTCACCCATAAAAGAAGTTTCATCTACTCTGAACCTTCCAAATTTTTGAGATCATGGGATACTGATTTGTGAGGTGTAGTAAAACTATGTCATATGAAAAGAACCAGACCAGGAGCCAGAGATAACATGTTATGTGGACTCATGGTGGCCAGTGAAAATTTTGTTTTATAAGATTGTACCCCTGTTTGGTCAGTGAAGTTAAGCAGAGGTTACTGAAAGAATATTACTTTAAAGGCATTAAAGAACATGCAGAAAGAAAGCATTTTTAGTGCAAAGCGTTCCAAATGGGGTAGAAGAACATAGCATAGAGATGCCAGACAGCCTATGTTTTCCATCTGTGGATGCCATACATGGGCAACATGATTGCTGCTCGAGCATTTACTGCCATAAAAATACAGCCAGTACCAGAAATCTCCAGTCCAGTATTCCCTTCCTCTTTGTTCTTTCTTTCCTCCCTCTCTTACTTCCTTTCCTTCCTCTACTTTCTTTCCTCCGCATTCATTTCTCCCTCCCTCCCTTCCATCCTTCCTTTTTTCCTTTTGAGAGCCTTCAAGAATTCATAATAACCATGCATACAAATCAAACAAGAATTGTGTCATTTGTAAAGCTAGGGGGTAGAGAAAACAGACTGAACCAAGAAAAATAACTTTGGCTAAGTCATTTAGCCTTGTTAGACCACATATTACTCATTAGTGAAATACGTCATTGGACTGCACACTTCTTAGCTGACTTCCAACTCTAAAATTTCATGGTTCTAACTTTCTGATTTTTTAACTATCTTGTGACCTTTCAGAAGGGTAATAACTGAGTGTGCTGGCTTACTACCACATGCCAATAACAAGTCATCATCAATGGGGTCAAACTTATAAAAACCTGCACTAGAATGACTGGTACAATAAATCAAGAAATACTGTACTTGAACAAAGCCTCAAAAATAATAGTTAGATGTTCTTGGTCCTTACATTGGGATTATTATTCCACTCATCTGAGAAAGCCTTCATGAAAATAATAGGATTTGAAGGAATTTTTAAATTTTTGGTTTATCCATAAGTGCCCAGAAGAGACTTGTGTAAGTTTCATTGCCACTTTTCTTTGGCTTTCCTAGTAAAAAGAGACTTTAAGTGACTTCTTGCTGCATACTAACCAAGAAAACTATATGTCCCTGTCATTTTTGAAAGAAGTTTGTGATTTTGAGAGAGAGAGAGGGAGAGAAAGAAGATCATTACCACCTCAGATATGCTTATTCTGCCTATTTAAATTTTACCTATGTGATTATGCATTATGTACTTACTGTACAGAAATATGTCCTATTTTAAAGTTGTACAAATATTAGCATGAATCCTTATTAAAAAGTTGTAAGCTACCCTTTGTGATTTGGAGTTAAAAGGTATTTCGGGTAAAATAGGGAATAAATGGTGAATGTCTTAAAAGAACAGATTGTTACAGAAATACTTATTAGGAACTTAAACTAAACGAGGTAAATCCCCAAAGACTGTCCAGAGTTGAATGATTGTGCCATGCTAATAAGAATCAAAGGGTTCCAAATGGGTGTTCATTTGACATTTGATATTGCCTCTAATGACCCCTTCACCATCCTCTTAAATTTGATCAGCTTTAGATTTTTCTGCTGAAGAAATTAAAAAAAAAGAAAATATCATTATGAAATATAATCAGCTTGTTTCTCTCACCAAACATGAAATCTAATATGGCAGCTTTCCTTAATCTTTCTTACAGAATTAAAAGGCAAGTAGAAAATCAGTGTTTTAACAGATTTGTACAGGCAATTTGCATGGCCTGTTGCCTCAAACGCTGCTTTTTTCAATTGAGAATTTCCAAATCATGACAGTTTTAGGCACGATTTCACAAATGTGCTGTTAAAAATCCTCTATTAAATATGAAGAGGACTGCCAAAAAATGAGTCCTTAGGGTGGGAGAGTCACACATGCTAGGCCTCATGAGAGTATTTTAGAGTAAATTTTAACATGTTCTTCCTATTCTTCACTCCACTTTTGGGTTTCTTACCTCCAGGAGGGGTGTAGAAGCAGTTGAGTTGAGCTTCGTGCACCAAAGTGCCCTTAAACTTCGCCTCTGTATCAGCAGATGGGTGACTGGGAAGTGGCTGGTATGCAGGCGTAGCAGGCTGTACAAAGGCTCGAAACATGGTGAATTTCCAGATGTGTACTGATAGGTCGATTTTTTAAAATAAGTAAATATCCTGCTCATGAGCTTTTCTCCTTGTAACTGTTTAAAACCTAGTGACCACTCCCACAGTCACATTTTAGTGCTGTGC
The DNA here is from genome assembly GCF_019186645.2 of Phyllostomus hastatus. Taxonomy (NCBI): domain Eukaryota; kingdom Metazoa; phylum Chordata; class Mammalia; order Chiroptera; family Phyllostomidae; genus Phyllostomus; species Phyllostomus hastatus. The sequence continues at coordinate 15,737,427 of NW_025333622.1, read as the reverse complement.
CAGTTGATGTGGCCATATTAGCATATCACTGCAAATGTAAGTGACAGTGTAATGTTAAGTTTTAGAATCCTAAAAACCACACCTCTTTTGTGGTTCTTTTCGCCTTGTCTTTTTCTTTCTTCCCTGCTGTGCTCACTGCCTACCTACCAATGGGCCTCTCCCCCAGTGTCTTTACAGGAAAACTGTGATTGAAATGTGAGGTTAATGGTTTCTGTCAGCCTGTCAGTTCATCACCTCCCAAAGGCATGACGATCTCTGGTTTATATTTGTCACCACAGGCTGTTCTGATACACCCTCTTGTGTAGAGGAGTGATAGGTTTGTCCAGGGGTCGGTGGACCTTGGGCCTAAGAGACAGAAAACTTTAGTTGGAATGTGTACTTTAATATAATTCACTGCCCCTTTCCCAGTGGAATGCAGCTCAAGAGGCAAAACTATTTTGGGGAGAAAAAGTTAGGCCCAGTGTTACATTTTATCTTGGTGCTACCTTTCAGTAGCCAGGGCTGCTGGTAAATCTGTTCCCTACGGCGCCCCACACCCTCTTGGCTATTTAAATTTTATGTTCAAACTAAAAATTAACTAGATTGAAAAGAGCTACTTCAAAGTGGTTCATTTTAATCTTAAAGTCAAGTTGCTTAGAGATACATGGTCATGTCCTAAAGAAACCTCCACAATGTCTTATATAATCACCTACAAACATAGTCTTCCTTTGTTCTTTATCATCTGAAAGATGTTTTCATAACATATTCCCCCCTAAATTTACATTTCAGTTACTTCGTAGTAATGATATTTTCAAATTGCATTTCTGTTTGTATCAACAGTTTCCTTGGCATCTTCCCCTTATGAAAATCTAGTTCCTTATGTCAAGTGCCACCAATGTGTAACATCAAAAAAAATGATACCAAAATATTTCTACTAATATATTCTACTGATGAGACACAAGTGGCTGGTTTTCCCTCTGCCATTGGGCCTCGAATTTCTTAGTTGTGCTGCCACCTTTCTCCTTTGATAGCTGTGGAAGACTTGGTCTCCAGGGAAGGGAATGGGTAACCGAAAAATCAACCGGGTTCCTAGTTTTGTAACTAAGGTTAAAGCCACCAAAACACATGAAGGCATTCAGACTTATTAAGCAGTTGACTGTCAGGTATTTACAAAAACATGAAGCTAGGTGGGTTAGTATGTAGGAATCTGTATAGGCGAGCAGGGTAGGCAATTAATATTGATGGACTGGAAACAACCTTGAGTAAAAAGTTTCAAGATACATATTTAATGATCTTCAGATGAAAGAATTTCTTTTTGACATAAAGGCTGTTACAGCACATTGGCTTCAGAACTCAATCCTTTTTCGAAAGATTGTCATTGTATTAAAGGGCAATATGTGTATGTATTTTTAAGAGGGTAAAACAATCCTTTTCAAGAAAAAGCTGGTTTCTTCCACTTTTTCCCCTTCACACATGCAGGATGATAAGATAAAGATTCCTGACACACTATTCATACAAAGAGTTAAAAACCCATTGCTACCTTTTGTCAAGTTAGTAATTCAGATTTAGTAGGTTCCTTTAAAAATATTTGCTTAAAATAGCACTAAAAAGACATTTCCTGTACCTTTGATATCTGAATCTTTACTGACAAGAAGCAGGAACTCCACATTGAGGCATGGGTGAGTGAGTGGGGAAAAAAGTCATAGTTAAAATGTCACAGCTGTTTTAACGACCAAATAATATTCATATCATTAAATGTTTTGAAGGTATAAATTAAAAATGTTTTTCCTTTTAAAAAATGTTTTTTTATTTTCATTGCCACACTATAACACTGCTGCTATTTTCAATGAAGATTTTAAAACATATGTGTAGTGAGTGCAGTATTTACATGATTAATACTACTAGACCTTTGAGTAGGTATTTACACATGTACTTAGAACTGCTTAGCCTTTGCTATAAAAATAATGCAGATAGGCCCATATACCATGGTGTACAGTTCATTTGAAAATTGTTAAATGAATCGATAGCAGCTATATTATACCACATTTTTCATTCATTACTAAATGATAGTCATTTCTAAACTTTCAATAGTTGTACATTTTCTGTACAGACATTTTGAAGTCAGAGATTTATTACTGACTTTAATTTTTTTGTACCCTAACCTGACTTACATCTTACAAAGCCAATTTCTCAGTTAAGTTTTCGAGAAGGGAGAAGAAGGGGGAGGAGTTTCTAGGCCTAATTTATGCATCAGGTTTCTGAATACTTGAAAATAAAGATGAAATAATATGTGTGAAATGTGCAAATGGACTACAGAAATATTATACTTCCAAGCCAGGTGTTTAGAAATTCTGATTTCACTTTTAATTTCTAGTCATTTGTTAAGATGCATTTCCCAAATGCCTATTTTGTTCAGGTACTGTATTTTTAAGGACAACATTATTGGATGTGTGTGTGTGCATAAGACCATTACAGATTTCTCTGGGACTTAAAACATTCCAGTGCTAGGTTCAAGCTTTAATTCCAATGATTGGTTTCAGTTATTCAGTAATTGTGTATTTTTTTTCAAGATGGAAAGGGAATTTCTATTTTGTAGTTTCGAAGATGCTTATGATTTGTTTGATGTGTTTTTCGCAGTGTCCATTTATGGAATTTGGTTTTATGATAAGGAAGAATGCCAAAGAATTGCAGAGCTTATGAAGAAGTAAGTGCTGAAACACCACATACCATTTTTCAGGACCTAGTGCTTTTGTTTGTATTTCTAGGTATGTGTTACTACACCATAGTCTTAACAGAATATATCTCTAATAGCAATCCTTTTCAAGTGGTTAGGAAAACATTTACTGCTACTTTATAAGTGAAAAATAGACATAGATACAACTTTTATATTTTCACTAGGTAATATTTATCATGTGGAATGGCTCACCTCATTTTTTCCTGTGTGTGTGAGATACCTATAACATAAGTTGTTCAGATGGCAGTTTTCCTTAATATCTTCCTTATTTGTAATTTAGCAGTTTTTCCTTTGAATGTTATCAGTATGTCTATTAGTAAAAAGAACATTGAGAGTCATTTGAAAAGGCAGCTCCAGATTCTCTCAGATCTTTCATTTTCCTTTCTGCCCTAAATGCTTTCCTTCACAATTACACAAGGTGGTTGTAGAGGCTCAGAATTTCCTCACACCTCCACCTCTGTAGATGCTTTAAATAGTCTTTGTTCTCCATCTCTTTGTAATTTCCTGAGTTAATATTAGTTTAGTGATCAGTAGATAGTCTCTCTCTCTTTCCCCTATCCCAGACTCCTTTTCTTCTAATCTCATGATACCTTGTGCTTTGTTCCATTCTGCATTTTGGAGAACTTAAATTGCTGCCTGATTTCCCCACTCTTGGCTTACCTGGTTACATAGAAAGGAGGGCCCAGGTAAGCCTGCTGCCTTCTCTGTAATTGGTCAACTTTTTGATCAGTTCTTGAGGGGTTGCGTGCTGTGAGGCAGTTATTTCCCTGATGTTTATGGGGATGGTTTAGCAGGGGTGTCCAACCTGCACCCCTGGGAGACCGCATGTAGCCTAGGGTGGCTGTGAATGGGGCCCAAAACAAAATTGTAAATTTATTTAAAACATTATGAGATGTTTTTTGTGATTATATGTTGCAATGTATTTAATATATGGCCCAAGACAATTCTTCCAGTTGGTGCAGCGACGCCAAAAGGTTGGACACCCCTTAAGCTTCAGAATGAAGTGTTTCCCACTTGTGCTGTGTCTCAAGTGGTGACTGGACTCAGCTGAGCACATAGTATGGCTGCTGCCCACACGATTTGACAAAGCAGTTCTGTATGCAAAAAAAAAAAATCCAATTTTAAATCTTGGGCAATGAAGTTACTAAAAAATGACCCCAAAAAATGAAACTTGGGGAGCACTTTTTATAATTGATTTCTGAACATCTAGCTTGTGATAGCTAATTTTAGGTAACTAGCTCAGGTTTCAGATGCTGATTAAGTGTGTTCAAACTGGTATTTACCACTATAACAGCTAGTTCCTAGAACATTCATGTTATTGTAAACTGTGCAATGGATAATAATAGCAGGATTTCATGTAGATTAAAAATTACCCTGTAGCTCAGCCAAGAGGCCATGTTAAAATTGTTAGCATTCTGCAGTAATTACTTAGCAGCTGGGGCAGGAAATTGATTGTTGACTAGCAATAAACAGCTGATTTGTATGGATTCCAGCCCTTCCTCAGTTAGAATTAAATCTCTCAATAAATTCTCAGATCTCTTTGGTCACAGACTTCATGGCAATTATAAGAGAAATTGAGCTTAAAGTCAAAGCACACAAAAGGAAAAAGTATTTTTATCAATGCCACCTAGCAGCGTATAGAAGCAATCTGGTCTCCCTTCTGTAGTGTTTTCAGGAACACGGAAGACGTGCCTCATTGCCCTGGTTTTTTAGTGCCCCTTTTATAGAATGGAATCGCCACTGTGTTTCCGAACTGCCAGAGAAGCACAGGATTTGAATCGCTGGAATTAAACTTCTTTTGACTTCAAGGCACTTTGGAACGAAGGGGGAAAATATGATTTGCCATGCAGCTTGCTCAGTCTTTCAGAATTCTGAAACTGAGTTTCCTCAGCAAGTAATGGTCCTTTCAAATGCTCTAAATGAGTTGGCAAACTTTTTCTTTAAGAGGCCAAGTAGTCAATATTTTTTTGCAAGGCCGTACTTGACTCTGTTAAAACTCTTCCACTCTGCAGTTGGTGTGAGAAAGCAGCCGTATACACAGGGGCTGTGTTTGTCAGGGGGGCGGTAGGGGCTGATATGGCCTACAGGCTAGAGTTGGCCCGCCGTTACTCTAGACTCATATCTAGTCAGTGTAGTTATGACGTCAAGTCTTAAACTTTCTTCTGTCAGTTCTTAAGCAGTCTTATTTCTAATAGTACAACAGGACAAAAACCAAGTGGGTAAGAACTGGATGATTTTTAAAAATTATTTGTGTTAAATTGGTTTTTCTTGCATGGATTTTCCCCTCTACTTTTCTAGCCTAACTCAGTATGAACAGTTGAGAGCCCATCAAGGAGCTGGACCAGGAATCTCCCCAATGATCCTCAGTTCAGGAGAGGGGAAGGAAGTAGATATCTTACGAATGCTCACCAAGGCCAAAGATGAATATACAAAGGTGAGTTTTTCTGTTCCCTTGTGATACATACTTAATTCCCACAGAGGGAATATACTCATTAAGAAAGACTTAACTGCTCTTCCTTGCACCAAACAAAATCATGTGAAAAATAAAATATTTGCTTTTATTTTTTTTTCGATTTTTTTCATTTATTTATTTTTAGGGAGGGAAGGGAGGGAGACAGAGAGAGAGAGAGAAACATCAATGTGCGGTTGCTGGGGGTTATGGCCTGCAACCCAGGAATGTACCCTGGCTGGGAATCGAACCTGGGACACTTTGGTTCCCAGCCCGAGCTCAATCCACTGAGCTACACCAGCCAGGGCTAAATATTTGCTTTTAATAGGCTAAATGAAGACTGTTTGCTTTTAAATGGATTAAAAGGTAGCCTGAGAAATCAGTAACCTTCATACATATAAATAGTATCCAATCAAAAGATTTACTAGAAGACCCCCTAACAAACTAATATAAATTCTTTGGAATAAAATTCAAGGAATGAGCAAAACCTATATAAAGAAGACTTTTAAACACCCCTGAAAGGCATAAAAATAGATTTCAACAAGTGGAAATAAATGTCCTGATCGTAGATAAGGAGATAAAACTTCAGATTCTCACTTCCCCACAAATGAATCTATAAATTTAGGATGATTCCTAAACAAATACAAACTGGTGTCTTTCTTCCTTTCTGGGGTCAGACAAGTTGACTATAAGGTTCATGCGGAAAAATACGCAAGGAAGAATGGGGAAAACCCTGGCAAAGAAGAGCAATGCTGGGTGTGAGAGAAGGAGGAGCAAGCTCCACCACCTGATGTGAAGGCATTAAAGCCTAAACACTTAAAACAGTACAGTATTGGTGTTATGCATAAATGACCAGGTAGACCAGTGGAACAGATGAGGAAGTCCAAAATGAGACGCCCGTGTATAAGAAATTTAGGATATGATAAAGATAAAAATCCCAAATCAGTTACCTGAATAGATTTTTAAATAAAATGATGTTGAGATAACTGGTAGGCATTTGGAAAAATACAAAAGTAGATCTCTATCTCATGCTATATGCAGGATAAATTTCAAATGTATTAGAAATTTAAATGTAAAAATAAAACTATTCAAGTACCAGAAGAAAACTTACGTGGACTTCTTTGTTATCTGGGAAAGGAGAAATCTTTTTAACTGTGACGCAAAACCCAAAAGGCATTAATTTAACTACATGAAATAAAAAATTAATGTGTTGCACAGCTTTAAAAAACCACAAGCAAAGTGTAATTTTTCAGCTGTCATGGGATATAATAAATGAGTATTATGAATGCAGTTGACCCTTTAACAATGCAGGGGTTAGGGGCACTGACCCTCCACACACAGTTGAAAATCCTCATATAACTTTTGACTGCCCCCAAAATTTACCCTATTTTTCAGACACTAAGACGCACCTAGGTTTTAGAGGAAGAAAATAGGAAAAAAAATTGAAGCAAAAAATGTGGTAGAATATTTAATAACATAAAGAACATAATATTTCACCAATGGAAATGTAAACAGAACTCAACAGCAGCATTAACAACCATCATAACTGACTTCAAGCTTTAAGTATGGAAACTCCTCTAATCATCGGGGAACCTTAAGAACTCCTCGTCACTACAGTCCACATTTATGAAGCTCAGTTCCTCAGAATCACTAGTACCACTGTCTTCTGTTCATAAAGGACGTCATCTTCAGAGCCGTCTAAGGCATTGCTGGTGCCACATTTTTTGAAGGACCTCACAATGGTTTCATCCTTAACTGACTACCATGAGCTTTTCACCCACTCACAAACTTGGGTAATAGTGGGCCTCTTCATTCATCCAGTTGGTGTCAGATCGTGATCTCCAGCAGCCATCCATTTGTTCCACTCTTCTCTCATGAAAACTTTAAATGGCTTGTTGATGGAAATGCCCAAAGGTTGCAACTGGCTGGTAAGCCCCCCGCCCCCCACCCCAGGAATTATGGCTAGATGGGTTTTCTCTTCTTTACATCTCTTTTTTGTGGCTTCAGTGATATGTGCCCTAAACTGGGCTAGCACTAATAGAGCAGGTTTTTTCAGAAGCCCTCCAGGATGTTTGGACCACACTTTTTCTATCCATATCTTCATGCCATTTTCGACCATCCATTCTTTGTCATGAACATGAGCAATAACTCCTCTTGGGATTACCTCTTTTAACATGCTTTTTCTCTTGAAAATCAGCATTGGTGGCAGTTTGGTGCCATCTGCACAGCAGGACAACACAACTGTGTAATGGGTTTTATCATGCCCTGAGGTTTTCATGGTTATGGTTTTGGCACCTTTCACGTCAACAGTCTTGTTTGATGGAACATCAAAGGTTAATGGGACTTCATCCATGTTCCCAGTCTGGCTTATTTCAAATCCATTTTTGTTTCTTACATCCAGTACAATTTGTGAAAAGACACAATCTTGGATTCATATTCTATAGGCATTTTTTGTGCAATCCTAGTTTTGGTGTACATAGCAAGGCCCCATCTCTTCATAAATCTGTGGCACCATGATGGTGATCCAGTGAAGTCCTCAATGCCTTTGTCTGCAGCAAGACGTTTGCCTTCATATATGATCATTTCTGTAGATACTGAAAAGCGATTGTTCCTGTGACATGTGATCCACTCTTTCATATCCACTTCTAACTGTGGCCATTTCACAGAATGCCATGAAAACATTGTTTTGTTTTGTCTGGTTTTTGTGGTTGATCCTCCTGTTTCCTCCATTCCCGTATCATTTTCTCAGTTGGAGGTGGCCCAGAGTGACTCTCTACTACTCTGTTCCCATGTTCTGGGCGTACTTCACTACCTCCAGTTTAAAAGGGATTTTATATGAAATCCTTTTCTGCTTTGACATCTTTCCACAATTACAGTCGATTCAGCAGGGGACTATGGTACACTATCGTGTCTTTCTACAACCAAATACAGTAATGACAGAACTATCAGTACTGGGTCCTTCATAGTTATGGGAGCACTGTAGCTAAGAACATCAGTGGATGACGCACTGTTATGGGGAAATCTGCTGCTGACACTGTTATAGGGGGATCTGCTGCTGACACTGTTATAGGGGGATCTGCTGCTGACACTATTATAAGGGGATCTGCTGGAGGGCCACAGGTTGTGTAACAGTTTTGTATGGGGACAGCAGTTTTGCACAACCTGTATGGTTCTAAAGCTGTTGCCAAATTACAGCTCCCATCATCCCAACCTGTCCAAGCATGATGGGAGTTGTAGTTTTGCAACAGCTGCAGGGCCACATTGACAGGTGACCCTGCAGTGGAATTTGCATATGTTAATGTTAACGGAGAACACACCAATCACGTCATGGAGGCACATACGAGGGCCACAGGCTTTCTTCTCCTAAAGTGCCTGTACCACCTGTACCCTCCTCGGTAGCATTACATAGTATGCTGCAGCAGGGACTCCGCTCCTGCCTCCCATGCTTTGCACTGACAGGACACCCCTTCCTCCCAGCCCAGGGCCCACAGCATGACCGCACTCCTGCCACCGCCTGCTTCCTGCAGCAGCGACCCTGCTCCTGCCTCCTGTGACCCTGCTCCACTGGCGATCCCCACCTCCCCCCTGCAACAAGCCAGGCAGGCTACATTCAGACTATAAGATGCACCCCCATTTCCTCCCAATTTTGGGCTGGGGGTGTGTCTTGTAGTCCAAAAAATACAGTAACTAAGATCCTAATATTGACTGGAAGCCTTACCAATAACATAAACAGTAGATTGACTAATATTTTTTATGTTATATGTATTATATACTGTATTCTTGCAATGAAGAGATAGAGAAAAGATGTTATTAAGGAAAATCACAAGGAAGAAAACATACATGTATTGTATTTATTGAAAAAATTGCATATAAGTAGATCCACACAATTCAAACCTGTGTTGTTCAAGGGTCAGCTTTGTGGTCAGAACAAAACCTTCAGTGTAGGAGGAAAAAATAAATTAGGTTAAAACTGTATAATGTTAAGTTTTAATTGGAAATGTCAGAATCAGTTGACATTTTCGTTCTTAAAGATGTAGTTCCTAACTTTTTCCCTGAAAAGACCTAGAAATAAGTGACAACCCAGTAGCAATGAACACCTCTAGCCCCCAGATTATTGTTTCTAAATACTATTTTCTCATAAAAGGTATCAGGGCTCTTTAAAGAAGCTCCTGATTCCAGGTCTGGATTATGAAAATCAACAAATAGGGTCATCAGAAAGGGGCACAGTAGTCAACTTGAAGGGACCACTAACCAGAGTGACAAATTATATCAACAAGAATGACTGCAATAGATTGAAGTCCACTGAGTATACAAAATCTATGAGTTCATGGTGATGAGAGAGAGCAACCAAAAATATAAAACAAAAGTTATTATTGTCTATTCTTGGAGGTTACCAGATTTTTCAAAAATCTAGGACACCAGATTTTTCCTCTGAAAATTGGTAGTTTAATGGAAAATAATTTAGCATTTAGACTACCGGCCAAGATGGAGGCATAGGTAGACACACTGTGCTTCCTTGCACAACCAAAAGAAGGACAACAACAAATTTAAAAACAAAAAACAACCAGAACTGACAGAAAATCAAACTGTATGGAAGTCCAACAACCAAGGAGTTAAAGAAGAAACATTCATCCAGACTGGTAGGAAGGGAGGAGACAAGCAGGTTGAGAGAACTCATGGCAAGATGGTGGCCAGCAGACTGGGTGGTCCCACATTTGTGTGAGGATAAACTGAGAGAACAACTGGGGAGCAGGACAGGCTGCACAACCCAGGGTTCCAGTGTGGGGAAATAAAGCTCAAAACCTCTGACTAAAAGCACTTGTGGGGGTTGAGGCAGCAGGAGAAACTCCCAGCCTCACAGAAGAGTTCATTGAAAAGACCCACATGGTCCTAGAATGTACACAAACCCGCCCACCCTGGACTCAGCACCACAAGGGCCCACTTTGCTTGTGGGTAGCACGGGAAGTGACTGAAAGCATGAAGAGAGCGGAGCAAGTGGCACTGTTGCCTCTTGGACCCCTCCCCTATATACAACACCACAACGCAGCCATGTGGGTTGCCCCACCCTGGTAAACACCTAAGGCTCTGCCCCTTACTATATACAGGCATGCAGAGACAAAAAAAAAATAGCCCAAATGAAAGAACAGATCAAAGTTCCACAAAAAATACAACTAACTGACAAAGAGATAGCCAACCTTATCAGATACACAGTTCAAAACACTGGTAATCAGGATGCTCACGGAATTGGGTGAGTATGGTCACAAAATAGAGGAAAAAATGAAGGTTATGAAAAGTGAAGTAAGGGAAAATACACAGGGAACCAACAGTGAAGGGAAGGAAAACAGAACTCACATCAATGATTTGGACCAGAGGGAAAAAGTAAACAATCAACTAGAACAACATAAACAAGAATTCAAAAAATGGAGAGGCTTAGGAACCTCCAGGACAACTTTAAATGTTCCAACATCAGAATCGTAGGGGTGCCAGAAGCAGAAGAGGAAGAACAAGAAATGGAAAATTTATTTGAGCAAATAATGAAGGAGAACTTACCCAATCTGGCAAAGGAAATAGGCTTCCAGGAAGTCCAGGAAGCTCAGAGAGTCCAAAAAAAGTTGGACCCAAGGAAGAACACACCAAGGCACATCATAATTACATCACCCAAGATTAAAATTAAGGAGAGACTCTTAAAAGCAGCAAGAAAAAAGGAGACAGTTACCTACAAGGGAGTTCTCATAAGACTCTCAGCTGATTTCTCAAAAGAAACCTTGTAGGCAAGAAGGGGCTGGAAAGAAGTATTCCAAGTCATGAAAGGCAAGAACCTCCATCCAAGATTGCTCTATCCAGCAAAGCTTTTATTTAGAATGGAAGGGCAGATAAAGCGCTTCCCAGATAAGATCAAGTTGAAGGAGTTCATCATCACCAAGCCCTATTATATGAAATGTAAGGGACATATTTTCCCTTATATGAAAAAAGGGACTTATTTAAGAAAAAGAAGATAAAAAATATAAATAGTAGAATGACAACAAACTCACAACTATTAACAACTGAACCTAAAAAGAACAAAAACAGACTAAAACAACTAGAACAGGAACAGAACCACAGAAATGGAGATCACATGGAGGGTTATCAGTGGGGAGTGGAGGGGGATAGAGGAGGAAAAGGTACAGGGAATAAGTAGCATAAATGGTAGGTAGAAAGTAGACAGGAGGAGGTTAAAATAGTATAGGAAATGGAGAAGTCAAAGAACTTATGTATGACCCATGGACATGAACTAAACGGGGGGTGGAATACAGGGGGGAAATAGGACAACTGTAATATAATCAATAAAATATATTTAAAAAATATAAAAGAAAGTAATAAAGCATTTATTCTACCTGGCCAATATGGACCATATTTTAAAGTAACCAAGTTGTCCTGGTTGATGAGAGAAAGTTCTCTGTTTAAAGAATTCCAAGATTTCCCCTTCTAAATGTAGGCAGAATGATAGAATTTGAAAATACCCTACTAAAATAATTGATCCAAGCAACGATCATCATTAAGAGAAGGACTGACAAAAACTTGACCATGGAAGGGTTAGGCTGCCACCACCTGAACCCATTGATCAGCATCATTAAAATTGAATAACCAGACATAATGTGCCCCCTAAAATGTGATATAATGTGAAATATATTGCATTACATTGAAAGATTGTTGTGGAAAGAGTTGATCCTGAATCTGAGTATTGAGCTTTAACCTTCTAGTTTTCAGAAAATGAAAGGGAGGAGGGAGGAAAGGCAGGTAGAAAACAGATGACACCACAAGGAAGCAGTCAGGAAAATCCTGAGTGAAGCAGGACATACTGAAGGACAGTTGACTGAGTTTCCTTAACATATCTTAGACTTGACTGTTGGCTCAACCCTGTTGTACAGAAAACATCCCTTATTCATCTTTATATCTATAGTCTTCTTCAAAGTTCCTGACGTATGGTAAGTGCTAAATAAATGGCTGTTGAATGAATGAATGAATGTGAATACAAATATGAATACACCAATTTCATCATCCTATCATAGGGCTTGGACAGAGACACTTCAATTCCAGTTCAGTCAGGACCAACTATTTCTGTATTAGTTACTTTGTTTAATTCTGCAACAGTCTTTAAAAGGGCATTGTAGTGACTTGACAGGTAGTCAAATAATTAATTATACTTTATTAATTGTACTTTGTTAGGCACACTAAAGATTAATCTTCAAAAGTGACATTTTACTCTCTTGGAAACTTAGGTTTTATGTGGCCAATAAATGCAAATATTAAACAAATATTTTATTTTTTCTCCCTCCTCTCAACACAAACATACACACACTGTACTGTTTATATTTCATAATGTTTTGACAACTTAAAAATCTTCTAGGTGGGGAGAAACTTCACCTCACTGGGTTTTCCAACTCTTAGAGCCAAGGGCCCAGCCAGAAACACGCTTTCAATATGCAAGCTAATCAGCCAGAGCCACCCCTTCAGTATCTGGCCAGGCTACACCACCCACAAGGCAATGTTCCTCCACCTTACTCATCTCAGGGCGGGGTCAGGCAGCTGGGGACCTCCCCTATAGCTGATACCCTACTGAAATTATTCAAATGAGCTAGTCCAGGTGCAGATATTTCAGTAACTGGCTCTAGACTTGGCTTTCCTTTCCTCCTGTTTCCTCTCTCCTGACCACTATGAGGCTTCCCCACGTGGCCCCTGTGTGGTGGGCTGTGCCACCTGTTTCTAGGACCTGTGATTATAATAAACTTTGTTTCCTGAGCATCTCCAGTGCCTCCTCTTGTAGCTACACTTGACTGTCTCATAAAATAACACTGAACACACACATACACTCAGCCTTGGGAGACTTCACTTTATACTACCTACCTACCACTTGGAAAGATTTTCCTTTTGTTTAATTTGCCTTTCAGACTCTACATATCTTTCAAGGCCCAGTTAAAATGCCACATTTTATGTGGAGTTTTCTCAGATCACTTCATTCAAATTAATGGTTCCTTCCCCTGAACTCACCAGTCTATAAGTATTTAGAAATTATTTTGTTCTTCCTCATTTATTACAGTTCAGTCAACTTCTCCTGGTACAGTGTTAACTTATTGAGGTTGAAACAATGTTCTGTTCATCATTATGCTCCAACATATGTTCTTGCAATGTTGACAGGAAGTGCAGATATTCAATAAAATACATTTTATAAACATAATGTTAATTGCTACAACTGTGAGGAAAAGAACAAGAGAACTTCTTCCTGCCATTTACAGCCAGACGATATAATGTAACTGTATGATCATGTTACTGCCATGGTCTAAATCCTTCTTATTTTCTCACTGCCAAGTATGCATGTATCTGTAGGCTCTTCCAGCCTTCTAGCACATGGCTTCAGATGGTTCTTCTAACCCCACACCTTCTACCCACACTGCCCCCTACAAATATTTGAAACTCCTGCCAAACAGAGTAAGAATCTTGCTGCCTGAAAGTGCCTTTATGCCTTTTCCCCTGCCGTCACCTTTCCTTCTTTACCTATAAAATATCAGTCGTTCAAGGCCCATTTCACATGTTCTTTGCTCATCATGATACTTCTGATCCACCTGCCCAGATGCTCATGTTCCCCATTAACATCCACTGCATCCCTCTGTTTGCCTTGTGTTTGTGTGTACTCCTCTCCCACACACCAATGGATGTTTCGGAAAATGCAGCAGTTATGAGCCAGATGGTTCCAAAATACAGGAATGGGGGAAAAGGGAAGGGAGAAAAAGAAAAAGGAAACAAAATTTTTTCTCAGAGTTCTTGTTGTGAGGAAGTGAATTTTTTATTTTTGGAAATATTCAAGAAGAGATTGAATGCATTTGCATATTGGGGATAGTATTAAAAAATTTTACTTCTCTGTGTAAGTGTTCAACTAAATGACTTCTGAAATCCTTTCTAATTCTAAATTCTTAAGTTAAAATTCTTAAAATCCCAACAAATTAGTGGACGAAACATTTTGGCTAGAGGTATGTGATGTTGGTAAAGTGAATCCTGGTGATACCAGACACAACTTTTTACATAAAGTTAACAAAATTATTTTAAAACTTATTTGGGTTAATATTTTATGCTTTCTCCCTTAAGAAACAACTTTCTGTGAATCTGCTATAAAATAGCAATTTGAGTGTCATCTACTTTACTTCCTCCCTTCTAGTTGAGATGCAGATGAACCGTAAAAGAACCAAAACTCAGTGAAAACATGAACCCAGCCAGAAGTGACCTGTAGGCTACACAGTTAGGTTCTTAGTATTCACAAGGGGATTCTTTAGTGTCTTGTGGTTTTAGGAAAGAATTAACAGTTTTCATCTGGAAATAGCTGTGATCTGTTATATTTATGGAATTAAATTATTAAGTACCTTTTGATGTTCAATGAGAAAATTCAAAAAAGTGTAAAAAAGAAAATAAAGACCACCCGTAATCCTATACCCCAAAGATAACTACTTTTAACACTTTGGGTGTATTTTCTTTCATTCTTCTCTTGGCATAGGTAATATGTTTGTGTGTCTGTGTGTGATAAAATATAATTATGTGACATAGTTTTTAAGGCTTTAAAGAATTGCCTCAGGTTCTCTATGAAGAATCCATTATAGCTTTTCCCAAAACTGTGTTTTCATCCAAGTAATTTAAAGTTGGGTCAAGAGAAGCACAGAAATTAAACAACTGGAAAATGAGTTACAAACTATTGAGGTAGATGATGTTTAATTCTGGCAATTTGATAGAGAGTGATTTTTATATACAAACGAGGCTTCACAGATAGGTAACTGCAGTGACCTGGAAAACACTTCCTGCAATTTTACCCAGAAAAGTCTATCTGGGCTTATGCAAGCAAAAGATAGAGCAGCTTCTTGGCCCATATGGATATGTGCATAGCAAAGGTGGGGAAAATATGTTTTTTCTGACTTAAAATTCAAGGTCCCTGAACATAAAGAGAAGGAAGAAGTACAGAAGGGTCATTCAATGAAAGTAAGCTTTCTTTCTTTCTTTTTTTAAGATTTTATTTATTTATCTTTAGAGAGGGGGAGGGAGAAAGAGAGGAAGAGAAACATCAGTGTGTTGTTGCCTCTCACGTGCCCCCTACCGGGGACCTGGCCCCCAACTGAGGCATGTGCCCTAGACGGGGAATCGAACCGGTGACCCTTTGGTTCGCAGGCCGGCACTCAATCCACTGAGCCACACCAGCCAGGGCTAAGCTTTCTTTAAAGAGGAAGCAGATGTTAAAGTCTTCTCAAGCTGTAATTTTGTAAGTGACTATAGCTTGAGCTATACTCTTGTCTTGTGTTACTTAGCCGTGTCTCAGAAAGCCAGGCCAGCTGGTCCATGTAGCCATACTGCTAACCACCATCATTCATGTAAGAATTAGAAATAACATTTTATGACCCATAAAGTGGTTTCACATCCCATTTAATACAAGTGTCAAATCCAAATTATTTACAGAATTCTTGGAAGAAAATAATTAGTCTTTGTACAGTTAATTTTACAAATCCAAGTGAACACGGTGGTAATTGACCCTGTATCTCTATGTCCTTGAACTAGAAAATGCAACCCAGGAATGGTAGAACATATCGGACACATCGGGGTGGGGAGCTGTTGCATTTCTGAGGGCCAAGGTTGTGTTTATGGCACATTCCAGTGTGAAATATTTTTTGACCTGAGGCTTTGACTATATAGTTGAAATTGACAATGAATAGCGAATCCATAGCACAGAAGGTAGTGTTGGTACACTCTGTTGTATTCGGTGTGGTAACAAGTTAGACACTGACATCACTGCTGTGCCCTTTCTGTTGTGAATCCTGCTGTGTAAGCAATTGCACGGTTGGTTAGATTAATGCATGGTGATGATTCAGTGTTTGAAATGATGCGGCATGTCTCTTGCCTCTTTCTCTGTGAAATTCTAATTTGTAGTGAGTGGCTCAGAACACTTAGATTTGAATTATTCTGTTTATCCAAAAAGTCACTTATTAAATAAAGATGATGTTAGTAATTTCAAAATCAATGGTTTGAATCAGCTTTACTTTTTGGTTTGTAGACCAAAAAGGGTTAGTTACTTTGATGATGCAACTCTTCAATTTTAAATCAACGGATAATGGGTGAATAAAACCCTACTGCAATCCAGACATGATATTTAAGGAATAGTTTCTATCATTGTTTATCATTGAAAAGCACTAGACTATATTTTTAAACTGTTACTTCTTAAGCATATCAATAGCCTTTCAAGTATTCAACTATCTAAGATCTTCTAGGTCTTGCAGGCTGATGCTGTTGGTAATATTTTAGAGCACTGAATTGTCCAACTAAAAAAAATTACATTTAAATTTTATTGATACTCAAATGTAGTTCAGTCAGAAAAAATTAAGAGATTTTCCTTTGTACATGAAGCTCTATCAAAAAATAGCTACCAACTAGATAAAATAAAGAGGAAGAAGGAAGGTATGTCCTTTTTACAAGAAAAAAAGCTTCTTTTATATGAAAAATGAGGTTCTTTTTTCCATTTCAGTGTAAAACCTGTTCTGAACCAAAACAGATAACCAGTTCATCTGCCATTTACAACAACCCCAATCTCATCAAACCAATTCCAGTGAAGCCTGGTGAGAACCAGCAGCAGCACATAGCTCGACCTGGCCAGGTACGCGGTACCCTGCTGTTCGTGCGTGGTGTCAGTGTGGGGCTCCAACAGACTTGCGCCCGGAGTCCACTGAAGGCAGGGCCTGGTGCTGTGCCAGAATGCTTTAAGGTAAATCCACAGAAGAGAGGTTTCAAGTTAGAGACTTTATTATTATTGATAATTTACTCTTCCTCAGAAGGGGTTAAAATTTTTACTTGTGGCATTCACTGTGCTAATCTCTTGGGGACTTGGACTCCTTAGAGGATTAGTTTTGTTGTATTTTTTTTTTAAAAACAACAGTCTAGTAACATCATCAGTGTTAAGAGCAATATTACCCATGAGGCCCGTATTCTGCTGAAGTTGATGGTTTTCCAAAGGCCACTGTGAACATGACAGCCACAGCAACAAAATTCAGTTTAACATTTCTGAGAACCTCCCTTGTAGTGCTAGGTTCAATGTTAGGCCACTGTGTCTACAGAATGGGGTTCCTAGTGTATGGGATCCCACTGCACCTACAGAATGGGGTTCCTAGTGTATGGGATCCCACTGCACCTACAGAATGGGGTTCCTAGTGTATGGGATCCCACTGCACCTACAGAATGGGGTTCCCAGCCTAAGGAGCGGTGCAGACGTCCCCTTTAGACCTGTTGAGTCGTCATTGTATTTGTGTCTAGTCACAAATATGAGGATGGTTTTTGTATGAATATCCATATATGTGAATATATATTTCAGAATAGTAAAGCATTAACAAAATTGCTAATCTGAGAGTCCCACTGATTGTAAATATAATGTGGCTATTTCCATTTTTTGTGACTAGTCCTCATTAAAGCTTTTTTAAAGAATTGGTTTAAATCAATTTTGAAAATTAACATGGAGCCAAAAGACATTTAGACTAGCTAATGAAGGCCTTATATTGAATTTTTTAAAAAGTCTGTTCTATTTATTTTGCTTTTCTTTATTGTTTGCTTTCCATGGGAATTTGTTGTTTTAATAGAGAAATGGGAATATGTTGCTTTGAGAATGAAACTCCTATTTTCTTAGGCCAATAATAAAGAAAGCAACAGAAAGGGGCAGAGATGGTATAGAGCAGGAAGGAAGCAGTTTTGTGACTGGCCAGGCCTACATAGATTTTATGATTTGATGATTTTTTAAAGCTACTAGTATATAATTGTTAACCGGTTGTTGTTGGCGTTGGTGCCAACCCAATGCCAACAGGAATCCCCAATTTGGGGTACAGTGAAGAAGGAAACTTTCTTCAGGGCAGAAGAGCTCAGTGGTGATACAGCACAGGTGTGAAAACAGCATGCCTATGAGGCAGCCCTGGGGCCAGGCCCTTCTGCTACCAGACCGCTGTGCTCTACTCTGCTCCTCACTGGTCTGCTCTGCACCCATCTGCTTTGTGCTGTGCTGGTCTGCTCCATTCTGTGTGGGTCTGCTTTGTGCTACACTGATCTGTTCCACTCTGCTCCTGTGAGACACCTTAAGGATTTCAGTTCAGCCAGGGAAATGGAGTCTTCAGTCCTTGGTGGAAAGGGAAAGTGTGCTCTCAGAGCCAGAGGAGAGCTGGCCTGTGTAAACAGAAGTCCCCACCCTGGTCTCTGATTTGTCTGTCCTCATGCAAATGAGGACTCCAAATCCTTGCAGTTTGAGTGGTCTAAAAAGCACGGTCCTGATTGGTCAGAATAAAGCTACTCTGGTTGGTCAGAGCTGTGCAGTTCTGATTGGATGCAGAAAGCCTCAGTCTTCTTGGTTGAAATAGGATTCTAGGAAGTCCTGGCTGCTAGGCTCCTTTTAAAAAAAAAAAATTAGCCCAGTTAGCCACCAAGAGAGTAGGTAGTATCTTAGAGTTCACATAGTTGAAAGGATCAAGTTAGATTAAATGACTTATGTTTCTCTTTCTAAATTTCTAGAATTCTGTGAAAAGCCACAAGGAATTCTGGAATCCTCATATTCTTTTGTATTTTTAGTATCTTCTTATGTTCTCTGCAGAGTTAGATGGATTTTCTGTTGAAGAGATTATTTACTTTCTAGTGTATATAATTTTGTACCATAGTGGTTCCTAGTCTGTGAACCCCTGGTCCATCAGGGATCATATTCCTATTTCATCAATCAACAGATACTAAAATATAACAGCTATTTTGGGAGTGGTAGGGGAGAATGCTGTGAAAATTATTGGCATTAAAATTTCTCAATTTTGTGAAGTTGATCATAATTAAGTTTTTTTATTCTCTCTAATTGATCCTTTATAAATAGAAGAAACATCAATTAGGTAAGTTATGTTTCATAGCCTCCATATAACCAAATTGTATATAGACCCATTTTGAGACATTTTTATTTTTTCAGACCTTAGACCCTGAACCCCAACACTTGTCCTTGACAGCGCTCTTTGGGAAGCAGGACAGAGCTATGGGTCAGGAAACTGTGGAGTCTCCACAGACCCTCCAGCAGCAGCAGCAGCAGCAGCAGCAGCAGCAGCAGCAGCAAGAGAAGCTCCCGATTGGGCAGGGGGTTGTACGTTCCCTGTCCTATGAGGAACCCAAAAGACACTCACCCCCTATTGAGAAGCAGCTATGTCCAGCCATTCAGAAACTCCTAGTCAGGAGTGCAGATCTCCACCCATTGTCAGAGCTGCCTGAAAATCAGCCCTGCAAAAATGGCAGTACCCATTCTGCTGGGGAAAATGTCCTTGGACCTGTCCACCTAGGCTCTCCCCGGAGGACTGGGACTTCTCATCGTGTGCACAGTGCTTCCAGAACTCAGAACCTGTTAGAGAAGCTGCAGAGTGCCCCAGGGGTGGTGAACAAGTATGACCCCAGTACACCAGCACTTGCCAGCTCAGCTGCCCCAAGCTTCAGCATAGCCCTCACTGCTGCCACCCCTGCTGCTCCAGTCAAGGGGGTGGCTCAACAACCACTGTTATATTTCAATGGCTCCCTTCCACCTCAGGCACTAGGACTTCAGGCTCATGAAAAAGAACAGTCCACACTCCCAAGACAAATGCTCCCTTTCTCTGGCAATCAGGCCAGTGGTTCTGGAGTGATCTCCCCTCAAGAGTTACTGCAGAGGCTGCAGTCTGTGCAGCAGGAGCAGCAGCTGCATGCATCCAACCGACCAGCCTTGGCAGCTAAGTTTCCTGTGCTAACCCAGAGCTCGAGAACGGGGAAGCCCTTGGACTCCTGGATTGACAGGACATCCAGCGCAGACAAGCAGCCTCCTCTTTTCCAGGTAATGTCCCCAGGGGGAGGGGGGTGGAGTTACTGTAATACAGTGAAATTTAGAATCAGTTTCTGTTCTCTAGGAATATTTCTATTCAGAAATGTATCAAGGCCTCCTAGGATCTTATTATCACCTTAAAGTCCTGCCTGGGAAGAGAATCTTTTCTTTGCTTAGCAATCTTTGCAAAATTATAAGGTCTGAAGATATGGACGTGGGAAAGAACATAGACATGGGGGAGTGGACCCTAATCTTTGTGCACACTTATGGTCTGCATTGAAATCATTCTGAGATATCAAACATCTGACCTCTTCTTGTTATATTTGTCTACAGTAAATTGTTTTTTGTTCATTTATTCAGTAAATATTTCTGAGCATTTACCCTCTCCCAGGCATATGTGCTGCATAGGTACAGAGTGGGTACAGAGTGATGAGGAGCACAGATGCATAGGCTCTGCAGAGCCCACAGGCCTGGAGGGGCTTGAAGTCAACAGAAAAGACATACCATTAACTCCATAAAGGCGCAGCCTGTTTTAGTTTATATCATTTGTATAGTTTAATGAAGGTGGAGAGAGGGATAGGTATGCCATCTATCCCCCTCTCCACATGTCCACACACACAGATTTCCAGAGAGGGAAAAATATTGTGATTTTTATAAATCATTTGTCCTTCAAGGAAGACAGTTCTTTATGTTCATCAATAATTTAGAGCAGTGAGAAAACCACAAGCTAGTCTGTTGCCTGTGGGTAACATCTAGAGATTGGACTTTTTTTCTCATTTGGATTGGTACAAATTCATTGAAAATGCAATAGGTTTAAAAATTAGGAAGTTCTCTCGATTACATATATCATCATTGGTTGTTTGTCATATTTTGGCAAATGGCTTATAATGGTTCCTCAGAACTCTTCCACTCTTTTTGAATACCAAGGTCATAAGCCTATAGCGTAAGTCTCTGTGTCTGTGAGGCACTGAGTCAGATGCTCTTGTTTTTTTTCATTAAAATCTCAAATCTGGGCACATATTTCTATGGAATCAGTATTCATCACTCATCTCACCCCCATTTCAGTGTAATATGGTCCCCTTGTTTATATGACCTTTGCTCTCTGATGACTTAGATTGGACAAAGAAAATTGGGGTTGACAGCTGGACATAAACATCTGCGTGCACAACTCTTTTCTTCCCAGTGCTCATGGGTAGGGCGCTGGGTAAGGAAGTATTCCTGTCAGTCCATACTGTGCTGGCCATTTGCCTTCAGGAGTGTCCATCTCAGCCCCTCTCCTCGGAATGGCAGATAGTGACAGTTAAACAATCTGCCTTCCTTTAGGCTAGTTTCTGCCCAAAAAGATACCAAGGGAGCATTTAAAAAATTACAGCAGCCTCTAGATCGCTAGCCTCTGTACTCCCAACTTGAATTCTTGTGGGGCATTATGAGGCTGATAAGGCCTTCTTTTCTCTCATCTGAGTTAGAAACAGATGAAAGAGCTGGAGGAGTCAGACAGGAACCAAAGTGTCACTTGTATAACTGGAAAAGCTATCAGAGAGCTTGGTTTTAGGTTTGTTAGCTAAGTGAGGCAGGCAGACTGGCCCAGGAAGACAAGTCACTGGCAGTACTCTGCATGACCAGCCCCCAAGGGCCTGCTCCTGCCATGAGAGCATGGAAAAGCAGGAAATGTATGCTCTCTGCAAGCAGGCAGATCCTTCCCATCAGGAAGGACCCAGGAGACAGGGACTTGGGAGTCATGTCTCCCTCCCAGTGAGCAGTGAGTGAGGTAGGAAGGTGTGTGCCTCCAACAACTCATGTAGTTTGTTGGAACTTTAGGTCACAGTGGTAGACACCTAGCCCTGAGGCAAAGGCCAGAAGTCCTAAATGCATGTTGCCAAGTGATGGCAGTAAAGCAGAAAAATAAAGCGTTGCTTGGAGATGAAGCTTTATATGCAGTGGGAAGAGGGTCACCTCAGCAGACTGTGCCAGAACTGCTTAGTAACAAGGGAAACATGGAGAATCGAACAGGAATCAGTTCTCCTATGAGCTTTTCCCATCTAGTGAAGTTGTGAACAAGATTTAAACTCACCTATATCCACTCTTGTGAGTGAGCAACCTCTTTGTCTCTGTGTTGTTTCAATGAGTAGCTACTTATTCCTGCTCTCCCTGCACATATTTGTCATGAGCAGGTCATCTCACCTCAGCGCATCCCTGCTACAGCTGCTCCTTCTCTGCTCATGTCCCCCATGGTGTTCGCACAACCCACCTGCAGCCCACCAAAGGAGAGGGGCAGTGGGCTCTTGCCCCTTGGAAGCCAGGAACCAGCTGCTGCCTCTACCAGCCTCCTCCTGCCTCTGCAGAGCCGGGAGCCCTCCGTACTCAGCAGCAGCCCACTTACCAAGCTGCAACTTCAGGAAGCCCTGCTGTTCCTCATTCAGGTAGGGCAGCCCATCATCTCTCTTCTGCCTTTACCAGTCCTACTCATCTGCTGGTAGCCACTCCGAGGTAAGGACTCAGTGAGTGCCTACTTAAGTACTGCCCAAGAATAAGATGGTGATGTAACAACTCCCCTTGAACCACAGTGACTCTGTACTTAGCTGGATGAGATTCAGAATACTAACTGTGGCTTTTGGGGTCTCGACACCATAAGGATTTTGTAATTTGGAGGACTAAGTCCTTCAGTCTGTCACCTGTCAGAAAAGAAAGGAGCAGACACTGTGTGATTAAGGATTGTAGATGCTGTGGAGTAGCCAAACCGAGAGCTCACTACTGGGAGCAGAGGTGATGTCGTCGTGAGCGAGTGGCGGTGCTTAGTTCAAGCAGACTGTTGGACAAGGAACAAGCAGGTAGGGGAGCAAGGGATGGCTGTGACTACTAAGGGCATGTTTTACAAATAATGTTGGAACCTGCTAACAGGACAGGATAGAATGACGGGCCTTCATCAGCAGGCATGTGTCTTACCTGTCTCTATGAAATAATAACGACAGCTAACATGCATACAGAGCTTTGTGTCAGGCACTGTTGTAATGCTTTCCATACATTCATTCATCAAATTCTTATACAACAGCACTGTTATTTTTTCCATTTTAGAGACAAAGAACCTGAGGCTGTGGCCTGAGGTCACATGGTAGTTAAGTAGCAGAGCTGGGATCCAACCCATCTGGCTCCAGAGTGCTCCCTCCCACTGCCCACAGGGGGCGCTGCAGTGGTCACAAGACTGCTGTCTGCCTGGCAAAGTATATCCCTGAGTAAATGACAAGCCTTGAAAAGTGAAATGCTTATCTCCAGACCTAAGCCCCTTAGTTAACATCTTTAGGGTATCTTTTCAATAGACAGTCTTTAAGAAAATTGTTGTGATATTTGGCATAATCTCCAGATGGCTTTTAGAAAGCAGGCTAGTGCTTTGCAGCTGTCTCATCTTAAAAAGAAAATGGTTTCTATAAGTAAAAACATTTTTTAAAGGTGATATATTTTAGAGAGAATAGAAGCAATAGGGCTAGAAGTCAGCTGTCACTGGGGAAGTGGAAGAATGTCTGCTAAAGAGGGGCAGCAAATGAGTGTGCCTTCACTAGTGCACAGATATCAGGGTATCAGCAGTTTCTACCTTTTTAAGCCATTAGTGGTAAGTTCATGAGGACTTAGATAGGACATCTGTGAGCAACAACAACAATGAAAAAACAAATTTGAATTTTAATGTTCCAAATTTCTTATGGCTCATTTCATTTAAATTGCATTGTTGCAAAGATCTCTGTGCAGGAGCCAAGACGCCAGAAGTCCAGGGTGGTCCCCAGGCCTTGACAATGGGACATGGCTTTCCCTCCACTCTCTGCATACATTTTACTTCTCTCATGTTTTAGATGTGTTTTCCGGATGGGCTGTTAGAAGTCATAAGTAGTCTGTTTTTAGTGTTTGCCTGCTGGTAGGACACAGTAGGGACTTTGTGACCACTTTGTAGGAAAAAGGGGGATAAGCAGCTCTCCTTCACTGCATGATAATAATGCTAACTCTGTGTGGGGGGTGCCGAGAGGAAATGAAGGGGAATGTGGAATGTGGAATGTGGGTGAACTGCTCGAGCTTTAAAGGATTTGCGTGGGAGGCAGAAGGCTCCAGAATTAAAAACAAAACCACTGCTTAGACTGGTGATTCTCCCTCAGCCCTTAGCCAGGCAGAAGAGCCCAAAGACTGCCAGTCTAACTGCTGTCCACTTGCCAAGGCCAAAAACTTTCCATAACTAATGCAAGAATTATACAGGCTTTGATGAGATGCCAGTGAAGCATATTGCAAGCAAAATCTTAAGTAATGCCAAAAATAAAGTATACGTATTGGAGGACCTTTAAGAACCACTAACAATCTATCTCCCAACCAAGCTTTGAGAACCACTGACCTGGATCCAGTCCTCCATATCCAGCCCTCTGTGTTTTCACCAACAGACCCAGGTTTTTCCATGAGTGAGCCTCGTTCCATACACCCGATGGCTGGGTAGCCCATCTGTGCTGTGTGTAACATACTGGCCATGGACAACCAGCAGCAGACTGCCTGGCCTGGCCTTCAGTCCCACCTGACACTCACATGTGCAGTTTCAAACTACCACCTGTTACACAGACAGGTAGAGAGGAGCATCATAGGGTCAAAGTGCCAGTTCAGCTCTAAGAAAAGGAAGCCTTTTGTCTCTGCGCACCAAGTCACATTCCCTCGGGTCTTCTGATTTTGTTTTCCAGAATGACGACAACTTCTTAAATATAATCTACGAAGCATATCTCTCCAACATGACACAAGCAGCCATGAAAAAGACTATGTGAAAGCAAAACACTTTAGAACTGATTTTCAAGGTCCTCCAGCTCAAGGTTCTTTCCTGTTAAGTGTTGTTACCCTAAATGTTTCTGCTTTTTTAAAAACAGTGTGTGTGATATGAAGTAAATGTTTCAGACATTTTTTTTGTCAGGCTCTTTTTTAAAAAAAACAAACAAGTCCTTCAGCATACCTGGTACTAAGAATTGAATGGGTAAAAAAAAGTGCTTTGTTTATATCACAAAGTAAACACCAAGCTTAATTATTTTTTTTCTTGCATGTATGGGACCATTTGGAGAAAAATAAGCCTCCATAAGGAGGGCTGTTCTGAAAATTTGGCTTCTTTTTCAAAAGCTCTGGTTAGTCCTTGCTCTGGTCAGGTTCCTGTTGCCAAGCTCCACGTGCCTCATTGCATGCCCACCACAAGGTGGCGGTGTCACCCCACAGACTCACCTTCACAGCCTTTATTCTCACGTTGGAAGTAATGCTGGTTTGCTTGTACCAGACAAAATAAACCTTTTGTTTGTAAAAATCCAATTGGCGTATTTCCCCTGGGCCTTTGAAGGAAAATTATTTATAAATGTATTTATAGCTAGTTTCTAGAGGACAGTTGTTCTAGGATCCCACTAATGGCCCGATTTCCAATAACACCTCGTTGATCCCAGCTCATGCTGTTTCTTTTGGACCCAGCCAGTAGAATATGCCTGCCTATACTTCCAGATGAACATTTTATTGCTTTTAGCAAAACATGCTGAGATGAAGGTCACTGAGTATTTTAAAGTCTTTTCTTAGCTTCTGAGGATGGTTCAGGGGCTTCTTCAAGCGCTGTAGCAGATTGGTCTTGATATTCAGAGATGAGAAGCTCAGCCTTGGGAGGGGTCAGAGAGCGCCCTTGCCAGGATGTTAAAGCCAAAAAGAGTGGGCCTGGGAATTACTTCCTGCTGAGTATTAGTAATAAATAAAACTTTGCATTTCTATAGCCCTTTTTATTCTGGATAATAAAAAAGATCTTTAGATGACTGCACAGAAGAAGTTCTATTCTCATTTTATAGGTCATAAAAGGAGGCATGGGAAAAGTAGGTCTCCTCACAGCTTCTGACTCAGAGAACTGGGCTTTTGGCTCTAGACCTTTATTCGGGCGTACCATCAAGCAAAGGGCTGATCTGAAGACCACCTCCAGCTTCCTGCAGGAGAGTACTTCTGAGGAGAAAGGGTGGATGGGAAGGCAGGGACTCCCACTGAACCCTTGTTATGTGCGCAAGGCAGGGGAGTCTACTGTTGTCCTCCTACGTTTGGGAAGGGATGGGCTCTTTTATTTCTGATATCTCCAACAACATCTAGCACAGTGAAAAACCCGTGTGATATTCTGACAAAATACTTGGGATTGATTGGTAATTGTTTATATAATATCTTAATATTCTTATGAGGAGACTGGGGCAAGGAGGGAGACAATCATGGATCCATTACCTAAAGTTGATGACTGCTCACTTCAGGAATACATAGAATAAAACTGGAACAAAATCAATGATATATGTAACAGCTGGTCCCCCCTTTTTTTTAAACCTCTCTTTGATCTTTATTACATGTTTAAAGTTGCTTCTCTCAATAAGGAGAAATGAATTCCATTCTAAATGTTTCTAATATATTTGGGGTAGCAAATGGCTAATTTCATGAAAAATTTTTTTACCTCAGCATTAAATAAATAAGATAGAAAGAAATAACAATTGCAGCAGCTAATATGAAAAGATGCACATGATGTGATAAAGGAATGAACCCCAGCCCAGTGTGGACAGACCTGCACTGCAGGCTGCACCTGGGCCTCTGTGGGTCAACAACACAGGAATTATTTTGAAAGTAGTAAAGTCTCCATCCTTTACTGGAATGACATACTTTCACAGTGACAGGCCCAATTCATTCTGGCCAAAGACTAAGTTACCATCTTAAAGGACGCTTGGTTCTGAGGTACTTATTCCTTCTGTACGGTGAAACAGAGAAGAGCTGTGAGGAATGGATTAAAGGGGTTATCTAAGGCACCCAAAATTAGATTTCATATATAAAACAAACTTTTCTTTTTCCCACTGCCACCACAAATTCTGAGACCAGCACTGACCCCACTCCCAGGCGTCACTGACTCCCAGGCTGCAGTTCCAAGCTAACTGAATTCAGACAGAACCCTGAGATTCTGTTCCTAAAGGCAGCATTGCCTGATGCCGTGGGTGTCAACCTTGTCCAAGTTATAGAAGTCAGTTCCACTGGTACAGAGGACAGAACACAGAGGCTTTGTCAGACAGACTTGCCTTCGGTACCTGGACAAGTGAATTTTCTTCAAACACTGTTTTCATTTGTAAAAGGAAAGTAATACCTACCCAACAAGGTCCTTATGGGGATTAAGTAGGAGCAACACATGTAAAATGCCTCCTCCTGCCATGCACCAGCAAGTATGACTTCCCTCCTGCCCTTCTGCCTCGTCTGCTGTGCCCAGGACTCAACGCCGGTTGAGGTCCCCCGAGGCTGGGCTGCATGCACTCCAGCTGCCAGCCACCATGACCTAAGTGTTCTGTCTGACATGGACACGTGTGTCTATGGGCACTTAGCTCTACTCTGTTCTCCCTTCACTTCTTTATCAATAAAATGATGCTTATCTCTTCCCACCAAAGCAAGTGCCATGAGCTCTTTAAGACAAAGATGCTAATTTAACCCAAGATGTTATTGTTGTCACTGCCCTACATTTATGGGTGAAGTGCCATTTCAATAGCAGAGCCAGAGAAGGCGGTGCTATTTGATAGAATTTATAGTCCCTGAACAGTCTTCTGAAAGGACACACATTGCTCAGTCTACACCCTTGGAATGCCAGGCATGGTGGTAGTTACAGATTGAGAAAAACCTCTGTTAGCATCTTCAAGAGTTCCTGGTGTGTGGACCCAGCTCTGCTGATACCTACAAATGGCTTCTTCCAGCTCGTTCAAAGGTAGACCAGGGCTAAACATTCCCAGGCTGAGGCTCAGCCCTAAAGGTACACGTTGCTTGCAATCTGGTATGTTTATTCTTCCCTCAAACACTGTTAGCGCAACACTTTTCTAATGTCCTCGTACAGACAGGACTCTGCTTTCTTCCTCTTCAATGAAGAAGGTGCAAATCAGAGAAGAAAGTGCCTTTCCTCCTAAAGAAATGTCAACTATTGAATAGCATTAGCCCTCTTTAGTTCTCTTGGGTGCTAAAGAGAAAACAAACAGTTGACACATGTTAAGGCTTATGTCCCTGGGTATATAATTCTAAGGATGGGAGGTGTCAATCAAAGACTAGGCCTCTGAATATCAGGCTTCACTTGGGTTCAACCATATGTCAGTGCAGACACAGGGAAGAAGCGGAGCTCAAAATTGAACTGTAGGGATAGTTCATTGTTTGGCAGGACTAGGGCGGGGTAGAGGTGTAGGGTTAGGAGTGATGTCTCCAGATTGTGGACAAATTGGCTGCTCGCACCTCCTGGCAATATAGAAGCCTTTTTTTTTTCCATAGTTCCTGCTGTATTTAGACAGGTATCTCCTCCCTTTTCAACAAAATCAGCTTTCTTCCCAGGTTTCGGAATGTTGAGCCAACTTTAAGGTTAAATTCACCATTTGTAGCCAGCAGGTTGCAGCACCACTTCATCGTGCAGAGTTGCCTGGCTGCAGAGATGGGTGGGTCTCGCCAACATTTTGCTGAATACTTGATTTTTAGGCTTCAAATGCTCTCCTTACAAATAGGGGAATGAGAGAGGTGCTTTCAAATACTTTTTATATTTAACTCAACTTTGAGTATTAAATAGAGTTTTACTGAATTCAGTTATGAGTCGTGCCTACCAACAGCCCAGAGCCCTGAGCAAAGTACACAAATAAAACTGTGTGTGCAGGTGATGGTCTTAAAACATCAGGGGGAGGTTGGAAGCAGAGCACTGTCGGTAATGTTTTCCAGGGGCTGGGCCGTGCAGACAGGCACTGTGGCTCTGAGCCCTCTAGCACAGCCCAAACTATGCAGTCCAAGCTTCTCGGACAAATTAAGGGCACAGTAGGAAGGAAGCAAAGAATGTTCTAAATAACCGAGAGAAAGGGTGAGAGACCCTACAATTGTAAGCCAAAATCTAAGAATACCCCCACAAGTCAGGACGAAGATAAAAGTCACTGAATATCTAGGTGAAAGGTGAGGTAGAACATGCCAAGGAGGTTGGCTGGTGCTGAAACAGACACTTGGGGGCGGTGGTGGGAGTGCCCAGCTTTCGTGACGCTGCACTATTGTACAACAAGGCCACCTGGCTGGAAGACTAGATGTCCACAGGGGCCCATGATGGAGCCGTAAGTCCCTTCCAGCTGTGTCCACACACAGCTCTATGTAGCCCAGGGAAAGGAGGCTTCAGCTCCTCCGAGGATTTTTTTCTCACTTCCTGCCACCTGGCCAATAGGTAACGCCAACCATGACTTTTCTCAGCACAGCTAGAGCCTACATAATCCATTTCAAAGTTCCAAAGACTGAGAAGGCAGCCCCAACTTCTATGTTTCCATGAGCTCCTTACCCCACGTTACTCAAAGAGATCTAGATTCTAATCCTGCCATCTCCTCTCTTTTTCTCAACCAAGTATCGGGGTGTGGCAGGGAATTCTCATGTATGGTTATCATGCCAACATAGAAATTGTTGCTTTGGGTCAGAGAAAAGCCATCCAGTTTGTGCAGTGGCATTGTCTAATGTTGGGCAGTGACCCTGTCGAATGTGCATAGGAGGAGCTTGTGCTTCATGCCCATCTGCCTCAAAGGTTAAGTGCATCTCATTTTCTCTGTATTGCCCTGTATAGCTCATCATAAATTTGTCCAGAATTCCGTTTCCTGCTTCCAAACTTTGTGCCCATAACACTTTCCAGAGTTATGAGTTTCTTAGGTTTTATTCCCTTCTGTGTACATAGTAGCTCACTCGGTGTGTCCAGGGACTAAGAAGCTGTGGGTTGACAGGAAATCCATAAGTAACAGACCCTTATAGAATGAGGGGCCCTGTTCTGCAGAGCCGGACTGTGTGTGAATGTCCATGACCTGTCAGAAGCCCCTGTATTCCCTAGACCAGTCACTAATATCAGCTAAGGGTTATTCCTAGCTTTGGGTTTCTGAAAAGTTTTCATCCTCCTCAATGCTTTTCCTTCCCCCTTAGTCTGCTTTCACTAGGAGATATCAGAGGAATGTGCCTCATTTGCTTTCATATGTTCAGAAAGCATATCTATTTTTCCCATTCATTTGAAGTGAGCTGCTTTTCCCCAAACTCTTTACCACATGCCAAGTTGGGGGTGCTTCGTTCATTCATTTATGCATGTATTCACTCAGGAATCATGTGCCAACTTCTCTGTGTGCAGACACAAAGGTGAGTAAGACCTGGTCCCCTCCCCAAGGATCTCAGTCCAGCTGGAGGGAGACATGGAAAGGGCAATAATTGATGTGCTTGGGATATAATGACTCAGCTAAAGCTGACAGGAGGTTGAGAGAAGGCTTCGAGGCAGAGGGTGCCTAAGCTGGTTCTTGAAGGGTAGGTAAAGGGTTGACAAAATGGACATAGGCAGGTGTTCAAGCAAATAAAAGATGACAGGACATATGAAGTCAAAAAACAACAAAGATGTGTGTGTGTGTGTGTGTGCGCGCGCGCGCACGTGTGTGTATAACTGGGTGGGGCATAGGGAGGCAGAGCACCTGCCACACAGAGTTGCTGAAAGTTAAGTGGAGAGAGAGAGGGTGGCAGGAGATGTGACTGGAGAAAGCTCAGGCCAAACTCTGTAGACAACAGGGACTCGATGGATCAAGCATGGAGGGCCATGGTCAGATCTGCAAGAGAAGGAGGGAGGAGGGGAGAGAGAAGGTGGGCAATAGAGATGCTTCAGGAGGCAGCAGTGCTGGTGCTGCTGGGAAAGGATGATGGTCTGATCCCAGGCAATGATAGTTGAGATGTAAAAAAAGAGAGGAGAGACAGATTTAAGAGATATTTAGGAGACAAAATTGCTAAATCTTAGTTAATGATGATCTGTGATTAGTAAAGGAGAAGTCAAGAATGACCCCCAGGTTTCTAGCTTAGTTGACTGGGTTGACGATAACCTAGAGATCAAATGAGGAAATGCTGGCCAGAGTTAACAGGAATAACAGATAGCCCCTATTTAGTTCTTCATATGTACCAGGCACTATTCTCAGCACTTAGCATGTTATTTCATTTGTCCCTCACTGAAACCCTGCAAGGTAGCCCCTATTTTATGGCTGAGGAGCCTGGAATTAAGTTCTTTTCTTCTTAATTGTACCTTTTTACTCAGTCCATTCATTGGCAGTACTATTCCTTCTCACAGCCCAGCCAAATACTGGGATGGCAAGGAGGCGGCAGGATGGCCACGTTTGCAGGCTGGCCTAGGCTTGGGGAAGGGGGCCTACAGCATATGCTTCCCAAGCCTAGATTCCCCCCACAGTTGATGACAGCAGGACAGACTCAGTCTTAGGAATGAGGGGATCTGGGTCCCATGGGCCCAGACTGACAACCTCCCAGAGTCCAATCCCAACATTCTGTTGCATCCCTGGGTGTCAGTGAAGGGCCCCACAGCCCCCTCTCAGTCTGTGGCTCTCACAAAGTCTCTCCCGAAAGCTTCATGACCTCCATGGGCAGAAGGGACTGTGTCTCTGCCTGTGTTTCCCAGGCAAAACCCCTCAGCAAGCTCTGGGGGCCTTCCACCCACTCCAGCTGCCACCCCTCAGTTCTCCTGAGGGGAACAGCAACCATTTCACATCGGGACCTCAGATATTCCTCTGGTTGAATGAATTGAAATGTGGTGGCCAAGGGAAGGGCTGGGAGCCGGGGACTGCTCCCTCCTCCTCCCCACTACCCAGGCCTAGCTGCCTGTAGGGTGCTCTGCCCTCAATGAATGCCCCAACCAGGGCACTTGGAGGCAGCCTCCTGCAGACGGCAGGGCAAGGCCCAGGAGACCTGGGTTCTAGTTCACCCATTACTATTAACCTGCTACAGGACTCCACCACCCCCCACCCTGGATGTTGGAAAATAAGATGGTTGGACACCATAACAAAGAATAACAGCCTCCCATATGAGGGGCTCTTGCAGTTTCCATGAACCAGGTCTTGCTGGGGCCGTTTCATGCAAGAGGACCTGTGACAGCTTTTGGTCCAGTGGGGCTGCCCTGATTTGGGAGGTATTGGGGACCCCTCCGTATCTCAGATGTGGGGGCACCGTCCTTTGTTCCATCACACCCACTCCAATGGGGAAAAGTAAAGGCTGGCAGCTCCACAGCACAACCTGGGCTGGGGCCTGCAGAGCCTCTGAGAGGGATTCTGCAGGAACAGAGCTCCTTTCAGTTCTCACGACCAAGGATTCTGGAAATGCAAGTCCTCCTTTTTTATGGTTGTCATCAATAGAATGACCCCATAATTGAGCATCCAAGTGAGGATACTTCTGAGCATGAACTATTCATAATTACAGCAGACTGTGGGCATAAACTTGGAACATCCTGAGCAAATGGGGACAAATCACCACTGAGTGTCTCACCATATATGCCCTGCCAATGGCCAGTCCCAAACAGGCGCTGGTTCAGCCAGCCAGTTAGCATTGACCTTAGACTAAGCCTAAAAGAAACCAGAAGGCAGACAAATAGCCACCCCTGGAGTCAGGAGGCTGAGTTCTGAGCCCAGCTCTGCCATTAATTCGCTGTATACAACTAAAGCCGGGTCATGTAAACACAGTAAGCCACGGCTTCCTTTGTCAAATGAAGGGTTTGAACAAACTGTGGTTTCTTCCAGCCTCTACATGCAGCTCTCTTTCTCCTTGGAGGTCCTTCCTTCTTCATTAAGGTGTAAGCTCAAGGGAGGTCACTGCCAAAGGTGGCCTTTTGTCCTGAGTGTAAAATGACCATCATGTTCTCTGCCTCCACGACCACCTGGAGACCGGCCCCTCCATGCCAAGGACAGGGATGCTTTGGAGTTGGGTGGGATGGCTTTGTATCCTGTTTGGGCTCTGTCATTGATTCCTTCTGAGGTCCTGCAAGTTACCCACCATTTCTTAGCCTCCCTTAGAGAACCAGGTGCTGGCCCCGCATCAGCAGGTACAGTGGTCCTAGGCTGGCACCATGGCCTCTGCCTGCTTCTCTCAGGTGCCCTTTTGTGCTCAGCTTGACACCCCTCTGTGACCTTGGCCAAAGGCACTGATTATAATCAGTGAACCCGAGGAAGGATTTTGTGAGATGATAATCCAACCCTCCCATTTCCAGGTGAAGACACAGGCCCAGAGAGGGGTTTGGACCTGCCCAAGGCCATGCGACTAGTTAGTGGTAGAACCAGGACCACTGCAACTGCCACCTGGGACTTCAGTGGCCCCTGCTCCCAGCACAGCACAGTTCTCCCCCCAAGGGACTCAGGCATCAGTCAACCTTTATCAACTGTTTATAAAGCTGCTACATTTCCTTACAGCTTCTGAAGTGTTTTACAGGCACTAATTAAGAAAGGTTCACAGCAAGCCCAGGAGGGAAGGAAGGAAAGAAGAGTTTGGTGGGGAGGTTATTTAAAGGACCAGTTTCCCCTGCTAGGTGCCTCTCCTGGTTTTTCTGTAACTCTTCAGTTTCCTCAGAACACAAACACACACACATAAGCACACCAGCCTATTTCCAGCAGCCTTCTGGCGTCCTCCATAACAAAGCTCTGCTAACTCCTTTCTGATTGCGTCTCTGATGCATCCTGGAGCTTTGTGCCCGGTAGTTTGACCCCAACCAGCAGTGAGCAGGGGATGCTCCACAGTCAGAGTGACTTCACCTCACACACCCTCACACCAGCCTCCCCTCCTCCAAAACTTCATTCCTGAATGTTTTGCACACTTCAGCTCAAGTTATCTCCCATGCTGTGGAGAAATAACCCTTTATTTGCTTTCTCATTACGGTGGGAGGGGTTCAGAGGGGAAGCCCAGGACCGAGAGGCAGGTACTTCAGTGTCTGTTGCTAGGCCACTGCGTCAGCTCCCTGGGGCTGCTGTAACCTGGCACCACATGCTGAGGCTTAAACAACAGAAATGCATTGTCTCAAAGTTCTGGGGCAAAAGTCTGAGATCAAGGTGTCAGCAGGGTTGGTTTATTCTGGTGGCCATGAGGAAGCATCCATTCTATGACTCTTGCTTGCTTTCTGGTGGTTTCTTGGCAATCTTGGCTTCCTTGGCCTGCAGAGGCATCCCTCAATCTCTTCCCTCATCTCCACATGGTGCCTTCCTTGTGTGCATGTCTGTCTTCCAACTTCCCCTTTCCATCAGGGCACTAGTAGTACTGGATCAGGGCCCACCCTAATCCAGGATAACCACATCATAACTAATTACGTCTGCCACAACCCTGTATTTGCAAATAAGATCACATTCTGAGGTACTGGGGGTTAGGACTTCAACATTTGAATTTTGGGTAGGCACCATTCAACCCAAATAACTGTGTTACTGAAATTCCACGAATCAGGAGTTTCAGTGCCATTAGTGTCTGGACTAATTAGTGTCTGTACTGGTGGCCTGAGTGACTCGCATGAGAAATGTTCCTGTTCAGACACCAAGACCCACTGACCAGTGGCTGGGGTTACATAGCTGGAGAGCCATATGTATGAGTTCCTTCACAGCTGGCCATGGTGGGTACAAACCAATGTGGAACACACAGCTCAGGTGCAGTCTGGCATAGCTGCCAGCGAGGACACTGGGCGTGAGAAGTTTGAACCCCGAGTGGCCAGAGTCAGAGCTCTGTCTTGTGTTCTTTGTCACTGTCTTAGGTTCCATTTTTGACGTTCATCAGACCAGGGTGGCCTGCTCTTGGCAAGAAGGAGCTGGTACTCTTCTGACTGCAGAGACCCGCAACTCTTGATGTTCATTTGGTTTGCGTTTCTATTGCCTATGCTTAATGTTATGCTTATTCTACCTTAATTCCAACTCCCTATACTGCCGCTGTGGCTCTTTTGTTTTCACTGCTTCTCTCTCTCTCTCTCTCTTAGGCATGCAAAAAAACCCTGAATTATATATATATAAGCATACTACTTAGTTTATATAAACCTTTATTATCGGGTTGGACAAGGATCCTTTTAAATTTTACTCATTTCTTCCCTCTTATGTCCAAACCCCACCTCATCACCTTTCTTCCCAACAGCGTCCCCCGCCGCCATTCTGTTCAATCCAATGTGCTCCTTCTTGTTCATCTGAGTTCTTACAAAATGTGTGTTGTTTTGCATTCATCAATTTATTTTAATTTCTATTGAGGATAACATGCATACATAAAGAATGCAGGTTCTTAAGTGGAAAACTCAATGAATTTTAAGAATAACTGTACACATGGGCCAGGCATCTGTGTTAACCCGCCCCCCAGATTAAGACCTGAACACGTCCTGAAGGTTGCTCACACCCCTTCTCCATGAAAACTAACCCCCAGAGTGACTGTCCTTCTGATCCCTACCATCATCAACCCCTTCCCTGAATTTCAGATAAATGGAGTTACATAGCATATAGTCTTTACCATCTTTTTTAACTGGCTTCTTTGACTCATTATTATGTTGTTTTTACTAGTGTGTGGCCTTTAGTCATGTGAACCTTTGAATTGTTAGACCTGTTGATGGACCTTTGCATGTCTCCAAGTTTATGACTTTCATGAATAAAGCTACTATGAATATTTTTGTGCATGTCTTTTGGTGAACTTCTGAGCTCCTTTCGTTCAGTAATCACCCAAGAGCAGAACTGTGGGTCATGCGGCAGTAGGCATTTCCCAGTTCTCACGCTGCGTGTTGTACCAACTGACGTTTCCTCCAGCAACACACTATTTCTAATGAATACCATCCTTGTCAGCTCAAAATACGGTCAGCCTGTCATTGTCAGCCATTCTGCTGAGGGAGTATGGCATCTCATGGTGGCTTGAGTCTGCATTCCCCTGATGACTAAGAGTGTTGAACACATATGCTGTAGATGTGGATACTGGCTAATCATTTATGGTTTTCTGTGAAGTGCCTGATCAAGTTTGATGACTGGGCTATTTGCTTTTCCATAATGATTTATTTATTTTTAAATTACTCATTTATTGGATGTGGAGAGAAATACGTTTTTCTAGTCCATTGTGGGCATTTTCATCCTTTTAATGATGTCCTCAGATACAATTACAGGTATTCTTAGTTTTAATGAAAACTAAGTTATAACTTTCTCCTCTTATGATTGGTGTGTTTTGTGTTTTAAGAAATCTTTGGCTAGCCCTGGAAAATTTTTAATTGATACACTTTTCATGTCTTTTAAAATTTATGTAAATAGTATTGTGTCATAAATGTCATTTTTTCCCAAGTGCTGCCTTCTCTTTCCATCCTTCTTGCCACCTGCACATCCAACCTGCATCTTCTCACTGTCACATAATACCCATGATGGGCACCCCCTTCGTCCAGAGGCCGCCTTGCCAGCCCTTCTCTGTGCACTCCTGCGTCACACTGGATAGCACTGCTGGTGGTGGGGAGGCACTCAGTCCAAGAAACTTCTGTCCTTAAACTCAGTAACATGCAAATGGTCGTGCAGAATCTCACTGACTGCAGGGTGTGTTGACCTTCACTCCTTTGTTCCTAAGTATCACTGTCTCAATCAGGAAAGTCAGGAGGCATGGTTCCCGAACTTTGGCCAGTGCGTTGGGGTTACCTAGAAACCTGGGGCCCCGCACCTTGGGGATTTGGATTCAGTAGCAAGGCCTGCACTTTCCACAAACCCCCTTAGGTGATTCTGATATGTAACCAGGTTTTATCTACTCAAGAAGTTATTTATTGAGCCCTAACTACATGCCAGGCCCTGACCCAGGGACTATAGCTAGAGCAGTGAACAGAGCAAACAAATAATCCATCCTCGAGGAGAAGATGGGGAATAAGCAAGAGAGACAAGAAACATATGCAAGATGTCAGAGAGAGAAATGCTGAGGAGGAAAATTAAACAGGGAAGGAGAATAGCAGGTGTCAAATGAGAACTACGCTTATCTTTTTTTATTGTAACTTAAAATTTTTATTTTATGATTACAGTTGACACACAATACCATATTACTTTCAGGCGTACGCCCCAGTGGTTGGACATTTCTATACCTTACCAAGTGAGGCCCTGACTAGTCTTGCACCCAGCTAGCACCATGCTTGAGTATTGCAATGGTATTGACTTTTCTGTGTGCTCACCTTCCCCTTCCCATGACTGCTTTTATAACTATCCATTTGTCCTTCTTAATCCTGTCACCTTTATGGCTCAACCTCCCATATGGCAGCCATCAGTTTGTTCTCTTTATCTATGAGTTTGTTTCTGTTTTGTTTGTTCACTTATTTTTTTTTCAGATTTCACATGTAAGTGGAATCATATGGCATTTGTCTTTCTCTATCTGACTTATTGCATGTAGCATAACACCCTCTAGGTCCATCTGTGTTGTCACAAACGGCAAGGACTGTGTTTTTTGACAGGGGACATGCATGGGAAAGTTCTCACTGAGGAGGAGACAACTGAAGAAAGACCTGAAGGTGCTTTGGGGAGCCTTGTGGAAATCGGGGGAAGAATGGTCAGGCAAAGGACACAGCTGTCACTCCTTTATTTATTAATGCTTTCCTGCCTCTCACACCTGGAGCATCACTTGCTGTGCCCAAGTATTCCTGACACCTGTGAGGAGGAGGTCCACTAACTGGACACAGGCCCTGCTGCCCTCAGGCCAGCACCCCAGACCATGTTGGCTGGTCACAAAGCAGCCATCCCCCACTCCCATTTTTGTGTTCTGTCAAACCGCAAGTTTTGGGGTGTCCTTTGTGTGGTCACATTCCTTTGGGGAGCTGGGGCCCAGCACCAGTCAGGAAGGGAATTGCAATTAGTTTAAGCTGGTCCTGGCAGGCCCCATGCCCTAGCCCATGACTTCTTCAGGCACAGGAATAGGATACAGTCTGGCTGCTGGAAAAAAGCTGCATGATTTCTGCAGTAAGTGTTCCTGACAGGTAAGAGATGCACAGGCAAAATCAGGTCCTCTTGCCCTTCAGGATGTCGTCATGTCTGAGTGCAATGTCTGGGACAATAGTGACCGTCTTGTGACCATGAGGGGAGCTAACTTGAGAACAATCCCAAAAACTGAGATGACAGGAGGAGAGAGATGGGAGAAACTTAGACCTTTGTGATGCGCGTGAGTGGATACATACACCAACCCTGGAACCATGTAGTGTTCTTACGGGAGAAGCACCAACTGATACCACTCCATTCCCATAGCCTTGGCAGATGTAGGGCACTTTGCTGACAACTCCCTGAAGACAGGGACTAGGCAGAGTCAACTCTCTCCTTTTAGGACCTAAAGGATTACCAGGCTTTCAGGCTATGCCTGGGTTCACTGTCAGACTTACACCACTTGTCACAAGGGTACCAAGCAAGTTATGTGAGGCAAAGGGCAAAGACCCAGGGAGAGTTATCTGTTCTGGTTCTGGGTTCCCACATTCACCTCTTGGGTTCTTTTGTGTTTGCCTCTCCAGCAGCCCATGAGCTTCTCCTAGGGCAAGAAATACCATCATCCTTGTGGATCTGAGTCCTCAGGGTCCTGCATAATGCCAGGTACACTGTATGTGCTCCACAGAGGTTTGCTGAGTGTTGGCAGTAATGAAGAGTAGTTGAGAAACAAAAGAAGGGGAGAAGGGTGAGAGGACACTAGAAGCCAACAGCCTTGGGGATGGGGGAGAAAACGAGGAGTGAGATTCCAGAGATAGTTTGCATCAAAAGGTATATGCAGTGTGGCTTCTTCATGGACACCAGTGGAGGCTGTGAAACAAAAGGATGAAGGACCAGGGACCCCAGAAGCCAGTGGGCACATGCACAGGTGAGCATGAGCAAAGAGTTACCAGCACACCCATCTGGCTCCCTTCTCCCTCCCCCCCTCCCTCTCATCCTCACCCCCCACAGCCTCCTCTCTCTCTCTCTCTCTCTCTCTATCTATCTCTCTATCTCTATCTCTATCTTTATCTCTATCATCTCTGTCTCTACCTCTACCCCAACCCCTACCCTGATCTCTACCCCTATCTCTATTTCTATCTCAGAAATGAGGACACAGCTTAGGCCTGGAAGGATGAACCTCTAGCTGAGTGTAGTTCCAGCTGTGGTTCCCGGAAATGCTTTGGGGAGTCATCAGAACCCATAACTGCCTCATGTTTCCTCACCTCCACCTCTCACTCTGCTGCTCCAGAATAGCTGCTGACGCACGCAGAGGGCAGGCTGCACAGATGTCACCGCCCCCACCTCTGGGGCTGCTGCTGCAGACAGTCTTGCCAGTGAGACTGACTGCCTGATCACAGGTGTGAGGATGATGACAATGACAAGGAGAAGCATGGTGACCATAGCATCCTACAGCCAGCAGTGTGAAGGAATGTAATGTGTACCATCTTCATCTCCTCATGCCTTCAGATATTACTGCCCTCCATTCCACTGAGGAGAAAATTGAGTCAAAAAATAATAATAAGAGTGACTCCAATGCTCATTTGCCACATGATCTTTTGTGACTTTGTTTCCCCAAGGTACAGGCAAGAGCCCCTTCCCCAGTCCTCTGAGGTGTAACCCAAGGCATTGTGAATTAGAACCAAGGCAAGAAATGAAACTGTCCTGTTAGAGAATGGCCAGCCAACAGAATGAGAATCCATTGATGAGTGCAAGGGACTACTCACAAAGGGCCGGTTTAGTTTCTTTACCAGAGTAACTGACAAAGCTTCGAGTTTCTCATGTATTTCCCCTCAGGAGGGAATAGATGAGAGCTCCCTCAGGTCAATGGTGTTCATCTGAATTGCACATCTGTGAGGTTGGTAAGGCAGTATTTTCCTTACATATCACTTCGAGAACGCCCTAGACTGCAGACTGGTTCCTGCCAGGTCTCCTCACTGTTAGCCCTGAATAATGCTGACCCTGGGTGTTAGCCACAAGTGGGCACGGGATGAGCCTTTTCTGACCTTGCCAGAATGCTGTCCCCGGGAAGCCCTGAGATTCAATTTCTGGGTGAGCTTCTGGCCTGGACCAGGTTTCCTCACAGAACCTGGTCCCACTCTCCAAGGAAGCATTCTGCTCCCTGCCAGGGCCAGCACATCTTGGCTCCTCACTGCTTTTACCTCCTCTCCTCCTGCCTGTGTGGCCTGCGGGGCTTAGCACCGCTGGTACTGGCTGAACATGGCTACATTTCAGCACCAGCTCCCAGCCCCTCACTCTAGCTGGCACGGGCCCCAGTATTTTTAACGACAGGGCCAGGTTTGAGAACCACATTGCCAGGATATGGCTGAATGATTCTAAATTTAAGCTCATGTAATGTTTCACAAGTGAGTAGTGGTGTGGCCTGTGGGGCCTATTTCTACTCCAGTCTTGGCTGCCTGTCCAGGTGCCGACATGCAGCATGGCCAGCTCACACTGACAGTCCTGGAGCAGACACTAGACAAGTAGGTCAGAGGCTGCCCCCACCTCTTCAGGGCTCTGACCTTTTGTGGCTGCAGAGGACCAACTTCAAGGTGAAGTGGACAGCTGATTTCTAAGGACCTTCCTCCTTTACTCTGACCTCCTGAGGCACCCGGAGGTCTCTCCCTGGGATACTGCTCAGACCCCTCTGCTTCCCCTGGTTTCCTCCTCAGCCTGCTCTCGCCGCCCAGTCACAGCCTCCAGCTTGTCAGGAGGGAAGAACATTGAGTGGAAGTGACTCAGAGGCCAGTCTTTGCAGTGATGTGATCCTTGCAGAAACAGCCACCTCTAGAGGACAGTAGGGGTATTTCCCAGGGTAGCTGACACACTTCACACATTTCCACAGGGAGTGAGAGCCCTGGAAACTTCCTGTTGGCCTGACGTGGTGGGAATTGTTGAGGCCAGTCGACCTCAGTCCAGCCCTGCCCTTTATCTTCATCGTGTCCTTCACAAGCTCTCTTACACGGTGTGTCTCCTGGGACCACCTTGGCATACAATTTACGTGTTTTGATGTGCAGGGGATTTCCATTCACAGGTACATGCTGCATACATGTGCTTGAAGTGGGACCAGGCAGGGCGAGTGTGTGTGAGAGTGCTTATTCTCCCGCCCCCACACTGCGTCCACTGTGCTCCCTGAAGTAGGCACTGGGCTCCTTC
This sequence comes from Phyllostomus hastatus, assembly GCF_019186645.2. NCBI lineage: Eukaryota > Metazoa > Chordata > Mammalia > Chiroptera > Phyllostomidae > Phyllostomus > Phyllostomus hastatus. Next base: position 15,696,538 of record NW_025333622.1, on the reverse strand, counting down.
CCACATCCACCATCTTATGTGGTCGTCTATAAGAATCATGTACGTTATTGCATGTAGATGATAAAATTAAGAGATAAAAGGCCCCAGCTATGCAGGTGATTAGCATCAGGTGAGGACAATAAACCAGGTGTTAAGGCCAAGAAAAGGCTTCCAGAAACCCTGGGTCCTACCGCTGATCCTCTGAAGAAGAGGGGCCATGCCCTTTGCCAGCTTCCCTTAAAGTGCCCTGGGAGTAAAGGTTTTTCTATCAACACTTATATAAAAAGAGAATTTATATGTAAACAATAATAGGGAATGTTTTTGGTGCCAGGTCCTTATTCTGCTTTACACACACAATCTCATTCACCAAATGGGGAAGTGAAGCAAGCCTGCTGCCCACATAACACTCAGTCTCCTGCTTTTCCTCGATAACAACAGTCAACCCCAGGCAGGACATTATGATTTCTCAGACCCGGTGGGACCATCCTGTTTACCTCTTTCCAGCCAACCTTGCAGCTCTTGGTGACTTCATGGTCCACTTCTGGCCAGTGGATCAGAAACATAAGTTTGCTGGCAAAGAAAGAAAGTTTGCTGGAGAAAGTTTTTGCTTTCATGATAAGAAAGAACAGAAGCATCTAGCACAGCCCTTCTCCTTTCCCCTACCTTGAACTCAGATGTGATATTTAGAATGGCAGCAGCTATCTTGTGACAATGAGGTGACAAGTATGAGAATGAATGTAGCAGGCCAAGGAGGGAGGGGAAGAAGGAGGGAACACCTGCACTCCTAGGGTGTCACACAACCTTGAACCAAGATCACCAACTGCTGACTCCAGACTTCTGGCTCTGTGTTAACAAGTTATTATTTTGTTAGTTGGGTTTCCTGTTACTTGCAGCTGAATTCATTCCTGCCTGACACAGACAGGTGATATCCTCTCTATTTCACAGATAAGTAAAAACAAGATGCCTTGGACAACAGAGTAGGGAAGAAACTTGGACACCATAGCCTCACCTCTCTTTTTGCCTATAGAGTCTATTAAGCAAATTACTAATATACTTAAAACTGCAAAGGGAACATTTATCCTATTTGAAAGGACACTTACAGGCTTGTCTTCATATTCATTCAAGCGCAATAGCCCCTGTTCTCAGAGCTGCTGGTGTCTTCTCTCTGGCCATAGTCACTTGGATAGCCCCTCATGAGGAGATCTGGGACTCACCAGGGCTGAGCAAATGCAAACTCTCTTCACATAGAGTCCCTCTGCAGTGAGGCAGGAGGTCAAGGGCAGCCTGTAGAGGACTCCAGCACTCCAGGTTAGCCAGCCCCTCCAGTCCCTATAAAGAAATAGGCACAGAGAGGGGAGTGCTTGGCCCAAGGTCACCTCCAGTTGAAGGCGGAGCTGAAACGCATTGCCAGGTCTCCTTCCCAGGCAGGTGTTCTCCATCCTCTCCAGCAGTTTCTGGAGCCCTGTTCTGGTGCCACAACTCCCAGCCCACGTGACTGAGACTTGGACTGGGTCTGAGAACAGAGTCTTTGTGTTCTTCAACCATGTCCCCATCATGAAGCTGCTATTCCTATAGATGATGGTCGGTCTCTGGCATGCCCACTGTCAAACTGCCATGATGATGCATACACCAGCCCGCAGTGTCCGAGTCATTATGGATGAAATGAGACATTCACGCAGACTACTGAGTCCAGTGGAGGAAAAGGGACAGCATGGCTTTTCTCTCAAGGGGAGCAAAAGACTCAGCCCTTGCTCCAATGAGCTTTTATTGTCTTACTGGGCACATTACAAGAAGGTCCTCATTAACTATGCACAGGCTCACTTTAGATGGTTACCTTATACAGAAAACAAAGGAGCCAATGCTGCTAATCACATCACAGAAGAGGGATATTTGCAAATGAAAAGGCAAAAGTACTTGGAAATGTTACACTCATCCTTGGAAGGTTTAACATGATTTTTAGGAAGTTGTTTTGCAGTAAATGTCCTCAATTCAGGGTGAGGGAGTTTTAGCAAAAAGCAAGACTCATAGCGGCCTAGGTACATTGCAGGCCTGATTCCCCACAGGAGAACCTATCCGTGGGCCTGGGTCCTGTGCATCTCCCAGTGGGAGCTGGGCCCATGCCACGCAGAATGGTCTCCTACACCATGCTGCCCCCATTTCCCTGTGTGTGGGGGTGGGGGTCCTAGGGCTGGGAGCACATGATCCTGGCGCACTTACTAGTTAAATGGGGAATTACTGGCTTGTAGTTGGTACCTGTCAGCAGGGACTTCCTCTGGTACTCTGTCTCAAAGCCAGTTCCTTGAAGCTTGAATTCCCTCTTGAGGCTTCTCCACACTCTTCCTGGACTGTGAACTGGAGAGAGATGCAGACAGCTACGGAAATGCGCCAACTCCTTTACCCCCAAGTCCTTTCTCAGCTCCTAACCCCCTTGGAGCCCTCCTCTTCTCATTTCTTCCTGCCCCATCTCCACACACTCCCTTTCCTTCCCCTATCCAAACACACACACACACACACACACACACACACACACACTTCCTCTAACAAGTTACCTTCAAGATATTTATAGACCCAACAGGTCCCCAGGGGCCCTCTCTGGGCAGCCAACTGCCTGCCTGACCAGCCTCTAATTAGCTTGGTGTCCTCTTGCCTGGGGCTTTGACATGCCTCAGACTCCAGGCAGAAGGCATCAGTCCGGGGCCTGATGTCCCTCCAGCACCTGCAACAGTAAATCTAGTTTGACACTTGGCTGATGCTTAGCTGTCACCTGCATCTGAGCTATATTTCTCTGTGGTGTGCAGGGAGGGCCTGTGCATGGGGTTGGAGGAGGTGTATGTGAGTGAAACCATAGCATTTTGCTCAGTGGCTTCATTTCTTCCTTCCTCTCCCCTTATTCCTGTCCCCTTGGACAAGGGTAAAACTTGTACAAACCACTATTAAGGACATTAGGAATCTAAACCCTTACTCCCTTTCAAAGCTCTAGAATCCAGTCAGAACTGGCATTGTGTACCAATAGAAGTTTTAAAAATGAGAAGCTACCTCAGAGGCAGAGCAGGGGTCCAAGCTCCTGGCCCTGCCCAGGGTGCCCCCACCTTTTTTTACTTTTTTAAAAGATTGTGTTTTAAAAACCCCACAAAATTGACCATTTAACCATTCCTAAGTGTATAGTTCATTTTCTGAGTATAAAATACACTCACATTGCTGTGCAACCAATGTGCAACTCTCCAACCAGAGTGCAATCAGTTGCTACAACTCTTTCATCTTCCCAAACTGAAACTCCGTCTCCCTTAAACCCTAACTCCCCCAACCCCTGGCAACCACCATTCCACTCTCTGTCTCTGTGAATTTGACTATTCTAGGTACCTTACAGAAGTAGAATCATGCTGTATTTGTCCTTTTGTAACTGGCTTATTTCTTCATGTCCTCAAGGTTTACCTGCATTGTAGCATGTGTCAGTATTTCCCTTTTTTAAGGCTGAACCATATTCCATTGTATGGATAAACCACATTCTGCTTATCCATTCAACTGTTCCTCCATGAAGAGCTGGGTTGCTTCCAGCTTTTCATTATTGTGATTGTGCTGCTATGAATATGGTGTGCAAGTATTGTAGGTGCCCTTTTTAATGTCCTGTGTGTAATCTGAAGGTGAAATGACCACTTGAGACACATTTGCAAAGTGAAGGAGAAACGAATGCCTTTGGATTAGCCATGCAGTGGTGGTGGTTTTCAGATGGATTGCAGAGCCCTAGGAGACCTGTCCACAGGCCCTGGGGGAATGGGGAACAGGTAGGAGTTGGCCTGAGCCCCTCACCCTCACCTCCAACCAGAGTAACTCCTCTTTCAACTAGTCATTCATTCCACAAGTATTCATCTGCTTGTGCTAGGCACTGTTTTAGGAGGTGGTAGGAATACAGCAGGGAACAAATCAGATCACAGTCCCTGTCCTCAGAGAAGTTACACTCAAATGGAGGGGACGGGACATAAACACATAACATAAAGAAAATACTGTGTGTGGTGTATTTGATAGCAACCACTAAGAAAGAAAAAAGATGCCGGGAAGAGGGTTATGAAACACTGGGAGCAGGAAAAATTTTAGACCCAACAGCCAAGGAAGCCTTCATCATTGTAAAGGTGATGCTCAAAAAGCATTTTTAAAACATAAAAATGTAAGTTACATACCATAAAGTTTTCTACACTGAAGTGTACAATTCAGTGGTTTTCAGTACATCCACAGAGTTGTATGCTGCCACTGTCTAATTCCAGACCATTTTCACGTAGAAGGTGACTTTCTGAGTGAAGATCTCATGCTGGATGTCTTCCATCTGTTCATCCATTAGTCTCTACCCCTTGGCCTCGAGAGTACCCCTGGGCAGCTCCTCCCTGGGCAGCTCCTCCCTGGGCTCTTCTCAGGCTTTCTTGGCTTGAACAGATGTGAGCTCCAGCAGGAGAGCAGAGAAAGGAGGAGGTGTGGGCACACTTAATCCTCCAGCCCACTCTGGGTGGGGAGGCCACTGTCTGGCTGCTCCCCGAGGCCACCATTCCTGTGGGACAGCTCTTTCTGTATAGCTTCCTCTCCCTCCAGCTTTCAGTGACTTTTCCTTCCCCTTGTCCCCTCAGGCCCAGGGACTGACTAGTTATTTCCAGCCCAGGATACTGCACAGTATACCCTGCTGATACCTCTGTAAATAGTCCATTTATTAAACTTTTCTCAAGTCACCCAATTCAACTGTACCATCTCTTCCTTCCAGGGACCCTAATTGACAGAGACCTGGTAGAAATGAAGGAGTGGGCTCCCCAGGGACATCAGGGCAGGCAGAACCACAGAGGAGACCAGCAGCTCAAAGGCCCTAAGGTGGGAGCTGGTATGGTGTGCTCAAGGAGCAACAGGAACCATGGGGGTGGGGGTCCCTGAGCAGAAGGCAGGCAAGGGAGGAGCTGGGCCCAGATTGCACTGAGCTTTGCAGGCTGTGGTAAAAACTTTGGCTTTTACTCTAAATAAGGTGGGCAGCCACTGGCTGTCTGAGCAGAGGAGTGGCATGCTGACTGACAGTTTCAGAGGAGCTCTATGCTGTGTTAAGGATGGACTGAAGAGGGGCAGGAGCAGAGGCAGGGAGACCAGCTGTGAGAGGCCAGGCCAGGCAGGAAATAAGCAGGATACTCATAATGGGATAACTGAAGAGAAGTTTCTTTTCAGCTGTATGGATGGAGAGGAAACACAAGGGTAATGTAACCTAATGCAGGGCTTAGGAGCAGCTGAACTATTACCTTCTTCTAAGTCAGGAAAGGAAGCAGTTGCTACTGAAGTCTAAGGCCACGTGATGGTTAATTTTCTTTGTCAACTTGACTGGTTCATGGTGCCCAAAAGTTATTCTGGGCATGTTGGTGAGGATGTTTCTGAATGATATTAACATTTAAATCTATTCACACGAGTAAAGCGGATTGTCCTCCCTAATGTGGGTGGGCCTCGCCCAATCAGTTGAGGCCCTGAATAGAATAAGAGAGAACTCCTCTCACCTGACAGTGTTCAAGCTGGGACATCAGGTTTTCCTGCCTTTGGACTGGAACCAAAACAATGAAGCTCTTCCTGGGTCTGAAGCCTGCCACCATTGACTGAAACTACACCATCACCTCTCCTGGTTCTCAAGCCTTTCGACTCAACTGCAACCATACCAAATGATCTCCTGAGTCTCCAGCTTCCTGGATACAGAGCCTGAGATTTATCAGCCTCCAAAGCCACATGACCCAATTCCTTGTAATAAATCTCTTTCTCTCCACATATACATCCTATTGATTCTGTTTCTCTGTGGAACCCTGACTGCCACAGGGAAAGGCAACCACCTGAAGATGAGCAATGATGCTGGTTGAGGGATGACACCGGCCTGAGGTGATCTTGCTTTCTTTCCAGGCTCCTGCCAGGACTCACTGTTGGCTCAGTTCAACAGAAGCCACGGGAAACAGGATTTGGCAGAGGCGATCAGGGCAAATGAGACTCCAAGGGCATGGAGCAGGGGGCAGAAGCAGAGCCTAGCTCTGGTGCAGCAAACAGAAGACATCCAGAATAAGCAATAGGAAGGATATTGCCATAGTCCAGGGAATAAACCCTGGTATCTCAGCCAGAGGCGTGGCAGTGGTTTGGGGAGGAATGGTTAGATCTGGGCATATTTGTAAGTCTGAGCTGGTGGACTTGCTGATGGCCCGGATGCAGCAGGCCTGAGGATGAGGAGGCGCAACTGACTCCAAGGGTTTGGGCCTGAGCAACTAGAGAGAGTTGCCATTGACTAAAATAGCTTTCTTTGGCTTCTATAAAAATTTCTTTTGAGAAAAAGTTTATACAATTCCTTCCATAATATTTTATATTTTGTCAACAAAACATACCTACATTGCTCCATTTGATCTTCATTATCCCCTGAAGCAGGTGGGGGAGGTATTGGATGACCAATGGAAAACTAGACCTGGGCACACTGCCTCAAATACATGGTTGTGCACACTCATACATTTTCGTGCCATGACCGAAGGAAACAACATGGAGTAGTGAGGAAAACTGGCTTATACTTTGGTGTAGAATTAAGCCTAGAGATCTGATTCATTCCCTTTGTCTGTCCTGCTGTTGCCCAGGCAGGGAGAGCTCAGAGATGAATGTGCTCCAGCCTAGCTCTGGAGGAGCTAGTGGGCACAGTCCATGTGGAGAGTCACCCAGAAACAGAGCAAAGGCTCTGGAGTAAAAGAGAGGCCATGAGGAGGGAGCAGGACAAGGGGGGGAGGAGAGGGCAGCAGCAGGGAGCTGGGGAAGGGGAAGGTGGAAGGGGGACCAGAGGAAGGAGGCAGGCAGAAGGGGAGGATGAGGGGTGGGGAGGGAGAGAGGGGTACCAGGAGAAGGGAGAGGGCAAGAGGAAGATACCCACATACTTCCCACTGAGCTTTTCCCTGAATGGTAGCACTGGGGGACATTCTCACTGACCAAACTCACTGAGCAATGGAAAGGATATGACTTTGTAGTCTGTGCATGAAGGAGTTTAGCTTAGATACCGGACATTTTTTATATCTTTTACATCTGTTCCTTTTTCCTCATTCTCCATCCCCTGTACTGGCACACTCATAAATCACTACTTTTCAATGGATGTAGAATTGCAGTAGGTGATACTCAAGTTAGAGTTTAGAAAAAACTGATATATTCCTTTATCATCTAGGTATTACCTAAGTTTCCTCCAGCTCTGTTTCCTGCAGCTCCCTTCTCGTTCCCCTTACCCCAGCCCTCCCACCATCACCATCTTCCCTTATCCCCAGCCCTGCGACCTTCACTGTGACAGTTTTTAAACATGTCTGCAAATTCTGACACTTCTCCCATTGAGAGGAAGGGTCTGTGCCTCCTCCTTTTGAGTCCAGGCCAAATTGGAGCCTGGCTAATCAGTGAAGTATAGCCAAGGTGATGCTCTGTGACTTCTAGGCAGATCATAAAAGGCACTAGTTTCCTCTTTATTCTCTTGGGATTCTAACTCTGGGAGGCCAGCTACCTCCCATGCTGGGACCATGCTGGGACCATGCTGGGACCATGCTGCGAGGAAGCCCAAGAAGCCCGGTAGAGGATAGTAGAGTCTCTCAGCCTCAGTCCAGCAAGGTCCCAGCCCACAGCCAGCACCAGCCTACAGGCCCTGTAAGTAAACAAACCATCTTGGGAGAGGGTCCTCCGGTGGCCCCTGCTGCCACTGCCTGGAATGGAGAGGAGACTTGCCTCCTGGGCCCTGCCCAAAATACATGCTCATCAACTACTAAATAATTGCTTTTATTTTAAGCCACTAAGTATAGCTTAGGATGCAGTAAAAGACACTGATATTCTCAGCATTCCACAAAAGGTATGTACACTATAACATGCCTGGAGTTTCCTACTTTTGTTCCTCGTACCATCTGTTCCTTATAATTATCCCTTCAATAGTCTTCATTTGCTGAACTCCTATTCATTATTTAAAGCTTAATTCAAATGTCTCTTTCACTGTGAAGCCTTCCCTGAAATGTTCTTCCCCTTTTCCCCCTAAGGGAATAAATAATTGTCCCCTCCACTGTGCTGCCAAATCCTTTCCTCTGCATCACAGCACTTAGCTTGCTTTAGCTGAGTGGTTTTTGTTTTGTTTTGTTTTGTTTTTTTGAAGTAAGCCCCCTGGACAGACCTTGAGTATTTACCTGAAGCATCATATCCAATCTCCATTCCAGCTGTAGGCATCGCATCCCCAGTGGCTGGTGAGAGATGGACACATAGAAGATACCCTAGGAACATGGGTCAGGTTAGATTACACTTGAGGGATTTGAGATGAAACACTGACCAAGAGAAAGTTGGAATACCGTTTCTTTCGAAGCCCTTAAAAATAAAAGTCACAACACAGACTCACTCCTATCTGGCAGGAATGCGATACCATCCTGGCCTAGACTAAGTGATGAGCCATCAGTGTTGAATTTCAAAAGTCTCTCTTAACAATTGATAACTCCCTTAGCTCTGGGCTCTGTTCCCACTCTTCATTTGATTTCTGCTATGAAATTCCTTTTCTGAAGGTATTAAGCTCTAAAGTCCCCCCCCAATCCATCTCCTCCCTGACTCCTGCCACAGTCCTAGTGTTTCACAGTTTGCAGTAGTACGAGGGGCTACTGTCTTAAGATGCTATAATTAGCCAGGCTGACAATGCATGCATATATAGCATTGTATTTATATATATAAAACATTATATATATAAAATACATAGAAAGGTATTTTTCTCTGTAAAACTGGTTTGGGCACACTTGTAAAGTGTAATACCTTAGTAAGTGTTGTTCAAGAGAAAACCACAGGCCCCAAATGGAGTCACTTGTGCTAAAGCCATGACACTGAACTTCAACTTACTACCTGACCTAAGTGTGGTTTCAACCTTATCCAGGAATGTAATTTTAGGCCTGATTTTTCTGGCCTATGTTGATGAGATAGTCTGTCACCACATGGGCCCTGTCCATCCCCAAAGGAGACTGAGGCAGTCTGCCCGATAAGACCCCTGCCTTCCCCTGAAGGGAGTTAACCTTGCCTGAAGAAACAATCCTTTCTTTTCTTCTACTAATAACTTTCTTGTCCCACCCAGAGTCTGCCTAGAAAAACCTTCCATTTTGTCCAACTCCTCAGAAATAGGATGCTACCCAACTCATGAATCACTTAATAAAAGCAATTAGATCTTCAAATTTACTTGATTAAATTTTTGTTCTTTAACAATCTTTGAAAAGACATATATTACTTTACTCACTATTATAATATCAGTATTTTTCTTTACAAGTGCTATGAGGGCTTCCCAAGCAGTTAAGGGGCTGGGTGGGACTTAGGCCACCACTGTGACTGGGAAATAAGTATGATGAGCGGGGAAAGAGCTTTCTTAGGTGCTCCCATGCTCAGCACATCAGGGTGACTCAGTGGCTCTGGTGAGCAGGTGCTACAGTGAGGCACAGGGCCAGGTTCTGGGGGGTTGGGAGGCGCTCGACCTGGAGGTGGTCATCTATAAAAGAAAAAGAATACAAATTACAAATACAAAAATAGATGTAATATTGAATATTTATTTATAATAAAAAAATCATCCCCCCAAAATGTTAAGAAGTTGATGAATACCACAAGAATCACAACACCTAGAAAAATTACAATTTTTTTTCATTAATTGCTCCACATACCTCCGTAGTACTTTTCCTAAATTTGGTATGATTTATAATCTTGAAAAATATGCAAAATGCATCTGAAATAAAGGCATTCATAGGAACAACTCAAATACACTTAAACATCGCTGCCATGTTGTATTGAGCCACATAATTGTGTAACCAGATGCCTCTGATTCTACAACATTGACTCCCTGATGAGTATGTGTAGGAGTTCTGTCACTGGAACACTTGCTTCTTCAGACATTTCTCTGCGTTGGTGGCAATTTTGTGTGCCATTTTGCTGGAACCAGCAGATTTTGTCAGGATGAGATGTATCACATAGATTAAGAAGCACTCTGAGACATGGAATGAATAAACTGTGACATCACATCCAGTGCTCGTGTAGTATTATCACCAATTTTGACGCACAAACGCAAGAATTTTGATCAAATTCCATTTTGTGTAATTTCCATGGGAAGAGAAGACAATGTATGGCCTGTTCATAATTACCCTCATTCAATATCAACTGCTTTCCTAACAGAAGAGAACTGTTTTGGCCAGACCTTGATTTGGCCAGACAACCAAGTGCTCTATGGGCAATTTCATTTGTTGGATCTCTGGAAGACTCTACCAGACTAGCTTCTGGCTTAGGGTATTTCAAACCTTATTTTTCCTCCCCTCCCATGTACTTCCAGTGGGGGCCGCTGTAGGATGTTCATATGGGTAATGAACTGCTGCACCTGAGTGTCCTAATGCAGGGGTGTCAGCACTGTGGGTGATAAGAGTGTTTCTACACCAGGATGACTGGAGATAACTTGGCTATACAAGGAAGTAACTGAGCTACCTAAGTAAATCCCACTAAGCCCTAATTAAATGCTTCCCCAGCTCATCTTTCTCTTAGTTGGATCCTCAAAATGTGCACAGCCACTACACATCATCCAACTGAGGTGAAATCAGACAGAGAAGAGCTGGAATGGAAAGAGACAGCGGTCTTAACCAGTAGTGGTCAATCTTCCTTTTGTATATATTAGGAACATGTTGCTGAGAGGGAAGGACCCTGAAGCATCGTTGGCTTTCTGGCAAATGTGCCCCTAGACCAGAACCAGGAGCAGGTACAATGTGGGGTTTGGGGAGTCCCTAGGATGTTGACATGGCCAAAGTCAGCATTGGAGACATCAGCCAGAAGTAGACTCTCAATTCTGTCCCCAATCTTTCCTGTGCTTCAAGAGCCCCTGAAAACAGGACTGGATGATAGGAACATTCCAGGGTCACTCACAGGTTTAAGGAGAGGATCTGTTGTAGCTCTTGGTAGGTTGGAGCTCTGGGCAAACATCAGCTGATATCCTAGGCTAGTGTCACAGTATCCTCCCTTTGGGTACACAAGGACTGCCTCTTTAAAGCGGGAAAGTATACTCTGACCCTGCACTGGGCAAGCCCTGTCTTCTGAAATCAGAGTAATCCTGCTGAGGTCCCTCCTGCCACCCCCTCTTTCCTGCTGTCAGCTGGGGGATTAGAGGAGAGGCCAGTGGATTAACGGGTTCATTTTGTCACAGCCTCCCCTGCCACAGTCAGCCCCTCTCCTGGAAGCCTGCTAGGCAGGTAAGGTGTCTCCTCTGTTATCTGCGGGGAAAAGAAAAAGCCCCTTCTCTCACCAGGCATTACAGCCAAGACCGGACTACAAACCAGGAACCCCAGGTTTGCTAGGACTCGAAAAACAGAAGGCTTGGGGGCATCCCAAGGGTCTGAATAACAGGCAGACAGAGCCCATGGTCTGAGGCTGCTGTCTCCTCCCCACCTACCCTGATCTCAGCAGGAGCAGCATGCCTGGACCTCCCAGGTTGTCCCCAGACCCCAGCTGCCCCTACAGCAGGATGCCCTGGGGCCTGGGGCTCTCCCCGTGGAAGACTGCAGTCATCCTGAGTCTGCTTCT